>NC_092048.1:52350679-52957458 GCF_003086295.3 Arachis hypogaea
GACGCTGTTACACACACGAATATAGAGATCACCTTGGAGATGGTTTTAACTCTTTAAGGACGATACTAAAAGTAACAGTAATAAAAAGTTTAGAAGTTAACATTAGTTAGGGTGTGTGTCGTTTATCTATTTTCTATTTTTATTATTACAAAAAAATACAATATAAAATTCATCTTTTAGAAAAACAATTTTAGAAAATAATTTTTGAAAAGGTTGAAAACTTTAAAAATGTCAAATTCATTTTTTAGTTTTTTTATTGTTTTCTATAAAAATTGAAAATAATGAAAATACGGAAGCAGGTTAATAATATTATAAAAGGATGGGTAAGGCAATTGTTCACTTCTTTTAAATCTATCTTCAAGGCAATTATTCCAAAAAGTCAATTCGTTTTCCAATTTTAATCCCTATTCCATATAATCAATATAACTATCCATCCTATATTTTGAAATTTTATTAAAATAATCGAGAAAAATAAAGCTTATATTTTGGAGTCTATTTAAATCCTTTACCTATTATTCAATTGTAATTTGTTATACCTCAATTCAAATCTGGTAGAAGAAATAAATCGATTCATTATGTAAAAGTGCCAAATCAATAAAGGAGGTTAATTAATTACCACATCATATGCAGACACGTGGCTAAGTGCAGTTAATATTATAAAATTAAACTTAGGAACCATAAAATGTTTATGTGCATATTTTTTTCTGTAAACTTAATGTGGACATCTATGAAAGTTGAATAGACAAATTTAATATGTCGTTGATTTGGGGTGATTTCTTAAGTAGGGGAAGCATTGTCAAATTTGTGTTTGTTTGGATTCGTATTCTTTTAATGATGTATTATGAAGTTTCCGAACAATTCCAACCTTTGTCCAACATTTTAACAATAGAAGAAAGAAGCACGTATTGAAAACAGATGCCTAACTACTCATAGTCACATGATGAAAGACAAAAATAGATTCAAATAGTAAAATATGTTCAATTTGCATAAGTGGACCAAACTTAATTACGTATCAAAGTGCTGAAGAATAGTCAATTGCGCGTGACAACATAATGCTATTATATACTGAATTGCCTTGAAACCAATTTTAAGGTTGGACCAAGATGAACATCACTCTATAAACTTCATATCTACTATTTGTATAATGTGTGTGACTCTTTTGGCCACGTGTCACTCTCACATTAATTTACAATAAAAAATAAAAAAATAGAAGTAATCTATATGCATCTCTATTTCGCTCTCATTTTTTCTTTTTGTTCTCTCTTCTTCATTTAACTTCCTCTTTTTCTCTCTTTCAATCTCGAAAATCCTAACTCTCTTATTCCCTTTATTCTCTTTTCGATAGGCTACTTTCTCCCTCTAGCCTAGATAATCTTTCTCTTGCTATTGTGCACTCTTGCTCTCTGGATTACATCGTCTTTATAGATCGTCTATGTTTTGTCTGTCTCTGGTTATCTCGATAGGGCTGTCGTGCTGTCAAGTTAGGATTTTCAGAGACGAGCTCCGATTTCTAGGAGTGGATTACGAGAAAAGAGAATAGATGTCTGGTTCTCTGAGTGTGATGGTCTCTTTGGTGTCTATCCGAAACCCTAGGTTTTCAATTCCACTTTCCACATTCTGGTTCGTATTTGTTTTCAGTCGTCGCTACTTCTTCTTGATTTTCATTGTTTCATTCGATTTGGCGCGAAGAAAACTAACCTAATTTCATTGGTTGCAACTCCTGTCGTAAAAGTCGCAAATTGGAAAGGCGATTTCAACAGAACCGATCCGGATAAGTAGCTTTGATTGTTGTTCTGCTGTAGGTTACTCGTGCTTATTTTTTTACCTAACTCGTGTCTTAGGGTAAAGTAGAAGAAATAATCAGGGATTCAAGATTTCCTGTTCTAATTTGTAAAAACTGTGAAGATAACAAGTTGATCTAAAATTTAAGGCGTTAGATATTTGGATTTAGGTGTAGTTATTTCTTAAGTTATTTTCTACTGCTATATATTTGGTGTTAAATTTGTTGTTAGAACTCAAATTTGGTGCTAATTTTTTGTTGGAACTCAAATTTGTACTTTAATTCATTGTTTCTTCAATTGTTGGCGCTCTTTTCAGACCTCGGTAGCTGCTCTCTAGGTGCTGGGCGCACGTGTGATTAGAGGCAGCATTGCCCCAGTTTTAGAATGGATCATTTGCATTTATTCTTTAAGGTATGGATAATTTTAGCTACTCCTTCTAATTATAAAGTTTGATTATTATTTTTTTATTTTTCTTAATGTATTTTTGCTTTCCTGTGATTATGGTTAATGAGAGGAAAAAAAATATATTTTTAAGATATTGTTCACTGATTGTGTATTTTGGTTCCTAATTGTTTCATTTCAAGCAATCAAAGATTACTGCATAAATTTTGTAAGTATCACCTGATAATTTTCTTTGATATCTTCAATCACATTAGAGAACTTTAAAGCTAAACTATATACAAAATCTTCTATGGTAATTGATAATCAATATGCACACAAAAATTTTTGCTATGATTAGTAGATTTTGGTATCTGAGGTTTTCTTGCCATGATTGCCATTATTTTAAGCATATGTTCTCTCATTTAGCTGATTCTTCTCTCTCTAATTTACAAATATTTTGTTTCTTCTTGTCACTTTTCGTATTGCACGTGCTTGAGTTTCTTGTATAAAATATATCCCTTTTTTTTTTCTGTGCCTTAGACTTTGGATTACAAATGTTAGAAAATATTAGGATATTTGAATATTAATTATATTTATTTGAATATTAGTCCTTCATTATTTGATTATTTTCTGATTTGTTCATTACCTATAAATAGGTGGTAAAAGCATGTGATTATCAAGTTTATTATTCTTGAGTTATTCACATGAATTCCAAAAACAAACATGGTAGCTTGAAAGATATTGTTTTAAACATTGGCTTTAAAATTCAAATAACTTCAAAGTTCTAACACTTTCTTTTGCTCTGCTAGTAGTTTTGTGTACAGTAATGCTATTCATTGTGTATAGAACTACAAAATATCAGTATCACCAAGAAGAGGTACAAGATTGAAACCATTCTTTTTAGATGTGTTGTTACTAAGATTTAGAATATTGATTTAATATTTGGCTGATAGATATTTAGCATTGCATAAGGGATCAAGTCATGTTAGTACTTTGTATTTTTATCATGTCAGTGTACTCATTTGATGAGAAAATCTCCATTGATTTGGGAAAAAAGAGATTTTTAGAAATTTTTTCCATCTCATTAGACACCATAAAATGGTATATAGTATTTTTACTGAGTGTGCTAACATAAGTTCTGTTCTGTGTTTATCACATGCCATTACCAGCTAGGCAAGAAATGGAATTTACGGGGAGAATGAAAGGTACATTATTTAATTGTTTGAATAAATAAATTATGTTCTATGTTTATCACATAACATTTAGTTGTTTGAATTGGATAGTACTTATTTAGTCACATGACATGTTTTAAAATTAAAGGCAATTCCTAGTCAAGTACATACCATAAAGTGAATGCCTTTAAGATAGGGATGTTATTGCAATTAAGTTAAAGAACTGAAATTTTGTTTTGTTCTTTGTTTTGATTTTTCATGTGTTATTTGGAGGTTTTATGTGGAACTGAAAATACTAAAATATCTTCAATTACATGATGAGCTTTCAAATTTTTTTACTACAAGAAAACAGCTCTATTGCCACGCTTTTAAAGCGTCGTTAAAAGCTAAAAAGTGTGGCAATGCTTTTGAAAGGGTCACATCTGCAAGGTTGCCGGTTGCTTTATCGCCACGCTTTTGGTGACCTATCACCACGTTTTATTTTTTGCCACGCTTTTACAGATTGCACGCTTAAAAGTGTGGCCATATGTATACTCTATAGCCACACTTTTAAAGTGTGACGAAAAATGGACATAGAGCCACGCTTTTAAAGCGTGGCAAAAATAGACATATAGCCACGCTTTGAAAGCATGGCCTAATCCTTTTCAAATAAAAAAAAGAAAAAAAATAAAAATATTGATAAATTAATCTTTAAAATAAAATACTAAAACATTAAGTTAATTATTTGTATTTATTTTCTACTTTTACGGTATCCGTATTCCCTACTGAGAACATGTGATTTGTTTTCGCCCCAATTTATCCAACCCTTTCAATGACAGGATAGGAAGACTTGTGGTAAAGCTGCGAACGAGAAGTGAGTTTATTATTTATAGATTGTATTTGTAGTTTCTCCCTCACCATTTGTTATCTTCGATTTTGATTTTCTTTTTAGAAGGGCAGGTGTTGTAGTTTTCTTTTGTTTAATGAACTATAATGTATTACTAGTTATGTGAATATGTTATTGATATATGTTTTGTATATTAAATAAATAAAGAAAAATGTCTTTTCTTATAACTGACAATCGTTTAATATCATAAAGGCTCAATACTAAATAAGTCATATTAATAAAGTTGAAGTTTAAAGAAAAATAGGTTAGTAATACCTTAATGTTAGAAGTTAGGTCGTTATAGTTGAAATCTTTGAGGACCTAATTATCACTTTACTCGTTTTAAAATTTCTTAGAGACTAATATGTTCTTGTAGAAAAACTATGGGGACTTGTGTTTTTTTAACTCTGAATGAGGACTTGTTTGCTCATTATTGATTCAATTCTTAATTTTACATGTTGCAATAGGAGTAGCAAACGAGTCTGCTCGTCTTGCGCAACCAAAAGCCCACTAGCCCCGCCCCCCGTGCCGCTTATTCTAACAATCTTGAAATAGCTCCCTACAAATTAGGCATGTCTGTCTTTTTTGGCGAGTTAAGCAGGTAAGCTCGACAGATTGTAGCCTATTTGCCACCACTAGTTATTTTTTATGGTGTTTTTTAACCTCAAGGCCTATAAAGGTTAGAGGTTCGCTTGGTGAGTTTTTGTATAACTTACAACTTTAGGCTCACTTCTTTTGTGTTAATGTTACTAACATCATGAAGACAGTGTATGAGAATAGAAAACTCTTTCCTCAAAGGATGGTGACACAACTTCATAGTAGGTCTTGTCCTTGGACCTATGGAACAAAGGATGACTCTCTTGAAGTTGAGTTAAGGATTGTGCATCCTACTAATGACCTAGCTCTAAAACTTGGGGATCCACCCAGTCTAACCCGGCAGGGAACTCGGTTGGAAGTTTAAAAACCCCTATCTTTGCCATTATTTTTGAAAACCTATGAAAAAGAAAGAATAAACTAACGACACAATAATCTATGATTTAACGCGAGTTCAATATGACTAACTGAGAAACTATCCATGAACACAAATTGCTTCGTCAATGGTGGAACGGTTTTTGGAAGGGGCACTGATAACCCCCAATTTTGTGGTTTATCTTGTGCTTAATTTAGGAGATTTTATTAATTTTTCTCACATTTATTCAATGAAATAGCATGGTTTTGTAATTCTCCCTAAATTTGTGCTTAAGAGTGAAAACATGCTTTTTAGGCCTTAAATTTGCCAATTTTAATTCACTTTAATTCCATTCGATGCCTTAATATGTTTGTTGAGTGATTTCAGATTCATAAGGCAAGTATTGGATGGAATAAGTGAAGAGAAAAGCATGCAAAGTGGAGAATTCATGAAGAAATGAGCATTTGGAGAATTAAGGGCCACGCGCACGCGTCATCCACGCATACGCGTGATAAGGACATTAGCAAAGCCACGCGCACACGTCACCCACGCGTATGCGTGAAGAGGAAATTTTGGCCAGCGACGCGCACGCGTGACGCTGATCACGTGACCTCATTAAAGTGAATTCGCTGGGGGCGATTTCTGAGCTTCCCAGGACCAAATCCAACTCGTTTCTGAAGCTATTTCATGCAGAATTGAAGATTGGACAAGGGGGGAGCAATTAGTTTAGGTTAGGATAATGCTTTAGTAGTTTCTAGAGAGAGAAGCTCCCTCTTCTCTCTAGAATTAGGTTAGGATTAGGTTAATTTCTCTTAGATCTAGGTTTTAATTCTTGTTTTCCTTTAGTTTTTCTTGTAATTTCTTGTTTCTACATCTTTATTCTCTTAGTTCTTCTTATTAATTTCCCTTTTATGTCATTTTTGTATTGATAAACTCTTGTTAATTTTCCTTTCTTTTAATGCAATTTGATGTTTGATATTCTTTTATTGTTGATTTGAGTTGCTATTGTTACTTTCTTGAAATTGGTAGTTGTAGAATTTATCTTTCCTTGAAATTTATTATGCTTTCCTTTTATGCCTTCCAAGTGTTTGACGAAATGCTTGGTTGGATGTTAGAGTAGCTTTTTGAGCATTCTTGGCTTGGAAAGAGAAATTAGGTAATCTTGAGTCATTAATACCCAATTTAGATTGGTGATCTAGATTTGTTAGTTAATATTGTTTCTATTGACTCTAATCTCTTGCTAATTCAATTAGTAAGTTGATTAGGACTTTTGGATTGAGATTAACTAGTCTTATTTGACTTTCTCCCTATGTTGAAGATAACATTGTACCTTCTTCCGATGTTGGAGATGACAAAATAGGATAAGTTCTTCTTAATCATTGTATGATAATTAATGACTAGGATAGAAAGCCTATGTTCTCAATCCTTGCCATGGTTGTCTCTCTTTATTATTTGCTTTCTTTAATTGTTTGCTTTACTTTTCTTGCCATTTATTTCTTGCACTTTTACCAACCCAACCCCTTGGATACTGTTCATACCCTAGGTCGAGCTGTCCGACCCGGGATGTTTAGCGACAAGGGCCAAATTACCAGGAAAGCCCAATAAAGGGCCCAAATAGAGGAACACGACCCAAATCCAACGGCATCCCAGGCCTCTAGAGATAAGGGCGGTTTCCTTGAAGATAAGATGACCTCACTCAAAGATAAGATAAGATAACTAACTTATCTTATCTAAAGAAGGTCACTCCACACCTCTATAAATACACTGGAGCACCCAAGTATAACTCATACTCCGATTCTACTAAAAACCTGCTTAATACACTTGCTAACTTAAGCATCGGAGTCCCTTGCAGGTACCCCCCACCCTCCAGTGACAAAGGATCAGTTGCATCACTAGTCCAACAAGTCAAACACAACCGCTCCGGCCGTCATTCACCAGCCGGATACGTCAGCTCCGACCAGTACAGAAGATCTCGTCCGAGATCGACCTACAGTTTCAGATAACCCTTGGAACATTGGCGCCATTGCCGGGGACCTGGAAGTCATCCCACCACCATGGCGGATGACCATGATGACAACCACAACTCAGATCTAGAGGATAGAATGCCGCACAAAAATAAGGACACCACACCAAAAGATATCCCGCAACCAGACGGAGACAAAAACTCACCAAACACGGGAGCTCTTGAGACACTTCAAGATCGTTTAAAGCAACTTGAGAAAGAAACCCAACATCAGCAAGAAGCTGGGAAAGACCTACAAAGGGAGATAAGGCGACGCCGAGAATTGGAGGACAAACTTCTAAAACTCAAAACCGATCTCAAAGCCAAAGCTACTCGATCCACTCATGAGGACAGCTCTCGCAAGGATCAAGATCCATTTACTAGGGAGATCATGAAAACCAAAATCCCTAAGGACTTTAAACTCCCGGATATGACTTTATACGATGGCACGGCAGATCCCAGCCATCATCTCAGTAACTTCAGGAGTCAAATGTACCTCACCGACGCCTCGGACGTAGTCCGCTGCAAAGCCTTCCCGACTACCTTAACCAAAACGGCGATTAAGTGGTTTGACAATCTACCCCCCAGGTCCATCTCAAGCTTCGACGACTTGGCCAAAATGTTTCTAGCCAGATTCTCTATCCAGAAAGACAAAACCAAGCACGCCCCAAGTCTATTAGGAATCAAACAAGGAGATCGGGAAAGTCTCTGCAGCTACATGAAAAGATTCAACAAGGCATGTCTAGACATACAAAGTCTGCCCACAGAAGCGGCCATCATGGGCCTCATCAATGGCTTGCAAGAAGGGCCTTTTAGCCACTCCATATCGAAAAAGTATCCCACATCTCTAAATGAGGTACAAGAACGAGCAGAGAAGTATATCAACATGGAGGAAAACTCTCAACTAGGGGAGACCTCAAAACCCGGATTCTCCTACTCTTCCCGAGATAAGGACAAAGAATCCAAGAAAAAAGATCAGGTCGGGGAGAAAATTAAAAAATACCACAATTATACCCCTCTTCGTGTATCCCTTGTGGATGTCTACAGAGAAGTATGCCATACTGAAAAGATACCTCTAGCTCGACCACTCAAAAGCAAAAAAGGAGGAGAAAACTGGGCTGAATATTGTGAATATCATCAAATCTATGGACATTCCACCAACGAATGTTTCGACCTAAAAAATATCATAAAAAACTGGTAAGAGAAGGAAAGTTAGATCGGTATTTGGCGAGCCGAGCAGACGATCCCAGAAAAAGAAGAAGAGAAGAAGATGTCGGACGAGCTGAACGACCACCTCATACGCCCGAAAGACACGTCCACATGATACACGAAGGATTTGTGGGAGGAGGGATCTCCAAATTATCTCACAAAAGATATCTTAAAGAAGTATATCATGTCGAGGGAAGGGAGGAAACACTCGACATCCCCACAATTACTTTTACCAAGGAGGATGCATCCAGAATTATCTCAGGACACGACGATCCTATGGTCATCACTATCATATTGGCAAATACAAATCTCCACCGCACACTGATAGACCAAGGAAGCTCCGTCGACATCTTGTTCAAAAATGCCTTCGACAAGCTCGGCTTGAAAGAAAAAGAACTCAGAGCATATCCGAATAGCCTGTTCGGACTGAGAGACACCCTAGTTCAACCACTTGGATACATCTCACTATACACGACCTTCGAAAAATAAAACCAGTCAAGAACACTCAAGATAGACTACATCGTAGTCGACGTGAGTTCAACCTACAATGCCTTAATAGGTCAGACAACATTAAATCAGCTCAACGCAGTAGTCTCGACTCCACATCTATGCATGAAGTTCCCAACTGCAGAAGGGATAGCTACAATAAAAGCAGACCAGAAGACGGCGCACTGCTGTTACAATGAAAGTATAAACCTCAGAGGCAGAGGAGAAGAATTCCACACAATCGAACTTGGTAGAGTTCAGAGGCGGGAAGAACTCCGCCCACAACCCAAAGGTGAAGTAGAGAAAGTCCAGATCGGAGACATTCCAGACAAAACAACCAATATCGGTACAATCTTAAAAATAGATATAAAAGATTCACTCGTACAGTTCTTACGAGATAATGTCGACCTCTTCGCATGGAAGGCTATAGACATGCCAGGCATAGACCCCAAATTAATGTGCCACAAGCTAGCAGTCTACCCAGGATCTCGGCCAGTACAACAGGGACGTAGAAAGCTTGGGCCAGAACGATCCCAAGCTGTGGAAGAGCAGGTACAAGCTCTACTGGAGGCAGGATTTATAAGAGAAGTCAAGTACCCACTATGGCTAGCCAACGTCGTCTTGGTGAAAAAAGCAAATGGGAAGTGGCGGATGTGCACCGACTATACTGATCTCAACAAAGCCTGCCCAAAAGATCCTTATCCACTCCCAAGTATCAACGCTCTGGTGGATGCCTCCTCCGGATATAAATACCTCTTGTTTATGGACGCATATTTGGGATACAATCAAATCCCAATGTATCCATTCGACCAAGAAAAAACTTTATTCTGAACCCCAAAAGCAAACTACTGCTACATCGTCATGCCTTTTGGACTTAAAAATGCGGGAGCTACTTATCAGAGATTAATGAATAGGTATTTACGGATCACATAGAAAAAATCATGGAAGTCTACGTGGACGATATGTTAATAAAGACGCAAAGTGAAAAGACGTTACTGTCCGACCTCACCCAAGTATTCGACATTATAAGAAGGCATGGCATGCGACTTAATCCTGCAAAATGCACCTTCGCAGTAGAAGCTGGAAAATTCTTGGGTTTTATGCTCACACAAAGAGAAATTGAGGAAAATCCGGACAAATGCCGGGCCATACTCGACATGAAGAGCCCAACTTTTGTCGAAGAAGTACAACAACTCAATGGAAGGTTGGCAGCCTTGTTCAGATTTCTAGCTGGATCGGCAATAAGATCTCCCCCCTTCTACGCCACTTTAAGGAAGGGAAAGAGGTTTCAATGGACAACGGAGTGCGAGCAAGCCTTCCCAAATTTCAAAAGATTCGTGGGACAGCCACCTATCCTAACTCGGCCACGGGAAGGAGAACCACTTATATTATACCTTGCAGTAGGAAATCGGGCAGTAGCCTCAGCACTAGTCCGGGAAGACGATAGTGGGCAACAACCTGTATACTTCATCAGCAAAGCATTACAAGGATCCGAGCTGAACTACCAAAAAATAGAAAAATTCGCCTATGCTCTCATACTAACATCCCGACGACTTCGTCCATATTTCCAAGCTCACACCATTAGGGTTCAGACCAACCAACCCATAAAAGGGATTTTGCAGAAAACAGACTTAGCAGGTAGAATCTTGCAATGGGCAGTCGAGTTATCCGAATTCGACCTTCAATACGAAGCTCGGACAGCCATCAAATTGCAATATCTAGCCGACTTCATTGCAGAATTTACAGACACCCCAGAAATCTCTACAGAATGGAATCTCTATGTAGATGGTTCCTCAAATAAAACTGGAAGTGGCGCGGGTGTGATAATCAAAAGCGACCAGGGAACCCAAATCGAACTTTCTCCCAAATTTGGGTTCCCTGCCTCAAACAACTAAGCTGAATATGAGGCACTACTAGCTGGTTTGAAACTGGTTAGGGAGGTTGGAGCTCAAAAGCTTATTATCTTCAGTGACTCACAAGTGGTCACCTCACAAATAGCAGGGAGCTACCAAGCCAAAGATCCCACCATGAAAAAGTACCTAGACAAAACCAGGGAACAGCTCGGACAACTCGGAGAATATGAGGTCCGCCACATACCTCGAGAACAGAATGCCCAAGCTGATGCACTCTCAAAACTAGCCAGCACCAAACCAGGGGACAACAATAAAAGCCTCATCCAAGAAATTCTGCAAAACCCGTTAATCTCAGAAGAAGAAAAAGTCCTAGCCATAACAGGTCAGGATCAAGGATGGATGACTCCCATAATTAACTACCTCAAAGCAGAAACACTCCCCACAGATGAAAAGGAGGCAAAGAAGTTAAAACGGAAAGCATAATACTACACTATCATAAACAATACCCTATACAAAAGGGGGATTTTGATACCATTGTTAAAATGTGTGCCGACTTCCAATACAAAGAAAGTTTTAGAAGAAGTACACAGCGACATCTGTGGTGAATCATCTCGGAGCACAGGCACTTATCAAAAAGGTACTCCGGACAGGATTTTATTGGCCAACTCTACAAAAGGAATCCATAGAATTTGTAAAGAAATGTCCACCATGTCAAAAACATGCCAACTTTCACATCGCCCCACCAGAGGAACTCATCAGCGTAAACTCACCTTGGCCATTCGCAAAATGGGGACTCGACCTTCTCGGACCTTTCCCTCAAGGATCGGAACAAGTCAAATTCCTTATAGTAGGGGTAGACTATTTCACAAAGTGGATCGAGGCAGAACCCTTAGCTAACGCCACGGCTCAAAGAAGTCGAAAATTCCTATATAGAAACATTGTCACAAGATTTGGGGTTCCATACTCCATCACCACAGACAATGTCACCCAATTCACAGATGCAGGGTTTAGAAAGTTGGTGGCCGATCTGAACATAAAACACCAATTCACTTCCGTAGAACATCTCCAGGCCAATAGACAAGCTGAAGCTGCCAACAAAGTCATATTGGCTGGGCTAAAACGGAGGTTACATGAGACAAATGGAGCTTGGGCCGACGAGCTCCCACAAGTCCTATGGGCATATCGAACAACCCCATATTCCACCACAAAGGAATCACCTTTCCGACTAGCCTATGGAACGGAGGCAATGATCCCAGTGGAGGTCGAATAAGGGTCACCCAGAGTGATTCACTATATTGAAGAAGCCAACTCCCAACTTCAAAGGGAAGAACTCGACCTACTTCCAAAAATTCGAGAAAGAGCTCAGATCAAGGAAGAGGCATTAAAACGACGAATGGCTTCAAGATACAATCAAAAGGTAGTGCCACAAGGTTTTTCCGAAAACGACCTCATCCTAATCCGAAATGATATCGGAATAACTCGACCTGGAGAAGGAAAGCTAGCAGCAAACTGGAAAGGACCCTACCGAGTCATAGAAGTACTTGGAAATGGCTACTACAGACTGTTCGAACTTGAAGGGAGAGAGCTTCCTAGGTCATGGCACGCCTGCAACTTAAAAAGATACTACAGTTAGAGGTAATAAAATCTTAGGATAAGGTGCACTCTTTTTCCTGAAAAGGTTTTTTAATGAGGTGCCAAGCCAAGATCTACAAATTGCCCGACTTAGAGGGATAAAACTCCCACGTGTATATATCTGCATTTTCTTTTGAATAAAGTTTTTTAGATTTTCTACAAAATTCTCAAGACGCATTAGTCTGAAACGCTAAAAAATTCATCGCCCGATTACAAAGCTACGAGATTGGCAGAAAGTGAAGATCAAATTCACTGTCCGACCACAATAAAAGACCAAAGAAGGTGAAAACCAAATTCATCAAAAGGTCGACCAAACAGGGATTAAACCTAATTTCTACAAAATCGGCAAAGATGAAAAAGTGACAAAACAGAATAATGCAAGAAGTTATCGAAAGTGATCCATAGAAAGGACCTGACGAGGTCTTAATAAAATAGGTTGCTAAAAATAACTTAAAAGACAGGCCGACGTAAAAAAGTCGGACCAGTCGACCACAATAACCAAAGTTATAAGAAGTCAATCCCTGGAAAGAGGCCTGGCCAGCCCTAGAAAAGAGGATTACTAGAAATAACTTAGAAGAGACCGACGTGATGAAGTCGGCCTCCCACAAACAAGTTATAAAGTAAACCCTGAAAGAGACCTGACAAAGGTCCAAGAAAGAGGATTACTAGAAATAACTTAGAAGAGACCGACATGATGAAGTCGGCCTCCCACAAACAAGTTATAAAAGTAATCCCTGAAAGAGACCTGACAAAGGTCCAAGAAAGAGGATTACTAGAAATAACTAACATGACGAAGTCGGCCTCCCAAAAACCCTAACGTTATAAAAAGTAATTCCTAACAGAGACCTCACAAAGGTCTAAACAAAACGGATTACTAGAAATAACTTCAGGCCAAAGCGAGGAAGCCGATATACAAGTTGGATCCAAACATCCACAACCTCAAAGGAATCAAGCCACAAGTATGAAATACAAAGGCAATCCAAAGAGGTCGAGCAACAAGGCTCCAACACTTCCAAAAAACCTAAAAAGGTACCAAGACAGATGAAAACAGACATGTTATGAAAAACACAAAGTTCTAATAATAACAAGCTCAAGAGGCTACCAAAATCAGCCCCAAGAGCTTGGAAACCATTTTGTTTTTCAAAATTAAGTTGCTAAACAAGCAACTAAGAAAGTATCAAAAGTCAGCAACCACCATTTACAAAATAAAGAGTTCAAAAGCCCACAAGCTGGGCTATCTACACAAACATTTAGAAAAATCATTTAAGATCCGAAGGCTTCTCGGCAGCATCAACACGGGGTGAAGGAGGGCGAGTCTGAAGAGGCACTGCATCCACTGTCCCGTCATCCCGATTTAAGATCTGGCAATCAGGTTCTGATTCGGGATCACCAACCTCAGATGAGGGAGCTGAAGAAGTCGGCACAACAGAAGCTTTGGCGACAGGCACAGAAGGAGGTTCAACATCATCGTCATCAGGGTCGTCAGGGACAATCTTGTCGTCCTTTACAACGTTGTCCAGGCTGAAGAGAGTAAGGTCAAGCTCGGGGGCAAGAACCCGAACCTGATCCTTCAGGTTCTCATAAGCAGCATTTACGCTGCCCACAAGGTGACCCTGGAGCTCGGCATAATCAGCCCGGGCAGACTCCAACTCCTCCCTGAGACGCATCACTTCCCTGTAGGTCGTGACATAGCTCTCCATGTGCCTCAATGCCGTGTCTTCAGCCAACCTCACAGAAGCCGCCAAGGCAATAGAACTAGCTTTTTCGCCCTCCAACTCCTTCTCCAGCTTGGTCACTTTCACTTGGAGCTCCTTCTTCAAATCCTTCATCCTGTCGAACTCCCGCTTAGCCTCCTCCATAAAGGCTTTGGTAGCATGAAGGGGAAGATCTTAGGCAGTTCGGTACATGGCAGCTCCCATATGTGCCATCTTGATGCTGCTCCGAGTAATAAAGTCCAAATGGCGAAGAAGAGAGACATCATCAGCAGGGATGGTACCATAAGGACTGATCTGCTGATCGACAAACTCAACCGCATCAAAGTCAGGGGCATCAAAGTTAAAAGGCCCAGTTGTCTTTTGTTTTTTTGGAGGAGGAGCGCCAGAAGTAACAACAGAAGCTTGCGGAAGATCAACCAAACGAACCCAGGGAGTAGGGTTCATCCTCCTCGCCCCCGGTGAGCTTGGTACGGATGGCTTCGACTGAACCTGAGACGACCCCTCCCCAGCCACCTTGGCCGATACGTTTTGAGCCGTCATAGCCTTTCTCGCCTTCTTGAAGGCCTTCATGGAGTCATTATTTTTAATCATCTCTGCAAACAAATATCACAGCGAGAAGTCAAGTTATGAATCAGAAAAGAAAAGAAATAAACTCGACAAACTAAGCAAAAAACAAAAGAGAAATCGACCACTACCCAGCTCAGCTCGGAGGAGAGAGGGATTTTCTAGGAATTTCTTTGTATCAAGATGGGAAGGCTGCCCTCAGTTTTCTTCCAGCACAGTCACAAAGGCTTGCTCAGCCTCATCTAACATCTCCCACGTATATCTAAACACCATTACATTTTTTTGCCATTCTAAAGGAAAGGCGGGCTCATCATTCTCATCCAGAAAAAAGGGCCGAGCTCCTTCAACAACTCGGACCCTAAAAAAGTAATTTTTGAAGTCACGGAAAGATTCATTAAACATGGAAAAAACCTTTTTCCCCTTGGGAAGCTCGGAAAGAAACCCAGGCGGCCTTCTTCTTAACCACCCCAAGCTTTGTCAAAACAAAGAGATAAAAGAAGAGGGATTGTGAGGCAGGGATATCTAGTTCATGACACAGCAACTGAAAGATTTTTATAAACCCCCAGGAGTTGGGGTGAAGCTGGGATGGAGCTACATTACAAGACCACAATAGGTTGGTCTCAAAAGGGGTAAAAAGAAGAGTAATATTCATCTGACTAAAAAAGAAGTCGTACGCATAGAAAAAGGGGCGTTCTCCAACAATTCGGATAGAAAAACAAACCCTTTCCTCAGAATTGGGAGATACAAGCTCATAGTTCTTTTCATCACTACCATTACTACAAATCCTATGAAATTGCCTAAGCTGCTGACAAAACTCGGAGTCAACCAACGAAACACACAGAAGAACTATAGAATCCACCCAATCAGCCATGCCCTCAGGGACTTGGGAGGATGTCTCAATAACATTTTTGCGAGAAGACATGAGGTTAACTAGTCCTACAGCAAGAAAAAGAAAACAAATTACTAACCAAAACATCTCGCGCAAAGTCAAAATCAACTCATAGCAGAGCATAACTTAAGCATACAAACAAGAAAAAGGAAAACCCCAAGACAAAGTACAGGGGCATCCTTTGGAGGCAGTGACAGAGTAAGGACTCAGAAAAAATCTACAAGACTAACATCCCAGCAAAACTCCCAGCAAAGAAAAGCCTTTTTTTAAAAGGGCAACATCCCGAGAAGAAAGATATAAAGTCAAAACAAAGTCATCAAAAGAGCAAACAAAAAATAGCAACTCAATCAGAAGGAAAACAGCAAAACATGCCAAGTGGAGGACACCAAAAACGCAACCTTTTCTTTCAAAAGAATCAAATGAAGCCATTACCCCAGAATGCTACAAAATCAAATAAAGGTAGCGAAACATGCAAAGCCCTAAAAAACCTCAATCATCAAGAGAAATACCAAGAACATGCATCACAACAATAATTGAGCATAAACGACGCGAAAAGGTTCAGACTTTCCAGCATGCATTTCAAGTGAAAAATCAAAACTTTATCAAAAAACCGAAGGCAAAATGACGAAATAAGTAAAGAAGCAGAAAGTAGAACCAACCTAGAGAAAGGAGAAAAAGCTCTGAAGAAAGTTGGAAGCCGGAGCGACAAAGTTTGGAAACTGTCTCTTGAGCAAAGCACCAACAAAGTACCAAGACAAAGCGTCGCAGAGAAAACGAAAAGGCAAGCTTCAGGCGAAACAGAAAAACAGAAAGAAAAGAGGGGAAGTTACAGAAAAGAGAAAACCGTTTCTTGAGGGCAAAATTCAAAATAAAAGAGCCAAAAGAAACGGAGCGTTAAAAATCAATTAATAAGGGTATTAAACCCTCGCACATTCCCAAGGCTAGAGCGCTAATGCAAAAGTACGCGCTTTTAGAAGAAACGAAAAAACGTTCTGCATTCAAAAAAGAAGAAGACTCTACAAAAAAAGAAGTCGACAAAATGCTCGAGTTCGGCTTCACCAGAGAAGGATCAAAGTCCCAAAACTAAGACTCGACCTCCGAAAGAAAGACCGAGCTTGAGCAGGGGCACTGTTCATACCTTAGGTCAAGCTGTCCGACCCGGGATGTTTAGCGACAAGGCAACCGACCTCTCCAGGTCAGACTATCCGACCTCTTCTCAAAGAGCTCGGCCAAATTGCCAGAAAAGCCCAATAAAGGGCCCAAATAGAGGAACACGACCCAAATCCAACGGCAGCCCAGGCCTCTAGAGATAAGGGTGGTTCCCTTGAAGATAAGATGACCTCACTCAAAGATAAGATAAGATAAGATAACTAACTTATCTTATCTAAAGAAGGTCACTCCACACCTCTATAAATACACTGGAGCACCCAGGTATAACTCATACTCTGATTCTACTAAAAACCTGCTTAATACCCTTGCTAACTTAAGCATTGGAGTCCCTTGCAGGTACCCCCCACCCTCCGGTGACAAAGGATCAGTTGCATCACCAGTCCAACAAGTCGGACACAACCGCTCCGGCCGCCATTCACCAGCCGGATATGTCAGCTCCGACCAGTATAGAAGATCTCGTCCGAGATCGACCTACAGTTTCAGGTAACCCTCGGAACAGATACCATAACCCTCTCGGTTACTTTTATTGGGTTGGACTTGTGACAACAAAAAATTAAACTTTGATTTGAGTATTATTTGTTGGTTGGAAACTATACTATCAACAGAATTAATAGTGTGAAATTCCTAACCGAAAATAATACTCTTTCAGGCACCATAACCACCAGCATTTGGTGGTGCCACTCAAAACCACTTCCATTGCCATTACTACAATACCAATAGAAAGCAAGCAATACACAAATGCAAAATACAATATCAAAAAGAGTATTTTTTTTTAGAAAGGTCACTAAAGCTACAATAAACGTTGACAAAGAAAGAAAAATAGAAAATGTAGGCAGTAAAATAGAGAGCAAAATGAAAATAAAGAGTAAAAAAGGTTAGGAAATAAAACCAATATGAAGATGCTACAGAAAATGAAAAAGTGGTTATTCGAAGAAGCACAAGATCAATGAACTAGAGAGATTGAGAACATGAAGAGAAAGAAGAAAAGAAGAAGAAGAAGTCACGTAAGTGTTATATATAGACCACTTGAAATAGGGGCATTTGGTTGTTCTATTCATATTTTAAAGAGAAAAACCCTAAACGGCCCCTGACAATTACTTCGAAAGACAATGAGGCCCTTGACAAAAAAAATACCCAACCCGGCTCCTGAGCTTTACTTTTATGGGACTGATTAGCTCCTGTGCCAAAAAAAAATCAATATTATTTTTTTTACACAAAGGCTAATCAGTCCCAAAAAAAAAAAGATCAGGGACCGGGTTGGGTATTTTTTTTTTGTCAAGGGTCTCGTAGTCCTTTCAAAATAATTTTCAGGGGTCGGGTTGGGTATTCACTCTATTTTAAATGTCCTGAATATTACTTGAAGGGAACGGAGAAGACACGGGAAGAATTAAAGTGACGCATTACTTTTTAGAATCACGTTGAGTTTCAACATGACTTACTCTTGACTACAAGTCGCACTCACGTATGATTTACCTTCCAATTTAAAGAAATGAAGTGGGAAATAAAAACGTCTGATCTATGACTTGTAATGTACATGAGCATTTTACCCGAGATTTGACCTCTCGATCATAATTCGAGTAAGGGCACTGTTCATACTTGAACAGTTGAACCTGGGATAGTCCAACCCAAATACGATATGGCAGTGCCTATCTCATGGATTAGACTACCCCACATAACTCGTCCCAACAACAACTATTTCTATCTTATTTTGCCAGGTGTAAACAGGTCGAGCCGACCAAGGCACGGGTCTCCTAATCCGTATTTGATCCGATTTGGAAAGCAAGTCAGATGCTATCCCTCCTTACTTTAAACATAGAGTGTAATTTCTCACTTTGGGAGAAAAATAACTATCTAATACTATCTGAAGTTATCTTCAACGAATGACTCGGTCTCATCTACCACTGTATAAATACCTCAACACTCACGATTTTTTTTGAATTCAACACATATTTAGCATGCTAAAGCTCTGGCTAACTTAAGCATTAGAGTTTTTTACCGATATTCCTACTATTTTTCATACAAAGACATTGAAAACTCTCCCCAAACATTTAAAGTCCACATCCAAGTTTTAAAATCACCATCCTAACACTTCAAAACAAATACATTTTATCAAAATAAAATCATATTTAAAAAATCAAAATATTATTTTTTTTAATAAAAACTATTTATAAAAATTGAAATTTTTAAGGATTGAAATAATAATTTTCTCTTTCTTCAAATATTTATAGATTTTTTTGTCCGAATATTTACAACGTTTGGTATTGTGCAAAATGAACCAAACAAAGTCACATTATTTTCTTGGAATTTTTTCTTTAAATGAACTACCTTACTCAACATAATTATTCTTTAATATGCCTGCCTGAAGACTTATTTTACAAAGATACCTTATAAAACACGTAAATAGGTTAATAATACAGAAAAAAGCATACAAAATGTCTTCAATATTTATATAAAATTAATCTCTAGTTTCCATCTTTATGTTAGAAAATTATTTGATTTCCTAACTTATTTGTCGGCAATATATATATATTAATTATAATCACAAATTATGCTATTTCAAATTAAATGACTTATATAATGATGATCTCATTTATTATTTTAAATGCTAATTGAATAAGTCATTATTACTTTTGATTTGAAATTAAATGAGAATAAAACCAGATATTATCTTTTGTTCTTTAGATAATTATCTTTTTGGATTTTAGATATATTATCTTTTGGGCTTTAGATACTATTTTATTTGGACTTAAGGGTTTAATGGGTGTCATGCTCAAATATAAATAGACTTTCAGGGTTTCGGTCCCCAATATACCAAAAGCCGCCTTTGTTGCTCTTTCCCCATCAAAAGAGTTGCGATTCAGCCTCCTAGAAATACAGAAGGCTTTGGTTGAGGAAGATCGAAAGAACCACAAGATCCAAACTCTTCCGGTCGTATGATTTATGTTTATGAATTCAGATACGCTTCCGCATTCGAATATGATATATATTTTTGGTGATTCAATATGGATGATCTGGGATATTAAAACTGATTTATTCTAACAAGTGGTATCAGAGCCATCCATAATTCAATCATCGAAAATATTCAATTTTATTTTATTATATTAATATAAATATACACATGCGTGTTTACATTATATATGAAATTGATGCACGCTTAATGAAATTGTTCTTGATTATGTGCGTGCATCGATACGTATATATTCACATTATATATGTAAAAGAATCCCCACCATGCCGTTTTGATTGCTTTTATTTATATATATATATTGCATTATGTTTACCGTCGGCCATTTATATAATCTTCACGATATATAATATATAATTACTGAGAGGTTAATGTTGTCTTGGTTGCATTTTTTTATACGGTTAATTAAATAGATATTTTTTTATCATGTATTTTTTTGTATATTATTGTAACCCTATACAATTGATATTTAATTTTATGTGCCATTAAATTTGGTGTAAAGATAATTGATTATCTGTATGAGATATAAGAATTATTATGTGTATGTTACTTATGCGAATATTGATCTATACAAAGGAAGATCTATATTTGGCCAAATTATGTGTACATATTAATAATATTTGAATAATAAAAAAAAATATTATTTAATTATTACATAAAGAAACTAGTAACAATTTGGATTAGTATACCCATCTATTTTATAAAGAATTAGTTTTGGAATAAATTGATTGAACATTATGCTGCCAAAGTAGCCTCTTTTGTGAAAATTGATTTATTTAAAACATTAGGAATATGGTGACATGTAATTCATGCGAATATTAGTCGGCTCAAAGGAAGGCCTATATTTGGCCAAATTATATACACATATTAATGGTAAATAAATATTTGGGTAACTGATTAAGAATAAAGTAATACTTATTATTTATGTGAACAATAATCGGCCCAAAGGAAGTTTATTGTTTGGCCAAATAATAAGTATTGAACACTTTGTGTATTTTCTATTAATTATGCGGTCAATAATCGGCCCAAAGGAAGGTTATTGTTTGGCCAATTAATAGAAAATATATGCGGTAATAAATAGGTTGCGAAGTTTAAGTCTCCATGTGCGCATTAAGTCGGTCCAAAGAAAGGCTTAATGTGTGACAGGAATTTCGACAATATTTGATTACTGCAATGAGAGTATCACTTACAGTTAATTTTTCTATCCAAAGATTGAAAATTAATGTTGTGCTAGATATCTCAATATGGATCTTTTTCCCATTAATTAACTAATGTTTACTACATGTTATTTTTGTTCTAATCTAGAAACTATGGCTTTAGCTAGCAATGTTTCTGCACAAATTAGCAGTATTCCTATGCTGAATGGTTCAAACTTTAAAGTTTGGAAAGATACCGTGGAGATTGTCCTCGGTTGTATGGATCTAGATATAGCTCTTCGAGAGGAGAACCCCACTTCCACTCCGGAAAACCTCAATGAGGTTAAAATAAAGAAGTGAGAGAGATCCAATCGAATGAGCATTATGATCATGAAACGCTCAATTCCTGAGGCGTTTCGGGGCTCAATTACTGAGGATAAAGATGCCAAACAGTTTCTGAAAGATATTGAAAAATTCTTTACTAAGAATGAAAAGGCGGAGGCAAGTAGCCTTTTGAGCAAACTTGTCTCCATGAGGTATAAAGGTAAAGGGAATATAAGGGAGTACATTATGGAAATGTCTCATCTTGCTTCAAAATTGAAAGCACTAAAGTTAGAGTTGTCTGAAGATTTACTCGTGCATTTCATTTTGATTTTCCTTCCTGCACACTTTGGGCAATTCAAAGTGAGTTATAACACTCTGAAGGACACTTGGTCCTTAAATGAGCTTATATCTCACTGTGTGCAAGAAGAAGAGTGGCTGCAGCAAGATAAGACTGAAAGTGCTCACATGGCTTCATATTCTCAATATAAAAAAAAGCGTGATACTACTGTGGATGTGCCTTCTCAGCAGAAAAAGGCTAAGAAACAAGATCAAGTTTCAACTTGTTTCTTCTGTAAGAAGGTGGGACACATGAAGAAGGATTGTACCAAATATGCCACATGGTGTGTAAAGAAGGGTATAATTCTTACTTTTGTTTGTTCTGAGGCTAGTTTAAGTTATGCACCTGTTGATACTTGGTGGGTAGATTCTGCTGCTACTACTCATGTAAGTGTTACTATGCAGAGTTGCCTGTGGAGCCGACCGCCAAATGATGCTGAAAGATACATCTATGTGGCAGACGGCAATATAGTTGCAGTCGAAGCTATAGGAACCTTTAGATTATGTTCCACGAGTGAATTTTACTTGGATTTATTAGAGACATTTTATGTACCGTCATTTAGACGGAATTTGGTTTCTGTTTCTCGTTTGGACAAATCAGGTTATTTTTGTTCGTTCGGAGACAATAAAGTCAGTCTCTTCTATAATTTGAATAATATTTGCTCTGGTCATTTGGTGGATAATCTATATAAACTTGACTTAAATTCCTATAATAATAAAATACTGCAAACGGGTACAAAACGAAAACTAAATGAGAATTCGGCATCATTATGGCACAAACGCCTAGGTCACATCTTTAAACAGAGAATTCAGAGGCTCGTGTCGGATGGAATTCTTGGACCCCTAAATTTGGCGGACTTTGAAGTCTGCATTGAGTGCATAAAGAGAAAAAGGACAAACGAAAGGAAATTAGGTGCCGAGAGAGCTAAAGATGTCTTAGAACTGATACATACCGATATATGTGGCATATTCCCTACTGTCTCTTGGAATGGACAATGGTACTTTATTACATTCATAGATGATTACTCTCGTTATGGGTATCTATATTTAATTCATGAAAAGTGTCAACCCTTGGATGTTTTCAAGTCTTTCAAAGCTGAAGTTGAACTTCAACTTGGAAAGAAAATTAAAGCTGTCAAATCTGATCGTGGTGGTGAATACTACGGAAGATATGACGGTTCAGGTGAGCAATGTCCCGGGCCTTTTGCCCTTTTCCTAGAGGAGTGTGGTATTGTTCCGCAATACACCATGCCAGGCAAACCTAGCATGAATGGTGTTGCAGAGCGAAGGAACCGAACTCTTAAGGACATGGTGAGAAGTATGATTAGTCATTCTTCCTTACCTGAATCACTCTGGGGAGAAGCCTTAAAGACCGCAGTGTACATCCTTAATAGGGTGCCAAGCAAAGTAGTTAACAAAACCCCATATAAAATTTGGACTGGGAAAAGGCCCAGTATAAAGCATCTGCATATTTGGGGATGTCCAACTGAGGTGCGACCTTACAGGCCGCATGAAAGAAAATTGGACTCAAGGACAATTAGTTGCTACTTTGTTGGTTACGCTGAGCGCTCACGGGGGTACAAGTTTTACAATCCTGCATCAAGGTCTATTTTTGAAATGGGAAATGCGAGATTTCTTGAGGATGTTGAGTTTGGGGGGAAGAAAATATTAGGAATGTTGCTTTTGATGAAGATTCTATAACTGACAATGATCAGGTCTTTGTACCTATTAATGTTCAAGATACAGTTATAGTACAAGAGCACAATGAGAATCCTACTGTAGATCGAGTTGCAGTACAAGAGAACAATGAGAATATTGTTGTTGCTCAAGATGCTGCTACAGTATAGGAAAATAATGAGAATCCTCCTCAATCCCAACCCATACAGCAAGCTCAACAACCTCAAGAAGTGTCATTAAGGAGATCCAATAGAGAAAGGAGAAAATTCATCTATGGTCTCAAACAAGCTTCCCGTTAATGGTATCACAAGTTCATCAAGTCATTACCTCATGGTTTTGAGGTAAATATTATAGATGAATGTGTATACCGCAAGTTCAGTGGGAGTAAATACATATTTTGGTCTTATATATGTTGATGACATTCTACTTGCTAGTAACGATATAGGCTTGTCGCATGAAACCAAGAAATTTCTATCGAACAAATTCGAAATGAAAGATCTTGGTGATGCCTCTTTTGTATTAGGAATCAAGATACTAAGAGATCACTCTCAAGGTATTCTTGGATTATCACAAAAGAACTATATCGAAAAGATTTTAAGTAGATATCTCATAGAAAGTTGTAGACCAATAGACATGTCCGTAACTAAAGGAGACAAGTTTAGTCTCAAAGCAATGCCCCAAAATGATCTTGAGAAGACAGCAATGCATGATAAACCTTATGCATAAGCACTAGGGATTTTAATGTATGCTCAAGTCTACACACATCCCGATATATCATTTATAATGGGAATCTTGGGTAAATACCTGAGCAATCCAGGCAGGATCATTGGATAGCTGTTAAATGCATAATGCGTTATTTAAAGCGAACAAAGGATTACATGCTTATTTATCGGATATCAGAAAATTTGGAGATCATTAGGAACTCTGATTCCGATTTCGATTTCATGGCATATGGTTGCGAAACTTTGTCACTGAGCTTCATATAGTAGATGACATTGAAAGGCCATTAAGGATATTTTGTGACAATAAGTCAGCAGTACTATACTCCAATAACAGTAAGAGCTTGACAAAATCGAAGCATACAGATATCAAGTTCTTAGTTGTTAAGGAGAAAGTTTAAGAAAAACAGATTTCCATAGGACATATAGGAACAGAGTATATGCTAGCAGACCCATTACCAAGGGATTGACCCCTAAAGTTTTTTCATGAGCACACTGCTCGGATGGGTGTCAATATTTGTGATGCATTGGTTTAGTGGGAGTTTATGCTATATGTCCTATGACAGATATTGAGTTATTTTTCTGCAGAATTAAGTTGATGGTTTATTTCATGTTATGTGAAATGTTTATTTTGCAATATTTGTATTGTGTTTGATCTCAATAAAGTTGGACCAGCTGGAAATAGACATGCATGAGATCACTTGGCATGTAATTTCCATATTACTCATCCAAATTTGATCTATGTCGTTGAGTATATTAGGATGGTGATTGGCGTGGTTTAGTCACGGCATTTAATGTGATAAAAGCTGCGGTAGTTCCATATCTAATGTATGAGACGGACCAAATTGTTAAAGTAATGAGAGAAATAGCATTCAGATGCGCGCATAAAGTTCATAAAGATGTGATTATGTCAAGAAATAATATATGTATAGCCAAAGTGGGAGATTGTTAGAAAATTATTTGATTTCCTAACTTATTTGTGGGTAATACATATATTAATTATAATCACAAATTATGCTATTTCAAATTAAATGACTTATATAATGATGATCTCATTTATTGTTTTAAATGCTAATTGAATAAGTCATTATTACTTTTGATTTGGAATTAAATGAGAATAAAACCAGATATTATCTTTTGTTCCTTAAATAATTATCTTTTTGGATTTTAGATATATTATCTTTTGGGCTTTAGATACTATTTTATTTGGACTTAAGGGTTTAATGGGTGCCATGCTCAAATATAAATAGACCTTCAGCCCAATATACCAAAAGTCGCTTTTGTTGTTCTTTCCCTATCAAAAGAGTTGCGATTCAGCCTCCTAGGAATACAGAAGGCTTTGGTTGAAGAAGATCGAAAGAATCACAAGATCCAAACTCTTCCGGTCATATGATTTATGTTTATGAATTCAAGTACGCTTCCACATTCGAATATGATATATATTTTTGGTGATTCAATATAGATGATCTGAGATATTAAAACTGATTTATTCTAACACTTTAATCATATGTAACGGTGGTCTATGGTGGAGCCAAACACTTTTATTTCACTTAATGAAATTCTTAACTTTAATAAGAAAAACATGTTTATAAAAACTTTTAATTGTGTCTAAATATTTAAAACATTTCAAACGTTAAATGTTTCTAAAGACTTTCAATTTCAACCCTCTATTAAAATGATTAATATGAAAAAATTTCACCCCACATTTGTCTCTGTCCTATTGATCTAAAAACGTAAGGTTAAAACTGAAACAATAAAAAGAATTTATGATGAAATTAAAAATAATTTAGAACGTGGTGATATTGAGAATAAAAAGTGAGGATCAAGTACCTAATTTATTATTAACAGTAAATAGATGAAATGTTTTATGAATAGTCATCACTCCAACTATCTAATACATTGTTAGTATGTTGGTGCAACAGTGTGGATATTTTAATTCACATCTTACTCTTAAACAATGAAAACATGTTATATATATTTATGTTATTTAATTTTATTATTTTCCTTTTCTTAAAGAGGGAAATGTGAGATTTCATACCTGATATTTGGTCTAATGTATGGAGCATGAGAGTAATTGAATATAGAATATTGGTAAAAACTTTAGCTAATTTTTTCTTTTAATAATTGATAAAAATACGGTCTTAATTGAACAATTTTTTAAACGGCAGAAATGTTATTAAATTATTTAAATTTCAAAGAATTAATTAAAAATTAAATAAAACTATAAAATGAAATAGAATAATTAAACTTAAATTTTGGTGAGAAAAAAAAATAAAAGGAAAAAATAATAAAGTGAAAAATCAAATATTAAAATAATCAAATTACGTATTTGTCATAAAAAAATTTAGAATTTAAATTTATTTATTTGTCATAAAAAATTTAAATTTAAATTTAGAAAATAAATTAAATTATATATATATTTATACATAAATATATTAATAACTGATTTTAATAGTTGATTTTGGTGTATAAATAATATTTTTGAATTAGTAAGTTAAAAAAAATTGATTTATTAGTTGGATATTTACGTAATTAATTCGAGGAAACAAAGGCAAAAATGGGAAGGAAAGTAAGGCGGCCCCCCCTTACGGAATCCGGATCAGTTGGCCGTTTCCATTAATTTTAACTGACGCGGAAACAACACGTGGTGGAAAATAAAATTACGCAAACTAAGCCAAACAAATATAAAAAGTAAAAACAAAAATAAAAGATAATGATGATAATGGATTAAATTAAAGTAATGCGAGAGTGGGGTTGGAGAGACCAAATGAAACAGCATAACAATACAGTCGAGAACAGCGGCAAGAAAAGCAACCTCTTACTTTTTTTATTCATTTATTTTTTTATAAAAGAAAAAGAAAACACTCACATATTCCTCGTGCTTCAATTTCCCACCTCCAACACCAAATATATTTATTTTTTATTGGGCCAATGAAAATTGGTCATAATTGTTTTCTCATTTATATATCAAGTCCTTGGCGACGAAGATCATCAGTACTTTAAACACAAATAGCGGTTCCTTCTTTGTTAGAATCCTCTTCAATATCTCCAACCGTTGATTAGGGATTTGTTAACGCTGCTTCAACTTTTTATACGGCCAAATATATTTGGGTGCTTTTAAGGTTGAATACTGCTACTATGTCTAGTTCGTCGGAATACTCGGAAATTTCCGGCCAGAAGCCGGCGAGGTCACCGGAAAAATCGAGCTTCTCTCAGACTTGCAGTTTGTTGAGTCAATACATCAAAGAAAAGGGCAACTTTGGAGATCTTACCCTCGGCATCACATGCAACACCGAACCAAGTGGTATGGATAATTAAATTCTCCCAATTATTATCACTATTATTATTTTCGAAAATTTAAGATGCTCTTAAATTATGTCGTTTTGGGTTATATATATATTTTTTTGGCTAGTACTTTAAAGGGGAAAAAAAAAAAAGAAATTGAAAGTTTTTTTTGTTACAAACTAATTCCTTTCTTAAGGGTTTGAAAGTTTCTTGTATGGGAAATTGATTTATTAATCTTTTTCAAACTCAAACTCACAGATCTAACACATGGCTTAATTAATTTTGCCCTTGATTTTGAAATAGGGAGAAGACAAATTTCATGAAAGGAAGCAATTCTTTGTTCTAATTTTATTTTATTTTTTGGGGTATTTATGTGTGCTACCTAAGTATCCAAAAAATTTCTCCTTAGTCCTTACAAAGTTAAGATTTTTTTTTTTAATTCGAAAAAGAATTTATCTGAATCTGGAAATTGTGCAGGGTCACCTGAAACATCGTGTCAGTCTGCAACAACTATGAACCTATTTCCTACCAAAGAAAACAACGTTGCACCAAAAAGCCTCACACTCACTGGCACAGCCATGGATTTGCTCTCTCCACAAGGTGCTTATCGTGCCAATCTTCCCTCTGAAGAAATTCCAAACTTGATCAATTCCAGGTTTGTTTATTACTTCCCATTCCTTAACAATTTGATAATTGATATGGAAAAAAGCTTATTATGTGTAACATACCTATTCATAATTGTTACAGATTTAATCACTAATTGAATTTCACATATCTAAATCCCAATTTGGGAACTACTTTGATTGCAATTTAATTTAAGGGTTCTGGTGGAAAAATTGAATCGAAGAAATAAAAGGTTAAGTTACTAATACCATAACCTAGTTACATGAATTCACCAATTATGTAGGGTACCGGGTACCAATTTACACGTACCGCATGCATATGGCGTGCTGTGTATTGCGTACCCACTCCCGTATTTCATGTAACTATGACTAATACATTAAATTATGTTAGAAACTTTCCTGTTCTCGAATCCTTAACGGGTGTCATTACCAAAAACCTTTAATCCAATTGTATTAAAATTTTTGGTTAGGCTAATGTGTGATTATTTATTCATGACTTGCAGTGCAGTTAAGTCTGTGAGCAAGGGCCTGAAAACTGCACAATTGACAATCTTCTATAATGGTCAAGTTGTTGTGTTGGATGATTGTCCTGCTGAGAAGGCGAACGAGCTCATGGCTTTTGCCAAGAAAGGAGTCTCTCAAAGCCAGAACAACTCTGTCTACACCTACACTCAGAGCCAGCCTTCATTTCCTCCTAATTTGGCCAGAACATCTGCTGCTGATTCGAGTGTTCAAGCCTTTCCTAACGTGAATATCGTTGCTAGTTCCGGTAGCAATTCGATCCATGAGCACTCAAAACCTCAGTCCAGACCTGTTGTTTGTGGTAAATTATTCTTTTGGATCTACTATTTGTAACTTGGCTGAAAAGAAAACCTTTTGTGCTGTTGTGGATCAAGTTTTTGCTGATCGTAAATTTTCCTTTCGATGCAGATCTACCAATTGCAAGAAAAGCTTCGCTTCATCGGTTCCTGGAGAAGAGAAAGGATAGGTAGGCACTCTCAACCAAAAATAAACAACAATTTTAAAGATTGGTGTTTTGCTTGGTCTCTCAATGTTTTGTATGTTTTAACCTTTTTTAGAGCTGTGATCCTCAAATCAAATTAATTGATAAAAGGCTTCTCACATGTTTGGTCTTCTTTGGTTCATGTTTCATTTGGTTTCCTCTAACAAAGAAAATCTCCTTTTTATCCTTTGACTGAAACAAACAAACTTGATTACTAGGTACTTCAAAAATGAAATGAAATTAGTTTTTTTGAATTGATTTTTCCCCTTGCACAAATTGAAGCTGCAATTCACATATAATTAAAGCTTTGACCTTTTAATCAAGTTGATTTTACCCAATTGACTTAATTTTATGTTCTTTGATTTTTGCAGAATTGCATCAAAGGGTCCATATCAAGCAGCAAATCCCATTGGGAGCGCTAACAAGCCAGCTGAATCCATGTCATGGCTTGAGTTGGGTGCTAAATCTCAAGAATGAGTGCAGCTATATATATATAGTATTATAAACTTTGTGCCTTTTTTTTGGGGGTTGTGTACCCATTGTTAAAAGTCTTTTTTGGGCTATAGGGTTAGCCTTTCTGTCTGTCCATCAATTAATTAGCTTTGGGCTCTGTTGTTGGGGCTTATATCATAGATCTAACTATACCTTAGTTTTGTTAGATGTGAAAATGGATCATCTTAATTTTTCTCCGTTGATGTTTTTAAGGAAAGATTAAGATGATTCATTTCGTGTTACCTGTTCTTCTAATTATTGTTAAGATTCTAAATTTCTTCGTATTACCTTAATCATTTTGAATTCAAATACATATATATATTGTTATTATTAATTTGTAGTGCTTCTTCTATTCTTGTTTGAGTTGTCTTTCATTCGCTCTATTTGCGTTGACATAAGATGGCAAAAAAGATGGCAATGGACAGGGACATAACAATAATAATAAAAAACACAAACAATAACATTAATAACAAAAATAGGAGTTACTTACATGGATTAAACGACGTTATTGTATCTTATTACGTGAAGGTCAAACACTGACCTGAACTTCTACTGTTAGTGGCAGCCAAAAAGGCAACTTGAATCCTCAACGATTTTCATTAATTAAGGTGAAAACATGCATCTAGATGAAGAGAAGAGAAGTTCAAGATTAACATGTGGAAAGTAACTAAGTTATGAAAGAAAGAAAAACAAAATTCTAGAACGTACGCAATCCCTTGAGCAAGCGTCAGTGGGAATTTTTCTATGGTTACATTTTAGATAGCAATGATGATTAAAAATTACATACAAACATTTGTGTGAGAGAATAACAAAATTTGTAAGAAAGAAATTAATATCAACTAAACTAGAGTAGTTAAATTAACCAACTATCTAACTACCAGTGCCAGGGTGTCATACCATCTAACTAACTTCTCAGAACTGACTTAACTAACTAGATTAATTATTTCACCTATCACAACTAACTTCTCCAGATTCTTCAGCAACAGGTCTTTGATTTATTCTAAGTTGAGGTCTCCTAATATGAAGAAAACACTTGGTCTTATTACGATCTATAACCCAATTAATTGGACATGGTGCTGAGTAAGAAAGGGAAAGCAATTTTGAATAGTAGATAAATGAGAATGCGTTCAAATTTTGAAAGAATATATACTAAGCTACAAATTGAGAAGAATGGCACGTACGCATTCCTTTCAAAACTGCTATAAGCTAAATGCACTTGACATGAATTGTGTCTAAACCCAACCCATTTATGCTTAAATCTCTTTTGATCCCTTTCGAGTAAATTACTTCAATTAAATTACTCACAGGTTGTAATATTATCACAACATAAAAGAAAGTCCATTTTGCAGATTAAACTTATAGTGGTAATTGTAAGAAACAAAGAGATCATGCCTTAAGTGTCTCAATTGAGCAAACCACAAGTTTAATTAAGCGCCTACAGGCTACAAGAAAAACAAATCATGAAAACAAATAGACTCTCAGCTTTTTTCCAAACTCATTAAACAAACAAACAAGTGACCGGAAATAGAAAGGGTCATGCTAGTATGACTGTAATTAAAAAAGTGTTTTAAAAGGTGTTGCTAAAATTAAAATAATTTTTTTATTGTTAAACGACACTTTTTAAAAAGTATAACTAAGAAAAAAGTATTACTAAAATATAAAAAACTATAACTTTAATTTTAACAACACTTGCATAAGCATCGTAGTCACCACCATAACTTAACCATACTAAAATTCATCTAATAAAAAAAGAGAAGACAGTAAAGTAATAGTAACGGACAGCAATGGAGGGAGTCGAAGAAGAAGATCCAAAGAATCTACAAAAAGGATCCATCCAATGAATGTATTGATGCATTTACAGTTGATTTTGTGTTTTTGGAGCTTGTATTTGTTCTCTAGATTATCGACTTTGTTCTTGTACTGCTATCATGTAGAACATTCTATTAATTATTTAATCTTAACCTCACCGTGGGATTATATTGAAACTAAATGAAACTTTTTTAATTCAAATAGAACACTTTAAACCTTAAGAACTAAAACAGGATTACCTCAAATATAGGAACCAATTTAGTATTTTACCCAATTTGATATTTTACTTGATGTTCTAACGCTTTTATACTTTTAAGGCTTTCTCACTTATAGAACATGTATATTGTTTCTGAGGTAATTTTATTAGTCAACTAAGATTTATGAGGTTCATTAACATTCGGATTCATGTTTTACATAATTTGCTTATATTATTTAAAAAAAAATCCTTAGCGTAATACAAACTTGAAAAAACGTTAAATAGCAATTACTAAAATTATTGAATTATATTTAATTTGTTAATCATCAAAAATCAATCTAAAATATTGTGAAGCTAATACGCTTCCCAAGCAAATAAGCAATGTTATCGTTTCTTTTATCAAAATTTTGGACATTTTTCTTCCTATGTGAAAGCCTTTAATACACTTGTCTTTGAGTCACTATTGAGATAAGTCTCAAAGTGGTCCCTGAAATTACCGTCGAGCCTCATAGTGATCCTTGAAGTTAAAAATTACTCATATTCATTCCTGAAGTTGCACTCCGGAACTCAGACTCGTCCTTCCGGCCAATTTTATCCAGCTGGCGCAACCGAAAAGCTGACTTGGACTCGTTGGTGACACGCTGTCAGCACAACAGCTAGCTGACGTGGCGACGTAAACTGTTTTGACTCAATTTGGTCCCTAAATTGAGGTTAAAAACCCTAACCCCAATTGATTCTCTTCTCCTTTTTTCTCCATCGCACACTCTCTTCTCCTCTCTTCTCCATCACACCAAAGGTGACTCTCCTCTACAGTGTCTTCTCCATCTTCGAAAACCACACGTTATGGCTAGCACGAGCAACGCAGCTGGGAGCTCCAACAACCCACGATCATTTGGAAGCATCATGAGGAGAATGAATAGAAACAGAGATGCGCGTCTGCCAGAATGGTGTGGGTGCGGGTCGAGACCAGTGTTGCGATGGTCAGCGACGGATTCTAATCCAGGGAGACCGTTTGTGGGTTGCCCATACTACAATGTAAGTGTTTGATGCTATTGTTTGCTGTAATTCTGGATGTAAACTTGGTTGATTCATTTTATTGGGTGCAGACTGCAGGTAAGAGGTGGTGTGGGTTGTTTCTGTGGGTGGATAAAATTCTGGAAGAAGATGCGGTAACATGTAATGGTAGAACAAGCTCTTTAAATGACAACAAAGAATGGAGGATGAAGATTAGATTCTGAAGTTAGAGTTCTCAAAATGGGGGAGGGGGGATTTTGCTGTTTACATGTATGCTACTGCTACTGATTACAGTTGTTGTACTTGTTTTAAGGTTGGATAGGCAACAGAGTCAATTGTATTTAGCAAAAAAATATGTGACATGGGATATGTATATGTTGTTCTGTTCATGTACTTGTACCTGTCCTTTTGGTTGAAAGAAATGCAGATTAAACTGTTTGACATGACAATGTAAGAATAATTTGGAATTTGAATAAACAAGAGGTTATATGTAAATAATTGTTCCTGCACTACTAATAGATTCATCTAATGGAATTAATCTTAATTGCATATCAGAGACCAAGAAAAAAAAAATCTGCCACAGCTCAATTCAAGGGAGTCATAATCCATATTCATATATTCATAATGCAGAAAATATATTTAAAATAGGCATTACAGAGTCAGGACAATATTCAACAAGTATATCAAAGCTCTCAACATATTGAGAACACAAGTTTTGAACACTAAAATCCCCAACACTGGGTTCAAAATTCAGAAAGCACACTGCTTCATCAAAATAGATAAATAAAATAATCTTCTCCTAAACGTAATAATTCTAGTCTTCATTTTTTATTTCTGGGTGGTCTGAATCCAAGGTTTGGAACATACTTCATGAAGTTAGCAAGCCTTGTAACGGTCCCCTATGATGCACCTTGCATAGGATGAGACGGATGATTTGTTGCGGGTTAACTGGTTGCTGGTTGGGTGGTTGCTGCTTGATTGTTGCTTCCTGGAGTTACCTTTTCTTGTTTGGAGGACTTCTGATGAGCGGATAATTTATACGCTTTTTGGCATTGTTTTTAGTATGTTTTTAGTAGGATCTAGTTACTTTTAGGGATGTTTTTATTAGTTTTTATGTTAAATTCACATTTCTGGACTTTACTATGAGTTTGTGTATTTTTCTATGATTTCAGGTATTTTCTGGCTAAAATTGAGGGACTTGAGCAAAAATCAGATTCAGAGGTTGAAGAAGGACTGCTGATGCTGTTGGATTCTCCCTACACTCAAAGTATATTTTCTGGAGCTACAGAACTCAAAATGGCGCACTTTTAATTGCGTTGAAAAGTAGACATCCAGGGCTTTCCAGCAATATATAATAGTCCATACTTTGGCCGAGTTTAGACGACGTAAAATGGTGTTGAACGCCAGTTCTACGTTGCTGTCTGGAGTTAAACGCCAGAAACACGTCACGAACCAGAGTTGAACGCCAGAAACACGTTACAACCTGGCGTTCAACTCCAGAAAGAGCCTCTGCACGTGTAACATTCAAGCTCAGCCCAAGCACACACCAAGTGGGTCCCGGAAGTGGATTTATGCATCAATTACTTACTTCTGTAAACCCTAGTAACTAGTTTAGTATAAATAGGACTTTTTACTATTGTATTTGACATCCTGGATTGTATTTTTGATCCTGTGATCACGTTTTGGGGGCTGGCCATTCGGCCATGCCTGAACCTTTCACTTATGTATTTTTCAACGGTAGAGTTTCTACACTCCATAGATTAAGGTGTGGAGCTCTGCTGTTCCTCATGAATTAATGCAAAGTACTACTGTTTCTCTATTCAATTCAACTTATTCCGCTTCTAAGATATTCATTCGCACTTCAATATGAATGTGATGAACGTAAAAATCATCATCATTCCCCCACGAACGCGTGCCTGACAACCACTTCCGTTCCACCTTAGATTGAATGAGTATCTCTTGGATCTCTTAGTCAGAATCTTCGTGGTATAAGCTAGATTGATGGCGGCATTCATGAGAGTCCGGAAAGTCTAAACCTTGTCTGTGGTATTCCGAGTAGGACTCTGGGATTGAATGACTTTGACGAACTTCAAACTCGCGAGTGCTGGGCGTAGTGACAGACGCAAAAGGAGGGTGAATCCTATTCCAGTATGATCGAGAACCTCAGATGATTAGCCGTGCTGTGACAGAGCATTTGGACCATTTTCACAAGAGGATGGGATGCAGCCATTGGCCACGGTGATGCCTCCAGATGATTAGCCATGCAGTGACAGCGCATCGGACCATTTTCACAGAGAGGATGAAAAGTAGCCATTGACAATGGTGATGTCCTTACATAAAGCCAGCCATGGAAAGGAGTAAGACTGATTGGATGAAGACAGCAGGAAAGCAGAGGTTCAGAAGAACAAAAGCATCTCTATACGCTTATCTGAAATTCTCACCAATGAATTACATAAGTACTTCTATCCTTATTTTCTATTTATTTATTATTATTCGAAAACTCCATAACCATTTGATATCCGCCTGACTGAGATTTACAAGGTGACCATAGCTTGCTTCATACCAACAATCTCCGTGGGATCGACCCTTACTCACGTAAGGTTTTATTACTTGGACGACCCAGTGCACTTGCTGGTTAGTTGTGCGAAGTTGTGAAGTTATGTTTGGACTATGGTTCTGTGCATCCGTTTTTGGTGCCATTGCCAGGAAGAGAACGAACAACAAATTTTACAACCTGAGTAACAATTTTGCATACCAAGTTTTTGGCGCCGTTGCCGGGGATTGTTCGAGTTTGGACAACTGACGGTTCATCCTGTTGCTCAGATTAGGTAATTTTCTTTTTGTTTTATTTTCAAAAATTTTTCAAAAAAAAAATTTCTTTCAAAAATTTCTCATCTGTTTTCGAAAATTATTCTAAAATTTTTTAAGAATGAATTCTAGTGTTTCATAAAGCATGTTGAAGCCTGACTGGCTGTAAAGCCATGTCTAAATTCATTTGGACTGGGACTCCCAATCCAATATTATCAAGAGCAAGCTAGTTGTTGCTAATCCACCTGTTGCTGTTCCAGATCCACCTGATTTACATGCTAAAGCTTGACTGGTGATGAGCGGATAATTTATACGCTTTTTGGCATTGTTTTTAGTATGTTTTTAGTAGGATCTAGTTACTTTTAGGGATGTTTTCATTAGTTTTTATGTTAAATTAAAATTTCTGGACTTTACTATGAGTTTGTGTGTTTTTCTATGATTTCAGGTATTTTCTGGCTGAAATTGAGGGACTTGAGCAGAAATCAGATTCAGAGGTTGAAGAAGGACTGCTGATGCTGTTGGATTCTGACCTCCCTGCACTCAAAGTGGATTTTCTGGAGCTACAGAACTCGAAATGGCGTGCTTCCAATTGCGTTGGAAAGTAGACATCCAGGGCTTTCCAGAAATATATAATAGTCCATACTTTGGCCAAGAATAGATGACGTAAACTGGCGTTCAACGCCAGCTTTCTACCCAAATCTGGCGTCCAGCGCCAGAAAAGGAGCCAAAACCAGAGTTGAACGCCCAAACTGGCACAAAAACTGGCGTTCAACTCCAAGAAGGACCTCTACACGTGCAACACTCAAGCCCAGCCCAAGCACACACCAAGTGGGCCCCGGAAGTGGATTTATGCATCAATTACTTACTCATGTAAACCCTAGTGACTAGTTTATTATAAATAGGACCTCTTACTATTGTATTAGACATCTTTGGTCTCAGTTTTAATCCATTGTTCATCTTAGGAGACTATTGATCACGTTTTAGGGGGCTGGCCATCTCGGCCATGCCTGAACCTTCACTTATGTATTTTCATACGGTAGAGTTTCTACACTCCATAGATTAAGGTGTGGAGCTCTGCTGTTCCTCAAAGATTAATGCAAGTACTTATGTTTTCTATTCAATTCATCTTATTTCGCTTCTAAGATATCCATTCGTACCCAAGAACGTGATGAAGGTGATGATTATGTGTGACGCTCATCACCATTCTCCCCTATGAACGCGTGCCTGACAAACACTTCTGTTCTACTTGAAATAAGCTAGAATGAATATCTCTTAGATCTCCTAACCAGAATCTTCGTGGCGTAAGCTAGAATGATGGCGGCATTCAAGAGAATCCGGAAAGTCTAAACCTTGTCTGTGGTATTCCGAGTAGGATTCAATGATTGAATGACTGTGACGAGCTTCAAACTCGCGATTGTTGGGCGTTAGTGACAGACGCAAAAGGAGGGTGAATCCTATTCCAGCATGATCGGGAACCGACAGATGAATAGCCGTGCCGTGACAGGGTGCGTGAGCATATTATTCACTGAGAGGGGGGGATGTAGCCACTGACAACGGTGATGCCCTTGCATAAAGCCAGCCATGGAAAGGAGTAAGACTGATTGGATAAAGATAGCAGGAAAGCAGAGGTTCAGAGGAACGAAAGCATCTCCATTCGCTTATCTGAAATTCCTACCAATGAATTACATAAGTATTTCTATCCCTATTTTATTATATTAAATTTGAAAACACCATTATCCATTTATATCTGCCTAACTGAGATTTGCAAGGTGACCATAGCTTGCTTCATACCAACAATCTCCGTGGGATTCGACCCTTACTCACGTAAGGTATTACTTGGACGACCCAGTGCACTTGCTGGTTAGTTGTATCGAAGTTGTGAACCATGGTATTGGCACCATGTTCTTGGTGCCATTGCCAGGGAAAGAAAGAGCCATGAATTTTACATTATTAAAGTGTAATCACGATTACGCGTACCAAGTTGCTCACGTTGCCAGGGATTGTTCGAGCCTGGACATCACAATTTCGTGCACCAAGTTTTTGGCGCCGTTGCCAGGGATTGTTCGAGTTTGGACAACTGACGGTTCATCTTATTGCTCAGATTAGGTAATTTTCTTTTTGTTTTCTTCTCAAAAATTTTTCAAAAACCTTTCAAAAATTTCTCCTTTTTTTTTCGAAAAAAAAAATGTTTTCAAAAATAAATTATTCTATGGCTTCAGAATTTTTAAGAATGAATTCTAGTGTTTCATGAAGCATGTTGAAGCCTGGCTGGCTGTAAAGCCATGTCTCAATTCTTATTCTCAAGAGAAGAGCTTCTTTATCTTTCTTAGCCAATTGGCTGTTGAATGTGAGGAATGTCAGGCGTGTCATGTCTGAGTTACATACTAAAGCTTGGCTGGCTATTGAGCCAAGCCTGACCCTTTGATTGGAGCTTTAGAGCATAAGATTCCTGGAATTCATATTAAAAATTTTGGAATCCTTATTTTCTTTTTCAAAAGAATTTTTCGAAAAAATAAAATAAAAATCCAAAAAAATTAGAAAATCATAAAAATCAAAAATATTTTTGTGTTTCTTGTTTGAGTCTTGAGTCATATCATAAGTTTGGTGTCACTTGCATATGCATCTTGCATTTTTCGAAAATTTCATGCATTCATAGTGTTCTTCATGATCTTCAAGTTGTTCTTGGTAAGTCTTCTTGTTTAATCTTGATGATTTTTTGTTTTGTGTCTTTTCATGTTTATCATATGCACTCTTGAATTCTTAGTGCCTAAGCATTAAAGAATTCTAAGTTTGGTGTCTTACATGTTTTCTTTGCATCAAAAATTTTTCAAAAATATGTTCTTGATGTTCATCTTGACATTCAAAGTGTTCTTGGTGTTCATCTTGACACTCATATCATTCATGCATGCATTCATTGTTTTGATCTAAAAATTTCATGCATTGCATCATTTTTCTTGTTTTTCCCTTGCATCATAAAAATTCAAAAAATAAAAAAATATCTTTCCCTGTTTCTCTCATCAAATTCGAAAATTTGAGTTGACTTTTTCAAAAATTTTTAAAATCAAGTTGTTTCTTATGAGTCAAATCAAATTTTCAATTTGAAAATCTTATCTTTTTCAAAATCTTTTTCAAGAATCAAATCTTTTTCAAATTTCTTAGTTATTTTCGAAAATTCAAAAAAATATTTTTCAAAAATATTTTTCCTATTTTATACCAAATTTTCGAAAATAACATAAACAATTAATGTTTTGATTCAAAAATTTGAAGTTTGTTACTTGCTTGTTAAGAAAGATTCAAACTTTAAGTTCTAGAATCATATCTTGTGATTTCTTATGAATCAAGTCATTAATTGTGATTTTAAAAATCAAATCTTTTTCAAAACTAATTTCAATCATATCTTTTCAAAAATATCTTCTTATCTTATCTTTTTCAAAAAAATATTTTTTTCAAAATATCTTTTCTAACTTCCTAACTTCTTATCTTTTCAAAATTTGTTTCAACTAACTAACTAACTTTTTGTTTGTTTCTTAACTTTTTCAAAACTACCTAACTAACTCTCTCTCTCTAATTTTCGAAAATATCTTCTCTCTTTTTCAAAAATTTCTTTTTAATTAACTAGTTATTCTTATTTTTATTTTTGATTTTAAAAATTTTCGAAAAATACTAACATTTTTCAAAAACCATTTTCGAAAATCACTAACTCTTTTTCAAAAAAATATTTTCGAAAATTCTCCCTCTCCCATCCCATTCTATTTATTCATTCATATCCTAACATCTCATCTCACATATCTAGCCTCCTCACAGTTGTGTTTCTTCCATTATATTACATTCTTTGTCTCCCCCTCTTCTTCTACTCACACAGGGATCCCTATACTGTGGTATAAAGGATCTCTATTATTATTATTATTTTTCTGTGCCTTCTTCTTTGTCATATGAGCAGGAGCAAGGATAAGAACATTCTTGTGGAAGCAGATCCAGAACCTGAAAGGACTCTGAAGAAAAAATTAAGAGAAGCTAAATTACAACAATCCAGAAATAACCTTTCAAAAATTTTCGAACAGGAAGAGGAGATGGCAGCCCAAAATAATAATAATGTAAGGAAGATGCTTGGTGACTTTACTGCACCTAATTCCAATTTACATGGAAGAAGCATCTCCATTCCTGCCATTGGAGCAAACAACTTTGAGCTGAAACCTCAATTAGTTTCTCTGATGCAGCAGAACTGCAAGTTTCATGGACTTTCATCTGAAGATCCTTTTTAGTTCTTAACTGAATTCTTGCAGATATGTGATACTGTTAAGACTAATGGAGTAGATCCTGAAGTCTACAGGCTCATGCTTTTCCCTTTTGCTGTAAGAGACAGAGCTAGATTATGGTTGGATTCTCAACCCAAAGACAGCCTGAACTCTTGGGATAAGCTGGTCACGGCTTTCTTAGCCAAGTACTTTCCTCCTCAAAAGCTGAGCAAGCTTAGAGCTGATGTTCAAACCTTCAGACAGAAAGAAGGTGAATCCCTCTATGAAGCTTGGGAAAGATACAAACAGTTGACCAAAAAGTGTCATTCTGACATGCTTTCAGAATGGACCATCCTGGACATATTCTATGATGGTTTATCTGAGCTACCAAAAATGTCACTGGACACTTCTGCAAGTGGATCCATTCACCTAAAGAAAACGCCTGCAGAAGCTCAAGAACTCATTGACATGGTTGCTAATAACCAGTTCATGTACATTTCTGAAAGGAATCCTGTGAGTAATGGAACGCCTATGAAGAAGGGAGTTCTTGAAGTTGATACTCTGAATGCCATATTGGCTCAGAATAAAATATTGACTCAGCAAGTCAATATGATCTCTCAGAGTCTGCATGGAATGCAAGCTGCATCCAACAGTACTCAAGAGGCTTCTTATGAAGAAGAAGCTTATGATCCTGAGAACCCTGCAATAGCAGAGGTGAATTACTTAGGTGAACCTTATGGAAACACCTATAACTCATCATGGAGAAATCATCCAAATTTCTCATGGAAGGATCAAAAGCCTCAACAAGGCTTTAATAATGGTGGAAGAAACAGGTTTAACAATAATAAACCTTTTCCATCATCCACTCAGCAACAGACAGAGAACTCTGAACAAAATGCTTCTAATTTAGCAAATCTAGTCTCTGATCTATCTAAGGCCACTGTGAGTTTCATGAATGAAACAAGGTCTTCCATTAGAAATTTGGAAGCACAAGTGGGCCAGCTGAGTAAAAGGATCACTGAAATCCCTCCCAGTACTCTCCCAAGCAATACAGAAGAGAATCCAAAAGGAGAGTGCAAGGCCATTGACATAAGCAAAATGGCCGAACCCAATGAGGGAGAGGAGGACGTGAATCCCAAGGAGGAAGACCTCCTGGGACGTCCAGTGACCAATAAGGAGCTTCCCTCTGAGGAACTAAAGGACTCTGAGGCTCATCTAGAGACCATAGAGATTCCATTGAACCTCCTTATGCCCTTCATGAGCTCTGATGAGTATTCCTCTTCTGAAGAAAATGAGGATATTACTGAAGAGCAAACTGCCAAGTTTCTTGGTGCAATCATGAAGCTGAATGCCAAATTATTTGGCATTGATACTTGGGAAGTTGAACCTCCCTTGTTCATCAATGAACTAAGTGATCTGGATCAACTGACATTGCCTCAGAAGAGACAGGATCCTGGAAAGTTCATAATACCTTGTACCATAGGCACCATGATCTTTAAGGCCCTGTGTGACCTTGGTTCAGGAATAAACCTCATGCCCCTCTCTGTAATAGAGAAACTGGGAATCTATGGGGTGCAAGCTGCTAAAATCTCATTAGAGATGGCAGACAGTTCAAGAAAACAGGCTTATGGACAAGTAGAGGACGTGTTAGTAAAGGTTGAAGGCCTTTACATCCCTGCTGATTTCATAGTCCTGGATACTGGAAAGGAAGAGGATGAATCCATCATCCTAGGAAGACCTTTCCTGGCCACAGCAAGAGCTGTGATTGATGTTGACAGAGGTGAAATAGTCCTTCAATGGAATGAGGACTCCCTTGTGTTTAAAACTCAAGGATCTCCCTCTGCAACCATGGAGAGGAAGCAGAAAAAGCTTCTCTCAAAGCAGAGTCAACCAGAGCCCCCACAGTCAAACTCTAAGTTTGATGTTGGGATGCCACAACCAAACTCTAAGTTTGGTGTTGAACTCCCATATCCAAACTCTAAGTTTGGTGTTGGAGAGTCTCAACAAAGCTCTGCACATCTGTGAGGCTCCATGAGAGCCCACTGTCAAGCTATTGACATTAAAGAAGTGCTTGTTGGGAGGCAACCCAATTTTTATTTATCTAACTATATTTTCCTTAGTTATATGTCTTTATAGGTTCATGATCATGTGGAGTCACAAAATAAACAAAAAATTCAAAAATGGAATAAAAAACAGCAGAAGAAAAATCACACCCTGGAGGAGCATCTGTCTGGCGTTCAAACGCCAGAATAGAGCATGGTTCTGGCGCTGAACGCCCAGAATGGGCAGCATCCTGGCGCTGAACGCCCAGAACAAGCATGGTTCTGGCGTTCAACGCCAGAAATGGCAGCAAAGGGGCGTTGAACGCCCAAAATAGGCACCAACCCGGCGCTGAACGCCCAGAGTTGTGTGCAAGGGCATTTTACATGCCTAAATTGGTGCAGGGATGTAAATGCCTTGACACCTCAGGATCTGTGGACCCCACAGGATCATCTCAGGATCTGTGGACCCCACAGGATCCCCACCTGCCTCATCATCTCTCTTTCCATTCATGATCATCCCTTCTGTTTTCCATTCACCACTCACATCCATACATCCCACTTACCTACAAAATTCAATATCTCTTTCCCACCCAATCCCACCCATATGGCCGAATACACACCCCCATCTCCTCCATATCTTCTTCTTCTTCTATTCTTTCTTCTTTTGCTCGAGGGCGAGCAACATTCTAAGTTTGGTGTGGTAAAAGCATAGCTTTTTTGTTTTTTCCATAACCATTGATGGCACCTAAGGCCAGAGAAACCTCTAAAAAGAGGAAAGGGAAGACAAAAGCTTCCATCAAGGGTCTATAGCTCAGTGGTAGAACATTTGACTGCAAATCAAGAGATCCCTGAGATACCTCAAGGGATACATTTTCTTCCACACAATTATTGGAAGCAACTAAGGGTGGAACATCAAGAGTACTCCATCATCCTTCATGAAATTAGAGAAGATCAAAAAGCAATGAGGGAGGAGCAACTAAGACAAGGAAGAGACATAGAAGAGCTCAAGGACATCATTGGTTGCTCAAGAAGGAAACGCCACCATCACTAAGGTGGATTCATTCCTTGTTCTTGTTTCCTCTGTTTTTCGTTTCTATGTTATGTGCTTATCTGTGTTTGTGTCTTCATTACATGATCATTAGTAGTTAGTAACTTTGTCTTAAAGTTATGAATGTCCTATGAATCCATCACCTCTCTTAAATGAAAAATGTTTTAATTCAAAAGAACAAGAAGTACATGAGTTTCAAATTTATCCTTGAACTTAGTTTAATTATATTGATGTGGTGACAATGCTTCTTGTTTTCTGAATGTATGCTTGAATAGTGCATATGTCTTTTGAAGTTGTTGTTTAAGAATGTTAAATATGTTGGCTCTTGAAAGAATGATGACTAGGAGACATGTTATTTGATAATCTGAAAAATCATAAAAATGATTCTTGAAGCAAGAAAAAGCAGCAAAGAACAAAGCTTGCAGAAAAAAAAAATAGGCGAAAAAAAAAATATAGAAAGAAAAAGAAAAAGCAAGCAGAAAAAGCCAAAAGCTCTTAAAACCAAGAGGCAAGAGCAAAAAGCCAATAACCCTTAAAACCAAAAGGCAACGGCAATAAAAAGGATCCCAAGGCTTTGAGCATCAGTGGATAGGAGGGCCTAACGGAATAAAATCCTGGTCTAAGCGGCTAAACCAAGCTGTCCCTAACCATGTGCTTGTGGCGTGTAGGTGTCAAGTGAAAACTTGAGACTGAGCGGTTAAAGTCAAGGTCCAAAGCAAAAGAAGAGTGTGCTTAAGAACCCTGGACACCTCTAATTGGGGACTTTAGCAAAGCTGAGTCATAATCTGAAAAGGTTCACCCAATTATGTGTCTGTGGCAATTATGTATCCGGTGGTAATACTGGAAAACAAAGTGCTTAGGGCCACGGCCAAGACTCATAAAGAAGCTGTGTTCAAGAATCATCATACTGAACTAGGAGAGTCAATAACACTATTCGAAATCTGAAGTTCCTATAGATGCCAATCATTCTGAACCTCAATGGATAAAGTGAGATGCCAAAACTATTCAAGAGGCAAAAAGCTATAAGTCCCGCTCATATGATTGAAGCTCTGTTTCATTGATAGTTTGGAATTTATAGTATATTCTCTTCTTTTTATCCTATTTGACTTTCAGTTGCTTGGGGACAAGCAACAATTTAAGTTTGGTGTTGTGATGAGCGGATAATTTATACGCTTTTTGGCATTGTTTTTAGTATGTTTTTAGTAGGATCTAGTTACTTTTAGGGATGTTTTCATTAGTTTTTATGTTAAATTCATATTTCTGGACTTTACTATGAGTTTGTGTGTTTTTCTGTGATTTCAGGTATTTTCTGGCTGAAATTGAGGGACCTGAGCAGAAATCAGATTCAGAGGTTGAAGAAGGACTGCTGATGCTGTTGGATTCTGACCTCCCTGCACTCAAAGTGGATTTTCTGGAGCTACAGAACTCGAAATGGTGTGCTTCCAATTGCGTTGGAAAGTAGACATCCAGGGCTTTCCAGAAATATATAATAGTTCATACTTTGGCCAAGAATAGACGACGTAAACTGGCGTTCAACGCCAGCTTTCTACCCAAATCTGGCGTCCAGCGCCAGAAAAGGAGCCAAAACCAGAGTTGAACACCCAAACTGGCACAAAAACTGGCGTTCAACTCCAAGAAGGACCTCTACACGTGCAACACTCAAGCCCAGCCCAAGCACACACAAAGTGGGCCCCGGAAGTGGATTTATGCATCAATTACTTACTCATGTAAACCCTAGTGACTAGTTTATTATAAATAGGACCTCTTACTATTGTATTAGACATCTTTGGTCTCAGTTTTAATCCATTGTTCATCTTAGGAGACTATTGATCACGTTTTAGGGGGCTGGTCATCTCGGCCATGCCTGAACCTTCACTTATGTATTTTCATACGGTAGAGTTTCTACACTCCATAGATTAAGGTGTGGAGCTCTGCTGTTCCTCAAATATTAATGCAAGTACTTCTGTTTTCTATTCAATTCATCTTATTTCGCTTCTAAGATATCCATTCGCACCCAAGAACGTGATGAAGGTGATGATTATGTGTGACGCTCATCACCATTCTCCCCTATGAACGCGTGCCTGACAAACACTTCTGTTCTACTTGAAATAAGCTAGAATGAATATCTCTTAGATCTCCTAACCAGAATCTTCGTGGCATAAGCTAGAATGATGGCGGCATTCAAGAGAATCCGGAAAGTCTAAACCTTTTCTGTGGTATTCCGAGTAGAATTCAATGATTGAATGACTGTGACGAGCTTCAAACTCGCGATTGTTGGGCGTTAGTGACAGACGCAAAAGGAGGGTGAATCCTATTCCAGCATGATCGGGAACCGACAGATGAATAGCCGTGCCGTGACAGGGTGCGTGAGCATATTATTCACTGAGAGGAGGGGATGTAGCCACTGACAACGGTGATGCCCTTGCATAAAGCCAGCCATAGAAAAGAGTAAGACTGATTGGATGAAGATAGCAGAAAAGCAGAGGTTCAGAGGAACGAAAGCATCTCCATTCGCTTATCTGAAATTCCTACCAATGAATTACATAAGTATTTCTATCCCTATTTTATTATATTAAATTCGAAAACACCATTATCCATTTATATCTGCCTAACTGAGATTTGCAAGGTGACCATAGCTTGCTTCATACCAACAATCTCCGTGGGATTCGACCCTTACTCACGTAAGGTATTACTTGGACGACCTAGTGCACTTGCTGGTTAGTTGTATCGAAGTTGTGAACCATGGTATTGGCACCATGTTCTTGGTGCCATTGCCAGGGAAAGAAAGAGCCATGAATTTTACATTATTAAAGTGTAATACGCGTACCAAGTTGCTCACGTTGCCAGGGATTGTTCGAGCCTGGACATCACAATTTCGTGCACCAACTGGTTATTAAGCCATGTCTAACCCTCAGATTGGAGCTTTAGACTAAGAATGCAAGATTCCTGAAATTCATATTAAAAATTTTGGAATCCTTATTTTTCTTTTTCACAAATAATTTTCGAAAAATACAAAAAAATTAGAAAATCATAAAAATAAAAAAAAATATTTCATGTTTCTTGTTTGAGTCTTGAGTCAAATTGTAAGTTTGGTGTCAATTGCATATTCATTTTGCATTTTTCGAAAAAAAAATCATGCATTCATAATGTTCTTCATGATCTTCAAGTTGTTCTTGGTAAATCTTCTTGTTTGATCTTGATGTTTCCTTGTTTTGTGTCTTTTCTTGTTTTTCATATGCATTCTTGAATTCTTAGTGTCTAAGCATTAAAGATTTCTAAGTTTGGTGTCTTGCATGTTTTCTTTGCATATAAAATTTTCAAAAAATAAGTTCTTGATGTTCATCATGATCTTCAAAGTGTTCTTGCTGTTCATCTAGACATTCATAGCATTCTTGCATGCATTCATTGTTTTGGATCTAAAAATTTTCATGCATTGCATCATTTTCATGTTTTTCTCTCTCATCATAAAAATTCAAAAAAAATCAAAAAAATATCTTTCCCTTTTTCCTCTCATAAAATTCAAAAATTTGAGTTGACTTTTTCAAAAATTTTTAAAATCTAGTTGTTTTCTATGAGTCAAATCAAATTTTCAAATTTCACCTTTTTCAAAATCTTTTTCAAAAATCAAATCTTTTTCATTTTTCTTAGTTATTTTCGAAAATTTTAAAAATATTTTTCAAAAATCTTTTTCTTATCTTTACCACATAATTTTTGAAAATAACATCATCAATTATGTTTTGATTCAAAAATTTCAAGCTTGTTACTTGCTTGTTAAGAAAGATTCAAACTTTAAGTTCTAGAATCATATCTTGTGATTTCTTGTGAATCAAGTCATTAATTGTGATTTTAAAAAAAAAATCAAATCTTTTTCAAAACTAATTTCAATCATATCTTTTCAAAAATATCTTTTTATCTTATCTTTTTCAAAATCATATCTTTTTCAAAAATTTGATTTTAAAATATCTTTTCTAACTTCTTATCTTCTTATCTTTTCAAAATTGATTTTCAAATTTGTTTCGACTAACTAACTAACTTTTTGGTTGTTTCTTATCTTTTTCAAAACTACCTAACTAACTCTCTCTCTCTAATTTTCGAAAATATCTCTCTCTTTTTCAAAAATTCTTTTTAATTAACTAATTGTTTCAAAATTCAATTTTAATTTATTTCTTCTTTTAATTTTCGAAAATCACTAACCATTTTTCAAAAATAATTTTTGAAAATTCTCCTTCTCTCTCTCATCTCATTCTATTTATTTATTCATCTACCAACACTTCTCTTCATCTCACATCTCTACTCTCCTCACCCTTGTGTTTCTTTCCTTACATTACATTCTTTTCTTCTTCTTTTCTTCTACTCACATAGGGACCTCTATACTGTGGTAAAAAGGATCCCTATTATTATTTTTCTGTTCCCTCTTTTTCATATGAGCAGGAGCAAGGACAAGAATATTCTTGTTGAAGCAGATCCAGAACCTAAAAGGACTTTGAAGAGGAAACTAAGAGAAGCTAAATTACAACAATCCAGCAAGCACCTTTCAGAAATTTTCGAACAGGAAGAGGAGATGGCAGCCGAAAATAATAATAATAATACAAGGAGGATGCTTGGTGACTTTACTGCACCTAATTCCAATTTACATGGAAGAAGCATCTCCATCCCTGCCATTGGAGCAAACAATTTTGAGCTGAAACGTCAATTAGTTTCTCTGATGCAGCAGAACTGCAAGTTTCATGGACTTCCATCTGAAGATCCTTTTCAGTTCTTAACTGAATTCTTGCAGATCTGTGATACTGTTAAGACTAATGGAGTAGATCCTGAAGTCTACAGGTTCATGCTTTTCCCCTTTGCTGTAAGAGACAGAGCTAGAGTGTGGTTGGACTCTCAACCCAAGGATAGCCTGAACTCTTGGGATAAGCTGGTCACGACTTTCTTAGCCAAGTTCTTTCCTCCTCAAAAGCTGAGTAAGCTTAGAGTGGATGTTCAAACCTTCAGACAGAAGGAAGGTGAATCTCTCTATGAAGCTTGGGAGAGATACAAGCAACTGACCAAAAATTGTCCTTCTAACATGCTTTCAGAATGGACCATCCTGGATATATTCTATGATGGTCTGTCTGAATTAGCTAAGATGTCATTGGATACTTCTGCAGGTGGATCCATTCACCTAAAGAAAATGCCTGCAGAAGCTCAAGAACTCATTGACATGGTTGCTAATAACCAGTTCATGTACACTTCTGAGAGGAACCCTGTGAGTAATGGGACGCCTCAGAAGAAGGGAGTTCTTGAAATTGATACTCTGAATGCCATATTGGCTCAGAATAAAATATTGACTCAGCAAGTCAATATGATTTCTCAGAGTCTGAATGGAATGCAAGCTGCATCCAACAGTACTCAAGAGGCATCTTCTGAAGAAGAAGCTTATGATCCTGAAAACCCTGCAATAGCAGAGGTGAATTACATGGGTGAACCTTATGGAAACACCTATAACCCCTCATGGAGAAATCACCCAAATCTCTCATGGAAGGATCAACAAAGGCCTCAACAAGGCTTTAATAATGGTGGAAGAAATAGGTTTAACAATAGTAAACCTTTTCCATCATCCACTCAGCAACAGACAGAGAACTCTGAACAAAATACTTCTAATTTAGCAAACTTAGTCTCTGATCTATCTAAGGCCACTGTGAGTTTCATGAATGAAACAAGGTCCTCCATTAGAAATTTGGATGCACAAGTGGGCCAGCTGAGTAAAAGGATCACTGAAATCCCTCCTAATACTCTCCCAAGTAATACAGAAGAAAATCCAAAAGGAGAGTGCAAGGCCATTGATATAACCATCATGGCCGAATCCAAGGAAGAAGGGGAGGACGTGAATCCCAAGGAGGAAGACCTCCTGGGACGTCCAGTGATCAATAAGGAGTTTCCTTCTGAGGAACCAAAAGAATCTGAGACTCAACTAGAGATCATAGAGATTCCATTAAACCTCCTTATGCCATTCATGAGCTCTGATGAGTATTCCTCTTTTGAAAAGAATGAGGATGTTACTGAGGAGCAAGTTACCAAGTACCTTGGTGCAATCATGAAGCTGAATGCCAAATTATTTGGTATTGAGACTTGGGAAGATGAACCTTCCTTGTTCACCAATGAACTGAGTGATCTGGATCAACTGACATTGCCTCAGAAGAAACAGGATCCTGGAAAGTTCCTAATACCTTGTACCATAGGCACCATGATCTTTGAAAAGGCTCTGTGTGACCTTGGTTCAAGGATAAACCTCATGCCCCTCTCTGTAATAGAGAAACTGAGAATCTTTGGGGTGCAAGCTGCTAAAATCTCATTAGAGATGGCAGACAATTCAAGAAAATAGGCTTATGGACAAGTAGAGGACGTGTTAGTAAAGGTTGAAGGCCTTTACATCCCTGCTGATTTCATAGTCCTAGATACTGGGAAGGATGAGGATGAATCCATCATCCTTGGAAGACCCTTCCTAGACACAGCAAGAGCTGTGATTGATGTTAACAGAGGTGAACTAGTTCTTCAATTGAATGAGGACTCCCTTGAGTTTAAAACTCAAGGACATCCTTCTGTAAACATGGAAAAGAGGCACAGTAAGCTTCTCTCAAAACAGAGTCAACCAGAGCCCCCACAGTCAAACTCTAAGTTTGGTGTTGGGAGGCCACAATCAAACTCTAAGTTTGGTGTTGAACTCCCATATCCAAACACTAAGTTTGGTGTTGGGGAGTCTCAACAATGCTTTGAACATCTGTGAGGCTCCATGAGAGCCCACTGTCAAGCTATTGACATTAAAGAAGCGCTTGTTGGGAGGCAACCCAATTTTTATTTCTCTAATTTTATTTTTATTGTTATTTCATGTTTTATTAGGTTCATGATCATGTGGAGTCACAAAATATATCAAAAAAAAAAAAATAAATAAAAACAGAATCAAAAAATAGCAGAAGAAAAATCACACCCTGGAGGAGGATCTTACTGGCGTTCAAACGCCAGTAAGGAGCATCTGTCTGGCATTCAACGCCAGAACAGAGCATGTTTCTGGCGTTGAACGCCAGAAACAAGCAGCATCCTGGCGTTCAGACGCCAGAAATGCACAGTGAGGAAAGATGGCGCTGAACGCCAGAAACAAGCATCTGGGCGCTGAACGCCCAAAACAAGCATCAATTCGGCGTTTAAACGCCAGAATTGCATGCAAAGGCATTTTACATGCCTAATTGGTGCAATGATGCAATTCCTTGACACCTCAGGATCTGTGGACCCCACAGGATCCCCACCTACCTCCACTCACTCTCTTCCCTCTTCTCAATGTTCATCCTCTCTTCCCAATAAACACTCTTTCCCAAAACCCTTCACCAATCACCTCAATCTCTCTTCCCTATCACCACTTCACCACTCACATCCATCCACTCTTCCCCATAAACCTACCTCATAAACTCCACCTACCTTCAAAATTCAAAATCAATTTCCCACCCAAAACCCACCCTTATGGCCGAGAGCGAATACACCTTCTTGGTCGAATACACCTCTCCCTCCTCTCCTCCATATTTTCTTCTTCTTCTTCATCTATTCTTTCTTCTTTTGCTCGAGAGCGAGCAATATTCTAAGTTTGGTGTGGTAAAAGCATAAGCTTTTTGTTTTTCCATTACCATTGATGGCACCCAAGACCGGAGAATCCTCTAGAAAAGGGAAAGGGAAGACAAAAGCTTCCACCTCCGAGTCATGGGAGATGGAAAGATTCATCTCCAAAACTCATCAAGACCACTTCTATGATGTTGTGGCCAAGAAGAAGGTGATCCCCGAGGTCCCTTTCAAGCTCAAGAGAAATGAGTATCTGGAGATCCGACATGAAATCCAAAGAAGAGGTTGGGAAGTTCTAACAAACCCCATCCAACAAGTCGAAACTCTAATGGTTCAAGAGTTCTATGCTAATGCATGGATCACAAGGAACCATGATCAAAGTAAGAACCCGAACCCAAAGAATTATCTCACCATGGTTCGGGGGAATTACTTAGATTTTAGTCCGGAAAATATAAGGTTGGCGTTCAACTTGCCAATGATGGAAGAGAACGCATGCCCCTATACAAGGAGAGTCAACTTTGATCAAAGGTTGGACCAAGTCCTCATAGACATATGTGTGGAAGGAGCTCAATGGAAGATTGACTCAAAAGGCAAACCGGTTCAATTGAGAAGACTGGACCTTAAGCCTGTAGCTAGAGGATGGTTGGAGTTCATTCAACGCTCAATCATTCCCACTAGCAACCGGTCTGAAGTTACTATAGACAGGGCCATCATGATCCATAGCATCATGATTGGAGAAGAGGTGGAGGTTCATGAGATTATACCTCAAGAACTCTACAAGGTGGCTGACAAGTCCTCCACTATGGCAAGGTTAGCTTTTCCTCACCTCATTTGCCATCTATGCAATTCGGCTGGGATTGACATAGAAGGAGACATTCCCATTGAGGAAGAGAAGCCCATCACTAAGAAAAGGATGGAGCAAACAAGAGAGCCCATTCACGGATCTCAAGAGACGCATGAAGCTCATCACCATGAGATCCCGGAGATGCCTCAAATGCATTTTCCTCCACAAAACTATTGGGAGCAAATCAACACCTCCCTAGGAGAATTAAGTTCCAACATAGGACAACTAAGGGTGGAACATCAAGAGCACTCCATCATCCTTAATGAGATTAGAGAAGATCAAAAAGCAATGAGGGAGGAGCAACAAAGACAAGGAAGAGACATAGAAGAGCTCAAGGACATCATTGGTTCCTCAAGAAGGAAATGCCACCATCACTGAGGTGGACTCATTCCTTATTCTTACATTCTCTATTTTTCGTTTTCTTTATGTTAAGTGCTTGTCTAAGTTTGTGTCTTATTACATGATCATTAGTATTTAGTAACTATGTCTTAAAGTTATGAATGTCCTATGAATCCATCACCTCTCTTAAATGAAAAATGTTTTTAATTTAAAAGAACAAGAAGTACATGAGTTTCGAATTTATCCTTGAACTTAGTTTAATTATATTGATGTGGTGACAATGCTTCTTGTTTTCTGAATGAATGCTTGAACAGTGCATATGTCTTTTGAAGTTGTTGTTTAAGAATGTTAAATATGTTGGCTCTTGAAAGAATGATGATAAGGAGACATGTTATTTGATAATCTAAAAAATCATAAAAATGATTCTTGAAGCAAGAAAAAGCAGCAAAGAACAAAGCTTGCAGAAAAAAAAAAAGAGGGCGAAAAAAAATAGAAAGAAAAAGCAAGCAGAAAAAGCCAAAAGCTCTTAAAACCAAAAGGCAAGAGCAAAAATCCAATAACCCTTAAAACCAAAAGGCAAGGGTAATAAAAAGGATCCCAAGGCTTTGAGCATCAGTGGATAGGAGGGCCTAAAGGAATAAAATCCTTGCCTAAGCGGCTAAACCAAGCTGTCCCTAACCATGTGTTTGTGGCGTGAAGGTGTCAAGTGAAAACATGAGACTGAGCAGTTAAAGTCAAGGTCCAAAGCAAAAAAAAAACAGAGTGTGCTTAAGAACCCTGGACACCTCTAATTGGGGACTTTAGCAAAGATGAGTAACAATCTGAAAAGGTTCACCCAGTTATGTGTCTGTGGCATTTATGTATCCGGTGGTAATACTGGAAAACAAAGTGCTTAGGGCCACGGCCAAGACTCATAAAGTAGCTGTGTTCAAGAATCAACATACTGAACTAGGAGAATCAATAACACTATCTGAACTTTGAGTTCCTATAGATGCCAATCATTCTGAACTTCAATGGATAAAGTGAGATGCCAAAACTATTCAAAAGGCAAAAAGCTACAAGTCCCTCTCATCTGATTGGAGCTATGTTTCATTGATAGTTTGGAATTTATAGTATATTCTCTTTTTTTTATCCTATTTGATTTTTAGTTGCTTGGGGACAACCAACAATTTAAGTTTGGTGTTGTGATGAGCGGATAATTTATACGCTTTTTGGCATTGTTTTTAGTATGTTTTTAGTAGGATCTAGTTACTTTTAGGGATGTTTTTATTAGTTTTTATGTTAAATTCACATTTCTGGACTTTACTATGAGTTTGTGTGTTTTTCTGTGATTTCAGGTATTTTCTGGCTGAAATTGAGGGACTTGAGCAAAAATCAGATTCAGAGGTTGAAGAAGGACTGCTGATGCTGTTGGATTCTGACCTCCCTGCACTCAAAGTAGATTTTCTGGAGCTACAGAACTCAAAATGGCGCCCTTCTAATTGCGTTGGAAAGTAGACATCCAGGGCTTTCCAAAAATATATAATAGTCCATACTTTGGCCGAGTTTAGACGATGTAAAAGGGCGTTGAACGCCAGTTCTATGCTACTGTCTGGAGTTAAACGCCAGAAACACGTCACGAACCAGAGTTGAACGCCAGAAACACGTTACAACCTGGTGTTCAACTCCAGAAAGAGCCTTTACACGTGTAACATTCAAGCTTAGCCCAAGCACACACCAAGCGGGCCTTGGAAATGGATTTATGCATCAATTACTTACTTCTGTAAACCCTAGTAACTAGTTTAGTATAAATAGGACTTTTTACTATTGTATTTGACATCCTGGATTGTATTTTTGATCCTGTGATCACGTTTTGGGGGCTGGCCATTCGGCCATGCCTGAACCTTTCACTTATGTATTTTTCAACGGTAGAGTTTCTACACTCCATAGATTAAGGTGTGGAGCTCTGCTGTTCCTCATGAATTAATGCAAAGTACTACTGTTTCTCTATTCAATTCAACTTATTCCGCTTCTAAGATATTCATTTGCACTTCAATATGAATGTGATGAACGTGACAATCATCATCATTCCCCCACGAACGCGTGCCTGACAACCACTTCTGTTCCACCTTAGATTGAATGAGTATCTCTTGGATCTCTTAGTCAGAATCTTCGTGGTATAAGCTAGATTGATGGCGGCATTCATGAGAGTCCGGAAAGTCTAAACCTTGTCTGTGGTATTCCGAGTAGGACTCTGGGATTGAATGACTGTGACGAACTTCAAACTCGCGAGTGCTGGGCATAGTGACAGACGCAAAGGAGGGTGAATCCTATTCCAGTATGATCGAGAATCTCAGATGATTAGCCGTGCTGTGACAGAGCATTTGGACCATTTTCACAAGAGGATGGGATGCAGCCATTGGCCACGGTGATGCCTCCAGATGATTAGCCATGCAGTGACAGTGCATCGGACCATTTTCACGGAGAGGATGAAAAGTAGCCATTGACAATGGTGATGTCGTTACATAAAGCCAGCCATAGAAAGGAGTAAGACTGATTGGATGAAGACAGCAGGAAAGCAGACGTTCAGAAGAACGAAAGCATCTCTATACGCTTATCTGAAATTCTCATCAATGAATTACATAAGTACTTCTATCCTTATTTTCTATTTATTTATTATTAGTCGAAAACTCCATAACCATTTGATATCCGCCTGACTGAGATTTACAAGGTGACCATAGCTTGCTTCATACCAACAATCTCCGTGGGATCGACCCTTACTCACGTAAGGTTTTATTACTTGGACGACCAAGTGCACTTGCTGGTTAGTTGTGCGAAGTTGTGAAGTTATGTTTGGACTATGGTTCTGTGCATCCGTTTTTGGTGCCATTGCCAGGAAGAGAACGAACAACAAATTTTACAACCTGAGTAACAATTTCGTATACCAACTTCCTTTTGGGAGGGAGTTTTGGTGGCCTCACAGGAGAAGGCAAAACCTATTAGTGAAGACATGTAAAATAGTTAGTAAAAGTGCATAAGAACATGCACACAATAAAATGAATGTCATCTAATTTTTTGAACCTATTGAGAGTCATCGGTTTGTGACAAGGGTGGTTGACTGAGTTCAAGCTGTATTTCGGTGGGGGTTGTGGGATAAGGGTGGCTTCACCACCATTAGCAGCAAGGGGTTGGGCAGCAGCAGCTTCTGCAGCAACAGCAGCATCCTCATTAACAGCTCTAGAGTTACATAAGTGACATCAAAATGGTCCCTTCAGTTTTATAAGTGATATCAAAATGTTCCTTATTCTTTACATACAAATCAGTTCATTATATACACAGCAGTTCATCAAGCATTAGTCCATCTACTAAGTAAAGCAGTAGTTCATTATATACACAGCAGTTCATTATATAAGCAGTGATCCAACTACCTTGTAATGAATATCTTCTCACTTATTCTATTATCACAGCAACCAATACTAATTATACAACAACAAATAAATTTCTAAAACGTACCTTCTGCTTATCTGATATGAAACAGAGCTTGTTGTGCTTATAATATCCCAAGTCTTCATGAAGTAATTCCAAGAACCACCTCCAGTTTTCAGTATTTTCAACAGGGACAATTGCATAAGCAATCACATACATATGATTCTCTGCATATCTAATATGAAACAGAGCTTGTTTTGCTTATAATCACATTCTTCGTTGTCATTTGAAGAGCTTGTTCTACCATCACATGTTACCGCATCTTCTTCCAGAATTTTATCCACCCACAGAAACAACTCACACCACCTCTTACCTGCAGTCTGCATCCTGGAAAGTAAATCAACCAAGTTTACATCCAGAATTACAACAAACAATAGCATCAAACACTTACATTGTAGTTTGGGCAACCCACGAACGGTCTCCTTGGATTAGAATCCGTCACTGACCATCACGACACTGGTCTCAACCCGCACTCACACCATTTTGGCAGACGTGCATCTCTGTTTCTATTCATTCTCCTCATGATGCTTCCAAATGATCGTGGGTTGTTGGAGCTCCCAGCTGCATTGCTCGCGCTAGCCATAACATGTGGTTTTCGAAGATGGAGAAGACACTGTAGGAGAAGCAATAGAGGAGAGTCACCTCTGGTGCGATGGAGAAGAGAGGAGAAGAGAGTGTGCGATGGAGAAGAGAGTCAATTGGGGGTTAGGATTTTTAACCTCAATTTAGGGACCAAATTGAGTCAAAACAGTTTACGTCGCCACGTCAGCTAGCTGTTGTGCTGACAGCGTGTCACCAACGAGTCCAGGTCAGCTTTCCGGTTGCTCCAGCTGGACAAAATTGACCGGAAGGACGAGTGTGAGTTCCGGAGTGTAACTTCAAGGATGAATATGAGTAATTTTTAACTTCAGGGATCACTATGAGGCTCGAGGGTAACTTCAGGGACCACTTTGAGGCTTATCTCGTCACTATTACTACTAGAATCTTCAATTTCAGAAACACATCTAGATTATACGAACTGTCCTCTACAGATACATACGAATCAGAAGAGTCATATCATCACCCCAATAATTTTATTTGTAGCTTTTTCCATATTTGCAGACTTTTTCACAGGCTTTCTATCACCTCTGTGAAGAGATCGATGATTTTATGGAGGCGTTGAATTTGAAGTTAGCATGCTTAGGAGGTTGTCAAACTTTGATTTTATTGGCAACATAGATTTTTTGGGTTGTGTAGCCTTGGTTGTTAAAGTTTTGGTAATGGTAGTTAGAAGTATGATTCTTTTAGGTTGGGTTTCAACGGCTCATTTTTTTCATTATGGGTTTGGTATTGGTGTTGTCCAATAAAATGGATGCATGACCAATATTTCCCCTGCTATGGAAGTTACTTAAAACGTGGGTTACGTTTAGCTTTGTTTTTATTTATTTTATTTTTTTTGAGAGAAAAAGACAAACGCGGTATGCATTTTGGTTTTTCAAAACGTTTTAAAATTTTTTTAAATTCCCTTTTAACACAATCGTAGGCTACGTTTTGATGTGGGCATAAATTTTTTTTTAAATAAACAAAATGCATCTTGTGTTTTATTTTTTGGTGTCAGCTTTTTCATAAACGCAGGGTGCATTTTATGGGCTGTCAGCTTTTTTTTGGAGAAACTAAAAACGCATGTTGCGTTTTGTTTTAAAAAAATATTTTAAACACGGGTCCGGCCTATAAATACGAAGCAACACTCTCATTCAGCTTGTCTTACTCCATTTCTACTCATTGTATTCTTCTTTCTTACACATATGTCGTAGTGCTGAGTTTTTTTGGCAGTCAGGTGTGTCAAAAAAATCGGATTAGGTGAGGTTGCAGTTATGGAAAATATTGCAAATTTGCGAGTATATTATAACGGTGAGGTTATACCAAACACACATGAGGGAGTAACTTTTATTTGTGAATGTCCGTTGTCATTTGCTATTCCATGTACCAAGAGTTTTGTAGAGTTGCAAAATGGACTTTGTAATAACATTCAAAGCCACATTTCAAAAGGGTGAGCAATATTTTATACAGGAATCCTGTACAAGTATTTGGTGGGCTGATACAGTTTCAAATGATGCCCATCACTAACGATGCCAGTATGCAGCAGATGTTATGTATTTATCAACAAACCCGATTTCATGTGCCGATGATAGAGCTGTACGTTGAGTTCGAATAGCAGTCAAAGTTGGGCGCGGTCGGGGAGGAGGTAAATTTTAATGAGGTCGGGGATATAGATTGGGAAGAAGATAATAATGACAGTGAAGAGGAATTCAAAGCTAACTATGAAGTCGATGACGAAAACGATAATGGAGACTTGGCAGGAAATCCGGCGGTGCAAAATGAAGCAAATGCGATTGTAAGCCAGCACCCATTTGGTGTTCCGTCTTTTATGCGGGCTCTAGATCTCGAAGCCATGCATGCCCCGGAATTTCCTGAGTATGCGAATATGGGTATGTTATGATTATTAACTCAAGTTTTCTATAGTGCTTATTTTATTTTCCTTGTCTGACTGATGGTGGTGCGCATGTCTTAGGTGAAGGCAACGCTGCGGCAGAAGATAGCGAGTTTAGAGTCGGAATGGAATTTGGTTCGAGAGAGTCGGTGATATCTGCAATCAAAAGCTACACCATTTCTAGAAGAGTTGATTATACTGTGTATGAGTCTGAGCCGCAGACATTCTATGCGAAATACAAGGGGTATGGTGCAGGGTGCGACTGGCTTATCCGAGCTAGCTTGATTCGAAAAAAAGCTTGTTGGGAGATCAGGAGATACAATGGTAAGCACACGTGCACCGTGGGCACGATTTTACAAGATCATGCCAAGTTGGACTTGGACACAATTCCAGATGCCATTAGGCCGTTGGTCAAAGCAGACCCCACGATAAAGGTGAAGTCTGTTATTGCAGAAGTCCAAGGCAGGTTCAACTACACTATGAGTTACCGCAAGGCTTGGTTGGCAAAGCAAAAAGCTATCGCAAAAGTTTTTGGTGATTGAGAAGTTTCTTACCAGACTTTGACAGTATGGTTGAAAGCAATGACAGTGAAGATGCCAATGTCTCGTGTTCAAAGTAAAACACTCCCCGTTTACCGTGAGAGTGCGGAGATTCAGGGTGTAAGAGTTCTGCACCGCATTTTTTGGAGCTTCTATCCGTGTATTATAGCATTCAGACACTACGAGCTACTGGTGCAGGTTGATGGCACGCACCTGTACGAAAAATATAAAGGTGCACTTCTTGTAGCGGTTACACAAGATGGGAATCAAAACATTGTGCCTATTGCATTTGCGATTGTCGAGGGTGAGACAGCAGACGCATGAGAGTTTTTCCTAACCAACTTGCAGAGATATGTTGTTACCATTGATGGTGTGGGTATTATTTCTGACCGCCATACCTCCATCGACGCTGCAATAGCTCGCAGTAACGGTGCATGGTCACCACCAAGGGCGTGGCACATGTACTGCATCAGGCATATCGGGTCCAACTTCTTAAGGAGATTCAAGGCTCCATATTTGCATAAACTCGTGGTGAACACAGGTATTTCAACTCGCTGTTATGGTTCTATTCATAGTAAATTTGTGGCATCTGCTTATGATTAAATGGTTTGTTCTACAGGCTATTCTAGAATGGAGCAGGAGTACAACAAAAACTACCAAAGGCTTAAAGAGCGGGGTGAGGCATATACTCAATGGTGCGATGAGATCGGTGTTGAGAGATGGATGTTGGCATTCGATGGTGGTCATCGTTGGGGACATATGACGACAAACTTGGTAGAGTGCATAAATTTTGTCCTGAAGGGTGCACACAACCTTCCTGTGACTGCCCTTGTCCGGTCAACTTTCTATCGGCTGAATGAGTTGTTTACTCGGAAGAGTACCGAGGCTCATGAGCGTCTCCGCAACGGATTCACATATTCAGAATTTGCAACGAAGAGAGTTGAAGAAAGCTTCCGACATGCAGGAAACATTGTGGTCAACCGGTTCGACAGGCGCAACGAGATGTTTGAGGTTCGCGAGATGGAAGATGGTACCATTTACACTGTTAACCTTGCGCAATGACACTGTGACTGTGGCCATTTTCAGGTCGAGCGACTCCTATGTCGCCACGTGCTTGTAAGTTGCGCCAACCAGCGTCTTGATTGGCAGGTGTACGTGCACGACGTGTACAAGATGTCTAAAATTTGCAAGGTGTACTGATAAACCACTATCTTATGGTTTATCTTATGCTTAATTGAGTGGTTTTTATCAACTCTTTACCCACTTATTCATACTATTTGCATGGTTTTACTTTTTCCTTCTGAATTTTGTGCTATGATTGAAAACATGCTTCTTTGACCTTAATTTTATTAATTTTAATCCTCTCTTATTACCATTCGATGCCGTGATATGTGTGTTAAGTGATTTCAGGGATTACAGGGTAGGAATGGCTCAGAGGATGGAAAGGAAGCATGCAAAAGTGGAAGGAATACAAGAAGTTGAAGAAATTGCTAAGCTGTCCAGCCTGACCTCTTTGCACTCAAACGGTCATAACTTGAGCTACAAAGATCCAAATGATGTGGTTCCAGTTGTGTTGGAAATTTAATGTCCGGGGCTTCGAAATGATATATAATTTGCTATAGTGGCCATATATCTAGGCGACGCGAATGCGTGCTCCACACGGACGCGTTGCAGTGATGAAAAACCAGCGTGGCAGATTTCGCAACTAGCGATTTCTTGGATGTTTTTGACCCAGTTTTCGGCCCGAAAAATACAGATTAGGTTTTAGATGTAGTTTTCTAGAGAGAGAGGAGACCTATTAGGATTAGGATTTAGGATTAGGATTTCTATTAGGATTAGGATTTCATCTTCTTCAATTTCAGGTTCAATGTTCCTTTAATTTATTTTCTACTTTTATTTATTCTATTACTTTAATTGTTATTTATCTTTTCAATTTGGTTTATGAACTCCATGTTAGAATTGATTTCTTTATTTAATATAATTTGAGGTATTTTAGACTTATGATTGCTTTCTTTAATTTATTGATGCTTCTAATTAATCCAAATTATTTTCATTCAAGTAGATTTTCTTCCCTTTTGACTTTGGTTGAGTAATTGATAACACTTGAGTTATCAAACTCAGCTGTTGATTGAAATTGGAGTTGCTGATTGATTTGGGTCCCTCTAAAGCTAGTCTTTCCACAAAAGTTGACTAGGACTTGAGGATCAAATTAATTAGTCCACTTGACTTTTCTTTGTTTAGTAAGGGTTAGCTAAGTGGGATTAAAATCCAATTCTCATCACACCTGATAAGGATAACTAGGATAGGACTTCCAATTCTTATTACCTTGCCAAGAGATTTTCTAATTATTAATTTATTTTTCTCGTTATTTAAATTACCTGATCCTTATTTCAAAAACTCAAAAATATATCTTTTTTTCCATAACCAATAATAAATCATACTTCCCTGCAATTCCTTGAGAAGATGACCCGAGGTTTAAATATTTCGGTTATAAATTTTATTGGGTTTTGTTACTTATGACAACCAAATTTTTGTACGAAAGGATTCTCTGTTGGTTTAGAAACTATACTTACAACGCGATTATATTTGTGAAATTATTTACCGATAGAAAATCTTGATCGTCATGTACAGAGGCGAATTTGTTCCTATGGGTGACCCATCTACATGGGATAGATATGAAGGAGTGAAGGTGATTACCAACTGGACATTGAGGCACACGACGAAAGGAAGACCGAAGTCAACCTGCTAGTTAAATGAGATGGATTCGCGTGATATGCGTGGTCCTCACAAGTACACTATATGTGGACGTGAGGGACTTAGCCGCAGCCGATGTCCGCAGTGCGCAGGTCCAAGTTCCGCTGGAGGTCATTGGTCGTTAGGGTTTTCAATGTAACTTTCTTATGACCTACTTCACAATTATATGTTACCTTTTTTGTAATCTCGTCATTTACTTTAACCTAGTTAACAATTTATAATAAATAAAGTTTTTAAGTTTGTTATTTATTTTTTGGAGAACAAACATTTCGATCCAAACAGAGTTATACGTGAACAAAGCTAAATATGTCATAATAATAGTACAGAACAGAATCATCTAAATATAACATATGACACTGAATACAAATCTGAATACAACACTGAATACAAGATCAACTGCAACTAAATACTTCCTCGGCGCCTTCTTCGAATACAAGGATGGGGTGTGTTTGTCCAGAGGCGCAGTCTGTGTCCGTAAGTTATATGGACGACCCTGAGGCAAACCGGCATCCAGCCCACTGCCAACTTCAGGACCACAAAAATCTGTCACGCTCGCACCACCAGTGTCATACAAATCGGAGCCACTCATTCCCGGAGCACTCGATCCACCAAGATCATACCAGTGCTGCAAGTCGTATCCCAAGTCTCCTTCTTCCTGATGCGGGTACTCATTCAAATCAAACAATTGGTCGCATGGTGGTGGGGAAGGACCGGGCGGATCTACATGACCCGTCGATTCATCAAAGTCAAAGTCACTAGCATGACCTGAAGTGGCGCGACGACCACTGGAATGCCGAGATGTAGCAGGCCCTTCCTGTGGTGGCGGCGAGGATAGAAAATCTGTATCTCTTAGGACCTGAGAGAAGCTGATGGTGTCAAATCCACCCAACGGACTAAAGTGACCCTCGACTGGAATTACCAGATGTGGTATATAGGGCTCAGGTGCCTGAGGCGGCTGTGGTTCTAGTATATATGCTGCCTGCTGCTGGGCATATGCCGGCCACTGCTGGGCATATGCCGGATCCTGAAACTGCTGGGTATATGCCGGCATCTGAACCTGGTGCTCATATGCCGGGACCTGATACTGGTGCTCATATGCCGGGACTTAGATAACAATTAATTACAATTAATAGTAATTCTAGATAACAATTTATAACCCTAAAAGTTGATAATAATCATAATACTAGGAATTAATAACAATACCTGAAACTGCTGCTCATGAGGCAGGACTTGCTTTTGAGGGCCAGCTGGCTCTTCCTGTTGCTGATGTGGTTCATCAGCGCCAACCTCTTCGCCTGCAACTCTATCTGACAGTCGTAGGTGCATCCCATACTGCTGTGTGTACCATCGTAGTACACTGGGAGAGGATGAAAGTCAATAATCTCCTCGCCTAACTGTAATGTGTTATAGCGGTCAAATCTCCATCTGTTAACCCATTGACTGTAAATCTGTCCCTAGTCATGGTTCTGTGCTCCTGTCAACCGCTTGCAGTGATCACGACCAAGGTCGCACGCCGGGCCTGGTGGAAGCTGTTCCATCCCGAACTGTCGTCTAATCCGGTTTGTCGGGTGCCATTCTATGCACTCGAATGACACTAGAGGCGATTGGGTGGAGCACATAACCATCTGAGCAGCGAGGACATCCGGAATCACCACTCCCATATATGACCGCCATATAAACTGCACATTCGTTACAAGAGGTCGATTAGAAAAACTAAACTTCTGAATAAAAATATTGGACATTAATGGTACAACTTACATCGTCAACTCCCATGTCGTCGAGTCCTCGCCTAAAATGCGCAGTAGGCTGCCATATATATCTTGTACGTCGGCGCCAATGGCTCCACCTTACAAAAAACAGAATAATAATAATAATAATAATAATAATAATAATAATAATAATAATAATAACAACAACAACAACATTAATAATAATAACAATAACAATAACAATAAAAACCAATACCATCGCGCAAGTGGAATACCAACATCGCCGAGCTGATCGCGGGGTATAGGTGCCAGGAGCGGCATACGCTCCCACGCCCAAACAAAAAGCAGTGTTAGTGGGCCATCCATCTCTTTACATTTGTATCGTGATGCACGACACAACGATCTGTACAGGTGTGCCAGACTGGCTGCCCCCAACTGTATGATGATATCCGATGAAAATTCTGAAGTAGCGGTAGAAACTTCGAGTTCAATAAAGTGGTCGACTTATCCGTAAACACAATAGTTTCGAGCACGCAGAAAATGTGTGCCCGGACGTACTGCTCAACCGACTCCTGAGTATTACATGGCTCGCTGTCTCTGCACCACCGGACCCATGCAAGATTAACCTTCCCCAACACGTGATCTTGCGGACCAGGCTCCCGACCAAAACACGAAATGCAGTTCTACACCAAAAACTGGTGACTGCTGTCTAATCTACCCGTAACGGCCTCCCTATTAATCGGGAGACCAAGAATATAAGTCACATCTTCCAGCGTCACCGTGACTTCACCGACTGGAAGATGAAATGTGTGAGTCTCTGGCCGCCACCGTTCCACCAAGGCACTCAGTAGTGCAGAATGACCTCTCATTTCGCCTATTCGTGAAACGTGTTGAAACCCAGTAAACTCCAGTGCCGCTGCAGCTACCTCGTTAAAGGTATCGGACGGATCAAATTTTCTAGGCAACAAATTCCTATTAGCCTGCAAAAAATAATGATAATTATTAAATTCTAAATAATATCGATTAATAATAATAATAATAATAATAATAATAATAATAATAATAATAATAATAATAATAATAATAATAAAATATTATTTATTTTTCATTACAAAAACATAACGTTAAACATTATTCTTATTAAACAGTATTATGTGATCCAAGTACTCATAAAATTTAAACAGTATTATATGATCAAGTACTATAAACATTATTCTTATTAAACATTATTCTCATAAAATTTTTTAAAAAAAAAATTACTTACTCATTGATGATGATCTAAGTACTCAATAATGTGATTTTTAGGTCTAGTAAAATTTTGAACCATTTTTTATTTAATAACCAAATGAAGCTACGCTTTTCACTCTTCTTCTTCTTCCCACAATCTTCTTCACACAACACTCTTCACTCTTCACTCCAGTAACTCCCTCACATAACATTTACTCTTCAGTAACTCTTCCCTCTGCGTTTTGCACTTTAAACACCTCGCCAACAGCCTTCTCCAACACGTGGCGCGCATGCAGCTAGGAACGCTGCAAAACGCAACCCACGTTTGGCTGTGCAGGGCTGACAAACGCAACCTGCATTTTGCTTAGTCCTATGCTGGACAACACTGCCCCTCTCAGCATGCAGGCCACGTTTCGGACCCTGGTTTTGTTGCTCAGTCCAATTGCAGCCTGCATTTTGCAAGTCTGCAGATTTTTGTTTTTTTCGCCACTGCAAAACGTTACCTGCGTTTTGCAGGTCTCTGAATAACCCAGATCCACATTGATGGAAAACTCACCATGCATCCATAATCAAAGTTATCACCATTATTCTCTCCATAATCAAATTAATTTCTGGGGTTTCAACTAGATGTGCAATGGCTTTTTTTTTCTTTTCTATATTGGAGGTTTTGGTAATGGGTTTTGTTCGATGTGTAAGTAACATGACTTTTAGGTTGTGGTTCAAATCCTTCTTTTATATGGTGAAAAACCAATATCATTATATCACTCATCTTGGAAAACAAAAAATAAGCACAAATACAAGGATTTTTTATTTAAATTAATTTTAAAAATATTTTATTTACTGAAATAAATAAGTTTAAAAATTATTACGAAAATATGTAAGATGACTTATTTCGTAGGTTGATAGGGACAACAACTCTACAGTGCATGTAGTAGCTTCGGCACCTTGTTGTATGACTCCTCTTAGTCTCTGTATATCTGCACAATTGTCTTTTGTTTTGCCATCCAAACCTTTCTATAGGAGGGTTTGAAGCGATAGTTTTGCCGAACTGCACCTTGCAAGACGGGGATGCTGACGGATGGGTTGGACTGTATCAACGGCAAGATGACTTTGCAGATGAGGCTGCTGTCCAACTGGCAATGGTCTTGGAACATGGTGGGTGCTAAACACATATGTGCTCCACCAACCCTCCGGAGCTCCCTAACGAAATAAAACACTCATGGTTGGAAACTACACTAGATAAAGCAATCATAAATGAGTAAATACGCTACACTTAAACTTGAACTCACCAGTATCCGAGGTTCTGTTGGAGGGCTACACGGAGATTCCAAGGACATCCAGTTGTAGCTTGGCGGCAATGCACATGGCACTTTAATCGGTCTGATTCGACCACTCGGTACGCAACACTTCTGCGAATGCTCTAATTCTTTACACCCTGCATTACTGCATCTCTGCGTTTGAATCAGTGGCCAACCCGAAACTCTACCCCATCGTCTAGGTTGTAATCCTCTTTCTCGGTGTTGAAAAACGGAGATTTCTCATGCATGGAGTCCAGATCCAAGGTGTGATAGTGACTTGGTACATCTGATAGCACCGGAATTGCGTGGGTAGGGGGAGGCAAAACATAGCGCACCACTGCCTCGGCCGGCGTCTCCGGTACAAACTCCTCATCCTCATCATCTTCAGAGGAATCACTGTCGTTGCTATCCGCAATTTACTCTTCGTCAAAGTCTTCATCACCCACGTCCATGTCTTCAACTAGACTGGCAACATGAATCGGTGGTGGTGCGAGATGTGGGTCATCCTACACAAAGGTCGAGTGGACAGAACCACCGCCACCAACATCACCAACCTCGGCGAAAAGCTCTATCACTTGTTCCGCCATGATTCTCCCATGGATGTCAAACATGAGTCGCACATGTTCGTCGCCTTGGAGCCGAAACAGGCGAAACTGAAAAGCTTCGTTACCCAACGGTGCTAGCAGCCTATACCCTACCCTTCCAATCTCTTTTCTCTCACTAAGGTTACTCAATATCAGACTCTTCAACTCGGACAACGAACTTACGCTTCGAGTGTGCAACAGTAACGGATTCTCACACTCAAATATCACCCCATTGTCACTGTTTCTCATACGACAATTGGGATACACACAGACAACCATATATCCGCTACTACTGAATATTTTGCCTATTTTTTTGGAAGAAAAACGGAGGAGAAGAAGATATGAAATGTTTGTGAAGAATGCAAAGGGTTGCACATTCTTTAATAGCTATTGAAAATTTGTCTTACTGTATCTCGTTTACATTGTAAATGTTATAATTTAACACGTATCTTGTTTACACTATAAACAAAATATACACGTCTCACGTGCACTTTCTTATCTCGTTTACACTGTAAACGAAATAAGTCATCCTACGTATTTTCGTAATAATTGATATGTACAAACTTATCTCGTTTACACTATAAACGAGATAAATCATCCTACGTATTTTCGTAATAATTTTTAAAATTATTTAAATAAAAAATCCTAAATAAAACCTTAGTCATTTACTATTTAAAACTAAAATCTTGATATTCATTTAAGTTGAAAACATAAAAATTACACTTACAACAGCAAAAGCTCTAAACTACATAACATAAAAAGCTATACCCAAAAATTATAATAATAGACGACTTATTGTATTTATAAAAAATTTGATGATACTATGATGAAATGTTTAATTATTTTACGAAAAAAATATGTAAAATAATATGTATAAATATGTACGAATACGTAAAAACTGTTGTTTAGTATTGTTGTTAAAAACAATAATTATTATTGATGATGACAAACATATATGTATTTAATTGGGTTAAAAGTCTAAAAGTTAGTTGATGTATATTTTATTGTTGCAGGCCTAAGTCAATTTTTGCTTCTGTAGCTCAAATAGAAACAAAGTTTAGCAATAATATGGTTTATTACATGGATTAAAGCACTTGATGCAGCTAGAGCTTTATCGTTTTGGGTGAAGCAAATCAAGTTAAAGGTAATTCACTTTTTGTTGGTACGAAAATCACTTATCAAATAAATATTGGAGAGAAAAGTCAAATAACAGAGCCAAATACAAAATCAAATATTGATTTGGTTTAAAATAAAAGTGTTGTAGCTATGTTAACCAAAATGTGTAAACAAACCAGCTAATTGAAGCTAATTTGAGATGTCGCAACAATTCAAGAGAAACGAAAGAAAAATATTTTTTTTTTAGATCAAAATGAAGGATAAGAGATAAAATTTAGAGCCAAAGTTTGAAATTAAAGGTGCTGATATTGCTAGTACTTAAAAGACATCATCAACTGCAAAAACAATTAGCAAAAATAACAAGAAAAACTCAAGCAACTGTTATCACTGTTAATTGGGCTGGTCTTATAGGGCTTTGATCTTACTTTGTAGGGCCAAGATAAAAAATGGCCTTATAACCTGCAGAACTAACTATTTAAAAAGCTTGTAGGACCAAAAGCCTTGTAAAGTCAAAGGGCCTAGGGTTAGTCCACGAGCCATTTTTATTTTTATTTTTATTTTGATAAAAGCTAAATTTTTTTAGCCCACTTTAATAATATTTTCTAATTCATTTTGATTAAGACAAAAAAAAAATTAATCTTAGTTGGTAACACACAACACAGTTCCAGAAAGAACAAAAAAAAATTATAAAATTGGTCACATGAAAGAGAGAAATGCAACTAGGTAAAGAATACATCGAAGAGATAACTTGTGAACTTGTCTAGAGAGAGAGAGAGAGTCAATTTGATTCCAAATCCACCGTTGAATCAGAGACACATTGGAGTGATGCATAAGTTCTGAAGGAACTAAAGAACAAAATCGACCCTTCTTCTCTAACTCCAAGTTCATGCGTAAGCTCAAGGAGCTTCACCATCTTCTAGAACCTTCCTTACCTAGAAACTCTTAGACATTTCAAACAAGTACTTCTCAGTTCTCAGGCCAAATTTCCTAGTCATTTTAAAACCTGACTCGCTTGAGTTGACTCATTCTTTCGCAAAACTCATTCACTAGTGAAATCCTCTCTTCCGCAAGTTGAGATGCTCCACAAGCATCAGTTCCACTATGAACATAGCATGCGCCGTGGGGTTATTAGGGATTTGTTTTTTTTTTTTTTTACAAAGAGTTTCTGTTTCATTTAGGGTGATTTGGGGCTTTTGGGCTGACCCAATCCCAGCCCCATTTTTTAGGGCTTGTTTAGGGTGAGCGCTTTTAATACTTTTTTAATACATTGTAGGGCCGCGGAAAATACGTGAAATGCTTAGGGCTGGGATTTTTATTGATAGCACTCGCAACTATGATATTGCTGCTGCTGCAACATTGTCGATTTACATCCCGGCACCTCCATTACCTCTATGTATTTGCTCTGATTATAGGAGAAGAAGACAAACTCTATACTATCCTTGTACTCAAACCTTGTCCCAAGGACCATTTCAAGCTTTAGAAGTATTACCTCTCAATAAGAAGGAGTAATTGGCCAATGATTGAAGACCAAGGAATGAGAATTGGGAATCATAATTTTTTATAGCTTTCAAGCTATTCACCTCTTCTCCTTCATGTTACTTCATTGAATATTTTCTTTTTTCAGTTTATCTTTCTTTGATTTCTCATGGAAAAAATATTAAATGAGATATTTGAAAAAGCCATATCAGAAAAAAGACAAAGAGAGTTAAACTAGAGAAAAAATTATTAAATATGTTAATCTCTTTTGATGTATTTTCTATTTTGTATCATGATCCTATGAGGTTCTTCTTGCTAAGTTGGATGAGCACTTAGTGTTGAGAATCTAGGTTAGAGAGCCTAGCAGAAACAAGCTTGGTTAGAAGTTTGTGAGTTCCATGATAGGATTAGAAAAAGTTCTAGGAAACTGATGTTTGTAATCTTTGATAAAGATAGTAAAAATTCTACCATTATTGTGGTGAAGACTAGATGTAGGTTTCATCGGACAAAAAAACCAAACATGGATATATGGTGGTGTAAGCTTCTCTTCTTTGCTTTGTTTTATTCTGTTTGTTATAAGATAAAATGAATTTGTCTCTTGCATAATTGCTAACTTAGACACAGCAGTAACAAAGTTTCAATCTGTTTTGGAGTTCAAGTTTCAAAAGCATAAAAGACGGCCTTAGATTCAACCCCCTTTTCTAGACCATTGATATCTTTCAATTGATATCAAGAGCCAAGGTCTCAAGCATCAAGTCTAGTAACTTAGAAAAAAAATTTCAAATGACCAACATGGGAGAAAATGTAAAACCCGCAAAATTAATAAATAAAAAGCCAATAAATTAATTATTATTTAGGAAAAATAGAAAATTTAATTTTATAGTTTAATGAAGTAGAGATAATTAAAATATGAATTTTGACACTAATTTTAAAGATTTTAGCCTAAAATTGAACCGAACAGACTAAACCGGTTGAATCGGGCCCAAAACGGGCCCAAGGCTCAACCTATAAACCACTAATCGAGCCTCCTTCATGTTCATTACTGATCATACATTGAGGAAGAGGGATTTAACGCTGAAACACCCTAATCTCCCCCTTCTAATTTCAAATCTTTATAACTTTCAATCCGGAGCTCCGATTAACGAGCCGTCAGCGGCCATGCGTTTGTCTTGAAATTCTCTACAATATCCACATATCAATTTGGTAAGAATATAGTAATTTATTACTCAATCACTCTTCCCTAATTTCGAAATTTAAGGTTTTGAGTTTGATATATTATGTGATTTTGATGTTCTATGCTTGAGTTAGCTTGAGAAAACTATTGGATTTTATTCATTTGAGTCGTGGGTAAGGTAAGAAACTCCTATTTCTTTGTTGAATTTCTAATTTAGTGAACTCTATGTTGATTATAGTGATATTGTATGAATTAGATTGTGTTTTTTGTTGATTTGGAGTTCCATTGGGCAGTTTGAAGCAAAATCTAGGTGATTAAGCTTGAGGAATTGACATTTGGAAGTTTAGAGCTTGTGAAAAGAGAGGATTTTGAGGTGTTCCGAGCTTAGGGAGGAATCAACCAAGGTATGGTTTTGGTTTCTGTTCATACCCTGGGTCGAGCTACCCGACCTGGGATGATTGGCGACAAAGCGACCGACCTCTTCAGGTCAGACTATCCGACCTCTTCCTAAAAGAGCTCGGCCAAATCGACAGAAAAGCCCAAAAAAGGGCCCAACCCAAGGAATACGCCCCAGATCCAAAGGCAGCCCAAAGCCGATAGAGATAAGGGCGGTTCCATAGAAGATAAGCTGACCTCGCCAAAAGATAAGATAAGATAAGATAACCAACTTATCTTATCTAAAAAGGTCACTCTACAACTACTATAAATACACTGGAGCACCCAGGTATAACTCATACTCTGATTCTACTAAAAACCTGTTTAATACCCATGCTAACTTAAGTATCGGAGTCTCTTGCAGGTACCCCCCACCCTCCGGTAACGAAGAATTAGCAGTGAAGCTAGATCAACGAGTCAGACGCAACCGTTCCGGCCGCCACTCACCAGCCGTACACGTCGGCACCGACCCGTACAGAAGATCTCGACCGAGATCGACCTCCAGTTTCAGGTAACCCTCGGAACATTGGCACCGCTGCCGGGGACCTGGAAGTCATCCCATCATCATGGCGGATGACCATGGCAACGACCATGATTCAGATCTAGAGGACAGAATGTCGCACAAAAACGTGGACGCTACACCAAAAGATACTCCGAAATCTAACGGAGACAAAAACTCATCACATCCGGGAGTAATAGAAGCGCTTCAAGATCACCTAAAGCAACTTGAAAAAAAAAGCCAGAATCAACGAGAAGTTGGCAAGGATCTACAAAGAGAGGTAAGGCGACGTCGAGAGCTAGAAGATAAAATCCTACAACTCGAAGCCGATCTCAAAGCAAAGGCTACCTGGACCACCCCTGAGGACAATTCACGCAAAGATCAAGATCCATTCACTAGGGACACCATGAAAACTAAAATTCCTAAGGACTTCAAACTCCCGGATATGACTCTGTATGATGGCACTACAGATCCCAACCATCACCTCAGCAACTTCAGAAGCAGAATGTACCTCACCGACGCCTCAGACGCTGTTCGCTGCAAAGCTTTTCCAACGACCCTCACAAAGACAGCAATTAGATGGTTCGACAACTTACCTCCTAAGTCCATCTCAAGCTTTGACGACCTAGCCAAAAAATTCCTGGCCAGATTCTCCATCCAAAAAGACAAGGCCAAGCACGCCCCCAGCCTACTAGGAACCAGGCAAGGAGATCAGGAAAGTCTTCGCAACTACATGGAGAGATTCAACAAAACATGCCTAGACATACAAAGCTTGCCAACAGAGGCCGCCATCATGGGCCTCATCAATGGCCTACGAGAGGGACCTTTCAGCCAATCTATATCGAAGAAATATCCCACATCTCTGGATGAGGTGCAAGAGTGAGCGGAAAAATATATCAACATGGAAGAAAACTCTCGGTTGGGAGAAACCTCAAAATCTGAATTCTCCTACCGAGACAAAGATAAAGAATCTAAAAAGAAGGAAGATCGACAAGGGGAGAAAATTAAAAAATATCATAATTACACCCCTCTTAGGGTATCCCTGGTAGATGTCTACAAAGAAGTCTGCCATACAGAAAAGATACCCCCAGCTCGACCACTCAAAGGCAAAAGAGGAGGAGGAAATCGGAACGAATACTGTGAATATCACCGAGTCCGAGGGCATTCCACTAACGAATGCTTCGACTTAAAAAACATTATAGAAAAATTAGTAAGAGAAGGAAAACTAGATCGGTTTTTGGCCACCCGAGATGATGATCAAAGAAAGAGAAGAAGGGATGAAGATGTCGGATGAATCGAGCAATCACCTCGTACGCCAGAAAGACATGTCCATATGATACACGGAGGATTTGCAGGAGGAGGAATCTCCAAAGCATCCCGCAAAAGATATCTCAAAGAAGTATATCATGTCGAAGGAAAGGAGGAAGCTCCCGACATCCCTACAATCACATTTACCAAAGAAGATGCATCCGGTATCATCTCAGGACACGACGACCCCATGGTCATCACCATCATACTGGCAAACGCCAATCTCCACTGCACATTAATAGACCAAGGGAGCTCCGCCAATATCTTATTCAAAACTGCCTTCGACAAGCTCGGCTTAGAAGAAAAGGAGCTCAGAGCATACCCGAACAGCCTGTTCGGACTGGAAGATACCCCAATACAACCACTGGGATACGTGTCACTACATACAACCTTCGGAAAAGGGAACCAATCCAGAATACTCAAGATAGACTACATCGTGGTCGACGTGAGTTCAGCCTACAATGCCCTAATAGGTCGGACAACACTAAATCAACTCGGCGCAATAGTCTCAACTCCATATCTATGCATGAAATTTCCAACTACAGAAGGGATAGCTACAATAAAAGCAGATCAAAAGACGGCACGCCGCTGTTATAACAAAAGTCTAAACCTCAGAGGCAGAGGAGAAGAGTTCCATACAATTGAGCTTAGTGGAATTCAGAGACATGAAGAACTCTGTCCGCAGCCCGAGGGTGAAGTAGAGAAAGTTCAGATCGGAGACACCTCGGACAAAATAACTAATATTGGCACGATCCTGACGGGAGATGTAAAAGAATTACTAGTACAGTTTTTACGAGATAATGTCGATCTCTTCACATGGAAAGCTGCAGACATGCCAGACATAGATCCCAAGCTAATGTGTCACAAGTTGGCAGTCTATCCAGGATCTCGGCCGGTACAGCAAGACGAAGAAAACTTGGGCCAGAATGATCCCAAGCTGTGGAAGAACATGTACAAGCACTACTGGAGGCAGGATTCATAAGAGAAGTCAAGTACCCACTATGGCTAGCTAACGTCGTCTTGGTGAAAAAATCAAATGGGAAATGGCGAATATGCACCGACTACACCGATCTCAACAAAGCCTGCCCAAAAGATCCTTACCCACTCCCAAGTATCGACGCTCTGGTAGATGCTTCATCCGGATATAGATACCTCTCATTTATGGATGCATATTCAGGATATAATCATATCCCCATGTATCCACCAGATCAAGAAAAGACCTCATTTTTTACGCCAAAAGCAAATTTCTGCTACATTGTAATGCCTTTCGGTCTCAAGAATACAGGAGCTACGTATCAAAGGCTAATGAATAAAGTCTTTTCAGATCATATCGGAAAAATCATGGAAGTCTACGTGGACAACATGTTAATAAAGACACAAAGCGAAGAGACATTACTGTCCGACCTGGATCAAGTATTCGACACTATAAGGAAGCATGACATGCAACTCAATCCCGCAAAATGCACCTTTACAGTAGAAGCGGACAAATTCTTAGGTTTCATGCTCACACAAAGAGGAATTGAAGCAAATCCGGACAAACACCAGGCCATACTCGATATGAAGAGCCCAACTTGTGTCAGAGAGGTACAACAACTCAACGGGAGATTAGCAGCCTTATCCAGATTCTTAGCGGGATCAGCGATAAGATCTCTCCCCTTCTATGCCACTTTAAGGAAAGGAAAGAAGTTCGAATGGACAATGGAATGCGAGCAAGCCTTCCAGGATTTCAAAAATTTCCTGGGATGACCACCTATCCTAACTCGACCACGAGAGGAAGAACCACTCGTATTATACCTTGCGGTAGAAAGTCAGGCAGTAGCCTCAGCGCTGGTTTGAGAGGATGACAAAGTACAACAACCTGTATATTTCATTAGTAAAGCACTGTAGGGATCCGAGCTGAACTACCAAAAAATAGAAAAGTTCGCTTACACTCTCATACTGACATCTCGACGACTCCGCCCGTACTTCCAGGCTCACACCATTAAGGTTCGGACCGACCAGCCCATAAAAGGGATACTACAGAAAACAGATCTAGCAGGCAGAATTTTACAATGGGCGGTCGAGTTATCCGAGTTCGACCTCCAATATGAAGCTCGGACAGCCATCAAATCACAATACTTGACCGACTTCATTGCAGAATTCACAGATACCCTGGAAACCCCCACAGAATGGAATCTCTACGTGGACGGGTCTTCAAATAAGACTGGAAGCGGTGCAGGTGTGATAATAGAAAGCAACCAAGGAACCCAAGTTGAGGTTTCCCTCAAATTTGGGTTCCCAGCCTCAAACAACCAGGCGGAATACGAAGCGTTACTAGCTGGTTTGATGCTGGCTAAGGAGGTTGGAGCTCAAAAACTCAACATCTTCAGCGATTCACAAGTAGTCACCTCACAAATAACAGGGAGCTACCAAGCCAAAGATCCCACCATGAAAAAGTATTTGGATAAAACCAAGGAACAGCTCGGACAACTCGGGGAATATAAGATCTGCCACGTACCCCGTGAACAAAATGCTCGAGCCGATGCACTCTCAAAATTAGCTAGCACCAAACTAGGGGGCAACAATAGAAGCCTCATCCAGGAAATGCTGCAGAATCCATCAATCTCGGAAGAGGAAAAAGTCCTAGTCATAACAAGCCAGGATCAAGGATGGATGACCTCTATAATTAATTACCTCAAAACAGAAACACTCCCCACAAATAAGAAGGAGGCAAAGAGGTTAAAACGGGAGGCTCAGTACTACACCATCATAAACAACACCCTATATAAAAGAGGGATTTCAATACCACTACTAAAATGTGTGCTGACCTCCAACACAAGGGAAGTTTTAGAGGAAGTACACAGTGGCATTTGTGGTAATCATCTCAGAGCACAAGCTCTCACCAAAAAAGTACTCCGAGCGGGATTTTATTGGCCAACTCTACAAAGGAAGCTACAGAGTTTGTAAGGACATGCCCACCATGCCAGAAACATGCCAACTTTCACATCGCCCCGCCAGAAGAGCTCATCAGCGTAACATCGCCTTGGCCATTTGCAAAATGGGGACTCGATCTTCTCGGACCCTTTCCCCAGGGATCGGGACAAGTTAAATTCCTCATAGTCGTGGTAGACTATTTCACAAAGTGGATCGAAGCAGAGCCCCTAGTGGTGCAGTATTTTTATAACCACACTTACTAACCAGCAAATGCACCGGGTCATACCAAGTAATACCTTGCGTGAGTAAGGGTCGATCCCACGAGGATTGATGGATTAAGCAACAATAGCGTTTGATAGAATTAGTTAGACAGACAGAAAATAGTGTTGAGATGCAAATTGCAATATAAAAGACATTAAATAATATCAAAAATATTGTAGAAAGGCAAGTAATTAAGTTGGGAATAATATATGGAGAAGCAGTTAAGGTTTCAGAGTTATCTATTTTCTGGATTGACTTTTCTTATTAACTAATTTTAATCATGTAATATTTAATTCATGGCAAACTATTTATGACTAGACTCTAATTCCTTAGACCTTCCTAGTCTCCTCTAAAATTCATCAACTGCCAATTCCTTGGTCAATTAATTCCAATTAGAGGGTGATGATCGAATCCTAGTTTATATGCCACAAGAATCCTAATTATTCAAAGATAAAGGGATTATATGTCACGTATCCCGTTAAATACAAACAATTAGAAATTCAGGATAATATGTTTTCAAGCTATTGTTCAAGTAAAGAGCTTTTCCAAGTTTTACAGGAACTCAAATAGAACATGGGTCATACTTCCGTTCCACTCAATTTCATAAAATAAAGAATGAAAACAATTATTGAAATATAAATCAAAACATGAATTAAAATAGAAAAATAATATTATCAATCCATACAATAGACAGAGCTCCTAACCTTAACAGTGGAGGATTAGTTGCTCATGGAATATGAAATGTAAATTTTTATCGAGTAATGTTGTGTAATCTCCCCTTCCTAGAACCACCCTATTGGGATCCCTTTTATAACTAATCCTAATAATTTAAAAATTAAATTTCTAAAATTAAAATTAAAATAATATCTTTTCCTAAAATAAGATTTGAATTTAAATTCGAATTAATTAACAAGTCTTTAGCTGATGGGTGGGACCACTTGATTTGTCCATTCTGCAGCTTCTAATCTGTGATTTCTGGGCTAAGAACTGGGTCAAAACAGCCCAGAAATCGCCCCCAGCGTTTTTCTACATTCTCTGCACATGGCACATGTGACGCGTCCGCGTCGTCCACGCGTTCGCGTCATTTGTGCAGATTCCAGTCCACTCGTTCGTGTCAGGCACGCGATCGCGTCATTGCGATTTCCTCCATTCCGCGCGGTCGCGTGAGCCATACGTCCGCGTCGGTATTCACTGGTCATCTCCTTGGCTTCTTCTCTTTCTCTGCAGAAACTCCATCAAATTCTGCCAAATGCTACCTAAAATAAACAGTATTGTACAAAACTCAAAATAGCATCCATAGTGGCTAAAATATAATTAATTCTTAATTAAACTCAACAAATTAGATGCAAATTCATTAGGAAAAGATAGACAAGATGCTCACGCATCACAACACCAAACTTAAACTGTTGCTTGTCCTCAAGCAACCAAAACTAATATAAGCTTTAGGATGTGAATTTGCATGAGAATGAGAGTTCGATTAAGCCCATGTCTTCTCTTGTAGTGGGGTTTACAACTGCAATCCAGAACAATTTTGGCATCTCATTTTATCCTTTGAAGTTTAGGATGATTGGCATCCATAGAAACTCAGAATTCAGATAGTGTTATTGATTCTCCTAGTTCAGTATGTTGATTCTTGAACACAGCTACTTTATGAGTCTTGGCTGTGACCCTAAGCATTTTGTTTTCCAGTATTACCACCGGATACATAAATGCCACAGACACATAACTGGGTGAACCTTTTCAGATTGTGACTCAGCTTTGCTAGAGTCCCCAGTTAGAGGTGTCCAGAGTTCTTAAGTACACTCTTTTTGCTTTGGACCACGACTTTAACCGCTCAGTCTCAAGCTTTTCACTTGACACCTTCACGCCACAAGCACATGGTTAGGGACAGCTTGATTTAGCCGCTTAGGCTAGGATTTTATTCCTTAGGGCCCTCCTATCCATTAATGCTCAAAGTCTTGGATCCTTTTTACCCTTTGCCTTTTAATTTAAAGGGTTATTGGCTTTTTCTGCTTGCTTTTTCTCTCTTTTTTTTTCTTTATTTTAAATTTTTTTTCGCAAGCTTTGTGTTTTTCACTGCTTTTTTTTGCTTCAAGAATCAATTTTATGATTTTTCAAATTATCAATAACATTTTTCTTTTTCATCATTCTTTCAAGAGCCAACAATTTTAACATTCATAAACTTCACTATAAAAAATATGCACTGTTCATGTCATGCATTCAGAATCACAGAAAATACCACCACATTTAAGTAAATAAGACTATTCTTCAATATAGACCCACTTTCTCATGCAATATATCACTCCTGTATTTTTGTTTTGAAATTTTTATTTATTTTTTTAATTTAAGCTCAGTAAGTAATACATGAGACATCTTTTCAGAATTAAAGCAATAGAAAAACTAAACTAGTCCTAGGATTCTAACTAATAAAGGATCATGCAACAAACAAAGCAAAATAGCAGAAAATCGGAACATAACATAGACAAAGAGGGGAGGAATAAAAAATGAAAGGAACTCAACCACCTTAATTATCCTAGCGGTCGCTTTATTCTTCAGGTTGTGCTCCTTCGCGAAGATGATTCGCCTCCCTTTTGTACTAGAAAACCTATAAGCGCAGCGTCAACACCAAACTTAAGGATTTGCTTGTCCTCAAGCAAAGAAGAACTGAAAATAGAAAAGACAAATATTAAAATGAAAGAAAAAATAAAAGGATAAGAGAATAAGAGAGAAGTAGGATTGGGAGAGAGAGAGAAAGAAAACTGGGCGGTGCAAGTGACGCGGCCGCGTGGGGCACGCGGTCGCGCGCATTGCTCTTATACGGATTGACGCGATCGCGTCGGTCATGCGGTCGCGTGACCCAGTTTGTGCTTCTGGCGTGAGTGCAGCCTCGCGCCAGCACAACTCTCTGTTCAAATTGATATAATTGCCAAAATTGGGGTGACGCGATCGCATGGGGCATGTGATCGCGCGAGTGAGCAGTTAATGGGGTACGACGCGGCCGCGTGGGGCATGCGGTCACGTGAAGGGAATTGCGCGTCCAGCGCCAGTCCATCACCACTCTAGCACAACTTTCAGCTGTGCACCCGTTTTACGTCGAAAATCAAAGCACGCGGCCGCGTGGGTCACGCGGTCGCGTGGGAGGCCATTACGCCCATACGACGCGGACGCGTCGGCGACGCGGTCGCGTGGGACGAATTGTGCCATTGGCACACCTCCAGCCACGCTCCAGCGTGACTCTCTGTTCGTTTTTTTTTTCTCTTCTCCCCTTACGACGTGGACGAGTCGCTGATGCGGTCGCGTCGCGTAGCATTTTTTTTTTAGCTTGAGGTGGTCGGTTCCTGGAAGAATATAGCTGCATGATCAGAGAATTAGTAAGAACTCAATAAAAACAAAATAACTAAGAAAAACTACTACGAGAAATGGCGAAGGATACGAAATTATCGGGTTGCCTCCCGACAAGCGCTTCTTTAACGTCACTAGCTTGACGGTCAATTCTGCTAGTTCAGCAGATGAGTGGACCTCTGGCGGTCAATCTCGCCTCCAAGATAGTGCTTCAACCTCTGGCCATTCACTGTAAATTTCCTGTCATAATTTTCTTCCTGTATTTCCACATGACCATATGGCGAGGCTCTGGTAACCACAAACGGTCCTGACCACTGGGATTTCAGCTTCCCAGGAAAGAATTTGAGCCTTGAATTATACAGAAGCACTCTTTGTCCTGACTCAAAGACTCTGATGGCAATCTTCTTATCATGCAGTAGCTTGGTTCTCTCCTTATAGAGCTTGGCATTCTCATAGGCTGAATATCTGAATTCATCAAGCTCATTCAACTGAAGCATCCGCTTAATTCCTGCAGCTTCTGAATCAAGATTCAGGTACCTGATTATCCAATAAGCCTTGTGCTCCAGCTCCACTAGCAAGTAACAGGCTTTGCCATAGACCAACTGATATGGGGACATGCCAATTGGAGTCTTGTATGCTGTCCGGTATGCCCAGAGAGCATCATCAAGCTTCCTAGACCAGTCCTTTCTTGAAACACTGACGGTCTTCTCCAGAATCCTCTTAAGCTCCCTGTTGGAAGCTTCAACCTGTCCACTTGTCTGAGGGTGATAGGGGGTTGCCACCTTATGACGGACTCCATATCTATGCAGAAGAGAGTCCAACTGTTTGTTACAGAAGTGACTTCCTCCATCACTAATGAGTGTCCTTGGGACGCCAAACCGGCTAAAGATATACCTCTGAAGGAAGCTCATTACCACCTTGGCATCATTGGTGGGCAAAGCCACAGCTTCCACCCATTTGGACACATAGTCGACTGCCACTAGGATATAGTTGTTTGAATGTGAGGGTGGGAAAGGTCCCATGAAATCAATACCCCACACATCAAACAACTCAACCTCAAGAATCCCCTATTGTGGCATTTCATGGTTGGCAGGGAGATTCGTTGCTTTTTCACATCTGTCATAGTGCTTTACAAATGCTCTTGAGTCTCTGAAGAGGGTCGGCCAGTAAAACCCACTCTGAAGGACCTTTGTAGCTGTCCTTTCACCACCAAAGTGGCCTCCATACTCAGAACCATGACAATGCCAAAGAATCTGCTGTTTTTCTTCATCTGGGACACATCTCCGGATAATTCCATCTGAACACCTTTTAAAAAGGTATGGTTCCTCTCAAATGTAGTACTTTGCATCAGTTAATAGCTTCTTCACTTGTTGCCTATTGTACTCCCTTGGGATAAAATTCATGGCCTTATAATTTGCAATATCTGCAAACCATGGAGCCTGCTGAATGAGGAATAATTGTTCATCCAGAAATGTCTCAGTTATAGCTGTGGTTGATTGCACTCCTGCTTCAGGCTCAATTCTAGAGAGATGGTCAGCTACTTGATTTTCTGACCCTTTCCTGTCTTTTATTTCAATATCAAACTCCTGAAGGAGCAACACCCATCTGATTAATCTTGGTTTAGAATCCTGTTTGGTTAGAAGGTACTTCAAAGCAGCATGGTCAGTATAAACAATAACCTTAGAACCAAGTAAATAGGACCTAAACTTATCAACAGCATACACAACAGCTAACAATTCCTTTTCTGTAGTTGTGTAATTCTTTTGAGCATCATTTTACACACGACTGGCATAATAAATGACATGTACAAGCTTACCATGCCTCTGTCCTAAAACAGCTCCTATAGCAAAATCACTAGCATCACACATTAATTCAAATGGTAAATCCCAGTCAGGGGGAGCTATAATGGGAGCAGAAGTAAGGTTTGCTTTTAGAGTTTCAAAAGCATGCAGACAATCAGAATTAAAGACAAAAGGAACATCAACAACCAACAGGTTGCTCAATAGTTTAGCAATTTTAGAAAAATCCTTTATAAATCTTCTATAAAATCTTGCATGACCCAAGAAACTCCTAATTGCCTTAACATTAGTTGGTGGTGGTAATTTTTCAATTACCTCCACCTTTACTCTGTCAACCTCAATTCCCTTACTTGAAATCCGGTGTCCAAGAACAATGCCTTCTGTAACCATAAAATGACATTTTTCCCAATTTAAAACAATGTTTGATTCTTGACACCGTTTCAAGACAAGAGATAAATGTTTAAGGCATGATGCAAAAGAATTACCAAAAATAGAAAAGTCATCCATAAATATTTCAATAAACTTTTCAACCATATAAAAAAAAATTAAAAGCATACACCTCTGAAAAGTTGCTGGAGCATTGCAAAGACCAAATGGCATTCTCCTGTAAGTAAATACTCCAAAGGGGCATGTGAATGCTGTCTTCTCTTGATCTTGAGGGTCCACTACAATTTGATTATATCCAGAATATCCATATAGAAAACAATAAAAAGCATGACCAGCTAATCTCTCAAGCATCTGATCAATGAAGGGGAGGGGAAAATGATCCTTCCTTGTAGCAGTGTTGAGCCTCCTGTAATCTATGCACATTCTCCATCCTGTGACTGTTCTTGTAGGAATAAGCTCATTCTTTTCATTCTTGATCACTGTCATCCCTCCTTTCTTGGGAACTACCTGTACAGGACTTACCCAAGAGCTGTCAGAAATAGGGTAAATAATACCTGCTTCCCATAATTTCATTACCTCTTTTTGGACCACCTCTTTCATAGTTGGATTGAGTCTCCTTTATGGTTGCACAACTGGTTTAGCGTCATCTTCAAGAAGGATCTTGTGCATACACCTGGTTGGACTAATCCCCTTCAAGTCACTAATGGTCCACCCAAGAGCTGTTTTATGGCTCCTGAGCATTGAAATAAGTGCCTCTTCTTCTTCAGGTTTCAAAGAAGAGCTAATGATCACTGGGTATGAATCATTTCCACCCAAGAACACATATTTCAGAGAAGGAAGTAAAGGTTTGAGCTCAAGCTTGGGGGCTTCCTTCTCCTTTATAGGCGTGTTCATCAGTTCCTTTTGGGGTGGTGAATCATCAACTTCAACTAATTCACATTCAGAAATAGGATCCAGAACATCATCAAGTACCTCAGTTTCCAGTACTTCTTGAACAAGTGGTTCAATAACATCTATTTTCATACACCCCTCAGAATCATTGGGGTATTTGAGGGCTTCAAAAACATTTAGGACCACCTGTTCTTCATTGACCCTCAGGGTTAATTCACCCTTTTGCACATCAATCAGAGCTCTACCTGTAGCTAAAAAGGGTCTACCAAGTATAATAGATGGTTTTACCTCCTCTTCCATGTCTAATATAACAAAATCAACAGGGAAGATAAATGGTCCTACTTTCACAAGTAAATCTTCAACAACACCCACAGGTAATTTGATAGAAAGATCAGCAAGTTGTAGAGAAATACGAGTGGATTTTACCTCCTCAATTTGAAGCTTTTTCATCACTGAAAGTGGCATGAGGTTAATGCTAGCTCCAAGATCACATAAAGCTCTCTGAATGCCGACTTCTCCAATGGTGCAAGGAATGACAAAGCTCCCTGGGTCTGGCATCTTCTCAGGAAGGGTGTGTTGAATAATAGCACTGCATTCCTTGGTTAACACCACGGTTTCTTGCTCCTTCCAATTCCTCTTGTGTGTCAACAACTCTTTCATAAATTTAGCATAGAGAGGCATTTGCTCCAGAGCCTCTGCAAAAGGGATGTTGATCTGCAGCTTCTTGAAAACATCTAAAAATTTAGAGAATTGCTTTTCTTTGGACGCCTTCTGAAGCCTCTGAGGATATGGCATTTTTGGCTTGTATTCAGGGGCCTTTGGCAAGGTGGGATAAGTGTCAAGAGAGTCAGGAAATGGGTTGTCTGCACGTTTAGGAGGGGCGTGCTCTGCTTCTTCCTTCTTCTCCTCTGGAGCTTCCTTTTCAACTAGATCTTCATTGACCTTAGTCTCAGAACCAGCTACCTTGCCACTTCTCAATTGAATGGCCTTGCAATCTTCTCTTGGGTTCACCACTGTATCACCAGGGAATGTATTTGGAGACCTTTCAGGTAATTGCTTGCTCATTTGACCCATTTGCACCTCCAAGTTTCTAATAGAGGCTTTGGTTTCTTGCATGAAACTCATCATCATCTCCCATTTAGAATCTTCTTGGGATTTAGAATTTGTCTGCTGAGGTGGTTGTTGTTGCTGAGACTGAAATTGGCGGTTATTATAGTTGTTCTGTTGAAAACTGCCCTGAGAACTATTGTTGAAGTTCTGAGGTTTCTGAGGTTGATCTCTCCACCCAAAATTTGGGTGATTTCTCCATCCCTGATTGTATGTCTTAGAATATGGATCATTGTTGGGATTTCTAGGACCACTCCCCATGTAATTGACCTGTTCAGAAGAGGGTTGAGCATAATCAAAATTATCATTTTGCACAAAGTTACCTGTCATGTCATAGGAGGTCTCTTGGGGTGGATTTTGAGTGTTGATAGCTGAGACTTGCATGCCACCCATCTGTTGAGTAAGTAGATTTATCTGCTGAGACATAAGCTTGTTCTGAGCAAGAAGAGCATTAACAGCTTCTACTTCCAGCACGCCTCTCTTCTGAGCGGCTTCAGAGTTCACAGGATTCCTGTTAGATGTGTATAAATATTGGTTTCTTGCAACCAATTCAATCAGCTCAATAGTCTCCTCTGGTGTCTTCTTCTTGTGCAATGAACCGCCTGCAGAAGTGTCTAGGCTCATCTTTGACATCTCTCCTAAGCCTTCATAAAAGATATCCAGTTGGGTCCACTTGGAGAACATGTCTGGAGGGCATTGCCTAGTCAGTAGCTTGTATCTCTCCCAAGCTTCATACAGAGTTTCACCCTCCTTCTGCTTGAAGGTCTGAACCTCCAACCTAAGCTTAGTCAGCTTCTTTGGTGGGAAAAATTTAGTGAGAAACTCTGTAACAACCTTTTCCCAAGTATTCAAACTCTCTTTTGGTTGGGAATCTAGCCATAGCTTTGCTTTATCCCTCAGAGCAAATGGGAAAAGCATGAGTTTGTACACCTCTGGGTTTACTCCATTTGTCTTCACAGTATCACATATCTACAGAAAATCAGAAATAAATTGATTTGGATCTTCATGAGGAAGTCCATGATACTGGCAGTTTTGTTGCACCAGGGTGACCAATTGTGGCTTTAACTCAAAGTTGTTTGCAGTTATAGGAGGCACCACAATGCTTTTTCGATAGAGATCCGCAGTAGGGGCAGAATAAGAGCCGAGCACTCTTCTCTGCTGATCTTCCCCATTCGGATTTACCACATTGGCATTAGCGTTATTATTTGCCATAGTAGATTTTGCAGTCTTGCAAAGTCTTGCTTGTTGTAAACGTCGCCTGAAAGTTCTTTCAGGTTCAGGATCAAAGTCTAAGAGATGTTCTTTGTCTCTGTTCCTGCGCATACACAAGCAGAAAACAAGAAGAAAAAAATGGGACTCTCTACGTCAGAGTGTAGAGAAGTCCCTGTGAGGTAACCTGTGTAAAATAATAAAAATAAAAAGATAAAAATAAAACTAATAGAATATAAAAAGTAAAAATAATAATAATAATAAAAAAAACAAAGTAAAACGAAGAAAAGAAAAAAAATGAAAATAAAAAATTAAAAAATAAAATAAACTAAAAAAACTGACGAGATTTAAATAAGGAAAATCGAAAGAAATTGAAATAAAAGAACACAGGGGATAGGGGGAAGGGACGTGAACGAGAGAACAAAGGAAATTTTTTTTTTGTAATAAAAAATAAACAAAAATGAAAAATAAAAATAAAAAAAATTAATAATAATAAAATAAAACTAGTAAAAAGGAAAATTATCTAATCTAAACAATCAAACAATGAATAGTTGTTAATCACAGTCAATCCCTGGCAACGGCGTCAAAAACTTGGTGCGGTATTTTTATAACCGCACTTACTAACCGGCAAGTACACTGGGTCGTACCAAGTAATACCTTACGTGAGTAAGGATCGATCCCACGAGGATTGATGGATTAAGTAACAATATCGTTTGATAGGATTAGTTAGACAGACAGAAAATAGTGTTGAGATGCAAATTGCAATATAAAAGACATTAAATAATATCAAAAATATTGCAGAAAGGCAAGTAATTAAGTTGGAAATAATATATGGAGAAGGCAGTTAAGGTTTCAGAGTTATCTATTTTCTGGATTGACTTTTCTTATTAACTAATTTTAATCATGTAAGATTTAATTCATGGCAAACTATTTATGACTAGACCCTAATTCCTTAGACCTTCCTAGTCTCCTCTAAAATTCATCAACTGCCAATTCCTTGGTCAATTAATTTCAATTAGAGGGTGATGATCGAATCCTAGTTTATATGCCACAAGAATCCTAATTATTCAAAGATAAAGGGATTATATTTCACGTATCCCGTTAAATACAAACAATTAGAAATTCAGGATAATATGTTTTCAAGCTATTGTTCAAGTAAAGAGCTTTTCCAAGTTTTACAGGAACTCAAATAGAACATGGGTCATACTTCCGTTCCACCCAATTTCATAAAATAAAGAACGAAAACAATTATTGAAATATAAATCAAAACATGAATTAAAATAGAAAATTAATATTATCAATCCATACAATAGACAGAGCTCCTAACCTTAACAGTGGAGGATTAGTTGCTCATGGAATATGAAATGTAAATTTTTATCGAGTAATGTTGTGTAATCTCCCCTTCCTAGAACCACCCTATTGGGATCCCTTTTATAACTAATCCTAATAATTTAAAAATTAAATTTCTAAAATTAAAATTAAAATAATATATTTTTCTAAAATAAGATTTGAATTTAAATTCGAATTAATTAACAAGTCTTTAGCTGATGGGTGGGACCACTTGATTTGTCCATTCTGCAGCTTCTAATATGTGATTTCTGGGCTAAGAACTGGGTCAAAACAGCCCAGAAATCGCCCCCAGCATTTTTCTACATTCTCTGCACGTGGCACATGTGACGCGTCCGCGTCGTCCACGCGTTCGCGTCATTTGTGCAGATTCCAGTCCACGCGTTCGCGTCAAGCACGCGATCACGTCATTGCGATTTCCTCCATTCCGCGCGGTCGCGTGAGCCATGCGTCCGCGTCGGTATTCACTGGTCATCTCCTTGGCTTCTTCTCTTTCTCTGCAGAAACTCCATCAAATTCTGCCAAATGCTACCTAAAATAAACAGTATTGTACAAAACTCAAAATAGCATCCATAGTGGCTAAAATATAATTAATTCTTAATTAAACTCAACAAATTAGATGCAAATTCATTAGGAAAAGATAGACAAGATGCTCACGTATCACCTAGCCAATGCCACTGCTCAAAGGAGCCGGAAATTCCTATATAGGAATATTGTCACAAGGTTTGGGGTTCCATACTCCATCACTACAGACAATGGCACCCAATTCACAGACGCGGGCTTCAGAAAGTTAGTAGCCGACTTAAACATAAAACACCAGTTCACCTCCGTTAAACATCCCCAAGCCAATGGACAAGCCGAAGTGGCCAACAAAGTCATATTGGCAGGGTTGAAACAGAGACTGCAAAATGCGAAGGGAGCTTGGGCTGAAGAACTTCCACAGGTCCTATGGGCATATCGAACTATGCCACATTCCACCACAAACGAATTACTGTTTCGATTAGCGTACGGAGTGGAGGCAATGATCCCAGTAGAGGTCGAGGAAGGGTCGCCTAGAGTAGTCCACTACAATGAAGAAGCCAACTCTCAACTTCAAAGGGAAGAGCTCGACCTACTTCCGAAAATCCAAGAAAGAGCTCGTATCAGGGAAGAAGCGCTAAAGAGCCAAATGGCTTCAAGATATAATCAAAAGGTAGTGCCAAGAGGTTTCACAGAGAATGATCTCATCCTAATCCGAAATGATATTGGAACAACTCGACCGGGAGAAGGAAAGTTGGCAGTAAACTGGAAAGAACCCTACCGAGTCATAGAATTACTTGGGAAGGGCTACTACAGACTGTCCGAACTCGATGGACGAGAGCTTCCTAGATCGTGGCACGCCTGCAACCTAAGAAGGTACTATAGCTAGAGAAGGTAAAAGATCTCATCATAGGATGCACTCTTTTTCCTGAAAAGGTTTTTTAATGTGGCACCTAGTTGAGATCCAGAAATTATCTGACTTAAAAGGATGAAAAACTCCATCATGTATATATTTGCACTTTCTTTTGAATAAAATATATTTTAGATATTCTACAAATTCTCAAGACGCATTAATCTGAAGCATTCATCGTCCGATTATAAAGCAACAGATCGGCAGAAAGTGAAAAACAGATTCACTGCACGATCACGATAAAAGACCAATAAAGATGAAAACGCGATTCATCTAAAGGTCGACCAAAGAAAGATAGAAACCACCTTCTACAAATCGGCAAAGATGAACACAGAATAATGCAAGAAGTTATCGAAAGTGATTCGAAAAAAGAACCTGACGAGGTCTTATGGATTGCTAAATAATAACTTAAAGACTGGCCGACGTTGAGAAGTCGGACCAAGTCAACCCAAGTTATCAGCAAATTCCTGGAAAGAGGTTTGGCCAACCCTATAAAAGAGGAATTGCTATAACTTAGAAGAGATCGATGTGACGAAGTCGGTCTCCTACGAAAAACAAGTTATAAAAGTAATCCTTGAAAGAGACCTGACAAAGGTCCAAGAAAGAGGATTACAAAAAATAACTTAGAAGAGGACGACGTAAAGAAGTCGACCTCCTACAAACAAGTTATAAAAGTAATCCCTGAAAGAGACCTGACAAAGGTCCAAGAAAGAGGATTACAAAAAATAACTTAGAAGATGACGACGTAAAGAAGTCGACCTCCTACAAACAAGTTATAAAAGTAATCCCTGAAAGAGACCTGACAAAGGTCCAAGAAAGAGGATTACAAAATAACTTAGAAGAGATCGACGTGATGAAGTCGGTCTCCTACAAAAAACAAGTTATAAAAGTAATCACTGAGACCTGACAAAGGTCCAAGAAAGAGGATTACAAAAATAACTTAGAATAGGACGACGTAAAGAAGTCGGTCTCCTACAAACAACAAGTTATAAAAGTAATCCCTGAAAGAGACCTGACAAAGGTCCAAGAAAGAGGATTACAAAAAATAACTTAGAAGAGGACGACGTAAAGAAGTCGACCCCCTACAAACAAGTTATAAAAGTAATCCCTGAAAGAGACCTGACAAAGGTCTAAGAAAGAGGATTACAAAATAACTCGGAAAAGAACGATGCAAAGAAGTCGGTCTCCCACAAATAAGTTGTAAAAGTAGTCCCTGAAAGAGACATGACAAGGGTCCAAGAAAGAGGATTACAAAAATAACTGGAAAGCGGACCAACGTGAAGAAATCGGTTACGGAGTGCTAGAAATAAATACAAGTAAAAGCGAGAAAATCGAAATACAAGTTGGACCCACATATCCACAACCTCAAAGGATCCAAGCTACAAGCAATAAGTATAAAGCAATCCGAAGAGGCCGAGCAGTAAGGCTCTAACACTCTCAAAACCCAGAAAGGTGTCAAGACAAGTACAAACAAGCATAATATATAATACAATATTATAACAAGCTTCAGGGTCAGGCCCAAAAAGCTTGAAAGCTACTTGTTATTTTTTCAAAATCAAAAGTTGCTAAACAAGCAACCAAAAGGAGTATCAACAGTCAGCATAATATTCAAGACTACAAAATAAAGAGTTTAAAAGCCCACAAGTCGGGCTATCCACACAAATATCCAAGAAAATTTAGCTAAGATCAGAAGACTTCTCGGCATCATCAGTCTGAGGTGAAGGAGGACGAGCTTGGAGAGGCACTGCACCACTGTACCGTCGTCCCTATTCAGAATTTGACAATCGGGATCTAATTCTGGACGAACGATCCCAGCGGGAGGAGCTATAGAAGTCAACACTTTAGCAGCAGGTATAGGGGGAGGCCCGACGTCATCATCATCCTGGTCATCCGGGACAATCTTACCATCCCTTACAACGTTGTCCAAGATGAAGAGAGTAAGGTCAACCTCAGGAGCAAGAACTTGAACCTGCTCCTTTAAATTATCATAAGCAGCATTTACGCTGCCGACAAGATGACCTTGGAGCTCGGAGTAGTCAACTCGGGCAGACTCCAACTCCTCTCTCAGACGTATTACTTCCCGATAAGATGTGATGTAATTGTCCTTATGCCTCAACGCAGTGTCCTCGGCCAACCTCACAGAGGCCGCCAGGGCAAGAGAGCTAGCCTTCTCATTCTCCAGATCCTTCTCCAGTTTAGCTACTTTCACCTCAAGCTCCTCCTTCAAGCCATTCATCCGATCAAACTCTTGTTTGGCCTCCTCTATGAAGGCTTTGGTGGCATGAAGAGGAAGATTTTGAGCATTCTGATATAGGGTAGCCCCCATATAGGCCATCTTGATGCTACTCCGAGTTATGAAGTCCAAATGGTGAAGGAGAGAGGCGTCGTCAGTAGGGACGACACCATAAGGACGGATCTGTTGGTCAACAAACTCCACCGCATCAAAGTCAAGAGCGTCGAGGTTGAAAGGCTCAATCGTTTTTTGTTTTTTGTTGGGAGGAGCACCAGAAGTAGCGACAGAAGTCTGTGGAGGGTCAGCCAGACGAACTCGAGGAGTAGGGATCACCTTCTTCGGCCCAGGAGAACTCGGCACGGGCGGCTTCATTGGAACTTGAGAAGATCCCTCTCCCGCCACCTTGGCCGAGATATTTTGAGCAGCAGCAGCCTTCTTTGCCTTTTTGTAGGCCTTCATGGAATCATTGTTTTTCGACATCTCTGAAAATACAGAATCGACCACATCAATGGGTTACAATCACAAAAAGAAGAAGAAAAACTAAAAAGCAAGTATAGAAACAAGTCAGACAGTACCCAAAGCAGTTCGAATCAAAGATGGATCACTCAAAAATCTTTTCGTATCAAGATGGGATGGTTCCCCTCATAAATCTTCAAGAACAATTACAAAAGCCCGCTCAACCTCGTCAAGCATCTCCCATGTATAGCGAGACACTCTCACATTCTTTTTCCATTCTAGAGGAAAGGCAGGCTCATCATTTTCATCAAGAAAAAGGGGCGGGCCCCCTCAACAGCACGGACTCGGAAGAAATAATTCTTAAAATATTTAAAAGATTCATCATACATGGCAAAAACTTTATGCCCCTGGGCCGACCTGAAAGAAATCCAAGAACCTTTCTTTTTGGAAGACCCTCCGGGCTTGGCAGAAATAAAAAGATAGAGGAAAAGAGTCTGAGAAGGTGTTATGCCTAACTCTTGGCAAAGCAGCTAAAAAATCTTGATAAAACCCCAGGAATTCGGATGAAGCTGGGATGGAACAATATTACAAGACCACAACAAGTCAGTCTCGAAAGCAGTAAAAGGAAAAGTAATGTCCAACTGGCTGAAGAAATATTCATAGATGTAGAAAAAGGGACGCTCCCCCTCGACAGAAGTAGGAAAGCGAACCCTCTTGTCAGAGTCTGGCGCCACAAGCTCATAATCTCTCTCTCGGGCACCACCACCACAAACCCTATGACGTTTCCTCAGCTCTACAAAAAACTCAGCATCCACAACAGAGACACACATTAAGACAAGGGAGTCCAGCCAATCGGACATCCCCTCGGGAACTTTAGAAGACATCTCTACAATGTTATGACGAGACGACATGAGGCCAACTAATCCTACAATAAGAAAAGAAGATTGGATTACTAAAAAACATCTCAGACGAGGGGCAAAATAACTCGACTAATATGACACAGAAGAACAAACAGCAAAGGAAAACCCCAAGACTCAAACCAAAGCCCTGTGGCATCCTTTGGAGGCAATAACAAAGCAAGGATTCAGGAAAAATCTACAGTTTACATCCATCTCTCAAACAAGAAAAGTCAAATCACAAACATTTCAGAAAATCAAAACTTTACCACAAAACTAAAGACAAAGCAACCAAGACGAGAAGAAATTGCAAATGGAACCAATCTGGAAAAAAGCAGAGTTTCAGAAGGGTTGAAGATGGAAAGACGGAATCGCCAGATCGCTGAATGACGCCGCAAAGGCAAAATGTAGGTGAAAAGCAGAAGGTGAGAGAACGAAGGGAGAAGTTACAAAGAAAGATGAAGGAGAGAAACCATTTTCTGAGTGCAGAAATTCAAAATAAAGCCAAAGAAAACGGGGCAATTAATACCAATTAATGAAGGTATTAAACCCTCGCACATTTCCAAGAACAAAGCGCTAATACACGAGTGCGCGCTTTTTAGAAGAAAAAACGTTCCACATTCAAAAAGGTCCTACAAAGGAAGGAATCGACTAAATGCTTGAGTTCGGCTTCACTAGAGAAGGACCGAAGTCAAGGACTCGACCTCAAAAAAGAAGACTGAGCTCAAGCAGGGGCACTGTTCATACCCTGGGTCGAGCTACCCGACCTGGGATGATTGGCGACAAAGCGACCGACCTCTTCAGGTCAGACTATCCGACCTCTTCCTAAAAGAGCTCGGCCAAATCAATAGGAAAGCCCAAAAAAGGGCCCAACCCAAGGAATACGCCTCAGATCCAAAGGCAGCCCAAAGCCGATAGAGATAAGGGCGGTTCCATAGAAGATAAGCTGACCTCACCAAAAGATAAGATAAGATAAGATAACCAACTTATCTTATCTAAAAAGGTCACTCAACAACTACTATAAATACACTGGAGCACCCAGGTATAACTCATACTCTGATTCTACTAAAAACCTGTTTAATATCCATGCTAACTTAAGCATCGGAGTCTTTTGCAGGTACCCCCACCCTCCGGTGACGAAGAATCAGCAGTGCAGCTAGATCAACGAGTCGGACGCAACCGTTCCGGTCGCCACTCACCAGCCGTACACGTCGGCACCGACCCGTACTGAAGATCTCGACCGAGATCGACCTCCAGTTTCAGGTAACCCTCGGAACAGTTTCTCATAGATAATATATAATGTTTTTTGAAAACATAGGCTAGATGACCATAGGATAGGTTAGAAATGTGGAAATATGTTAATGCTAGTAACCTTGATGGAAATGTCGAACTACATTGCGAATGAGTTGATGAATGATGATTTTGTTAAGTTGGTTGTAGGAATTATGTTAATTAATGTTGTCGATGGGAGTTGATGAATGTGAGTATTGACGATGAAAGATTGAGGATTGGTTGAGTTATATATATATATATATATATATATATATATATATATATATATATATATATATTAAGATTGAAGATTGGTTGAGTTATATATGTGTGTGTGTGTGTGTGTGTGTATTTGTTGAATAATGAATGAATTGGGAGTTGGAAATGATTTTGATATTGGAATTAGTTTGGCTTATTGGAAATAATTTAAAAAGGGTTTGAAAGGTGGTTTGGTTAGGACGCGAGAAGGGTGGCAAAGTCCAAAATTTAAAGGAGATGTTGTCGAAATTTTTATAAAAATTGGAGATTTAGTTTGAAGTATTATTTAGATAAGTATGAATAAAAGAATTATATTTTTTGACTTTGATTTATAAAGAAAAGAAATGCATTATGTTTTGGAACTTAATTTATTAAGAAAAGTATTATGTTGGAGTTTCAATTTATCAAGAAAAGTATTATGTTTTGAGTTTTACTTAGTTAAGAAGAGAATTATGTTTTGAGTGTGAATTATTGATGAACAAAATGGGAGGTGTGATGATGATAATTGTTGAATAAATTGAATGATGAAGAGGATGAATTTGATATGAAATTGTTTTGTGGGGATCGTGGTTATTTGCCGCCCACCATATTTTAAAGAAAATTGTTTTGTGGGGGTCGTGGTTATTTGCCGACTACCAAATTTGATAAGAAATTGTTTTGTGGGGATCGTGATTATTTACCGCCCACGTGTGTGCTGTTTTCCAATTGAAAAATGTCTATGGGATCGAGGTCGTTTACTACCCGCAGATGGTGGGGATCGAGGTGGTTTACCGCCCACCAGGTGAGGATCCTAGTACTGTACCGCTCACCAGTTTTCAAGAGGACGATGTCCGGGTTAGCTACCGGACATGTCGGGTTGGCTGTATAATCGACAGATGAGACTCACCAGCCATAGGGTAGGCATACATCATATGCATATGTGTGTTTTGTTTGATTGTGCATTAATTGGGCTTGCCTATGTGATTACTATGCTTGCCTGCTATATTCGCTACCTGCTGTATTTGTATCCTACTTGTGTTTGCTTTGTCTGTATTGCTTGTATGTGCAGCAGTGTTTTGGAGGATTGGAGGAAAGCGGAAGTTAGGGCTTAAGTTAGAAAGGAATTAGAAATAAGAACCTTAAATAACCTACCTTGTTTATGGTTTTCCATTTATAAACTTTAAGATTTAAATCTGAATGTCGAAGTTCTAGGATCACCTCTGGCTTTTTCGGGACCTTATATATTATGTATGTGAGCATCATTACCATGTTGAGAACCTCCGGTTCTCATTCCATATCTATGTTGTTGTTTTTAGATGCAGGTCGAGATGTGCCTCGGTGAGCATTTGGAGGTTTCTCTGGCAAGCAAAGTTGGGAAGTTATATTTTGGGGTTGTCTGTTATGTATTTTCTGTTCATAGATTCTCCTATGTATATATATATATAGATAAATGATGTTTAATCCTCTTAGAGGCTTTTTGAATAATTATGTGTTTTCTTTATGCATGTTAGGTTATCTTGGGATATATACTTATGCTTATATATGTATTTATACTCCGGTTAGCCTTAGCTTCGCAGGTTGCATCCGGAATTTGATATTCTGTATTTTGGTACTCAACTCTTTGTATATACTCACGTCTTACCCTTATCTTTTTTCCATTTTTACGTTTACGAGTGTAATGCGCTTTTCTTTTTGTGGTTTTTGCTTAAACCTTTCTTCAAGGCTCCTAGTTACATATTTCTTCAACTATATCTACATATATATTTTATTCTTAGAGGTCGTCGTAATACCTTACCATCTTTGTTTTACGACTTAAGCGTAAGGCTCTATGTGGTAGGGTGTTACAGCAAATATGGTTGTTTACACTCTCACCGAAGGGTAGTCCAACAATAGACCACCATTCTTAAATGGAAAAAATTACACCTACTAGAAGAAAAGGATGAGGATCTTTCTACAATCCATGATTACAATATGTAGAAGATAATCATAAATGGTACAGATGTTCCAACAAAGACCAATGTTGAAGGTGACGTTATTTCGAAAGAAGAGGTCGAGTAGAATGATGAAAAACAAGAAGAAAGTGGAGCTCAATGCCAAGGCTATCAACATGATGCACTGCGCCATTAGGCTTGTGAAATTTTAAAAGGAGGCAAGATGCAAAATTGTAAAAGAGGTTTAGGATAAACCCCAAGTCACACAACAAGTAAAAGAGACAAGGATAGATATACCTATACCTCGAAAGGAGTATGAAATGTTCTTTATGAAGGAAGGAGAAACCATTGATGAAATATTTGAAAGATTTTTAATCATCATCAACAGCTTGAATGCTATGAAAATGAATCATACCAAACCAGTTTTTATGAGAAAAATCATTAGGAGCATGACAATAGAGCAGAAAATAAAATGTACAATCATAGCCAAGAGTAATAATATGAATAAAATGACTTATGATGAGTTGAGAGAAAAATTACTAGCCTATGAAACTACACATTTTACCTGTGATTCAAAATAGAAATGACTGGCTTTAAAATAAAAAAAAAGATCCATCAGAAGATGATTACGATGATATGTTTTCTGATGAATTTGTATTTTTTGCTAGGAGATTGAGAAGATTGATGAAGAGAAAAAGCAAGAATAGAAGCTCAAGCTTGAAGGACTACAAGAAGGATCTTAGCAAAGTCATTTGTCATTATCATAAAGAAATTGGTCACTACAAATTTAATTGTCCAATACTCAAGAAGGAGGACAAAGTGAAGAGGAAAAAGAAAAAAAAAGTGTTGATGGCTTCATGGGAGGACATTGAAAATGATTCGGATAGTGAAAATGAATCTAAACATGAAGCTCAAGTATGTTTTATGGCCGGACATGACCAACTCGATGAGGTAGATTACTTTGACTTATCTAAAGAAGATTTGCATATTATCATAAATGATTTAACTGTTCATGCTGTTAAAGTTTTAGTTAGATATGAAAAATGCAAAATGAAAAATGATTCTTTGAAAGCGGTAAATAATTTTCTCAAAGAGAAAATGAAGAAAATTAAAAGTGCTTTAAATTTAATTGAAGAAAATAGATTTCCAAAATCTGAAATTGAAAAATACAAAGGAAAGCACATGGTCAATGCTTCATTAAATCTTATTGTTGAAAATGAAAGATTACATGAGATGATTAGAGGTTTAAATCATGATTTAGCTCAAATTGCTTAAAGTTCCAGCAACTTGGATAAATTATTAACTTCTCAAAAATCTTTGTTTGAAAAATCTGGTCTAGGTTATGTTGGGAGAAGTGATGCAGTTTTTGAGGAACCTTATGTTAAAACTGAAGCATCAACTTCAAGGACCAAAAATCACCAAACCTTAGATCATTCTCAAAAATTAGCAAAGAGAAAACATTGTCACAAATGCAATAGACATGGTCACACTTCTCCTTAATGCTTTATTTTTGAAAAAAAAATATTGGCGATAAAGTGTACAAAGTTGTTAATGATTTCAATGCTCTTAGACAACCAAGTTGGATTAACATTAAAAGATCCAAATTAATTTGGATACCTAAGGTTATTTAAAGCTTTCTGCCGATTTGTCTTACATCCAAAAAAGAAGGACATGTGGTACTTAGATACTGGATGCTCAAGGCATATGATCGAAAAGTCAACTTTCTTCATCAAGCTTAACAAATATGGTGGAGAATTTGTGTCTTTTTGTGATATTTTGAGTATTAGTCAACTTTGTGATTTAGAATATTGGGTGATTTTCAAAAAGATTTAATGCATAGTTGTAGATGAAAATCTGGTGATGTTGTTTGTTGCAGATAAATGTGATAATGTGTATGGTCTCGCTCTAGATAAATTAAAAAGTCAAAATATAGCTTTCTTTATTTTAATAAATTCTAAAAAATGGCTTTGGTATAAGAGATTAGGACATGCAAGCATGTTTCAAATATCTAAATTTGTGAAAAATGATTAAGAAGTCTTCCGAAAATTAAGTTTGACAAGGATATCAGTTTGATGAGCGCTAGAGACTGATTTAGAATTTCACAAGTTTAAATGCTCAAATGCGTTGTAGGTATAATCATAAACTGGCAACTAACACTATCAAAGTTTAGTAAAAATGTCATAAATACCGGGAGTTTTAATCCCGGGTCATTTTCCATTAGACTTGCAATAGAATGCACATCATTGGTTATGGAAATCGGGATTTGAACGCAATATAACAATTAAATTACAAGGAAATAAAATAATGAGCAAGTAAATCATAAACTAAGCAAACATGGAATAAAGGGATAACAATTAAAATGATAACTACACTATAAAGCAACTAAATTAAGCTAGAAGTGATTAAGAAAATGAACTAATAAAGAGATAAAATTTAAGTGCTTAAAGGGTCTTGGCTAGAGTTGAGAGTCAAGGATTCCTATCCTTGTCATTAATCACAAGCATGACAATTGTTAAAAGTTAATCCCACTTCGTCAACCTCTAACATTGAAAAAAGTCAAGTAGGCATTGTAAAATTTGAATAATTAATAAATAATTAACTCTTAAATTAATATTTATTGGTAGAAAATTAGAAAATTAAATTTTATAGTTTAATGTGATAAAATAAATTAAAAAAAGAATTTTGATACTAATTGTAAAGAATTTGGCTCAAGATTGGGTCGAACAGGCCGAACCGGTCGAACCGGATCCAAACTGGGCCCGTAGGCCCAACCCATTCACTTAAATAAATGATCTCAGCTCATTTCTCTCTCCTCATGCATGCTGAAACGTTGAATGGTCAGCAAGGAAGGAAGAACACCTTCCAACAAATACAAACCCTCACTTGATAATCAAATCCACATAACTTTTGATCCGGAGCTCCGATCGCCGCACCGTTTGCGGCCAAGCGATCGCAGTGTCGAGCTCTACAAAGCCCAGTATGTTATAAGGTAAGGAAGCCATGTTTCCTTCCTCAATTTCTTCCCTCCCAATTTCAAAATTTATGAACAATTATGTTGAAAATTGTTTAATTTCAGTGTTTAGGTTCGAATTAGCTTGCGGGTTTTGTCGGGTTTAGCTCACTGAGTTATGGACAAGGTAAGCTTCTTCACCCTCTTGGTGTAATAATGAGTTAATGAACTCTATGTTGATTATAGTGGTAATTATGTTGTTAGATTGGAATTTGGTTGTGAAGTGGAATTAATTTGAGGATATGGAAGCTTGAGATCAATTTTGGAAGCTAGGTTCTAGTGCGAGAAATTGAACTCCACAAGTTTTGCACAGATGAACCGGTAAGTGCATCGCGTCGTCCAAGTAATACCTCAGGTGAGTGAGGGTCGAATCCCACAGAGATTGTCGGATTGAGCAAGCAATGGCTATCTTGCAAATCTTAGTCAGGTGGATAGAAAAGATAGTGGTTGTGAAAATGCATAGAAACATAATAAGGAAAGAATTACTGAATTGGTGTGAAAACAGTGATAAGAAATCGGTTGAGATAGTGGTTTTGAATCAACTTTTCTTACTGTCTACTCCAACAATGGATGAATCATTCCATGGCAAACTGTAAGTGATTAACGCCAGGGCTAGTGGTCATTAATCTCTTATGCTTCAGATCAAACGTCAGTGCTAATGGTCATTCAATCTGAATGAAAGTGAAGCTCTAGCAATTCAATCTCTGATGATCCTACTCAAAATGCCACAGACAAGGTCGGATCTTTCGAATCGGAGAATGACGCTTTATGATTCTAGCTCATACCACAAAGGCCCTAATCGCACCAGATTTCGGCTGAACTGATGTCTCCAAGTCCTCAATGGATTATGGATTATCCGTCTAAGAGATGTATAATTAAGCTTGTGATTCAATGCTATCCCGCTAGGGACTCGCAAGAATCCATGTAGAAAACGGGTCATACTCTCGAAAGGGGCGTGTAATAGTGTGCTTCCAGCCTCTTCTTGAGTCTCTTCTTTATCTAGTTCCTCAACAGTGTGTACCATCTTAGGCTTAGCCTCCTTGGTATTAATGAGGGCCTTACACTCTTCTCTTAGATTCACTTCTGTGTTTCTAGGAAGAGTGTTATGGGGTCTTTGAATTTTCTGAGGAAGGTTCCTCTGAATGATTGCACTGCACTCCTTAGTAAGCACCATAGTCTCTACTTCCCTCCAATCCTTCTTGTTATTCAGTATTTCCTTCATGAACTTAGCATATGAAGGCATTTATTCAAGAGCCTCTGCAAAGGGGATTTTAATCTCCAGTTTCTTGAAAGCTTCTAAGAATTTGGCAAATTGCCTATCTTTTTCTGCTTTCTGGAGTCCTTGAGGGTATGATAACTTGGCCTTGTACTCAAGGGCCATGAGTGGTGCAGGGTGAGTGTCTATAGTGCCTATAGAAGGGCTACCAGCTTGCTTAGGAGAGGTGTTCTCAGCACTTACACGTGTCTGGCCTCCCTTGGACTGGCGTTCAATGCCTAGACTGCCCCTTTCTGGGAGTTGGATGCCTGGGCTACCTCCTATTGGGTGTTGAATGCCCTGGCTGCCCCCCTCTGGGTGTTGGATGCCCTGGCTGCCCCCTTCTGGGCTTTCAGCGCTCTCATGAGTGCCTTGAACTACAGCTTGTTCATCTTCTGCCAGCTCTTCTCCCTGCCTCTTACTGTTCTGAGGCTGGGTGTTCAGGGTACTCCTTAATTAAAAAGCTTGGCTCTCTTCTCTTATCTGTTCAGATAAGTGCTGTTTATCCTGGTTTAACCGTGCTTCCATATTCCTTATGGAGGCTTTGGTCTCCTGCATGAAGCCTTGTTGGCTCTTTACAAGTTATGCTATTGCAAGTGCCAGGTCAAGAGTACTCTGAGGCTGTGGAGGCTGAGGAGGAGGGTTGGTAACTGAACTTTACAGGCTCAACACTTGTTGTGTGAGAAATTTTAGCTGCTGGACTAAAGATTTATTTTGTTCATGGATAGCGAATTCGGTTGACACTCCGTTGTCCTCCCTTTTCATTGAGGTCTTCTCTAATAAGTATAGGTATTGATTGTTAGCCACCATCTCAATGAGTTCATTGGCCTCCTCTAGAGTATTCTTATGTGTAAAGAGTCACCCGCAGAATTATCCAAGGATACCTTGACTCTTTCAGAGAGTCCGTCATAGAAGATATCCAGCTTGACCCACTCTGTGAACATTTCAATGGGACATTTTCTGAGCATCAACTTGTACCTTTTCGAGGCGTCATAAAGAGACTCATTATCCTCTTGTTTAAGGCCTTAAATGTCCAGTCTTAGCTGGGTTAGCTTCTTTGGGGGAAAGAACTTGTTTAGAAAATTGTTGACTACCTGACTCCAAGTATTCAAGCTCCCCTTGGGTTGGACATCCAACCAATCCTTTGCTTGATCTCTCAAAGAAAATGGGAAAAGTATCATCCTATAGACTTCAGAATCCACTCCCTTGGTCTTTACAGTATCACAGATCTGCAGGAAGTCAGAGAGGAATCTAGTGGGGTCTTCCTGAGGAAATCTGTGAAACTGGCAAGTTTGTTACACCAAGATGATCAACTTTGTGTTGAGCTTAAAATGAGTTACTCCAATAGGAGTGATAAACCACTATTTTATGGTTTATATTGTGTTTAATTGTGTGGTTTTATCATGATCCTTACTCACTTATTCATTAAATTAGCATGCATTTATATTTCCTTCCTGAAATTATTACATGTTTGAAAACTGCTTCCTAGAGACTTTTAATTATGTATTTTTAATTCTCCTTTATTCCATTCGATGCCGTGATCTGTGTGTTGAGCGTTTCAGGCTTTATAGGGCAAAAAATGAGTTGGAGATTGGAAAGAAAGCTAGCAAAAATAGAAGGAACACAAGAAATTGAGGAGATGACCAGCGAGAAACGATGCGGTCGCATGGACGACGCGACCGCACCGAGAAGATCAAATCGCAGTGACGCGGTCGCATGGCTCACGCGACCGTGCAGATTGGAAAAGCACGAGCGACGCGGAAGTGTGGACGACGCGAACGCATGGAAAGGAAAAGCGTGAATGACGCGTCCGCATGGATGACGTGATCGCGTGACAAGCGCGATCTGCATAATCTGCAGAATTTGCTGGGGGCGATTTTGGACCCTATTTTGACCCAGTTCTTGGCCCAGAACAGCAGACTAGAGCCAGAGAACATGCAGAAACCAAAGACAACATTCATTCTACACAGTTTTGGTTTTTTAGATCTAGTTTTACTCCTCCTCTAGGTTTTCTCTCTACACATTTATAGTTCTTAGGATTTTTAGTTTCTCTAGCTTTTTGCATTGGGATATTGAGAAGAGTTATTACTTCATCAAGACTTCGTCATTCTAGTTCGTTTTCTTCACTTGGCTTACTCTTCCATGTTCCTTGCTTTGTTTAATTTTACCATTGGAATATTTTTAAGATTATTTAATACAAGGATCACTTTTATTTTTAATTGATTATTTTTTAATTTTTATTTACAATGTCTTTCTTTAATTCCTTTTCATATGCTATGAATTTTACCTTTACAATGAGTGAGTAGTTCCCTAACTTGATGGGGAGTTGATTGAAAGGAACCCTTGAGTTGGAAGGTTCAAGAGAAAGATTGTAATTGGGTTCTTGTTGGATTGCTCTCTAATTCCTGACACCAATCCTTCCCAGAGTGGATTGGGACTTGTGAATAGAACAGCATTCCAACTTATTTTACCTTCTTTTATTTAGTAAAGGATAACTAAACGAAATAAATCTTAATTGTCAATTAATCTTAAGAATGTTCCATCAAGAATAGGGCTTCCATGTAATCAACTCCCAGTCAAGGCTTTTATTTACATTATTCAATTTCATCAATTTAATTTCCTGTTTACTCAACTCAAACCTTTTCAAAAACATCTGATTAATAAAATAGCACCATTTCCTGCAACTCGTTGGGAGACGACCTGGGATTCATACTCCCAGTATTTTAATTTCAATTTTCTGTGACACCTTTCTAAATTGATAGGCGGATTTCTGGCGAATTAAGAACTATACTTGCAATGTATATATTTTAACAATTTTTAATTCGCTAATTTCTGCCCGCATCAAGGAGGTATACTAATGTTCCTTCCATAGAAGTTAGGAGTGGGAGCTGTATAAGATCCCAAGGTTCTTCTGGGTTGTGCATCCTCATTTGGATCCATAGTAATTTTTGGTATTCATGCACAAGCAAGAGACAAAGAAAAGTGGGAGTCTCTATGTCAAAGTATAGAGAACTCTCAATGAGATACCCAAGAAGAAAGAACAAGAATTAAAAATTCCATTTGTTTCAAAAATAAATAAAAATAGAAAGAAAAAATAATTATGAAATTCGAAAAATTTTAAAAAATTAGAAAGAAATGTGCGTAAAAAATGTTTAAAATTCAAAAAGAAAGAGAAAAGAAAAATTAAAGAAATACCAAATTTAAAATTAAAACAAGATAAAGCAAACAATTAATTAAAAAATTTGAAAATAAGATAAAAGATTTGATTTTAAAAATTTTTGAAATTAAAAAAAAAAAAAGAAAGTCAAAAAAGGATCTTGAAAATTAAAATTGGAAAGAAAAAGTCAAATACAGATTAAGAAAGATAAGATTTGAAAAGATTTAATTTTTAAAATTTTTGAATTTGAATTTTGAAAAATATTTGATTTTGAAATTTGAAATTGATTTAAGATAAGATAAAGATTTGAAAAGATAAGATATGATAAACATTTGAAAAATTTTTGAAAGGAAAGATATGATAAAGATTTGAAAAGATTAGATGTTAAAATTAAAATTAAAAATTGAAATTTTACCAACAAGTAAATACCAAACTTAAAATTTTTGAAATCAAAAGACTATAATTTTCGAAAATTTGGAAGAAAAAATACAAAAAGACACCAAACTTAAAAATTTTAATATCAAACAGAGAAAAAATACCAAGAACAATTCGAACACAATGAAGAACACTCAAGAACACTTTTCGAAAATTTAAGAAAAGAAAAACACAAAGAAATACCAAACTTAAAAATTTTAAAATAAAACACACTAATTTTCGAAAATTTTTAAAAGAAAAAATTAAAAGCTACCAAACATAAAGTTTTGAAATCAAACAAGAAAAATAACAAGAACAATTCGAATACCAAGAAGAAAAACCAAGAGCAATTTTTGAAAATTAAAGAAAAAGATGAAAACAAAAAGGGACATCAAACTTAAAAATTTGACACTAGACTCAAACAAAAAATAAAGATTACTAAAGAAAAGAAAAGGTTTTGAAATTTTTTTGAAAAAGGAACAAGAAACACAATTGAAAGAACAATTAAACCTCAAAAAGTACCTAATCTAAGCAGCAAGATAGTCCGGTAGTTTGTCAATCTCAGAACAATCCCCGGCAACGGCGCCAAAAACTTGGTGCGCGAAATTGAACTCCGCAAGTTTTGCACAGATGAACCGGCAAGTACACCGGGTTGTCCAAGTAATACCTCAGGTTAGTGAGGGTCAAATCCCACGGAGATTGTCAGATTGTGCAAGCAATGGCTATCTTGCATATCTTAGTCAGGCGGATAGAAAAGATAGTGGTTGTGAAAAACTCATAGAAACAGAATAAGGAAAGAATTACTGAATTGGTGTGAAAACAGTGATAAGAAATCGGTTGAGGCTTCGAAGATGCTTCTTCTTTCTGAATCAACTTTTCTTGCTGTCTACTCCAACAATGGATGAATCATTCCATGGCAAACAGCAAGTGATTAACGCTAGGGCTAGTGGTCATTAATCTCTTTTGCTTCAGATTAAACGCCGGTGCTAATGGTCATCCAATCTGAACGAAAGTGAAGCTCTAGCAATTCAATCTCTGATGATCCTACTCAAAATGCCGCAGACAAGGTCGGATCTTCCAGATCGGAGAATGACGGTTTATGATTCTAGTTTATACCACAAAGGCCCTAATCGCCCCAGATCCTGGCTAAACTGATGTCTCTAAGTCCCCAACAGAATTGTGGATTAGCCGTCTAAGAGATGTATAATCAAGCTTGTGATTCAATGCTATCCCGTTAGGGACTCGCAAGAATCCAAGTAGAAAACGGGTCACACTCTCGTTCCACCCGGTTCCATTAGATTGAAGAGTGAAGATACATCTTAGAATGGAATCAAACACAGATTGAAATAGAAACAGTAATATTATTAATCCATGAGAATCAACAGAGCTCCTAACCTTAACTTAGGAGGTTTAGTTGCTCATACTTTACAGAAGTAATAGAAGTAATGTGTCTGTGCTTCTCCCCTCCTGGGAGGCATAATCCACAGGAAGAAGGAAGTCTCTTATTTATAATAAAATACTAGACCTAAAAGATGTTCCTCATAATTAAAAATTACAAAAATGTGATAAACTAAGCTAAAGGGTGCGAAAATGCACTTCTAGGCCTACTTGGTGAGTGTTTGGGCTGAGCTTTTGGTGAATCCACGTCCTAGTGCTCCTCTTGGGGCGTTTGATGCCGAGTTTGATCCCTTTTGGGCGCCCAAATGCCAACTTGCTCCCTTTGGGGCGTTGAACGCCATAAAGGGGATATTTTTGGGCATTCAACGCCCATTTTGGGCCATCATTTCCAAAGATAAGTATGGATTATTATATATATCTGAGAAGCTCTAGAATTTAGCTTTCCAATGCCATTGAGAACACATCATTTGAACCTCTGTAACTCCAGAAATGCTTGTTTGAATGCATAGAGGTCAGAATCTGACAGCATCTGCAGTCCTTTCTCTGTCTCTGAATTAGACTTTTCCAAAACTTGCCAGAATCACCCAAAAATCACCTAAAATCATAAAAAACCACAAAGACTCAAATTAGCATCCAAAAAATAATTTTTGCACTAAAACCTACTAAAATATATTAAAACTCAACAAAACATAACTAAAATGCCATGAAAACAATGCCAAAAAATGTATAAAATATCCGCTCATCAGGTTCATTGGTGAAGGGTTGTGGTTGATAAGCTTGTGGTGCGGGAACGCTTGAGGTGTTCTGGTTTTTATCGGGAAATCGACCAAGGTATGGCTTCGATTTTTCGTATCTAAAATATAATGTATTGTGAAAACTTAGGCTAGTGACCCTAAGATAGGAAATGAATTATTGATGTTGTTGATTGATAGAGATGGATTGTATTATTATGAATGTGGCTATTGATTTCGGAGATTATGATAGAAGCTTGTATGTATGATGTGATTGGTGCACGAATTGTGAATCACACTTTTCACAACGCGTACCACTAACCAGCAAGTGCACTGGGTCGTCCAAGTAATACCTTACATGAGTAAGGGTCGAATCCCACGGAGATTGTTGGTTTGAAGCAATCTATGGTTATCTTGTAAATCTTAGTCAGGAAGTCAATTATGTTTATCAGTTGAATTGTGAATAACCAAGAGAACATAAATTAAAGATTACTTGTTGTGCAGTAATGGAGAATATGTTGGAGTTTTGGAGATGCTTTGTCTTCTGAATCTCTGCTTTCCTCTGTCTTCTGATTCACGCACGCACGCCCTCCTATGGCAAGCTGTGTGTTGGTGGATCACCGTTGTCAATGGCTACCTTCCGTCCTCCCAGTGAAAACTACGCTCACGCGCTCTGTCACAGCACGGCTAATCACCGGTTGGTTCTCGATCCGGTTGGAATAGGATTTACTATCCTTTTGCGTCTGTCACTAACGCCCAGCCTTCAAGAGTTTGAAGCTCGTCACAGTCATTCAATCCTTGAATCCTACTCGGAATACCACAGACAAGGTTTAGACTTTCCGGATTCTCATGAATGCTGCCATCAGTTCTAGCTTATACCACGGAGATTCTGATTAAGGAATCTAAGAGATACTCATTCAATCGTATATAGAACGGAGGTGGTTGTCAGGCACACGTTCATGAATTGAGGAAGGTGATGAGTGTCACAGCTCATCACCTCCATCACAGTTAAGCGCGAATGAACATCTTAGATAGGAACAAGCGTGTTTGAATGGAAAACAGAAATACTTGCATTAATTCATCGAGACACAGCAGAGCTCCTCACCCCCAACAATGGGGTTTAGAGACTCATGCCGTCAGAGAATACAAAGTTTAGATCTGAAATGTCATGAGATACAAAATAAGTCTCTAAAAGTTGTTTAAATACTAAACTAGTAGCCTAGGTTTACAAAAATTGGATAAACTATGATGGATGATGCAGAGATCCACTTCTGGGGCCCACTTGGTGTGTGCTGGGGCCCACTTGGTATGTGTTGGGGCTGAGACTTAAGCAATTCACGTGCAGAGGCCATTTGTGGAGTTGAATGCCAATTTTTATGCCATTTTGGGCGTTCAACTCCAGCTTTTGATCCTTTTCTGGCGCTGGACGCCAGAATTGGGCAGAGGACTGGCGTTGAACGCCAGTTTACATCGTCTATCCTTATGCAAAGTATGGACTATTATATATTTTTGGAAAGCCCTGGATGTCTACTTTCCAACGCAATTGGAAGCACGCCATTTCGAGTTTTGTAGCTCCAGAAAATCCACTTTGAGTGCAGGGAGGTCAGAATCCAACAGTATCAGCAGTCCTTTTTCAGCCTGAATCAGATTTTTGCTCAGCTCCTTCAATTTCAGCCAGAAAAATACCTGAAATTACAGAAAAACACACAACTCATAGTAAAGTCCATAAATATGAATTTTTCCTAAAAACTAATGGAAATAAACTAAAAACTAACTAGAACATACTCAAAACTATATGAAATTAACCCCAAAAAGCGTATAAAATATCCGCTCATCACAATACCAAACTTAAACTGTTGCTTGTCCTCAAGCAACGAAACAAATAAAATAGAAGACTAATAGGTTGAGAAGCAATAATATCTCAGAGTTTTTGAGTTAAGCTCAGATTCTAATTAGATGAGCGGGACTAGTAGCTTTTTGCTTCTGAACAGTTTTGGCATCTCACTTTATCCATTGAAGCTCAGAGTGATTGGCATCTATAGGAACTTAGAATTCAGATAGTGTTATTGATTCTCCTATTTCAGTGTGATGATTCTTGAACACAGCTATTTTATGAGTCTTGGCCGTGGCCCTAAGCACTTTATTTTCCAGTATTACCACCGGATACATAAATGCCACAGACACATAATTGGGTGAACCTTTTAGATTGTGACTCAGCTTTGCTAAAGTCCCCAATCAGAGGTGTCCAGAGTTCTTAAGCACACTCTTCTTTTTGCCTTGGACCTTGACTTTAACCGCTCAGTCTCAAGTTTTCACTTGACACCTTCACGCCACAAGCACATGGTTAGGGACAGCTTGGTTTAGCCGCTTAGACCAGGATTTTATTCCTTTAGGCCCTCCTATCCACTGATGCTCAAAGCCTTGGGATCCTTTTTATTTGCCCTTGCCTTTTGGTTTTAAGGGTTATTGGCTTTTTGCTCTTTCCTCTTGGTTTTAAAAGCTTTTGGCTTTTTCTGCTTGCTTTTTCTTTTTCTTTCTATTTTTTTTCTGCAAGCTTTGTTCTTTGCTGCTTTTTCTTGCTTCAAGAATCATTTTTATGATTTTTCAGATTATCAATAACATGTCTCATGTTCATCATTCTTTCAAGAGCCAACATATTTAACAGTCTTAAACAACAAATTCAAAAGACATATGCACTGTTCAAGCATTCATTCAGAAAACAGAAAGCGTTGCCACCACATGTTACTAATTAGAATTTTTCTTATTAAAAACTCGAAATTTTATTGCCTCTTATTCAAAAGATCTACTATTTTATTCATGTTTGCTGATGATGAGAAAAATAGACTATAACTTAATTGGGGATAAAATCAAACTAGACACTAATTACTACTAATGATCATGTAATGAAGACACAAACATAGATAAGCACTTAACATAGAGAAAACGAAAAATAGAGAAAGTAAGAACAAGGAACGAGTCCACCTTAGTGATGATGGCATTTCCTTCTTGAGGCACCAATGATGTTCTTGAGCTCTTTTATGTCTCTTCCTTGCCTTTGTGGCTTGATTCCTAGTGATTTTTGGTATTTCTATCCTCAGTTGCTTCCAATAATTATGTGGAGGGAAGTGCATCCCTTGAGGTATCTCTTGATTTGCAGCTACATGTTCTACCACTGAGCTATAGATCCTTCACATAATTGGTTTACCACACCAAACTAAGAATGTTGCTCGCCCTCGAGCAAAAGAAGAGGGAATAGATGAAAAAGAAGATGTGGAAAGAAAAAAAACTAGGATTATGAGGAGGGAAGGTGGGGATCCTGTGGATCCACAGATCTTAAAATGATCCTGTGAGGTCCACAGATCTTGAGGTGTCAAGGCATTTACATCCCTGCACCAATTTGGGCTTGCAAAATGCCCTTGCACATAACTCTGGGCGTTCAGCGCCAGGTTGGTGCCTATTTTGGGCGTTCAACACCCATTTACTAGCCATTTCTGGCGTTGAACGCCAGAACCATGCTTGGTCTGGGCGTTCAGCGCCAGGATGTTGCCCATTTTGGGCGTTCAGCGCCAGAACCATGTTCTGTTCTGGCGTTGAACGCCAGACAGGTGCTTCCTCCAGGGTGTGATTTTTCTTCTGCTGTTTTTGATTCCGTTTTCAATTTTTAATATTTGTTTTGTGACTCCACATGATCATGAACCTAACAAAACATGAAAAAGCATGAAAGTAAATAAAAATTGGGTTGCCTCCCAACAAGCGCTTCTTTAATGTCCTTAGCTGGACCTTGCTGAGCTTTTAATCTAGCTTCAGCCTTGAGCATTCTTGCTCAATGTTGCCTTCTAGATAATGCTTGATTCTCTATCCATTGACAATGAACTTCTTATCAGAATCAATATCTTGAAGCTCCACATAACCATATGGTGATACGCTTGTAATCACGTATGGTCCCCTCCACCGGGATTTCAGTTTTCCGGGGAATAGCCTGAGTCTAGAGTTAAACAACAGAACCTTCTGTCCTGGTTCAAAGATTCTAGATGACAGCTTTCTGTCATGCCACTTTTTTTATTTTTCTTTATATAGCTTGGCATTTTCGAAAGCTGTGAATCTGAACTCCTCTAGCTCATTTAGCTGGAGCAATCTTTTTTCTCATGCTAATTTGGCATCAAAGTTTAGGAATCTGGTTGCCCAGTAGGCCTTATGTTCCAGTTCCACGGGCAGGTGACATGCCTTACCATACACCAGTTGGTATGGAGAGGTCCCTATAGGGGTCTTGAATGCTGTTCTGTATGCCCACAGAGCATCATCCAAGCTCCTTGCCCAATCCTTTCTACGGGTATTTACTGTCCGTTCCAGGATTCTCTTTAATTCTCTGTTAGAGACTTCAGCCTGCCCATTGGTTTGTGGATGATATGGAGTGGCCACCTTGTGGCGAATTCCATACCGAACCATGGCAGAGTAAAGCTGTTTATTGCAGAAGTTAGTGCCCCCATCACTGATTAGTACTCTAGGGACACCAAACCTGCTAAAAATATGTTTCTGGAGGAACTTCAGCACTGTTTTAGTATCATTGGTGGGTGTTGCAATAGCCTCAACCCATTTTGATACATATTCAACTGCCACCAGAATATAAGTGTTTGAGTATGATGGTGGGAAAGGTCCCATGAAGTCAATTCCCCATACGTCAAACAACTCAATTTCCAAGATTCCTTGTTGAGGCATGGCGTAACCATGAGGCAGATTACCAGCTCTTTGGCAACTGTCATAATTACGTACAAACTCTCGGGAATCTTTATAGAGTGTGGGCCAATAGAAGCCACATTGGAGGACCTTGGTGGCTGTTCGCTCACTTCCGAAATGGCCTCCATATTGAGATCCATGGCAATGCCATAGGATTCTCTGTGCTTCCTCTCTGGGGACACACCTACGGATAATTCCGTCTGCACATCTCTTAAAGAGATAGGGTTCATCCCACAAGTAGTACTTTGCATCGGTAATTAGTTTCTTTTTTTGTATTCTATTGTACTCCTTGGGTATGAACCTTGCAGCTTTATAGTTTGCAATATCGGCAAACCATGGTGCTTCCTGAATGGCAAATAGATGCTCATCAGGGAACGTCTCAGAGATCTCAAGGAAGGGGAGGGACGTCCCTTCCATTGGCTCGATCCGGGACAGATGATCAGCTACTTGGTTCTCTGTCCCTTTTCTGTCTCTTATTTCTATATCAAACTCTTGCAGAAGTAATACCCATCTGATGAGCCTGGGTTTTGAATCCTGCTTTGTGAGTAGATACTTAAGAGCAGCATGGTCAGTGTACACAATCACCTTTGATCCTACTAAGTAGGATCTGAACTTGTCAATGGCGTAAACCACTGCAAGTAATTCCTTTTCTGTGGTTGTGTAATTTTTCTGGGCATCATTTAAAACGCGACTGGCATAATAAATGACATGCAGAAGCTTGTCATGCCTCTGTCCCAATACTGCACCAATGGCATGATCACTGGCATCACACATTAGCTCAAATGGTAATGTCCAGTCTGGTGCAGAAATGACTGGTGCTGTGACCAGCTTAGCTTTCAGCGTTTCAAACGCCTGCAGGCATGCTGTGTCAAACACAAATGGCGTGTCAGCAGCTAGCAGGTTGCTTAGAGGTTTTGCAATTTTTGAAAAATCCTTTATAAACCTCCTATAGAATCCTGCATGCCCCAGAAAGCTTCTGATTGCCTTAACATTGGCAGGTGGTGGTAATTTTTCAATTACCTCTATTTTTGCTTGATCCACCTCTATTCCCTTGTTTGAGATTTTATGCCCAAGAACAATTCCTTCAGTCACCATGAAGTGACACTTTTCCCAGTTTAAAACTAGGTTGGTTTCTTGGCATCTTTTCAGAACAAGTTTTAGGTGATCAAGACAGGAGCTGAATGAGTCTCCATATACTGAGAAGTCATCCATGAAGACTTCCAGAAATTTTTCCACCATATCAGAGAAAATAGAGAGCATGCATCTCTGGAAGGTTGCAGGTGCATTGCATAGCCCAAAGAGCATCCTTCTATAAGCAAACACTCTGGATGGACATGTGAATGCTGTTTTCTCTTGATCTTGGGGATCTACTGCAATCTGGTTATAGCCTGAGTAGCCATCCAAAAAGCAGTAATAATCATGACCTGCTAGTCTCTCTAGCATCTGGTCTATGAATGGTAAAGGAAAATGATCCTTTCTGGTGGCTGTATTGAGCCTTCTGTAGTCAATACACATGCGCCACCCTGTAACTGTTCTTGTAGGAACCAGTTCATTTTTTTCATTATGAATCACTGTCATGCCTCCCTTTTTTGGGATGACTTGAACAGGGCTCACCCAGGGGCTATCAGAAATGGGATAAATAATCCCAGCCTCTAGTAATTTGGTGACCTCTTTCTGCACCACTTCCTTCATGGCTGGATTTAGCCGCCTCTGTGGTTGAACCACTGGTTTGGCATTATCCTCCAATAGGATTTTGTGCATGCATCTAGCTGGGCTTATGCCCTTAAGGTCACCTATGGACCACCCAAGAGCTGTCTTGTGTGTCCTTAGCACTTGAATAAGTGCTTCCTCTTCCTGTGAATTTAAAGCAGAGCTTATGATCACTGGAAAAGTGTCACCTTCTCCTAGAAATGCATATTTCAAGGATGGTGGCAGTGGCTTGAGCTCTGGTTTAGGAGGTTTTTCCTCTTTCAGAAGAAAGTTCAGAGGCTCTTTCATGTCCCCTGAATCCTCCAAATCAGGCTGGACATCTTTAAAGATGTCTTCCAACTCTGATTCGAGACTCTCAGCCATGTTGATCTCTTCTACCAAAGAGTCAATAAGGTCAACTTTCATACAGTCTGTTGATGTGTCTGGATGCTGCATGGCTTTGACAGCGTTCAACTTGAACTCGTCATCGTTGACTCTCAGGGTTATTTCCCCCTGTTGGACGTCAATGAGGGATCGTCCAGTTGCTAGGAAGGGTCTTCCTAGAATGAGAGTGGCACTCTTGTGCTCCTCCATTTCCAGCACAACAAAGTCAGTGGGAAAGGCGAATGGCCCAACTCTGACAATCATGTCCTCAATCACGCCTGATGGGTATTTAGTGGAACCATCAGCAAGTTGGAGACATATCCGGGTTGGTTTAACTTCTTCAGTTAAGCCAAGCTTCCTGATAGTGGATGCAGGTATCAGGTTGATGCTTGCCCCAAGATCGCATAAGGCTGTCTTGGTGCAATCACCTTCCAATATGCATGGTATCAGAAAACTCCCAGGGTCTTTAAGCTTTTCAGGAAAGCTTTTCAGAATGACTGCACTGCATTCTTCAGTGAGGAGAACTCTTTCTGTTTCTCTCCACTCCTTTTTATGACTCAAGATCTCTTTCATGAACTTGGCATAAGAAGGTATTTGCTCAAGTGCCTCTGCAAAAGGAATCTTTATTTCAAGAGTCCTTAGATAATCTGCAAAGCGAGCAAATTGCTTATCCTACTCCTCTTTCTGGAGTTTTTGAGGATAAGGTATCTTGGCTTTATATTCCTCAACCTTAGTGGTTAAAGAAGCCTTTTTAGAGGGGTTGTTATCAGCACTTGTGTGTGTCTGATCCCTCACTGGCAATTGAGTGCCAGAGTCAGAAGCTGGAGTGACGTTAGACGCCAGGTCACTGTCTGTTCCTGGCGCCTGAACGCCAGAAATGTGCCCCTGTTGGGCGTTCAACGCTGGATTCTTCCCCATTTGGGCGTTCAACGCCAGATTCTTGCCCCTTTCTGACGTTGAACGCCAATCCTGCCTTGTTTCTGGCGCTGAACGCCAGTTTTGGGCATGGTCTGGGCGTTCAGCGCCAGCCTTCCACCCATTTTCTGGCGTTTTAGTGCCAGAATTATTTTTCCCTGGGCTCTTACTGTCCTCAGGGGAATCTTTAGTGGGTCGCTCATTTCTTGAATTTTTGATGCCTTGAGGTGGGGTATTTAATGTTTTCCCACTTCTTAATTGAACTGCTTGGCATTCTTCTGCTATTTGCTTTGATAGCTGCTGCTTTGTTTGCTTAAACTGTTCGTCCATATGTATATTAGCTATCCTTGTCTCCTGTAACCTGTCTTTGAATTCAGCTAGCTGTTTTGTTAGAAAATCTAATTGCTAATTGAATTCAGCAGCTTGTTTTACAGTACTGAATTCAGCAGTTACTGTTTTAACCTCTTCATTCATGGAAGGGTTGCTGCTTAGATACAGATGCTGATTCCTGGCAACTGTATCAATGAGCTCTTGAGCTTCTTCAATTGTCTTTCTCATATGGATAGATCCACCAGCTGAGTAATCTAAAGACATCTGAGCTCCTTCTGCAAGCCCATAGTAGAAGATGTCTAACTGAACCCACTCTGAAAACATTTCAGAGGGGCATTTTCGTAGCATCTCTCTGTATCTCTCCCAGGCATCATAAAGAGATTCATTATCTCCTTGTTTAAAGCCTTGGATGTCCAGCCTCAGCTGTGTCATCCTTTTTGGAGGGAAATATTGATTCAGGAATTTTTCTGTCAGCTGTTTCCATGTTCTTATGCTGGCCTTAGGTTGGTTATTTAACCACCTCTTGGCTTGATCTTTTACAGCAAATGGAAACAGTAATAGTCTGTAGACATCCTGATCTATTTCTTTATCATGTACTGTGTCAGCAATTTGTAAAAATTGTGCCAGAAACTCTGTAGGTTCTTCCTGTGGAAGACCGGAATACTGGCAACTTTGCTGCACCATGATAATGAGCTGAGGATTCAACTCAAAGCTACTGACTCCAATGGAGGGTATGCATATGCTACTCCCATATGAAGCAGTAGAGGGGTTAGAATATGACCCCAAAGTCCTCCTGGACTGTCCCTCTCCACTTATGTCCATGATGGATATATGGATATAACTTGGACTGATTTATCTTTTTATTTATTTTATTTTATAAGAAGTAAATACTTAAATAAAATAACATAACTAAAAAGAATTTGAATTTTGAAATAAAAAAATTTTTTTTTTCGTAAAAAAAATTAAAAATAATTAGTTAAAAAAAAGGAAATTTTTGAAAAAGAGGGAAGATATTTTCGAAAATTAGAGAGAGAGAGTTAGTTAGGTAGTTTTGAAAAAGTTAAGAAACAAACAAAAAGTTAGTTAGTTAGTTGAAACAAATTTTGAAAAGATATTTTTGAATTTAGTGAGGAGAGAGAAAAACAATAAGATAGTGCAAGATTTAAAATTTTTAGATCTAATGCTCCTAGTTTTTGAAAATTTTGGAGGGAAAACACCAAGGAACACCAAACTTAAAAATTTTAAGATCAAGACACAAGGAAAACTCAAGAACACTTTGAAGACTCACAAGAACACAAGAACATGAAGAAAGAACACCAAACTTAAAATTTTTAGAAAACCAAACCAAAATTTTCGAAAACCAAAGGGAAATCAACAAGAAAACACCAAACTTTAAGTTTGGCACAAAATTTAATAGAGAAAATATTATTTATGAAAAAGAAGGTTTTGAAAAGAATATAAAAGACTCTAACCCAATTACCAAGAACACGGATTAACGCTCTAGCCAAATGAGTTATGGGACCTTCAAAAATTTTAAGAAAGATTATTTTTGAAAACACCAAACTTAAAGTTTGGCACAGGATTTAATAGAAAAATTATTTTTGAAAAAGGTTTTAAAAATATGATAGCCAATTATCATGAACATAAACACCACGTTCTAAATAACTGAGCTATAAGTTTAAAGTATTTTAACAAGGGATAAATAATAAAAGACTCTAAACCAAAAAAAGAAAGATTTTTCCTAATCTAAGCAACAAAATAATCCGTCAGTTGTTCAAACACGAACAATCCCCGGCAACGGCGCCAAAAACTTGGTGCACGAATTGTGAATCACACTTTTCACAACGCGTACCACTAACCAGCAAGTGCACTGGGTCGTCCAAGTAATACCTTACGTGAGTAAGGGTCGAATCCCACGGAGATTGTTGGTTTGAAGCAATTTATGGTTATCTTGTAAATCCTAGTCAGGAAGTCAATTATGTTTATCAGTTGAATTGTGAATAACCAAGAGAACATAAATTAAAGATTACTTGTTGTGCAGTAATGGAGAATATGTTGGAGTTTTGGAGATGCTTTGTCTTCTGAATCTCTGCTTTCCTCTGTCTTCTGATTCACGCACGCACGCCCTCCTATGGCAAGCTGTGTGTTGGTGGATCACCGTTGTCAATGGCTACCTTCCGTCCTCCCAGTGAAAACTACGCTCACGCGCTCTGTCACAGCACGGCTAATCACTGGTTGGTTCTCGATCCGGTTGGAATAGGATTTACTATCCTTTTGCGTCTGTCACTAACGCCCAGCCTTCAAGAGTTTGAAGCTCGTCACAGTCATTCAATCCTTGAATCCTACTCGGAATACCACAGACAAGGTTTAGACTTTCCGGATTCTCATGAATGCTGCCATCAGTTCTAGCTTATACCACGGAGATTCTGATTAAGGAATCTAAGAGATACTCATTCAATCGTATATAGAACGGAGGTGGTTGTCAGGCATACGTTCATGAATTGAGGAAGGTGATGAGTGTCACAGCTCATCACCTCCATCACAGTTAAGCGCGAATGAACATCTTAGATAGGAACAAGCGTGTTTGAATGGAAAACAGAAATACTTGCATTAATTCATCGAGACACAGCAGAGCTCCTCACCCCCAACAATGGGGTTTAGAGACTCATGCCGTCAGAGAATACAAAGTTTAGATCTGAAATGTCATGAGATACAAATTAAGTCTCTAAAAGTTGTTTAAATACTAAACTAGTAGCCTAGGTTTACAAAAATTGGATAAACTATGATGGATGATGCAGAGATCCACTTCTGGGGCCCACTTGGTGTGTGCTGGGGCCCACTTGGTGTGTGCTGGGGCTGAGACTTAAGCAATTCACGTGCAGAGGCCATTTGTGGAGTTGAACGCCAGTTTTTATGCCAGTTTGGGCGTTCAACTCCAGCTTTTGATCCTTTTCTGGCGCTGGACGCCAGAATTGGGCAGAGGACTGGCGTTGAACGCCAGTTTACGTCATCTATCCTTATGCAAAGTATGGACTATTATATTTTGCTGGAAAGTCCTGGATGTCTACTTTCCAACGCAATTGGAAGCACGCCATTTCGAGTTCTGTAGCTCCAGAAAATCCACTTTGAGTGCAGGGAGGTCAGAATCCAACAGCATCAGCAGTTCTTTTTCAGCCTGAATCAGATTTTTGCTCAGCTCCTTCAATTTCAGCCAGAAAAATACCTAAAATTACAGAAAAACACACAACTCATAGTAAAGTCCAGAAATATGAATTTTTCCTAAAAACTAATGGAAATAAACTAAAAACTAACTAGAACATACTCAAAACTATATGAAATTAACCCCAAAAAGCGTATAAAATATCCGCTCATCAGTGATTAACTTGGTTTATGTATAATGGTTAGTGAGATTGAATTTGTTGTTGGTACCATGTTGGTGGTGAAGTTGGTGTTGTAATTGACATAAGTAATTGATAATGTATATTGTGTATTGTTGAACTTGAATTATTGAGTTAAGGTTGATGAGAATGGAGAATTGGTAGGTTGTGGATTGAATGAGGAAGTTGGGATATGGTTGATGCTGAATTGGTAAGGTTTTGGTTGGTTTTAAAGGGTTTGGAATTTGTACGTTTTGAAATTGGAAGTTTGTAAAGTTGTGAAAACTATGATTTTGACCCAATTTTGGCAGAGCATAACTTGATCTCCAGACCTTTGATTTGTATTAAACTTGTTTAGAAAGAAAATTTGGTCTGAGATGTTTATACCGTTCGAAGAACGGAGGAAAAATATTTTAAAACAAAAAAGTTATGCGCGATCAAAGTTTGGGTGCAAAATTGAGATTTCAGGACTTAGCAGCTTTTTAAGGATTCTGCTAAGCCCACACACGTGAGATACACGCGCGACGCGACCAATTGTGACTGCCTCGAGGACTGGCATGCGTGAGATGTGTGCCGCGTACGCAAACATCTCATTTTCTTTGGTTGCGTACGAGACCACATGGCGCACAATGCGAGCAGTATTTTTGGGTTGAAGAGCTCGTGCACGCGAACTAGTGTCGCATACGTGAGATGCCAAATCTTTCAAGGTCGCATACGCGAAAGGTTACACACGATGTGAACATACACTATGGAGCGTACTCCTCGCGTACGCGAGCCCCTGTTTTTCCAAAACGATGATTTTGCTACTTTAATGCATTCTTCCAGCTTTCAAAACCCTTTATACTCTTGTTTAAAGCCTGGTAGGTGGAAACATGGGTAGTGAAGTATTCTTAGGGCTGTGAGGAAGGTAACTTGTTGATGAAGTAAGGGGTGAACTAATGATGAATCATGTTCGGTGTTGATTATATGAGTTTACTGAGGATGATGGTGGAAGTGTTGTTTATGTTATGAGCCGGATGGCTATATTGGTAATGAATTGTGGCTAGTTATGTTTATGTTATGAGCCGGATGGCTGTATTGATATTGAATTATGGCGTGATTGTTGTACTTCCAAATATCTAAGATACGAGTTTTCTTGGGTGAAAGAAGTGGTTAGCCACCACGTGCTCTAGTTTGAGACTCGATACTCTGCTGACCCTATGTCGTAAGTGTGGCCGGTGTTCACACCCTGGGTCGAGCTACCCGACCTGGGATGTTCAGTAACAAAGCGACCGATCTCTTCAGGTCAGGCTATCCGACCTCTTCTCAAATAGCTCAGCCAAATCGACAGGAAAGCCTAGTAAAGGGCCCAAATAGAGGAACACGACCCAAATCCAAAGGCAATCCAAGCCTATAGAGATAAAGGTGGTTCCCTTGAAGATAAGCTGACCTCACCCAAAGATAAGATAAGATAAGATAAGATAAGATAACTAACTTATCTTATCTAAAAAAGTCACTCTACACCATTATAAATACACTGGAGCACCCAGGTATAACTCATACTCTGATTCTACTAAAAACCTACTTAATACCCATGCTAACTTAAGCATCGGAGTCTCTTGCAGGTACCTCCCCACCCTCCGGTGACGAAGGATCAGCAGTGCAGCTAGATCAACAAGTCGGACACGACAGCTCTGGCCGCCACTCACCAGCCGGACACATCAGCACCGACCAGTACAGAAGATCTCGTCCGAGATCGACCTCCAGTTTCAGGTAACCCTCGGAACATTGGTGCCGTTGCCGGGGACCTGGAAGTCATCCCGTCACCATGGCGGACGACCATGACAACGACCACGATTCAAATCTAGAGGATAGAACACCGCATAAAAACGCGGATACAACACTGAAAGATACCCCAAAATCTAATAGGGACAAAAACTCAGCAAATCCGGGAGTGATAGAAGCGCTTCAAGATCGTTTAAAGCAACTTGAAAAAGAAAGCCAGCATCAACGAGAAGTTGGAAAAGATCTACAAAAGGAGGTAAGGCGACGCCGAGAATTAGAAGACAAACTTCTAAAACTCGAAATCAATCTCAAAGCCAAAGCTACTCGATCCACTCCTGAGAAAAACTCTCGCAAAGATCAAGATCCATTCACTAGGTAGATCATGAGGACCAAAATCCCTAAAGACTTCAAACTTCCAGATATGGCTTTGTACGATGGCACTACAGATCCCAACCATCACCTCAGCAATTTCAGAAGTAGAATGTACCTCACCGACACCTCAGATGCAGTTCGCTGCAAAGCTTTTCGAATAACTCTCACAAAAACAGCAATTAGATGGTTCGACAACCTGCCTCCGAAATCCATCTCAAGCTTTGACGACCTAGCCAAAAAGTTCCTGGCCAGATTCTCCATCCAAAAAGATAAGGCTAAGCACGCCCCCAGTCTACTAGGAATCAAGCAAGGAGATCGGAAAAGTCTTCGTAACTACATGGAAAGATTCAACAAAACATGCCTAGATATACAAAGCCTACCAACAGAGGCCGCCAGTGGGCCTCATCAATGGCCTACGAGAGGGACCTTTTTGCCAATCTATATCAAAGAAATACCCCACATCTCTGGATGAAGTGCAAGAACGAGCGGAGAAATACATCAACATGGAAGAAAATTCTCGATTAAGAGAAACCTCAAGATCCAGATTCACCTACCGAGACAAAGATAAAGAGTCCAAAAAGAAGGAAGATCGACAAGGGGAAAAAATTAAAAAATATCATAATTACACCCCTCTTCGAGTGTCCCTTGTGGATGTTTACAAAGAAGTCTGCCACACAGAAAAAATACCCCCAGCTAGACCACTCAAAGACAAAAGAGGAGGAGAAAACCGGAACGAATATTGTGAATACCATTGAGTCCGTGGGCATTCCACCAATGAAAGCTTCGATTTAAAAAATATCATAGAAAAATTAGTGAGAGAAGGAAAACTAGATCAATATCTGGCCACCCGAGACGATGAGCAAAGAAAAAGGAGGAGGGACGAGGAGGTCGGACAAACCGAGCGGTCACCTCGTACACTAGAAAGACATGTTCATATGATACACGGAGGGTTTGCAGGAGGAGGAATCTCCAAATCATCTCGCAAAAGATATCTCAAAGAAGTATATCATGTCGAAGGAAAGGAGGAAGCACCCGACATCCCTGCAATTATGTTTACCAAAGAGGATGCATCCAGTATCATCTCAGGACACGACGATCCCATGGTCATCATACTCACAAATGCAAATCTCCACCACACACTAATAAACCAAGGGAGCTCCGCCGACATCTTATTCAAAACTGCCTTCGACAAGCTCGGCTTAGAAGAAAAGGAGCTTAGAGCATACCCAAACAGCCTGTTCGGACTGGGAGACACCCCAGTGCAACCACTTGGATACATCTCACTACACACAACGTTCAGAAGAGGAAACCAATCCAGAACACTCAAAATAGACTACATCGTGGTCAACGTGAGTTCAGCCTACAATGCTTTGATAGGTCGGACAACATTGAATCAACTCGGCGCAATAGTCTCAACTCCACATCTATGCATGAAATTTCCAAGTGCAGAAGGGATAGTGACGTGGTGGAAATTGGGGAGTTAAGAAATTATTATAAGAAATACGTTGCAAGTACAGTTTTTAACCAACCAAAAATCCACTTATCAATTTAGAAGGGTTGTCATAAAATTTAAAATTAAAATACTGGGAGTATGAATTCCAAGTCGTCTCCCAACGAGTTGCAGAAAGGTATGCTATTTTATTAATCAGATGTTTTCCAAAAAATTGTTTGAGTTGATAAACAGGAAATTAAATCAGAGAATTTATGTAATTTAAATAAAAACCTTGACTGGGAGTAGATTAGTTGGAAGCCCTATCCTTGATGGAGTTCTCTCAAGATCAATTAATAATTGAAGGTTGTCTGCTCAGTTATCCTTTACCGGATAAAGGAAAGTCAAGCAAGTTGGAAGTCAGTTTCTATTCGCAATTTCTAATCCTCTCCCTTGGGAAGGATTAGTGTAAGTGATTAGATGGCGATCCAACGCGAATCCCAATTATAATTTCTCTCTTGAGCATCCAACTCAAGGTCCTCCTTTCAATCAACTCCCAATCAAGTTATGGAACTACTCGCTCATTATGTTTGTAAAATCCATGAAATAAGAAAAGGAAATATTGAAAGACATGATAAATAATAATCAAAAGGATCAATTAAAATAGAAATAGTTATTGTATTAATAAATTATAAAAAATAATCCAATAATAATTCTGAGTAAAATAAGGATATGAAAGAGTAAGTGACAAGTAAGGAAACAAACTAGAATGGCGAAGTCTTGACGGAGGTAATAACTCTTCTCAATATCCCAATCCAAAAAGCAATAAAATCAAAATCCTAAGAACTATGAATGTGTAGAAAGAAAATCTAGAGGAGGAGTAAAATCAGATCTAAAACTAAAATTCTGCAGAATGAATGTTGTATTTCGTCTCTGCATGTTCCCTAGCTCTAATCTGCTTTTCTGGGCCAAAAACTGGGTCAAAACAGGGCCGAAAATTGCCCCCAGCAAATTCTGCAGATTCTGCAGATCGCGCATGTCACGCGATTGCGTCATCCAGGCGTTCGCGTCATCCAGCGTTTTGCCTTGCCACGCATGCGCGTCGTCCACGCCTTCGCGTCACTTGTGCAGTTTCCAATCCGCGCGGTCGCGTGAGCCATGCGTCCGCGTCACTGCAAGTTCCTCTATGTCGCGCGGTCGCGTGAGCCATGCATCCGCGTCATTTCTCGCTGGTCATCTCCTCAATTTCTTGTGTTCCTTCCATTTTTGCAAGCTTCCTTTCTAATCTCCAAGTCATTCATGCCCTATAAAGCCTGAAACACGCAACACACATATCACGGCATCGAATGGAATAAAGGAGAATTAAAATACAAAATTAAAAGTCTCTAGGAAGCAAGTTTTCAACCATGAAGTATTTTTAGAAAGGAATTATAAATGCATGTTAATAATATGAATATGTGGGTAAAGATTTGATAAATCCGCACAATTAAGCATAATATAAACCATAAAATAGTGGTTTATCAACCTCCCCACACTTAGTCATTAGCATGTCCTCATGCTTAGTTGAAGGAGATAAAATAAATGAGTAGGAACATGTAAAACTCATGCAATGCAATGCAACCTATATATGTGAATGCAACTATATGATTCTTGTCCATTTGGTCAAAAGTAAATAAGTTCTTCATGACAGTTACAAATCAAATTCCACTAATTCAATTCTTATACAGTAAGAACAGATAAAAATGCAAGAAGGTAGCTCATGAAAGCAGGGGACATAGAACTTAAGCATTGAACCCTCACTGATGACGTGTGTATGCTCTAATCTCTCTAGTGTATAGGGTAATCACTCTATCCTTCTCTAATCATGCTTTCTAATTTTTGTTCTTCACCTAACCAATCAACAACAATTAATATACCAATGTAAACATCATGAGGTCTTTTCAAGGTTGTAATGGGCCCAAGGTATGGGTAAGGGTACATATATGGCTAAGTAAGCTTATAAATTGAATCTTTAATTAACCCAAGCTTTCACCTAACACACATATATATTCTTTATAGCTTAAATTTCACACCTAGCTACCCAAAATTTCTCTTTCACATTCCTTACTCATGTATCAACTTTTATTTTAATTTTATCATACATGCATTGATCTTTGAATTCTTAACTTAACATTTGGGATAATTTTGTCCCCTTATTTAATTATTGAATATTTTTGGATTTTTTTTGAAGCATAAATATAAACGTAGTTTATCAATGCACATAGATTTTTAATTTTTATAGTTTAACATGAGTAGGCACCCAAATTTCTATTATATTATCATGACACATTCTCTTATTATCTTTTGTTCCCACAATTTTTCCATACTTAATTAACACACAATTCTATCTTAAGCTAACCAAAGATTCAATTGGGATATATAATTATTTTTCCGCTTAAGGTTAGTGATATGGTAAAATACAGAACAAATGGGATTTAAAGGCTCAAAGTGGCTAACAAAGGTAACTTAAGGGGTAGGCTTAATTTGGATAAGTGAGATAAACAAATAATGGCCTCAATCATATGCAAGCATATAAATATATTAAACATTGGACATATAGGATGAAACAAAATATAAATTACAATCATAGAGAAGTAAACACATAAGAACAAAATAATTATGGTTAAATAATATAACCATGTATAAAGGCTCAAATCTCACAGGTTGTGTGTTCTTTAGCTTAAAAACCGTGTTCCAAATATAACTTCAAGAAAATTTAACATAAAAGTTTTGATTAAAATTAGTGAAATTTTGTTCTAAAAATAGGGTCTTTAGAAGAAACTTATTGTCTTTTCAATCAAGTAGACATGCATGCAACTAATCTATTACTATGCAATCTATCCTATTCTACAAAAGAAAAACTAACTAAATATCATATTTTATTGGTGTTAGGGAAGATAAATTACCTCCGGAAGTCAGGTACTGACCGACCTCCCACACTTAAGGCTTAGCACCGTCCTCGGTGCCATCTGTCAGGAACAAAGGTGGGCTGGTAGCAGTCTCTCCACAGGCAGGACCATCATGGCTCCCTGTGCTGGTAAAGGAAGTGGAGTCCGGGGTGTCTGAGTCTCTGTATTTTCCCTTAAGTAGCTCCTTAAGGTGTGTGAATCGGCGCTTGTTACGGCGCTCTCTTAGCTTTGCTTTGTGTTCCTGCCGATCCAACCTTTCAAGTATCTGATGGAGCAGTTGGTTTATTGTAGGTGCTTATGGTGTTGAAGGAGGAATCTCTTCAGCCAATTCAGTGGGTTGGCTTGTAGTTACGGCTGGAAATCTGATATATTTCCCATTAGGGACAAACTGATCATCCCGTGGAAGCATGGCTTTGGTGTCCCCAGCTCTGTAGGAGACTCCGGCTGTTGAGACAAGATCTAAGACCAAGGCGGAAAAAGGTAAGTTGTCCGCGATTTGTACGTGTCCCATAGCATTCCGGATGTATCTTGGTAGGTTCAGAGGCTGATCTGTAAGGATGCACCATAGTAGAACGGCCTTGTCTGCAGTGAAGGAGGACTCGTGAGTGCTCGAAAAGACATAATGGGACATGATCTGTGCCCATACGCGAGCCTCCAAGGTTAGCGCGGAAGCCAATATTCCCTTAGGACGGGAACGATGGTATCCGTAGATCCATCTGCTGCCAGGTAGTGCGATAACTCTCAGAACAGCGTCCCAGTCAAATTGGTACATCTAGCGCTTGAGTGCGGCTTCTTGAAATGCGTCCAGTCCTTCTGGAGTAGGGGGAAGATCTAAAGCTCGTTGGATGACCTCTTATGTAATGGGGACTTGCTTCTGTCGACAGATTGCAGGGTTGGTAGGTGGAAGTTGGAGTAGAACTCTACTACCCAAGAAAGATTGACCTACCGTGGCTGTCTCTGTAGGAAACCCCATTGTCTCTGCGTAATTTATGGCTTAACAAATTCAGCGATACGGGTTAGGAGGATAAGAAGGTATTCGTTGTTGTAACTCCTTTCTGCCAGGATGGGGAACATCTGCTCACAGAAGCGATTAGGAAATTGCGTAGTGTCCTTTGCTGGGAAGGCTTTTTCCTTTTCATCAACCTTTATAATCATCTTAATTCTTTTTGTTGAGGGCTTAACTGTAGTTGAAGATGGCTCTGCCACTAATGCTCTCTTTGTTCCTCTTCTTGTTGGTGGTTTGGGAGTAGCTTTCTCCTTGCCTTTCTTGGTGGCCATCCTAAAAGAAAGAAAAGAGGAAGTATGTCAAAATGTCAAGGGATACAGCAAGGAAGAGAACGGAAAAGGTGGTAATTAATGCACATTAAAAGGTAAATGATGTTAACACATGGTCATGACTACATGTGAAAAATCATAAATGGAAATATAGGAAGTTCATATGATGACAATTAAAAGCAAGGTGTTTATTGGCATGCAGGCAAAGGCATGAGTAGCATAGATCAAGCATTCAATGTCCCAGTGAAATTACCAAGCCTTTCATACTGACAATCTGTTTGTAACGACAATTATATTAAATTAATAAAATATAAAAAGGGGTTTTGTGAAAAGCAAGCATTTAGAGTAAAAGAAATCTAAAAATAGTGCACAATGCCATACGGGTGTTTTCACAAACACATAGCATGCATGATAAATAAGCCAATGAAAATAATAAATTGAACATGCAAGCAACCCTTAAAAATTAACATATAATTGCCAAACAAGTTCTTAACAATCCACAAGAAAACATAAGGAATAATAATGACCCTACTAAATATCTAACACCAATTAAAAGAAAAAGAAAGAAAAAGAAAAGAAGAAGAAAACATAAATTAAGAAGAAGAATAGAAAAGAAAAGAGGGAAGAAGAAAAGAAAAACCTTGTTAATGGTGGTGAGAGAGAGAAAGTAGAAAGTGAGAAAGAAGGAAGAAGAAGAAAGGGGAAGAAATTAATGAGGAAAAAGAAAAAGTAGGATTAGGGAAAGAGAAAGATAAGATATGTTGGCAGATTAGGGTAAGCTGTGCGGCGCTAGCGACGCGGACACGTGGGTTACGCGTTCGCGCGAATGGCGCTTAGATGGGTCGACGCGGTCGCGTCGGTCACGCGGACGCGTGACATGATCGGTGCGAGTGGCGCGAGGGCAGCCTTGCACTCGCACAACTCTCTGCTCAAAACTTATTACTGCCAAGTATTTGGGTGACGCAGTCGCGTGGTTGACGCGATCGTGTGGGTGGCCAATATTGGAATGTGACGCGAATGCGTGGGGCACACGTTCGCGTGGTAGGTACTGTGCGTCCAGCGCCAGTCCAGCACCACTCTAGCACGACTTTTTGCCATGCACCCTCTTTTAGGTCGATTTTCAGGTCACGCGTCCACGTGGAAGGCAATTCTCCCACATGACGCAGACGCGTCAGCGACGCGGTCGCGTGGGGTGATTTGTGCCAAAGGCACACCTCCAGCCACACTCTCGCGTGACTCTCTGTTCGATTTCTTATTCTTTCTGACTCACCTGCGACGCGGTCGCGTTGCAAACCTTTTTTTTTAATATAAAAATATGCAAATGCAGATGCAAACTAAATGTGCTAATAAAGAGAAGAGTCATTGAAAAAGAAAACTAAGAATAAAGAAAGGAACGGTCATACCATGGTGGGTTGTCTCCCACCTAGCACTTTGCTTTAACGTCCTTAAGTTAGACGCTCCACTAGCTCAGTCTTCTGCTTTGGGTGGATCCTCCAAGAGGAAGATCTCTAGCTCCTTGGGTTTCGTCGCCTTCTCACCATGATATAAATTTAAGCGATACCCATTAACTTTGATGAATTCAGAGCTTGAAGGGTGACTCAGATGGAAGACTCCGTATGGCTCAGCTTTCTCTACTCTATATGGACCTTCCCATCTTGATCTTAACTTGCCTGGCATGAGTCTCAGTCTAGAGTTGTAAAGGAGGACAAAGTCCCCAGGTTGGAACTCTCTCCTCTTGATGTGCTTATCATGCACAGCCTTCATCTTTTTCTTGTACAACCTTGAGTTCTCATAAGCTTCTAGGCGAAGACTTTCTAATTCTTGCAGTTGCAACTTCCTTTCAGCTCTGGCTTTCTCAAATCCCATATTGTACTCCTTTACTGCCCAAAAGGCTTTGTGCTCGACCTCTACTGGGAGGTGACAGGCCTTTCCATAAACTAAGCGGAAGGGACTCATCCCAATGGGTGTCTTGTATGCTGTTCTGTATGCCCATAGTGTATCTTGTAGCCTGGTGCTCCAGTCTCTTCTATGAGGTTTGACTATCTTCTGCATTATATACTCTTTATCTCTCTATTAGACACCTCAACTTGCCCATTAGTCTGGGGATGATAGGCTGTTGCCACTTTATGAACTATCCCATGCTTCTTCAGTAATCCTGTTAGTTTCCTGTTACAGAAATGGGTGCCTTGATCGCTCACGATTGCTCGTGGTGATCCAAAATGACAAATAATGTGATTTCTAACAAAGGAAACAACGGTGTTAGCATCATCAGTGCGGGTAGGAATTGCTTCCACCTATTTAGAAACGTAGTCTATAGCTAATAATATATAAAAATGACCATTAGAATTTGGGAATGGACCCATGAAGTCAATGCCCCAAACATCAAAAATTTCACAGAAAAGCATAGTCTGTTGAGGCATCTCATCCCTCTTGGATATATTACCAAACCTTTGGCATGGGGAACAAGATTTACAAAATTCAGCAGCATCTTTAAAAAGAGTAGGCCACCAGAATCCACAGTCTAAAATTTTTCTAGCTATTCTTTGAGGGCCAAAATGTCCTCCACTCTCAGATGAGTGGCAGGCCTCTAAAATAGACTGGAATTTTGATTGAGGCACACACCGTCTAATTACCTGGTTAGCGCTACATCTCCATAAATATGGGTCATCCCATATATAATATTTGGACTCGCTTTTCAGCTTGTCTCTTTGATGCTTAGTAAAGTTTGGAGGAAAGTTGCGGCTAACTAGATAATTAGCTACAGGCGCATACCAAGGGACTACTTCAGATACTGCTTGTAAGTTATTAAATGGAAAATTATCATTTATAGGAGTAGCGGTATCCTTAATGTGCTCAAGGAGACTCAAGTGGTCTGCCACTAGATTCTGGCTACCACTCCTATCCTTAATTTCTAAATCAAATTCTTGTAGTAGCAGTATCCAATGAACAAGCCTTGGTTTGGACTCCTTTTTAGCTAATAAATACTTTAGAGATGCGTGGCCTGAGTACACTACTACTTTGGTACCAAGTAAATAGGCTCAAAATTTATCCAGAGCAAAAACAATAGCAAGAAGCTCTTTCTCAGTAGTAGTGTAATTAGACTGAGCTGTGTCCAAAGTTTTAGACGCATAAGCAATTACAAAAGGGTCCTTACCTGCACGCTGAGCCAGCGCTGCTCCTACTGCATGGTTGGAAGCATCGCACATGATTTCAAATGGCTGGCTCCAGTCTGGTCCTCTCACAATTGGAGCTTGAGTCAGGGCGGTCTTCGGCTTATCGAACGCTTGTTTGCAATCCTCACTGAACTCGAACTCAATATCTTTCTGCAGTAGTCTGGACAAGGATAGTGCTACCTTACTAAAGTCCTTAATGAACCTCCGGTAAAAACCTGCATGGCCAAGGAACGAACGGACTTCCCTCACAGAGGAGGTGTAAGGTAAACTAGAAATAACATCCATCTTTGCTGGATCCACAAAAATGCCAATATTAGACACAACATGTCCTAGTATAATCCCTTGTTTTTCCATAAAGTGACATTTTTCAAAATTCAATACAAGGTTTGTACTGACACATCTCTCTAATGCTCTAGATAAACTATCTAAGCAAAGGCTAAAAGAATCACCATAAATGCTAAAATCATCCAAAAAAACCTCCATACAGTCCTCAATAAGGTCAGAGAAAAGACTTATCATGCACCTTTGGAAAGTAGCTGGTGCATTGCACAAGCCAAAGGGCATTCGCTTATAAGCATAAGTCCCAAAAGGTCATGTAAAAGTAGTCTTTTTCTGATCTTCAGGAGCTATATGAATCTAGAAAGAGCCTGTGTAACCATCTAAAAAGTAATAATGTGATTTACCTGACAGGCGATCCAGCATTTGATCAATAAATGGAAGGGGGTAGTGATCCTTACGAGTGGCCTGGTTGAGGCGCCTGTAATCAATGTAGACTCTCCAAACATTCTGTACTCTAGTTGCTATGAGCTCTCCATGCTCATTCTTCACTGTAGTGACTCTAGATTTCTTGGGTACCACTTGTACTGGGCTTACCCATTCACTGTTTGAGATGGGGTAGATGATATCCGCCTCAAGTAATCTGGTCACTTCCTTTTTGACAACCTCCAAGATATTGGGATTCAGTCTTCTCTGGGGTTGACGAACAGGCCTAGCTCCCTCTTCTAAAAATATTCTGTACTCACAAACTTGAGGGTTGATGCCTTCTATGTCTGCCAAGCTCCATTCAATTGCTCTTTTGTGTTTCCTCAGCACACTGAGTAGCTGTTCTTCTTGTTGGGAAGTGAGTTCCCTTGCAATAATAACTAGAAACTTCTGCTTGTCTTCAAGGTAAGCATACTTGAGGTGTGGAGGGAGGGGTTTTAATTCTAATTTTTGCTCATGGTCAGGCTCTGGATTATCTGGGGCTGGTGATAGTGGCAAAGGACCTTCATTGTCCTCTGAAAGTGTCCCCACACTTGGACCTTGTCCTGTGTACTTCTCTTCTAACTCCTCCTGGTGAACTTCAGCCATGGTTTCGTCTATGATGTCACACTGGGAGATAGAAAGGTCATCCAGAGGGTGCTCCATAGCTCCATTTAAACTGAATTTCACTATTCTGCCATCTGTTTCAAATGAATAAGTTCCGGAAAATGCGTCCAGCTTGAACTTTGAAGTCTTCAGGAATGGTCTTCCAAGAAGGATTGATAATGGCTTTCCTAAGTCATTAGGGGGCATTTCCAGGATATAGAAGTCAATGGGAAATGTTAGCCCCTTAATGCTCATTAATACGTCTTCAGCAATTCCAACCACTGTAATTATGCTTTTATCTGCTAACACAAAATGAGCTGCCGACCTTTTTAAGGGAGGGAGCCTCAAAGTATCATATATAGACAAAGGCATTATACTAACACATGCTCCTAAATCACACATGCAGTCAGAAAATATCACACCACCAATAGTACAATTAACCATACATGGACCTGGATCACTACATTTTTCAGGTATACCTCCCATTAAAGCAGATATAGAACTACCTAAAGGAATAGTTTCTAATTTATTAATTTTGTCTTTATGTATACATAAATCTTTTAGAAACTTTGCGTATTTAGGTACCTGCTGAATAATATCAAAAAGGGGAACAGTTACTTCAACCTTTTTGAATATTTCTACCATTTTCGGATCAAGTTCCAACTGCTTCCTGGGCTTCCTTGTAATTTGTGGAAATGGAATAGGGAGGGTGTTTCCTGTAGGGTCTGCCTCCTTTGGTGCTTCCTTCTGTGGTTGAGCTTCTTCTTCTTCAACTATGTCTTGTATGTCCTCTTCCTCTTCAGCATCCTCTACTTCCACTACCTCTTCAGCTGAGGCATGTTCTGATGGGATTGGCTCATCCCGATTCCTCTCTTGTAGTGTGGTTCTGGACCTTAGGGTGATGGCATTGATGCCACCCTTTGGATTGGGCAATGTATGAGAGGGGATTCCGCTGGAGCTCAAAGGCTGGTTGTTGGAATTATTTAGTGATCCAATCTATGATACAAGAGCTTGTAAGGTAGAGTTCAGACCATTTAGAGTAGAAGTAAGGTTGTTTCCATGGCTTGCTGTCTCCGATCAATAGATTGTAGTAAGTCATCATTAGAAGATGAAGAAGGATAAGTGATCTGAGAGGTCTGCTGTTGGTTGTGCTGTGGTCCTTGGAATTGCCTCAGGTGAGGTGCTCTGTAAGGCTGGTTCTGCTGCCTGTTGTTGTTATTATTCCACCTCTGATTTTCCTGATTGTCTCTACCTCCTCTGTTATTGTTGTCCTTCCAATTCTGGTTAGAATTATCTCTCCAGCCCTGATTAGAATTGTCTTGCCATCCATGGTTGTAACTGCCACCTTGATTGTATCCTTGATTGGGGTGGTCATAAAAGTTATGAGTGGCTGCTACAGTGTTGTCTTCCTGCTGGAGCTGTGGACATTCATCAGTATAATGGCTATAATCAGCACAGATCCCGCACACTCTCTGTGGAACCAACTGTTGGCTTTGCTGTGGTGGAGAGGGCTGAGCTTGCTGAGCTTGTTGTTGACTCAACTGCATCTGCTTTAGTAAGTTGGTCATTTCACAGATACTCTGATTAGAGCAGCAGTCTCTCCGCTAGAGGATACTTTTGCAACAGCTTTTGACCGGCTTTGTTTCTGCCTGTGATTCCTAGTAGATTCAGCTAAGTCGCTAATCAATTGCCATGCCTCATCAGTGGTCTTGTACTTTTTCATAGACCCATTGCTAGCACTTTCCAATGTGGTCTTATCTTGGAGACTCATGCCCTGTGTGACATAGCCGAGCAACACTATCTTGTCAATCATATGGGGGGCATGCTTCCAGAAGGTTGTTGAAGCGCTCCCAGTATTCATAGAGAGCCTCGGACTCGTCCTGAACAATCATGGAAATGTCTTTCCTCAGTTTATCAGTAACTTCAGCTGGAAAGAATTTTTCCAAAAATTCTCTTCTAAGCGTATCCCAGTCAGAAACAGTTGCTGCTGGTTGAGTGTAGTACCACTCTCTCGCCTTTCCCTCAAGAGAGAATGGGAAAGCTTTTAGTAAAATAGAAGTTTCATCCGCACCATCGCGCCTGACAGTAGAACAGGCTGCTTGAAAATCCCTCAGGTGCTTGATAGGCTCTTGAGCAGGTAAGTCATGAAACTTAGGCATCAAGTTGAGCAGTGCAGTCTTTATTTCAAAATCTGTGGCCACTGTTGGGTGATGCGCTTGAAACAGTTGCATTGTGAAATCAGGGGCTCCAACCTCCTGGATAGTAACTCTCCTAGGTTCTGCCATGCCACCTGCACGTGAATCAACTGAATCAGAAGAACAGGGGTTTATTTCTCCCTCAAGTGACGTTTTAGATCCGCCCTCAGAGAGGATTAACCGACGCCGAGCTTGCCTTATACGTGAAATAATTCTTTCAATCTCAGGATCAAATACTGGCAAGCTTGGATCAGGAAGTGAACGCGTCATTTAACGAAAGAAACATGCAGCTCATAGTAGCAAAATAAAATAAAATGCAAATAAATAAATTCCAATCAATAACTTAGCACTCTATTGCAACTCCCCGGCAACGGCGCCAAAAATTGACGTGGCGGAAATTGGCGAGTTAAGAAATTATTATAAGAGATTACGTTGCAAGTACAGTTCTTAACCAACCAAAAATCCACTTATCAATTTAGAAGGGTTGTCACAAAATTTAAAATTAAAATACTGGGAGTATGAATCCCAGGTCGTCTCCCAACGAGTTGCAGAAAGGTATGCTATTTTATTAATCAGATGTTTTCCAAAAAATTGTTTGAGTTGATAAACAGGAAATTAAATCAGAGAATTTATGTAATTTAAATAAAAACCTTGACTGGGAGTAGATTAGTTGGAAGCCCTATCCTTGATGGAGTTCTCTCAAGATCAATTAATAATTGAAGGTTGTCTGCTCAGTTATCCTTTACCGGATAAAGGAAAGTCAAGCAAGTTGGAAGTCAGTTTCTATTCACAAGTTCTAATCCTCTCCCTTGGGAAGGATTAGTGTCAGTGATTAGATGGCGATCCAACGTGAATCCCAATTATAATTTCTCTCTTGAGCATCCAACTCAAGGTCCTCCTTTCAATCAACTCCCAATCAAGTTATGGAACTACTCGCTCATTATGTTTGTAAAATCCATGAAATAAGAAAAGGAAATATTGAAAGACATGATAAATAATAATCAAAAGGATCAATTAAAATAGAAATAGTTATTGTATTAATAAATTATAAAAAATAATCCAATAATAATTCTGAGTAAAATAAGGATATGAAAGAGTAAGTGACAAGTAAGGAAACAAACTAGAATGGCGAAGTCTTGACGGAGGTAATAACTCTTCTCAATATCCCAATCCAAAAAGCAATAAAATCAAAATCCTAAGAACTATGAATGTGTAGAGAGAAAACCTAGAGGAGGAGTAAAATCAGATCTAAAACTAAAATTATGCGGAATGAATGTTGTATTTCGTCTCTGCATGTTCTCTGGCTCTAATCTGCTTTTCTGGACCAAAAACTGGGTCAAAACAGGGCCCAAAATCGCCCCCAGCGAATTTTGCAGATTCTGCAGATCGCGCATGTCACGCGATCGCGTCATCTAGCGTTTTGCCTTGCCACGCGTGCGCGTCGTCCACGCCTTCGTGTCACTTGTGCAGTTTCCAATCCGCGCGGTCGCGTGAGCCATGCGTCCGTGTCACTGCAAGTTCCTCTATGTCGCGTGGTCGCGTGAGCCATGCGTCCGCGTCATTTCTCGCTGGTCATCTCCTCAATTTCTTGTGTTCCTTCCATTTTTGCAAGCTTCCTTTCTAATCTCCAAGTCATTCATGCCCTATAAAGCCTGAAACACTCAACACACAGATCACGGCATCGAATGGAATAAAGGAGAATTAAAATACAAAATTAAAAGTCTCTAGGAAGTAAGTTTTCAACCATGAAGTATTTTTAGAAAGGAATTATAAATGCATGCTAATAATATGAATAAGTGGGTAAAGATTTGATAAATCCGCACAATTAAGCACAATATAAACTATAAATGGTGGTTTATCAGATAGCTACAATAAAAGCAGATCAGAAGATGGTGCGCCACTGTTATAACGAAAGTCTAAACCTTAGAGGCAGAGGAGAAGAATTCCACACAATTGAACTTGGTGGTGTTCAGAGGCGAGAAGAACTCCGTCCACAACCCGAAGGTGCAGTAAAGAAAGTCCAGATCGGAGACATCCTGGACAAAACAACTAATATTGGCACGATTCTAAGAGGATACATAAAAGAATCACTCGTACAGTTCTTACGAGATAACGTTGATCTCTTTGCATGGAAAGCTGCAGACATGCCAGGCATAGACCCCGAACTAACGAGCCACAAGTTGGCAGTCTACCCAGGATCTCAGCCCGTATAGCAGAGACGAAGAAAGCTTGGGCCAGAACGATCCCCAACTGTGGAAGAGCAGGTACAAGCCCTACTGGAGGCATGATTCATAAGAGAAGTCAAGTACCCACTATGGCTAGCTAACGTCGTCTTGGTGAAAAAATCAAACGGGAAGTGGCGAATGTGCACTGATTACACTAATCTCAACAAAGCCAGCCCAAAAGATCCTTATCCACTCCCAAGTGTCGACGCTCTGGTGGATGCCTCATCCAGATATAAATACCTCTCGTTTATGAATGCATATTCTGAATACAATCAAATCCCAATGTATCCACCTGATCAAGAAAAAACCTCGTTTCTAATACCAAAAGCAAACTACTGCTACATCGTAATGCCTTTTGGTCTTAAAAACGCGGGACCTACTTATCAAAGGCTAATGAATAAAGTCTTTTCAGATCATATCAGAAAAATCATGGAAGTCTACGTGGACGACATGTTGATAAAGACACAAAGTGAAGAGACATTATTACCCGACCGAGTCCAAGTGTTCGACACTATAAGGAAGCATGGCATGCGACTCAATCCTGCAAAATGAACCTTTGTAGTAGAAGCTTGCAAGTTCTTGGGTTTTATGCTCACACAAAGAGGAATCGAGGTAAATCCGGATAAATGCCAGGCCATACTCAACATGAAGAGCCCAACTTGTGTCAAAGAGGTACAATAACTCAACGGGAGGTTGGCAGCCTTGTCCAGATTTCTAGCGGGATCAGCAATAAGGTTTCTCCCCTTCTACACCACTCTAAGGAAAGGAAAAAAAGTTCGAATGGACAACAGAGTGCGAGCAAGCCTTCCAAGATTTCAAAAGTTTCTTGGGACAACCACCTATCCTAACTCGACCACGAGAGGGAGAGCCACTCATATTGTACCTCGCAGTAGGAAGTCGGGCAGTAGCCTCAGTGCTAGTTCGAGAGGATGACAAGGAGCAACAACCTGTATACTTCATTAGTAAAGCACTACAGGGGTCCGAGATGAACTACCAAAAAATAGAAAAATTTGCCTATGCGCTCATACTAACATCTCGACGACTTCGCCCATACTTCCAAGCTCACACCATTAAGGTTCGGACCAACCAGTCCATAAAAGGGATATTGCAGAAAACAGATCTAGCAGGCATAATCCTACAATGGGCAGTCGAGTTGTCCGAGTTTGACCTTCAATACGAAGCTAGGACAGCCATCAAATCACAATACTTAGCCGACTTCATTGCAGAATTTATAGACACCCCGGAAACCCCCACAGAATGGAATCTCTACGTGGACAATTCCTCGAATAAGACTGGAAGCGGCGTAGGTGTGATAATTGAAAGCAACCAAGGAACCCAAATTGAACTTTCCCTCAAATTCGGGTTCCCTGCCTCAAACAACCAGGCAGAATATGAGGCACTACTAGCTGGTTTAAAGCTGGCTAAAGAGGTCGGAGCTCAAAGACTCATTATCTTCAGCGACTCATAGGTGATAACTTCACAAATAACGGGGAGCTACCAAGACAAGGACCCCACTATGAAAAAGTACCTGGATAAAACCAGGGAGCAGCTCGGACAACTCCGAGAATATGAGATCCACCACATACCCCGCGAACAGAATGCCCGAGCTGACGCACTCTCAAAACTAGCCAGCGCAAAACCATGAGGCAACAATAGAAGCCTCATCCAGGAAATACTACAGAACCCGTCAATCTCGGAAGAGGAAAAAGTCCTAGCCATAACAGGTCTAGATCAAGGATGGATGACTCCTATAATTAACTACCTCAAAACAGAAACACTTCCTACAGATGAGAAGGAGGCAAAAAGGTTAAAACGGGAGGCACAATATTACACTATCATAAATAATACTCTATACAAAAGAGTGATTTCAATGCCATTGTTAAAATGTGTACCGACTTCCAATACAAGGGAAGTTTTAGAAGAAATACACAGTGGCATTTGTGGCAACCATCTCGAGGCACAAGCACTTACCAAAAAAGTACTCCGGGCAGGATTTTATTGGCCAACTCTACAAAAGGAGGCCACAGAGTTCATAAAGACATGTCCACCATGTCAAAAACATGCCAATTTTTACATCGCCCCGCCAGAGGAACTCATCAGCATGACCTCACCTTGGCCATTCGCAAAATGGGGACTCGACCTTCTCGGACCCTTTCCTCAGGGATCGGGACAAGTTAAATTCCTCATAGTAGGGGTAGACTATTTCACAAAGTGGATCGAGGTAGAACCTCTAGCTAATGCCACTGCTCAAAGAAGTCGAAAATTCCTATATAGGAACATTGTCACAAGGTTCGGGGTTCCATACTCCATCACCACAGACAATGGCACCCAATTCACAGATGCAGGCTTCAGAAAATTAGTAGCCGACTTGAACATAAAACACCAGTTCACTTCCGTAAAACATCCCCAAGCCAATGGGCAAGCCGAAGCTGCCAACAAAGTCATATTGGCTGGGCTAAAACGGAAATTACAAGACGCAAAGGGAGCTTGGGCTGAAGAGCTCCCACAAGTCCTATAGGCATATCGGACAACGCCACATTCCACCACAAAGGAGTCACCCTTCCGATTAGCGTACGGAACGGAGGCAATGATCCCAGTAGAGATCGAGGAAGGGTCGCCTAGAGTAGTCCACTACAATGAAGAAGCGAACTCCCAACTTCAAATGGAAGAGCTCGACCTACTTCCCGAAATCCAAGAGAGAGCTCGGATCAGGGAAGAAGCATTAAAACGTCGAATGGCTTCCAGATATAATCAAAAGGTAGTACCACGAGGTTTCGTGGAGAATGATCTCATCCTAATCCGAAATGATATCGGAACAACTCGACCTGGAGAAGGAAAGCTAGCAGCAAACTGGAAAGGACCCTACCGAGTCATAGAAGTACTTGGGAAGGGCTACTACAGACTGTCCGAACTCAAGGGGCGAGAGCTTCCCAGGTCATGGCTTGCCTGCAACCTAAGAAGGTACTATAGCTAGGAATGGTAAAGGATCTCAGCATAGGGTGTACTCTTTTCCCTGAAAAGGTTTTTTAATAAGGCACCAAGTTGAGGTCCACAAATTATCCGACTTAAAGGGATAAAAACTCCACATGTACATATTTGCATTTTCTTTTAAATAAAATATGTTAGATGTTCTACAAGTTTTCAAGACGCATTAATCTGAAACATTCATCGCACAATTATAAAGCAATAGATCGGCAGAAAGTGAAAAATAAAATTCACTACACGATCACGATAAAGACCAGCAGAGATGAAAATCAAATTCATCTAAAGGTCGACTAAGCAAGGATTGAACCCACCTTCTACAAATCGGCAAAGATGAAAACCGAATAATGCAAGAAGTTATCGAAAGTGATCCAGAGAAAGGACCTGACGAGGTCTTAATGGATTGCTAAATAATAACTTAAAGATTGGCCGACGTTAAGAAGTCAGACCAAGTCAACCAAAGTTATAAGTAAACCCTGGAAAGAGGTCTGGCCAACCCTATAAAAGAGGATTACTTTAACTTAGAAGGGCTCGACACGACAAAGTCGGCCCAAAACATAAAAGTTATAAAAGTAATCCCTGAAAGAGACCTGAACAAGGTCCAAGAAAGAGGATTACAAAAATAACTTAGAGGGGCCCGACATGATGAAGTCGGCCCAAAACATAAAAGTTATAAAAGTAATCCTGAAAGAGACCTGAACAAAGTCCAAGAAAGAGGATTACAAAAATAACTTAGAAGGGCCCGCATGACGAAGTCGGCCCAAAACATAAAAGTTATAAAAGTAATTCCTGAAAGAGACCTGAACAAGGTCCAAGAAAGAGGATTACAAAAATAACTTAGAAGGGCCCGACATTACGAAGTCAGCCCAAAACATAAAAGTTATAAAAGTAATCCCTGAAAGAGACCTGAACAAGGTCCAAGAAAGAGGATTACAAAATAACTTAGAAGGACCCGACGCGAAGAAGTCGGTCCAAAACATAAAGCTACAAAACTAATCCCTGAAAGAGACCTAAAAAAGGGTCCAAAAAAGAGGATTATCAACAACAGCTCGAACAAAACCGACATAATGAAATCGGCGACCTCAACATTATACAAAGAAAATTCCTAACAAAGACCTGAACAAAGTCCAAATAAAACTAATTGATGGAAATGACATCAGGCAAAAGAACCAAGCCAACCCAAAGAGGTCAGACAACGAAAAGTTCCAACACTCCCAAAAACTAGAAAGGTACTAAGACGAGTGCAGACAGACATGATATAAAAACTGGTAGCTACAATAACAGCAAGCTTCAGAGGCCACCAAATCAGCCCCAAAAGCTTGGAAACTGCTTTTTTTTTTTTCAAAAGAAAGTTGCTAAACAAATAACCAAGAGAGTGTCAACAGTCAGCAAAATACCATTTACAAAAAATAAACAGTTCAAAAGCCCACAGATAGGGCCATACGCAAATATATCGAGAATAACTAAAGAGGATCCAGAGGTTTCCCAGAAGTTGCATCAACATGGGGCGGAGGAGGCCGAGTCTGGAGGGGCACAACATCCACTGTCCCATCCTCCCGGTTCAAGATCTGACAGTCAGGTTCTGACTCAATTTCGGCTGAAGGAGCTGAAGAAGTCGGCACGACAAAATCCTTGGTAACAGGCCCAGGAGGAGGTTCAACATCATCATCATCAGGGTCGTCAGGGACAATCTTACCGTCCCTCACAACATTGTCAAGACTAAAGAGAGTAAGGTCGAGCTCGGGCGCCAGAACCCGAACCTGCTCCCTTAAATTCTCATAAGCAGCAGTCACGCTACCCACAAGGTGACCCTGGAGCACGGAATAATCATCCCGGGCAGTCTCCAAATCATCCCTGAGACACACCACCTCTCTGTAGGCCGAAACATAGCTATCCTTGTGCCTCAGCGCTGTGTCTTCAGCCAACTTCATAGAAGCCGCCAAGGCCACAGAACTAGCCTTTTCACCCTCTAATTCTTTCTCCACCTTCACCAACTTTACCTCCAGCTCCTCCTTCAAACCTTTTATTCTATCAAACTCCGACTTAGCCCCATCATGAAAGATTTTGTAGCATGAACCGGGATACCCTAAGCAGTTCGAAAAAGAGCCACACCCATATGAGCCATCTTCACACTGCTTCTAGTTATGAACTCCAGGTGATGAAGAATGGACACATCATCCATTGAAAGACCTCCACAGGGGGCAATCTGATGGTCGACAAACTCGATGGCATCAAAATCAGGGGCATCAAGGTTAAATGGCTCAGATGTTTTTTGCTTTTTCGAAGGAGGAGCGCCAGAAGCGGCAGCTGAAGTTTGTGGAGGGTCAGCCAGACGAACCCGGGGAGTAGGGATCACCCTCTTCGGCCCAGGTGAACTCGGCACACGTGGCTTCACCTGAACCTGAGAAGATCCCTCTCCTGCCACCTTGACCGACATGTTTTTAGCAGCAGCAGCCTTCCTTGCCTTTTTGAAGGCCTTCATGGAGTTATTATTTTTAGACATCTCTGAAAAACAGAATCAACCACAGTAATGGGTTACAATCACAAAAAGAGGAAGCAAAGCTAAAAACAAGTCAGACAGTACCCAACACAGTTCGGACCAGGGACAGGTCCCCCGAAAACTTTTTGGTATCAAGGTGGGGAGGTTCCCCCCATATATCTTCAAGAACAATTACAAAAGCCCGCTCAACCTCGTCAAGCATCTCCCAAGTATAACGAGACACTGTCACATTCTGTTGCCATTATAGAGGAAAAGCAGGCTCATGATTCTCATCAAGGAAAAAGGGGCGGGCCCCCTCAACAGCTCAAACTTTAAAGAAATAGTTCTTAAAATCCTTAAAGGACTCATCATACATGGCAAAAACTTTATGTCCTTGGGCAGATCTAAAAGAAATCCAAGAAGCTTTCTTTTTGGAAGAAGCCCTGGGCTTGGCCGAAACAAAAAGATAGAGGAAAAGAGCCTGAGAAGGTACGACACCTAACTCTTGACAAAGCAGTTGAAAGATCTTTGCAAAACCCCAAGAATTCGGATGAAGCTGGGACGGGGCAACGTTACACGACCACAACAAGTCGGTCTCAAAAGTAGTAAAAGGAAAGGTAATGTCCAACTGGCTGAAGAAATATTCACAGGTATAGAAGAATGGACGCTCCCCCTCGACCGAGGTTGGAAAACAAACCCTCTCATCAGAATCAGGCACTACAAGCTCATAATCCCTCTCCTGGGCACCGCTACCACAAACCCTATGATGTTTTCTCAGCTCTACACAAAACTCAGCATCCACCACAGAAACACACATTAAGACAAGGGAGTCCAACCAATCGGACATCCCCTCAGGAACTTTAGAAGACATTTCTACAATATTTTTGCAAGAAGACATGGCCAACTAGTCCTACAACCAAAGAAAAGACGAATTACTACGATTACTCAAGATCAGACAGATAACTCAGGCAGCAAAAATAAAACAGCAGATTGCAGACTCAGCACAAACAACAAAAGGAAAGCTCCAGGACCCACACAGAAGGCCCAGGGGCATCCTTTGGAGGCAGTCAGTGAACAAGGATTCAAGAAAAACTACAAAACTAAAGCTCGCAGAGAAAACCCCTTTCTCAAAAAAGCAGCATCCCAGAAAGCTACAAATTAAACAAAACCGAAATAGCTACCTTCCAAATTCGCAGTCTCAGATTATCAACAAGCAAAATAACAAAACATATCAAGAAGAAGTCATCAAAGAAGCCACCTTTTTCAGAGAAATGAAATCCCCCAGAATAAGAAAAATAGCACGAAGAAATAATCGTTATCTTTTCACAGAGGTCATCAGCAAAAGCCATCAGCATGATAAAAGGAACAATCTTTTCGAGCAAACAAGTAGTATGAGCCCTAGAAAACAAAAGGACCATTTCAAAAGCAAGAGAAAATCCCCAAACAGTGAAAATGCAGGCGCACAGTGATAGGAAAAGATTCAGACCTCAAGAGAAAAATTGAAGCTCTATCAAAATGACGAAAGAAGTGCAGAAAAAGAAAAACCAACCTGAACAAAGGAGGAAGCTTTGAAGGTGGTTAAAGATGGGGAGATGGAATCACCCAGAAATCGCCGAATGACGCTGCAACGCAAGAAATGCAAAATTTAGGCAAAAACAGAAAGCGAGAGAGTAAAGGGGGAAGTTACAGAGAAAAACAAAAAGAAGAGAAACAGTTTCTGTGTGTAAAGTTCAAAATAAAAATCCAAGGGAAACGGGACAATTAAAACCAATTAATGAAGGTATTAAACCCTCGCACATTCCCAAGAACAAGGCGCTAATATAAAAGCGCGCGTTTTTAGAAGAAAACGTTCCACATTCAAAAAAAAGGAAGATTCTACAAAAAAGAAGTTGACAAATGCTCGAGTTCGGCTTCACCAGAGAAGGATCGAAGTCTTAAGAACTAGGACTCGACCTCAAAAAAAAAGACCGAGCTCGAGCAGGGGCACTGTTCACACCCTGGGTCGAGCTACCCGACCCGAGATGTTCAGTAACAAAGCGAATGATCTCTTCAGGTCAGGCTATCCGACCTCTTCTCAAAGAGCTCGGCCAAATCGACAGGAAAATCTCAGTAAAGGACCCAAATAGAGGAACACGACCCAAATCCAAAGGCAATCCAAGCTTATAGAGATAAAGGCGGTTCCCTTGAAGATAAGCTGACCTCACCCAAAGATAAGATAAGATAAGATAAGATAACTAACTTATCTTATCTAAAAAGGTCACTCTACACCATTATAAATACACTGGAGCACCCAGGTATAACTCATACTCTGATTCTACTAAAAACCTGCTTAATACCCATGCTAACTTAAGCATCGGAGTCTCTTGCAGGTACCCCCCATCCTCTGGTGACGAAAGATCAGCAGTGCAGCTAGATCAACAAGTCGGACACGACAGCTCCAGCCGCCACTCACCAGCCGGACACATCAGCACCGACCAGTACAGAAGATCTCCTCCGAGATCGACCTCCAGTTTCAGGTAACCCTCGGAACAGCCGGACACTGTGAAAGTTCTGGATGATTTTGTCCCTGTGGAATAACACAGGTGTGTGTTATGTGTTTATGATTGAGAATTACTCGAGTTGGGGATACACGACAGAGGGACAGTCCAATGGTTAGCTACCAAGACTTGTCGGGTTGGCTTTATAACTGACAGATGAGACTCATCAGCCGCAGGATAGGCATGCATCATATGCATCTATGTGTTTGTTTGGTATGTTTTATTTAGAATGCCTAATTGATCATATAGACTACTTGCTACTTGTTATCTACTATACATGCTTTCTACTTGTGATTTCCTTGCATGAAATAGTTGTGTTTGTAATAACAGATTTCGGTGGCGGTTGGGAGGTTTGGAGGAGTTAGAAAGGGGAGTATTAGATAGACGGAAGACCCTTAGCTAGTTGCCTATTTTATTTTATGGTTTAGTTATGTTTATAAGATTTAATTATATGACGGAGGTTCTAGGATTGCCTTCGACTTTCCCAGGACATTATATGTTAGATATGTGGGTGCTGTTACCATGCTGAGAACCTCTAGTTCTCACCCTATACATATTTTGTGGTTTTCAGATGCAAGACGTGAGGCACCTTGCTGAGGCATGCTGGAAGCTTCTGATAGCAAAGATCTCTATGTCTTTTGGGGCTTTATTTTGGTTATATATATATATATATATATATATATATATATATATATATATATATATATATATATATATATGTAGATACTTACTATCTCCGCTTCTTATGTATATGCTGTATTAACTTCCTCTTAGAGGTTATTTTGGAGAAATAAGTTCTGTAAACTTTGTCTTTTGGGTTCTCTTATATATATATGTATATACACTTATGTGCTCTGGCCGGTTTATCTTTGCGAGCCGAGTCTTGAGCTTTGATATTAGTACCTTGGAACTCTCTTTTGGTTATATCCATGTTAGCTTCTCTTATCTTGTTCTATTTATCGTTTACATGCCGTGAGTGTTGCGCTTTTCATTTTACCGCTTTCAATTTTAACTTTTCTTCAAAGGCTCCTAGAATAAATCTTTTTCAACTATATTATATATATAAATTTTACTTTTAGAGGTCGTAATAAATCACCACCTCTGTCTTATGACTTAAGCATAAGGCTCTGTGTGGTAGGGTGTTACAGGCATAATTGGTCTTAATTCACAAATCTTAACTAACTTACTAATTGAATTTAGTAAAAGGTTAGCATTAGTGAAAATAAGATCAACTAAGAACTCTAAATTACCAATCAATATTAGAAATTAATAACTCAAGGTCACCAAAGTCCTCAACCTAAGCCAAGAAAGAGAAAATCTATCCCATAATCAATATATAAACATTTCATCAAACACAAATAAGAAATAGAAAAAACTATAACAATCCATAATAAGAATTCAACAATAATAACTCAAATAAGCATGAATAAAATATAAAACATCCAATTCATATATAAACCAAGAATTCACATAATTCATAAGTAGCAAAATGAAGAAAAGTCAAACTAACACTAAATTCTAAGAGGACTATAGTGCAAAAACAAGGAAACAAAAGCCAAAACTATAATTAAACAAGATCAAAATATAAAATTATAAGCAAAATGGAATTGAAACCTAGAAAACCTAAAGAAAAGTTGGAGTTTCTTCCACTAAAACTATGAACAAAACCTCAGATAATGTAAAAATGGTAGATATATGAATGTAGCCTCCTTCTCCTTCATCTTGGCTTCATAATAGCATCAGAAATACCTATTGGGGGCCCCTAGAAAGCCCAAAAATGAGGATGCACGTATTTCATCAAACCCAGCACGTGGAGTCATTTTGCGCATGTAGAAAAAGCTCGTGCATGTGAGAATCTTGTGCGAAAAGCTAGCCCATGCAAGGAATGGTTGCTCGCACGAAAAACTGCCCACGCGAGCTGCCAGCAAGCTGATGAGCGGATAATTTATACCCTTTTTGGCATTATTTTTACATAGTTTTTAGTATGTTTTAGCTACTTTTTATTATATTTTTATTAGTTTTTATGCAAAAATCACATTTCTGGACTTTACTATGAGTTTATGTGTTTTTTTGTGATTTCAGGTATTTTCTGGCTGAAATTGAGGGATCTGAGCAAAAGTCTCATTCAGAGGCTGAGAAAGGACTGCAGATGCTGTTGGATTCTGACCCTCCTGCACTCGAAGTGGATTTTTTGGAGCTACAAAAGCCCAATTGGCGTGCTCTCAACTGCGTTGGAAATTAGACATCTTGAGCTTTCCAGAAATATATAATAGTTCATACTTTGCCTGAGATTTGATGGCCCAAACTGGCGTAAAACACCAGCCAGAGACCCTTTTCTGGCGTAAAACGCCAGAATTGGCACCAAAACTGGAGTTAAACGTCCAAACTGGCATCCAAGCTGGCGTTTAACTCTAGAAATGGCCTATGCATATGTAAAGCTCAATTCTCAGTCCAAGCACATACCAAGTGGGCCCTGGAAGTGGATTTCTGCACTATCTGTACTTAGCTACTTATTTTCTGTAAACCCTAGTAACTAGTTTAGTATAAATAGCACTTTTTACTACTGTATTTGCATCTTTGATCATCTTTTATCAACACTTGGGACTTTTATGTTACATTTGGAGGCTGGCCACACGGCCATGCCTAGACCTTTTTCTCTTATGTATTTTCTACGGTGGAGTTTCTACACCTCATAGATTAAGGTGCGTAGCTCTACTGTTCTTCATGAACTAATGCAAGTACTATTGTTTTTTCTTTCAATTCACGCTTACTTCTTCTCCAAGATATACTCTCGTACTTAATTCAGTTAAGTCAGAATGAAAGGGTGACCCATGACAATCACCCACTATCTTCGTTACTCGCTTAGCCAAGATCCGCGTGCCTGACAACCACAAGTGGTCTACATGATGTTCAACGTAGTCATTAGACGACAGCCGAAGTATATTCTCTTGGGTCTCTAATCCATGATTTACATCTCCTCTCCTGAGAACAGAGCATCCAAATCCGTGAGATTAGAACCTTCGTGGTATAGGCTAGAACCAATTGACAGCAATCCTGAGATCCGGAAAGTCTAAACCTTGTCTGTGGTATTCCGAGAAGGATCAGGGAAGGGATGACTATGACGAGTTTCAAACTGGTGAATGTTGGGCGCAGTGGCAGTGTGAAAAAGGATAGAGAGATCTTATTCTGACGCTAGTCAGAACCGATAGATGATTAGCCGTACGGTAGCTGTACCTGGTATTTTTCATCCGAGACGAGAAATCCGACAGTTGATTAGCCGTGCAGAAATCGTACCTGATATTTTTCATCCGAGAGGATCATATAGCTTGCCATGGAAGGGAGCACGTATGGTTGGATGAAGACAATAGGAAAGTAAAGGTTCAGAAGCAACAAAGTATCTCCAAACGCTTATCTGAAACTCCCACCAATGAATTACTTAAGTATCTTTATTTTATTTTATGTTTTAATTATCAAAACCTCATAACCATTTGAATCCGCCTGACTAAGATTTATAAAGTGACCATAGCTTGCTTCAAGCCGACAATCTCCGTGGGATCGACCCTTACTCGTGAAAGATTTTATTACTTGGACGACCCAGTGCACTTGCTGGTTAGTTGTGCGGAGTTGTGAAAAGTGTGATTGCAATTCCGTGCACCACAAGCTCCACTTCCAAATTGCTTCTCGAATTCATTTTTTTTGCTCTATACTTTTCGATTTTTACAGGCCATTGATGTACCTAAACTCTGAAATAGTTAAATAAAATTGATCACGTCGTCAAATGGCATAAAAAGAGATTAAGAATTTAATGATTAGGAGCACAAAAAGCATTATTTTAACACACAACTTTATTGGAAGCAAGATTAAAAAAACTCAATTAATTGAGTTGAAATTGTGTAAGATAATTGATAAACTCCATACTTTTTAACACAATTTAGAATGCTAAAATGGAGTTTAACATACTTGTGATGCTTGTCAAATGGAAAAATAAACTAAAAGCTCTTTTAAGTCAAAAGAGTTGCTACATATTGATCTTTTCGGTCCTACTAGTCACTACGACTTAGTTATTGTTGATGACTTTACTAGATTTAGTTGAGTTTTCTTTCTTGCTCATAAGAATGATGCTTTTTTAGCCTTCGAAACTTTTAGCAAAAAGGTTCAAAATAAAAAATATTTAAAAATTACTTCTATTAATGATCATGAAAAAGAATTTGAAAATTAAGATTTTGAATTCTTTTGTGATAAATTTGGTATCTCACATCATTTTTCTTGTCCAAGAATACCTCAACAAAATGGTGTTGTGAAAAGAAGAAATGGAAGCCTTTAAGAAGTGTCAAGAGCAATGCTTTGTGAAAGTGATATACCAAAATTTTTTTTGGGCCGAAGCTATTAATACAACATGCTATGTCGTGAATAGAATCATTATTAGGAAATTTTTGAAGAAAACTCCTTATGAGCTTTAGAACGGAACTCTTCACAATCTTAAATACTTTCATGTTTTTGGATGCAAATGCTTCATTTTGAATACAAAAGATAATTTGAAAAAATTTGATCCAAAGACTTATCAATGTATTTTTATTGGTTACTCCCTACAAAGTGTATCACAAAGACTCTAGAATTGTTGAAAAAACTATATACATGTTACTTTTTGTGATGTTAACTCTGTTTCAAGTATTTGTGAAGATGATGATGTAGGTATTCATGCTGAGAATACCAGAATTGAAGCCCAAAATCATGAAAACTCATAATCATAGCAAGCTACTCCTGAGACTACTGTGATAGACAATTTTGTAGGAGACATTTCTATTTTATCTTCTGCAACTATTGACCATCTTGGAAACAACAACAACTTTGACATAACTCCCTCTGAATCTGTTTCTAAATCTGTCAAACCTCGAGAATGGAGATTTTTTAAGAACTATTGATGAGTCCATATTTGACAATAAATTTTGGATTGATTTGAGTGGATTTCATCAAACAAACCCATATTTATTCATCTAAATAGCATACTTTTGTGTTTTCTCTCTAAATTGTGTCTAATTGTGAAAACATGCTATTTTGTGCTTAATTTAATCAATTTTATTCTACTTTCATTCCATTCGATGCCTTGATGTATTTGATGAGTGATTTCAGGTGTAATAGGTAAGAATGACTTAATAAGAGTGGAAGAGAAGCATGCAATTAGGAGAAAACATGAAGAAAACAAAGACGAAGCACACAGCCAAGTGTGCGTATGCACAACACCCTATGCGTACGCACAAGTCCCTGCACGTGACTTCATTAAAAAGTCACGTGGCTCACAAATTTGGGGGTTTTTCAGGCCCATTTCTGAAGTGCTGAAGCATATAAGGGAAAGGCTAGCAACACACACTCATACCATACACTACACAACAAACTTAGGGCAGTTTTAGGGTAGTTTTTAGGATAGTTTCTCTTAGTTTTTCTCTCAATTTTCTTAGGGTTTAGTTAGGGTTTATACTACAATTTTTCATTTTCTAACTTTGATCTTGGATTCTAGCTATTTCTATTGTAAGTATTTTTTAATTTTCTCTTTTATTACACTACTTGTTCTACACTTATATTTTAAGTCACTTTTTCAATACATATATGCTTTTGCAATTTTGAGTTTTAATTGATGAATTTGATGTTTAGTGGTTTTTATATGTTTGTTGAGTTTCCATTGTTGATTTTGTTTTTTGGTTGTTCATAGTTTCAAGTAGTTTTCTAATTTTGTAATGTTTTATGATTATGCCTACCATGTGTTTGATGAAATGCCAATTTTGATTATGAGGTAGATTTTCATTCCTTGACTTGGCAAAATAAGTATATGAAATACTAGAGTCATAATGTCTGACATTTAGTGATAATTCTTGGGTTGTTAGTTCTTATTATTTCCACTAACGCTAGCTTTTTACTAAGGTAATTAGTAAGTTAGCTAGGATTTGTGGATTAATAACAATTATGCTCACTTGACTTACTCTTCGATATTAAGGGTTGACTAGGTGAGATTAATCCATCATAATTATTATAGTTGTGGTTATGACAAGGAAGAAATTCCATAACTCATCCCAAGTCAAGGTTCCATTTATGTTTTGAACCATATTTCTCTCACTTTAAAGCATTACTTGTCTATATTACATAAATAGTTCTTTTATTCATTTATTAGTTTATTAATTACAATTTTGATTGTTCTTTTATTTCTTAATTGTTTGCTTCAACCATTGAAACCCCCTCCCCCCCCCCCGATTTTCACAACTAAAATTGTGCGCTCTTGGTCACTAGTTCTTAGGGAAGACGACCCGAGGTTTAATTACTCTCGGTTATTTTTATTTGAAATTAAACTTTGATTGATGGAATTTAATTCCCAGTTTGGACTATGCTACCGACGAAGTGATTCTTGTTTTAAAAAATTCTAAACCGCCGCAAATCCCATTCGTCAAGTATTTGGCGCCGTTGCCAGGGAGCAAGTGCAATGAGTGCTATAATTTTGGTTGTTGTGAATATGTGAATAGTGTAAATAGATACTTTTTGGGTTGTTTGTTTGCTTTTGTTAGTAATTAGAATTTTGTTTCTTTTGATTGATGTCTATTTTCCTATTTTCTTTATGAGCTATCAACCTCTCGGTTAGGAGTATGGTTGTGATTATTTTGTAGGGCTTGATAACTTCAAATTTGAATTGCATCATAGAATAGGGAATTCAATTGAGGAAGGAGCAACCTCCTCCTTATTACAATGAGCCAAACCTTCCCCAATGTGCATACCCAAACCAAGGATATGGTGGGTTTCACTTTGATTGTGTACCTCCACCACCATATACCTATGATCCATACTTCCAACATAATCCGCAATCACTACATTTTCAAACACCACACCACCACCACCATCCACCTTCTTACATACCACCTCAAGATACTCATCAATATGAACTACCTCCAACATATACAACCTTTATCCCACCCAATGAGCCTTTCCTCTTATCTAATTATGGAGTTCTCCAACCTGTGTCCAAAGAAGAACAAGAGCTTCAAGCTTTTCTCCAAGAGCAAAAAGAATTTCGAAGAACACAAGGGCAATTCGTGACTACCATAGCCGAACGGTGAACCGTTTAGTCCTTCTACGCCCATCCGATCAAGGCACTCCTCTTGAAGAATGTGAAGGATCGACTAAAGAGTGTAGTGAAGAGGAGAACATGGAGCCACAAGGGAAAGAAGAAGAGTTAAAGCATGAATTGCAACAAGAGGAAGAAAGAGGAGAAAGAGGTTGGTGAGGAAGGAGTTGACAACCAATAAGTAGAGGTCCTCTTGCAAGAATCTAGAGAAGCAATTCCATTCTAAGAGCACATTGAGTAGGTGGCAATTTCACCTATGAACTTCATTGGCCCCCATCAATATGCTATCTTAGAGATGGATTACCAACTTAAGGTCCTTCTTAGGTTGATATATGGTGGAGAAAGGAGTATTGGTTACCAAGTGAATCCAAGGTTCTTCAAGAAAAATAATTCAAGAATTGGAGCCCAAGTGGGGTGCAAGGCACAATTGAGTAGTTTTTAGAGAGTGTTGGGTTGCAATATGATCCTAATTATGTTAGCCAAGCGGAACAAGAGCCTAATTATGTTAGCCTAATTATGCTAATTTTTTATGACACCTGTATTCTATTTGCATTAATATGCACTTATACTGTCTTTCATGACCCACTCTCTCTCCCCCATTGTTGCAATTTTTGCACTATTGATATGTCATTTGCTTCTACTGTTTTGTCACTTGCATGTTGTAGCTACCATGTAGTTGAGAACATCATTATTACTTGGCATTAGCACACCCATATCTTATTTCTTTTAATATCTTTGCTTGTGGGTTATTTTTCTTCCTATTTCTCTTCTTTCAGGATGGCCACCAAGAAGGGAAACGGAAAACTTCTACTTGGGGTGGACAAACAAGTTCCTGTGCACCATCTTTTGGAGAAAAGTATCAGTTGTAGCCACCTGTCTACTTGCACATTTTAGCATGCACCGAGGACGGTGCAATCTTTAAGTGTGGGGAGGTCGAGACTGACTTCCGTGGGTTAGTTACTTTCCTGTCTCAACACCAATATTTAATTTTTTTTTTGTTAAATTAGTTGTTGTATTTGCATGTTTGATTGCATGTTTGTTTGATTTTGTGCATGTTCTTCTAGCACTACTTGGTTGAAGTGATGAACTTCTTTTCCAAGAAACTATTTTATAGCATTTCACTAATTTGAATTAAAACATTTTGAAATTGTTTGAAGAATTTAATTTGGAACATGGTTTAGAGCTCGAACACACAAAACCAGTGAGATTTTGAGCCTATTTGATTGGTCGTATTTTATCAACCAATATTCTGTTTTAGTGTGTGATGTTCTCTCTAAAATTGTGATCTTTGTCTTGCTTGATTCTATATATCCATGGTTTGATGTATGCATACACTTATATGATTGAGGCCCTTGTTTCATTATAGCTTACATACTCATATGGCCTTAACCTTTGTATTATCCTTTGCAAACCAATGTTGAGCCTTTTTAACCCCAATTGTTCTTTACTTTAACTCATCACTAACTCTAAGCGAAAAACAATAATGTCCTTAATTTGAATCCTTGGTTAGCTTAGACTAGTGAGAGTGCTCATGATTTAAGTGTGGGGAAGTTGGGTTTGGCAAGATTTAGTTTGGGAATTAAGTATGTTAGATTTTCTTTGAAAATGTGAAAAAATGTTGAGGACATGGCCATGCATTCAATATCTTAATCGTATGCATTGAAAAAAAATAAGAAAAATAAAAAGAAAAGAAAAATGAAAAAAAAAAGAAAAAAAGAGCAAATAATAAAAAGGGGACAAAATGCCCCGAAGTAAATGGTGATAGCAATGCATATACACTATACTCAAAATTGGGATGCATAAATATGTGAAAAACATGGTTATTGGATAGTTAGGTTTTGTATGTTTTACATGGATTGTCTTAGGTTAGGTGGAAAATTTAGGTTGATCAAGGATTCAGATTTTAGCCCACTTGATCAAATACATTCCTACCTTGACCCTAACCTTATTAAAACCCTTAAAAGACCTCTTGATATATGTATTTGTGCATTAAATTTTTGTTGATTGGTAGAAGAAGAGCAAGCCTTAGAAAGCAAGGTTAGTAGAGAATTGAGAGAATAGAACCTTAAACACTTGAGTGATTAGAGTGTATACACTTCCGGTGAGGGTTCGATGCTCGATTCTTTGTTCCCAGCTTTTACAAGATTTCTTCTTGCATGTTCACTTGTACTTTATTTTATGATTTGAATTAGTGGAATCCCATTCATATTTGTTCTTGGAGAATTCAATTTACTTTTAACCAAGTTGGTAGAAACATTTTGTATTTAGTTGCATTCATATAGATAGGCTGCATTTCATAAGTTTCACCATTCCTCTTCACTCCTTTATAGCTTCTATTGAGCTTAGCATGAGGACATGCTAATGTTTAAGTGTGGAGAGATTGATAAACCGCTATTTTATGGTTTATTTTGTATTGAATTCAGTGGATTTTATCAATTATTCTCACACTTATGCATATAATTCGCATGTTTTACATTTTCCTTCCTAATATTGTGCTATGTTTGAAAACATGCTTCTTTGGCCTTAAATTTGCTAATTTTTAATCCTCTCTTATTACCATTCGATGTCGTGATATGTGTGTTAAGTGTTTTCAGATTTTCCGGGGCAGGAATGGCTTAGAGGATGGAAAGGAAGCATGCAAAAGTGGAAGAAACACAAAAAATTGATGTTTTGAAAAGCTGGCAGCGATGCGTACGCGTGAACGACGCGTACGCGTGACCAGGATTTTGTCAAGCGACGCGTACGCGTGGGTGACGTGTACGCGTGACAGAGCGTCACGTGCTGCATTGTGCAGAAAACGCTGAGAGCGATTTCTGGGCTGTTTTGGACCCAGTTTCAGGCCCGAAAATACTGCTTAGAGGCTGCAGAGTGGAGCTGGATGGGGAATCAATCATTCACACCTACATACACATTAGTTAGGTTTTTTTAGATGTAGTTTTCTAGAGAGAGAGGCTCTCTCCTCTCTCTAGGTTTTAGGTTTTTTTTTAGTCTTGTTTCTTCCCAATTTCAGAATTTTACTTGACTTTAATTTAGTTTTTTTTAGTGTTTGATAAAATGCTTGGTTAGATTTTAAATTAGTCTTGTATGTTCTTAACTTAGATTGATCAATTGGAGACTCTTGAATTGTCAAAGTCTCTTGTTGGTTTGTGATTGAAAGTTGCTAGTTGGCTTGAGCTTCACTAACTCTAATCTTTGATTAGGACTTGTGAACTCAAGTTGAATTGCTCACTTGACTTACCTTCAATTGTTAGAGGTTAACTAAGTGAAGGCAAAAGGCAATTATCATCACAATTGACAACGATAACGAGGATAGGAATTCTAATTCTCAATTCTTGTTAGGACTTTTCTTAGTTGTTATTTTATTTCCTAGTTATTTATATTACTTATCTCTTATTAAAAAACCCAAAAAGATATTTTCCCATAACCAATAGTAAGTACACTTCCCTGCAATTCCTTGAGAGACGACCCGAGGTTTAATACTTCGGTTAATTTTATTGGGTTTGTATTGTGACAAAGAATTTAAATATTGATTGAGGTTTAATTGTCAGTTTAGACTATACTTGCAACGCAATGTTTTCTGTGAAAAATATTTACCGACATTTTTCCTCCATCAGATATTTCAGAACAAATTGGGAGAAAATGGTAGCATAGCTAGAAAGAAGGTCAGATTGGTAGCTCAAGATTATAATCAAGAAAAAGGACTTAATTTTGATAAATCTTTTCCACCAGTGGCTCGAATAGAAGCAATCAGATTACTCCTAGCCTATGCAGCTCATTGTGGTTTTAAACTCTTCCAAATGGATGTAAAATGTATATTTTTAAATGGTATAATAGATTGAGAAATATATGTGGCCGAGCCTCCTGGTTTTGAAAATAAAGACTTTTCAAATTATATTTTCAAACTTTTTAAAGCTCTTTATGGTTTGAGACAAGCTCCTAGAGCTTGGTATGAAAGACTTAGTTCTTTTCTTTTGAAAAATAATTTTTAAAAAGGCACCTCTGATACTACTTCATTTATTTAAAAATTTTATGATAATTTCATCCTTGTACAAATATATGTTGATGACATTATATTTGGGTCTACTGATGAGTCTGTATATGTTGATTTTAACAAGCTCGTGACAAGTGAGTTTGACATGAGTATGATGGGAGAACTTATATTATTCTTTGGTCTTCAAATCAAGAAAACTTCCAACGGCATGTTTGTACATCAAGAGAAGTCTGTCAAGACGCTGGTAAAAAAATTCGGATTGAAAAGTGCCAAGCCTATGGGCACCCCAATGCACTCGAATTTAAGGTTAGAGAAAGATGAAAATGAGAAAAATGTGAATGAAATAAGATATAGAAGAATGATTAGCTCTCTCATGTATCTCACCTCTTTTAGTCCGGATATTGTGTAAAGTATTGGTGTGTGTTCTAGATTCCAATCACAACCAAAGGAGTCCCATCTTTTAGTAGTAAAAAGAATAATTAAATATGTTCATGGTACATCCGATTATGGTTTATGGTATTCAAAGTCTGATGAATTTTCTGCAGTTGATTATTGTGATGCAAATTTTGCGAGGGATATAATTGACTAAAGAAGCACCTCTAAAATTTGCTGCTTTTTTGGGAGATCCCTCAATGTGTGCTCAAGCAAGAAGCAAGCCACAGTGACTCTATCTACTGCCGAGGTTAAGTATATCGCTGCATCTTCTTGTTGTTCTCAATTGCTTTAGTTGAAAATTCAATTGGTCAATTATAAATTGAAAGCCGATAATATACCTTTGCTTTGTGATAATATGAGTGCTATAAATATTTTCAAAAATCATTTTTTGTACTCAAGAACAAATTACATTGAAGTGAGATATCACTCAACTAGAGAGCATGTTCAAAAGAGTAATATGGACATTCGATTTGTGAAATCAGAATATCAAATTACTGATATATTCACTAAGCCATTAGCTGAGGACAGATTCTATTAACTAAGAACTACTTTAGGAATCATTAGTTTTGAATCATTGCATTAATTTTGCCAATGTTCTTTTTTGAGAATTTTGACTCACAGGTTGTTATGAGATATTTTTGGATAGATGATGAGTTTTTTGAAAGTTTGTTAAAGTTGTTATCTAATTTTTTCAAAACGAGATATGATGTGAGCTGATGAGAGGATATTTTATATGCTTTTTAACATCATTTTCATATAGTTTTTAGTAATTTTTATTTAGTTTTTATTAAGTTTTTATAGGTTTTAGTGTTAAAATCACATTTTTTATTCTACTATGAGTTTTTGTGTTTTTGGGCAATTTCATATATTTTCTAGTTGAAATTGAGGAGCTAGAGCAGAAGTCTGATTCAGAGACAGAGAAAGCACTGCTGATACTATCTAAATCTGACCTGCCTGTATTTGGAAGAGCTTTTCTAGAGCTAAAGAAGTCCAAATGAAGCGCTCTTAATGGCTATGGAAAGCTGATTTCTAGAGCTTTCCAGCAATATATAATAGTCCATACTTTGCTTCGGATTAGAAGGCCCACAACTGGTGTCCAACGCCAGCTTCCTGTCCCTTTCCAGGTGTCCAGCGCCCAAAGAGCAGAGTCCAACGTCCAAAGGCCCAAAGAGGACCCCCTAGTTGGCATTCCATGCCTAAGGAACCTCATAGCACGTGGATCTCATTAAAGCTCAGCCCAAACACTCACCAAGTAGGCCTCAGAAGTGGATTTTAGCACTAAATAGACTGTTTTACCCTTACTAGTCATCTGTTTAGTATTTAAGGGATCTTATTCATGTAATTTAGATAATCTTTAACCTTTTACACCTCCCGCTAAGGGGGGTCTGCCATATTTTTGTTTTTACTTTGTTTTTATCTTCAGTATGAGTTTCTAAACCTCCTAGGTTGAGGGAAGGAGCCGTGCTGAGTCCTATGAATTAATAAAAGTACTATTTCTTCTTCATTGATCCGTGTCTGATCTATCTCTAAGATGTATATTCTGATCTTTATCGTGGTGAACAGGACGATCTGACAAATTGACTCTGTTCATCACATTAAGATGAACGTGCCTGACAAACATCCGCGTCTACTTGGGTTCGTGTGAGTACTTGGCCGGAAAGCACGAACCAATAGCTATGCTTATACATCTCTCAGATGGTTAATCCACGATTTCGTTGGGGACTTCTCGAGACACCTGTTCAGCCAATCTCCGGGGAGATTAGGGTCTTCGTGGTATAGACTAGAATCCAAAGAAGCAGCATTCTCTAATCCGGAAGATTCGACCTTGTCTGTGGCGTTTTAAGTAGGATTGCCAAGAGAATGGATTGCTATGCGCTTCACCTTCCGTTAGATTGAATGACCACTGACAATGGCATTTGACCTGTAGCAGAGGAGATCAAGGACCATTAGCGTGGCTTTGATCACTTACAGCCTGCCATAGAAGAAGATCATTCACAAACAAAGAAGACAGTAGTACCAGAGTTACTTCAGAAAGACAAAGCAACTCCAACTCCTAACTCTATTCCTATCAGTATTTCAATTCCCAGCATATAATACCTAATAGCTAACCTCTTAATAGTCAACTTCTTCTGATTCTGCCTGACTAAGACCTGCAAGACAACCATAGCTTGCTTCAAGCCACAATCCTCATGGGATCGACCCTGACTCGCTCAGGTATTACTTGGACGACCAAGTGCACTTGCTGGTACTGCTGCTGTTGTACGAAATAGTGTGAATTTTGCGTATAAGCGCAACCATGAGCCAAGCTCATTTTTTTTATTTTTTGTGGACCCTTCTGTTTCCTTAAAATATTTTTTTAGGCCTAAATAATAGTTTCTTTATATGTGTGGGCCTCATTGTTATTTTATCATATATCTATATCTCTTATTTTATCTTTTTTGAAAAACAAACAACTTTTTGGTGATTCTTGGTACAATTTTTTCGGACTTTGTAATCACTTTTTTCAAACAAGTTCTTCAGGCTTTCTAATCTTTTTTTAATATTTATTTTTAAATTTTTTTCAAAACAAGACAAAAGTGCAACCTTTGGTTTTTCATCATACCTTTTGCATATTTATTTGACTAACGTTTCACATTCATCAACACACACTACTACACCACTTCTTTTTTGAAAATAGCAATCCCTAGGTATCTTTAAGATGAGAAAGAAAACTACCACTAGAAGAGGATTATTGCCTCGTAACCCTCGAACTGTCCCAGATTACCTTCGAAAGCTTCCCTCTCGTCAAGCACACATTCATATCTGTATACACTCACATTCATTGTCTTATTCTCCTCCTAAACCTAAACCAATGGCTCGTACTAAGACCACTGCTTGCTTATCAACTGTTACTTCTCAAGCTTCAGAGCCCTCTTGACCAAGTGTAGCTAAAAGAAAAAGGCCAATGACCAAAGAAAAACCTCCTTCATCTCCATCTCCTCGCTCCACCTCTCACCAAACCCCTCATCCTGCCTCTTGTCCTCCCTCTACTCCCTCACAAAGAGGTTACCCTCATTACTTTCTTCGTTCTGTTAGGGAACTAAATGATTTTTATCCCATTGCCTTCAAGTTATATTTTATTGACCTTTCTCACTCACGCTACAACACTATCCATTTTTTTAACATGAACTATGAGTTTCATAAAGCTATGGTTGTAAACCATCCTCTTTGTTCTTCTTATATTGCTGATCTTTCTACATTAGCCCAAAAAGGTCTAAACTTTGTTGAAAATATAAAATTTCTTGACTGAAACCATCTCTTTAACATTAGAAAACCAGATTACCCTAAATTTGTGAGAATTTTATGCCAATATATTTTATCATGAAGAAAATGTTGATTCATATGTCAAAGGTTGTGAAATTAATCTCAACAGAAACACTATAACTACATCTCTTGGTTATGTAGATGTGGACATTATAAACTCTGGGTAATTAGTAAATAATTAATAAATTAATTAATTATTATTTAAAGAAATTAAAAAATTAAATTTGATGTGTTAGAGGGGTAGAAATAATTAAAATATGAATTTTGACACTAATTTTAAATGTTTTGGCCCAAAACTGCGGTAAACTGATTAGACCGGGCCCATGGCCTAGCCTACAAAACACTAAAGCAAGCTCTCTTCCTTCTCATTTTCAAGGAAACACACTGAGGAAGAGGGAGCTGCATGCCAAGAACCCTAACCCTCACTCAAAGCTATATTTGCCATAATTTGCAATCCGGATCTTCGATCGCTGCACCGTCGGCGGTTACGCGAGCACCGCGTCGAACTCTACAAAATCCAATAAACAATGTGGTAAGTACCTCACTATTTCTTACTCATCCAATCTCTCCTAATTTTCAAATTTGAGATTTTGATTTTGAAAGATTATCTGATTTTAGGTGTTTAGGATCAAATTAGACTTGTGGATTTGCCAGGTCTTGTCCCAATTTTTGTTGGTAAGGTGAGAAACCTCTAACTCTTGTGAGTAATTAATAACTATGAATCCTAATTCAATTCTTGTGTGATATTAGTTGGTATTGGTTTAGATTATGTGTGTTGGGACCAAATTGGTGGTGTTATAAGCTTGATTTTGGACCGCAGGGGCCGAGTTGCTATTGGTGTACATTTTGGTGTTTGGGACATTAGTGGAATAGTGGTGTTTGTGGCATTCCAGGAATTAGAGAGAGATCGTCCAAGGTATGGTTTTGGTTTCTCGTAGATAATATATAATATATCGTGAAAACTTAGGCTAATTGACCATAGGATAGGTTGAATATTGTGAAATTGCTAATGTTAGTGATTTTGGTGAAAAATTGAGTTTGTTATAAGTTTGAGATGATGATTGATGAGAATGATGCTCTTGAGTTATAATTGTTGAGGTATTGATGAATTGCATTATTTTGATTGAGAATTGTTGGAATGGAAATGCTAAGATTAAGAATTGGCATGTTGTGCAAGGTATTGAATAATTGAAAAACTGTGTTAAACTTGTTTATTGTTGTCTTGGAGTGTAAAACATTGGTTTGAGTTAAGGTTGTTAGTAAAATAGAGGTTTTGGAGATTTTTATAAAAATTTTACTTTTAACCAAACTTCGGCAGGCCATAACTTGGCTTCCAGATCCTTAATTTCTGACAAATTATTTCAAATGAAAATTGGATCCGTGAACTTTATGCAGCTCTAAAAACGGACTAGAAACGATTTTTAACGAAAAAGTTATACGTGTCAAAAGTTTGGTGTATAAAAGTACTTTCTATAGAATTTAACATATTTTTACCATTTCTGACGGGCATGCGTACACGACACACACACATGACGCAGATGTTTTGTTCTATCCAGATGTCCCGCGTACGTGGGCATGTACATTTGTACGCGCAAGGGGGTTTTTCAGGTTTGCGTACGCGGGCAAGAGCCACGCGATGCGGGAGATCATTGCTATTTGAAGGGCTCGCGTACGTGAGCAATGGTCGCGTACGCGAGTTGGGAAAATGACACCACCGCATAGACCCTATTTTGGAAAACATTGCATTCTTGTGATTTAAACATGATTTCTAACTTCTAAACTTCTATGGTTTCCTTCTAAAGTCCTAAATTAAGTTCCTAATTATAAGGGGAGGGGTAAATTGGGAGAAAGAGTTAACTTGGCGGTGAAGAAAAGCTTGGAAATAATGGTGTGTAGACACGAGGAAGTGCGGAAATGATGGTGATATTATGAATAATGACAAAATTGATAATCAATTATTGATATTGAATGAATATGATAAACGAGGCATGATTGAGGACGATTGATAATGAGTATGTCTGTATTTTCTCTCTGGTTGTAAGAGTGACAGGAGACCTATTTTCTCTAATGGTGACAGTGCACATATTCCCTCTAATGGTAATAAGCACTCTCCTTTTAACGACTGATGTGCTGAGATATTTGTACATAACAGAGAGACAATGTCCTAGTTAGCTACTGGACATGTTGGGATGGCTATATAACTAACAAATAAACTCATTAGCCGTAGGACAGGCATGCATCATAGGCATTTGTTTGTTTTGTTTGAATGTGCTTTACTTGGGTTTGCCTATTTAATTATCTATGCTTAATTGCTATGTGCTCTATCTATTGTAACTGCATTCTATCTGTGATTTCTTTGTCTGTATTGTTTGTCTGTGCAACTAAGATGCCCCTTGTCTGGCGGAGGAGTGACGAGGGTTGTTCCATCGGTGTTTCGGAGGACTGGAGAAAGCAAGATTCAAAGGGTTAAGTTAGGATTTGAGTTATAAACTTGAAAACCTTAGATTATATACCCAAAATCTGGTTTAGCTTATTTTTTAAGTTTAAATCTAAGTGTCAGAGTTCTAGGATTGCCTTTGGCTTTTTTGGGACCTTATATATTATGTATGTGGGCACCATTACCATGCTGAGAACTCCCGGTTCTCATTTCTTACATATGTTGTCCTTTTCAGATGCAGGTCGAGAAGACATCACTAGGCGTCTGGATTTACTCTGCAGGCGAAGTGGGGATGCTAGCTTTTGATATTTTGCTATGTATATATATGTCTAGATAATTATCCGTGTATATATATATATATATATATATATATATATATATATATATATATATATATATATATATATTGGATCTAAACCTCTTAGAGGCTTTTGGTTGAGAACTAAGTGTATGTTTATGTATTTTGGGATAATCGGCTTGTGTATGTATATATATTTATGTAAATATTCTCCGACCGGCCTTGGCTTCACAGGTCGAGTCAGGAGCTTGATATTCTGTATCTTTTGACACTTCTCTCTTATTATATCTATGTGCCTTTACTTTTTTTCGTATGTAAGTTTCTGTTACGTGAGCATTGCGCTTTTTCTTTTATGATTTTCTTTAAGATTTCCTTCAAGGCTTCTCGATTATTAAATTCTTTCAACTACTACTATGTATATATTTTATTTTAGAGGTCGTAATGCCATACCACCTTTGTTTTATGGCTTAAGCATAAAGCTCTGTATGGTAGGGTATTACATTATGGTATCAGAGTAGTTCATTCTTGTAGAGCTTGAGGGACGGACTGGCTATGCTTCTAGGCATACTCTGGGTGTCTATACATGCTAATTAGGATATCTAACTAATATATATGGCATGAATGTTCATGAGCATGCATTTGAGACTTTGAAGCACTAGACTTGCGATATTAAGACTGATCACCTTGATATCACTTGTTTGGTGTGAACAGGAACCAAATGGCGACTCGTGGACGCAGACGCGGCCAAGGAAGAGGTAGGAATAGTAATGAGTAACCCAAAACAAATGCGAACAACCCACAAACTTCATGGTTGCCCTGGAAAACATGGCTGCTACAATGCAGGCTACGGTTACGGCGTTAGGGAATCAAGTTGGTAATGGGAATGGCAGTAATGGTGAAAATAGCCCGAGGATGCTCGCCACTTTCCTGAAAATACACCCACCAAACTTTAGAGGAACTACGAATTCCACTGAGGCCGATAACTGGTTTCAGGCAATGGAATGGGCTTTACAAGCACAGCAAGTCCCTAAAAATCAATGTGTTAAGTTTGTAATTTATCAGTTAATGGGTGAAGTCCAGTATTGGTGGCAAGGGGCACAATGCCTTCTGTTGTAGGATGATGCTGCTATACCTTGGGATGCATTTCGAACTGAGTTTTACAAGAAATACTTTTTCAATTCAGTCAAAACGGCTAAGGAACTTGAACTGCTATAATTATAAGTTTGAGCAGGGTCAAATATCGGTTGCTGAGTACACGAATAAGTTTGAGGAACTATGCCGTTTTTCCAGAATCTACCAAGGTGCTCTGGGAGACTTCGAGGAGTGGAAATGTATCAAATATGAAGGAGGACTCTGGAGTGATATTTTGAGTTCAGTAGACCCGATGGAGATCAGAGTGTTCTCTGAATTGGTAAACAAGAGTAGAATTATGGAGGAATGTTCAAGGAAGGTTGCTATGGCAGAAGGTGATAGCCGGGAGTTCCACCGAAAGGACCACAACCAGAGTTTTGCACCAAGGGGCCAAGAATTTAAGAGAAGAGAATACACACAACAATTTTTCCAGGGACGAAATAACCTCGGAACGAATGATGACCACCAAGAAAATGGTAGAAAAAAATAGACAGTGGTTGCTTCAAATAATTCGAGTTGTTAGAGATGTGAAAGATATAACCCAAATAAGTTGTATTGTTATGTCTCGGGCTTATATTACAATTGCAGAAAGCCAGGACATTTGGTCAGAGATTGCCCACACAGGAGAAACCGGGATGTAGCCAGAATCGATCCTCAAATCCAAGGTAATAAAGGAACTAGTAAACAAATTTTAATCGCTTTGAACAATACCAAAAAATGGCATTCATTCATAACACATGGTTGAGTTGTAAAAATCATAATTTACAGGTGAAATATTGGTGGATGACTTTGAGTTAATTAGACAGGGGGTTTCGGTTAGCACAAATGAATAGGTAAGTTCTTAATAGGCAACGATCAAAGTGACGCAGCAGAAGCGTGAAGATTGCGAAGACGTTAGGACTATTAGGGTGAGGAGGAAAAGTTGTGGAAGATAAGCTGTTGCGAAAATTGGCAAAAGGTCGAGGAGTTGTATGTTGAACTAAAAGGAGGACTACTCTCGCGTACTCTTGTGGTGATCGATATTTTCAAGGGCAAAATTTTTGTTAGGGGGTAACATGTAAACTCCGGGTAATTAGTAAATAATTAACAAATAAATTAATTATTATTTAAAGAAATTAGAAAAATAAATTTGATGTGTTAGAGGGGTAGAAATAATTAAAATATAAATTTTGACACTAATTTTAAAGATTTTGTCCCAAAACCAGACCAAACCGATTGGATCGGTCCAATCCGGACCCATGGCTTAGCCTACAAAACACTAACGCAAGCTCTCTTCCTTCTCATTTTGAAGGAAACACACTGAGGAAGAGGGAGCTGCATGCTAAGAACCCTAACCCTCACTCAAAGTTCAATTTGCCATAAATTCCAATCCGGAGCTCCGATTGCCGCACCGTCTACGGCCACACAACCACCGCATCGAGCTCTACAAAGCCTACTAAACAATTTGATAAGTACCGCACTATTTCTTGCTCATCCCCTCTCTCCTAATTTTCAAATTTGAGGTTTTGATTTGAAAGATTATGTGATTTTGGGTGTTTAGGATCAAATTAACCTTGTGGACTTATCGGGTCTTGTCCTAATTTTTATCGGTAAGGTAAGAAACCTCTAACTCTTGTAAGTAATTAATAACTATGAATCCTAAGTTGATTCTTATGTTATATTAACTGGTATTAGTTTAGATTATGTGTGTTGGGACCAAATTGGTGGTGTTGGATGCTTGATTTTGGACTGCGGGGCCAAGTTGCTATTGGTGTGTATTTTGGTGTTTGGAACATTGGTGAAACGATGGTGTTTGTGGTGTTCCGGGCGTTAGGAAGAGATCGGCCAAGGTATGGTTTTGGTTTCTCGTAGATAATATATAATATATTATGAAAACTTAGGCTAGTTGACCATAGGATAGGTTGAATATTGTGAAATTGCTAATGTTAGTGATTTTGGTGAAAAGTTGAGTTTCTTATAAGTTTAATATGATGATTGATGAGAATGATGCTCTTGAGTTAAAATTGTTGAGGTATTGATGAATGGCATTATTTTGATTGAGAATTGTTGGAATGGAATTGCTAAGATTAAGAATTGGCGTGTTGTGGAAGGTATTGAATAATTGAAAAATTGTGCTAAACTTATTTAATGTTGTCTTGGAGTGTAAAAGATTGGTTTGAGTTGAGATTGTTGGTAAAATAGAGGTTTTGGAGATTTTTGTAAAAACTTAATTTTTTACTAAACTTCAGTAGGCCATAACTTGACTTTCGGACTCTCAATTTCTATCAAATTTGTTTCAAACGAAGATTAAGTCCGTGAAGTTTACGTCGTTTGAAGAATATACTAAAAACGATTTTTAATGAAAAAGTTATGCACATCAGAAGTTTGGTATGTAAAAGTACTTTCTACAGAACTTAACAGATTTTTACTATTTCTGAGGGGCATGTGTACACACAAGCAACGCAGACATTTTGTTCTATCCAGACATCCCGCGTATGCGTACGCGTGAGGGGGTTTTTCAGGTTCGCATACGCGGCAAGAGCCACGCAACGTGGGAGATCACCACTGTTTGAGGGGCTCGCGTACGCAAGTTGGGCAAAAGACACCCCGCGTATGCGCAACGTGGCATGCATATGCAGGACCCTATTTTGGAAAACATTGCATTCATGTGATTTAAACATGATTTCTAACTTTCAAACCTCTATGGTTACCTTCTAAAGTCCTAAATTAAGTTCCTAATTATAAGGGGAGGGGTAAACGGGGAGAAGGAGTTAACTTGGCGGTGAAGAAAGGTTTTGAGATAATGGTGTGTAGACATGAAAAAGTGCAGAAATGATGATGATATTATGAATAATGACAAAATTGATAATCAATGATTGATATTGAATGAATATGATAAACGAGACATGATTGAGGATGATTGATGATGAGTATGTCTGTGTTTTCTCTCTAGTTATAAGGGTGACAGGGCACCTATTCCTTCTAATGGTGACAGGACACATATACCCTGTAATGGTGACAGGGCACTCTCCCTTTAATGAACAGCCGATGTGCTGAGATATTTGTGTACAACTGAGAGACAATGCCCGGGTTAGCTACCGGACATGTCAGGTGGTGTAGATTTTAGAGTCCACAAACTAACTGACAAGTGCACCGGGTCGTACCAAGTAATACCTCAAGTGAGTGAGGGTCGATCCCACGAGGATTGATAGACCAAGCAACAACAATTGAATGATTCACTTAGTCAGACAAGCAGAAAATAGTGTTTTGGGATTCAAACGCATCAAACAGTAAATTAAGAATTTAGAAAGCGAACAACGAAATTAGTGTGAGAAATATGTGAGAGAACAGTTAAGGTTTCAGAGATATTTATTTTTCTAGATTTATATTTCTTACCAACTATTTTAATCATAAAATATTCAATTCATGGCAAATTGTAATTGATTAAACCCTAATTCCTTAGTGATTTAGTCTCCTCTAACCTAATCAACCTATATATTAGAGGGTTAGGTTCAATTCCAGTTTATTAGCCACAAAAACCCTAATTACCCAAATATAAAAGGATTATATATCACGTATCCCATTAAGTCCAGGCAATTAGTGATTTAGGAGGAATTTACTTTCAAGCTAGTATTCAGGTGAGATAACTTTTCAAAGATTCAACAAGAATTTATGTAGAACAACAGTTATTTTTCAATACACTCAAATTCATAAGATGAAGAACGAAAGTAATCCTTGAATTTAAATCAATACATTAATTAAAATAGAGTGACAATAGTTTTAGATCATAGAATAAACTGAGCTCCTAACCTTAACAATGGAGGTATAGTTGCTCATGGCTCAAAGAGAAAACTAGGATTTAAAAGTGTGTAGAAACTAGAATGAGGAAGAAGAGAAGAAACATCCGAAGGGCTAAATCTTTTCTCTTTTATATCTAACCTAATTTTGATTTGAAAATAAAATCGAATAATAACTACGAAAGCCCAAAAGATTGTGTTTGGGAATAAAAATAACGAAACAAAATAAAATACAAAATAAATATGACTCAAATCTAACTAATGAAGCCCCTTCATTAAAGTTGGATTCGCGCTACTGGCGCTAAACGCCAGAATCGGCATTTAACGCCCCTCGAGGTAGTGAGCTCGCACACGTTACGAGGCACCTGGCGCTAAACGCCTAGGTCCGCATTTAGCACCGGCTTCACAGAATGGTTGCATGCGTTACAAAGCACTTGGGCGCTAAAAAATATCCTACTCTTTCTTTTGGCATGCTTTTAACTTGCATATTTGAATATTTTAGTGTTGATCTGAATAATGAGACCTATGAAAATAAAAACTCTTACTTGAAAGGCTGTGGTGCAGATAAGCAACAAAAGAAAGAAACTACTCGATCTAAAAAAGTAGTAATTGATGAAGATGATTTTGAAGATATTTCTAGATCTACAGCTGGAACTACTACATCCTCAAGCCAAATGCATCTGCTTACTGGTGTTGTAAAGGATGTGCTTCAAGAGTTCATCAACTTGTCCAAGCATCAAATCACTTCAAGCAAGGAAGAGAGAAAGCTTGTTGTCCAAAATAAAAATGCCTTGCGAAAATTCATGGATCGGGTTGAGGTACTTCTTAAGTATGTGGACAACATGATTGAAGATGAACACGTCCCATCTGATCCTAAAGATGAAGAACCTCTAGGAACTGAGGATTAAGGCTTGGATGTTTAGAGTGTCTCATACTGCTACATTTGCTTTACTTCAATTCCTGTTGACTGACTTTTTATGAGACTGTTTTGTTTTATCTCATGTTTTTCATATTTTTAGATGACTATAATAACTGTTGTTACTTTGACATTCCTTTGACACTGTTTTATTTCCTAGCTTAACAAAATTTTGTGCAGATTTTTTACTGCACTTTTATTCTCTTTGATGATAAAAGGAGGAGTAAAAGTGATAATAATTGTTATGAGGCTTGGGTTATTAAGATATTGATTTCAATTGATTTCAATTTGTCTTTCTCATATGATATGTTGATCTGATTTAGAAGCTTTAATGTTGCTCTATTATTTAATTGAATTGATTAGGTTGTGATTTGTTCCTCTATAAAGTATGGTCACACATTAAGGGGAGCAACCATCAAGAAAGAAAGCGGGAGCTCATCATGACATTTTAGAATTAACAGTCCATTATAAAGGAATGGTATCATAAAAAAGAAGTCTTCTAATCTATGTCAAATTTTTTTAATTATCATCCTTTTTAATTGTTTGTCATCAAAGAAAGATTATTGAGTTTAGAAACAATAATCATTATTGATAATGACAAACATATATATATATATATATATATATATATATATATATATATATATATATATATTTAATTGGGTTAAAAGCCCAAAAATTGATTGATGTATGTTTTATTGTTGTAGGCCCAAGTCAATTTTTGTTTGTGTAGCCCAAATAGAAACAAAGTTTAGCAACATTGTTTATTACATAGATTAAAGCACTTGATGCAGCTAACCAAGTTGGGTTGGTCTAGTGGTTAGCTCACTAGTCCGCTTAAGCAAGTGTCGGGGGTTCGAATCCCGCCTTGTGCATGCAGCAACCCATTGGCCAGCGGCAAACCCTTAAATGGAGCTCAGTACCGTGACGGATTAGTCCTTGACCTGCCGGGTTGGGAGATACCGTGGGAAACCAAAAAAAGCACTTGATGCAGCTGGAGCTTTACCATTTTGGGTGAAGAAAATCAAGTTAAAGGTAGTTCACTTTTTGTTGGCACCAAAATCATTCATCAAATAAGCATTGGAGGAAAAGGTCAAATAAAGGAGCTAAAGACAAAATCAAATACTGATTTGGTTTAAAAGAAAAGTATTGTAGCTATGTTAACCAAAATGGAAAACAAAATAGCTAATTGAAGCTACTTTGAGATGCTGCAATAATTCGAAAAAGAAGAAAGAAAAATGAATCTTTTTTCTTAGATCAAAATGAAGGGTAAAAGATGAAATTTGGAGCTAAAATTTGAGATCAAGGATGGTGATATTGCTAGCCCTTAAAAGACATCATCAACTACAAAAATAACTAGCAAAGACAGCAAGAAGAACTCAAGCAACTATGATACTACTGCTACGGCAACATTGTCAATTTGCATCCCTGCGCCTTCATTACCTCTACGCATCTGTTCTGATTCTAGGAGAAGAAGATAAACTCTACAGTATCCTTGTACTTAGACCTTGTCCCAAGGAGCACTTCAAGCCTTGGAAGCATTATCCCTTAATAAAACGAGTAACCGGCCAAGAATTGAAGACCAAAGAATGAGAACTGAAAATCAGAATTTTTCATAACTTTCAAGCTATTCACATCTTCTTCATGTTGCTTTATTGAATACTTTCTTTTTTTAGTTTGTCTTTCTTTGATTTCTAATGGAAAAAGATATTAAGTGAGTTATTTAAAAAAAGTTATATGAAAAAAAAGACCAAGAGTGTTGAACTTGAAGAAAAAGTCATTAAATATATGAATTTCTTTTGATGTATTTTCTGTTTTGTATCATGATCCTGAGAGGTTCTACTTATTAAGTTGGGTGAGCATTTAGTATTGAGAGTTTAGGTTAGAGAATCTAGTAGAACAAGCTTGGTTTGAAGTTTGTGAGTTCCTTGATAGGATTAGGGAGAATTCTAGAGAAAAAACAAGCTTGGTTAGAAGTTTGCGAGTTCCTTGATAGGATTAGAAAAAATCTTAAGAAATTGGCATTTGTAATCTTAAAAAAAAATATTGAAAATTCTATTATTGTTGTGATAGAGACTGAATATAGATTTTATTGTACAAGAAAATTAAAATAAGATATGGTGGTGTAAGATTCTCTTTTCTTCTCTATTTTATTTTGTTCGTTACGAGATAAAATGAATTTGCCTCTTGCATAATTGTTATCTCAGAGACAGCAGTAACAAAGTTTCAATCTGTTTTGAAGTTCAAATTTCAAATCACAAAAGGCGACTCTAGATTTAATAGTCCTTCTCTAGCCTATTGATATCTGGATTTGGCTATGGTGGTGAAAGTATCAAGTGGTCCTTAAAGGACACTTTAATTTGATTCCAAATGTGTGGCTGTTGATCAATCATACATGTTAGTTTGTGTTTTTATATTCTTACCCATAGTTTATATTAATTATAAAGAAGGCCCAGTCATTAACGAAAGCAATGTTAATCAGATGCAGTTAAAAAATGGTTAAGTTTATGGACTTTTTGTAAGTTGGGCCTTTAATGGACATTTTTATAAAGAACCAATATTTTGAAATAATATTAGACAGTAATTAACAAAAATTCTAACGCTACTAGTTACTGTTTTATGAGAAAAAACCTTATAAAGCAAATTTTAAAGAAAAAAAAAAACTGACAAGTAAAAGTGTCCAGTATAATAATAATAATAATAATAATAATAATAATAATAATAATAATAATAATAATAATAATAATAATAATCCTTGATTATATACATTGTTTCATCAAAATATTGATTTCAGCCAAAACATATAACAATTCGTTAAAAATAATTTTAAAAAGGTTAATGTATTATTATTTTTAATTTTGAAATGACTAAAATTAGATTGTAAATTAGAAAGCACCGATACGACACACGACACAGATCTGACATAATACAGATATGCCGACACGTTATTTTTATAAAAAAAATTGGATACGACACGTTTAGGAACGTTGTGAATTAAAATTTGAATAATATATTAAATTAATAAAATATCATATTGTAAATATAAGAGTAAATATAGTTGTATAAAAAAGTCTTAAAATTATGTAATTATTAAAAAAATAAAAAATTTTAATCTACTCTTGATTAAGTAGATTTAGGTTTTGATTTTTTAATTATCTTATTTTTAAATTTTAATTTTAATTTGTTTTAATTTTAGAAAAAATTTAAATCAGAAAGAAAAAAATTGGTTAATCGGGCCATAAAATCACAAATTTAATTGAAGAGTTGCAGTCCAGCAGAAAGATCCGTCTCATGTACATATGACTCGAGTCGCACTCGTTCGGATTCGTGACATCTCCACCAAAATTTTGCACCGCAAGAAGACATGTCGCCGATACACTCGTTTGAAGTATCCACCGCGTGTTGGCGTCGGATTCGCGTCCGACATGGATACGCCGGCACCATGAGAGAATCCGTGCTTCATAGATTGTGAATAATATATGTGTAGTTCAATTGTCTTCAGTTACTATATTAATCTAACCGTGATATTATATAACAAAGATATTTTAGTAATCAAGTGTAATTAAATTGGTCTAATGGCTTAGCTCTATTTGGTTTTGAAAAGAGGATAAGACAAGATTTTGAAAACAAGACACAAAATACACTAATGCAGTATATCTCGACAGAATATTTCTATTTATATGTCGTCTGTAAAATACGATTTTGTGTCTTTTGTCCCTATTTTAGTGTCATGTGTTTGTAGACAAACACAACCTTAAAAATTGATAAAAAAAAATTAGTGGATTAGACATTTAGAGTTGATTACTAAAATAATTTGTTCACCTGATATTTTTTAGAAAATAAATTTAAATATTTTTATTTTTAAATATATTAAAAATTTAAATGCTGAACTATATTTACGTAATTAATAGAATGTTACGAATAATAATATGATCAATTAAATAATAAAACTACATTTTTATTATTTATATTACATATGTAGTTACTAAAATTTGTGTTTATTATTTATATTACTCATGACATATGTAGTATCTAAAATGTAGGGTTTACAATTTAGAATTTAGACATTTATGACTTATGTATTTAAAAAAGGTTTATATGAATGATAATTAGAGTTTAGGATTTAGGGTTTAGGTTATAGGATTTAGCGTTTAGGTTTTAATTTTTAGTGTTTAGGATTTAGGGTTTAGAGAAATTTTTTTTAATATTTTGTAACATCAATTTAATGCAAGAATAATAAATAATCAATATTTATTTTTATACGAAAAAGAGAAATTTATTATTTAAAAATAACTATGTTACTAAAAAATTGTGTTCGAGAATGAAAAAGGGATTTTGAATTAAAAAAATACATAATAATCAAAATAGATAATTTAGCAAATTGGATAAGCCATAAAGAGTTTTTTATTGGAGAAGATTTTGCAGCAGCACTTTATGATGGAGAAGTCCATCGATCGTATTCAAAAAGTGATTACAACAGTTGAAAATAACACGAGTCTGATATAATTGAAATTAAATATTTGTATCCAAAATTATAATTTGTTGAGAATATTAACGTTGTCATTAAAAATTAAAATTAAAATTAAATTGTTTTGAAAAATTAATTTTGATTTAATTCTGTAACTATCAATATGATTTTATTTACCTTAATATGTAATTATGTTTTGAGATACAAATTGAGGAAAAATACTATTTTTAAATAGTATAATAAAAAATTATTTTTATTTGTGCAATAGACCTTAACACCTAATACAAAATAAGATTCGAACCCAAAAACGCGATTTAGGCTCAAGCTCCAATACCTCAACAATAGTAATTTACCCAAGAAGTTAAGATAGGCGAAGCAAATTAAATGGGAATCCCCGAAATATACCACAATAGCAGGGCAATTATACCTGCGAAGGTTATCTTAGCTGCTCAGGTAGAGTCCGGTGACGCATACTACGTACGTTGAAAACTCCATGAAAGCTGATGTGGACATCATGTCGAGGGAAAAATCTTAGATCCAAAAATTATCAGACTTGCGAACTTCTGATTCACCATCATCAAAGCCTCTCTCCGGTGGGTAAAAAGTTGAAAGAAAGGCCAAGTACATACCAAGTTATTGGAAGAAGTCAGAGACCAGCTCGATGTAATAACGGCGGACTGTTCCTTCGAAACCTGGAAAATCGACCGCGTCAGACCGATCTCCACTACCCCCGGACAATTCCGATATCTTATTGTCACCATTGATTAGTACACCAAGTATATCGAAGCAGAAACGTTGGCCACGATCACAGCCAACCAATGTCGAGAATTCCTTTGAAAACAAGTCATAACTCGAGTCAAAATACCTTAGATTTCAATTTTCGATAAGGAGACCCACTTTGCATACAGACGCTTTCAAAAAGACTCGAAAAGAGACATAGATCTTGTATAAGCTCTATCCCTATCTTGTAGGCTCTTAAAGTATTATTGTCTTATTTCTCATAAGCATTATATGTAGATAATTTTTAATCGATCAATTTTAAAATAACTGTAATTAATGTATTCTATCTATTCTATTATATGAAAATTGGATTTCTGCACTTAATGATGGAGCTGACGTGGCATGCTTCTGAGAGTTTTTTTCGATTTATTTCGTTTAACTCATTAAATACAAGTTACTACGGTGAATTAATTATAACAAATAATTCATTTGATTATATATTTAAATATCGTACAATTTATAATAATTTATATCAATCAAATAATTATTAATAGTGAGTCCAATTTATTTCTTTTAACTCATTAAATATAATTCATTCCAGTAAATTAATTATATCAATTAGTTCATGTAATTAGATATTTAAAAATCACACATTTTATTATTATTTATATCATTTAATTAATTACAACTTATTATATGGATTATTTTAATTTATTAATTTATAAGATGTAGTTAAAATAGATAATTTCTTATGTATTCTAATTGAATATAATAAAGACAGATTAATTTAGTTAAGTAAATAATTGTCTCCTAAAAGAGTGTTTCTTTATTTGTCTTTTAATTCATTAAATTTGATCAACTATTTTCTTATTTATTTTTTTGAATTCAATAAATTAAATCAAATGAAATCAATTATACTAATTATTTGTATTAACTAATTGATTTGATCAATTCTTAAAAATATTTTTATTTGATTGGTTATATTTATTTGATCAATTCTTAAATGCTTCCACACAATCCGTCTCACAAATAACATCTCGTTGACCCACATCCCAAGCTAAGAGATATCATCTCCAAATAGCAAACAATTCTCCTTGAAGAATACTATTACTCTCAATCATTCCCAAACACCCCATTTGCCAGCTCCCATTACAATCTCTAATAACACAAGCAAAACCAACACTATCACCCGAACCAAAATAACTAGCATCACAATTAATCTTAAAAGTACCAATGGATGGGGGATTCCAAAAACCATTTAGAGTAGAGGGAAGGGACATACGTAATAATTCAAAAATATTTCTAAGCTCCTTTTCTGAAGTTAATGCCAGACAAATGACTTTTTTCGGAGGCCAAGTTTCATGGGGATTAAAGATGTCGTTATTCCTTGCTCGCCATATCCACCAAAGTCCCGAAAAGAACTTGAACGGGTGCTCTCTGCTATGATACAAGAATCAGTTCTTCAAATCCAAAGGATGACAAGGAATATCCAACCTTTGCCAGACAAGCTGAGCTTTTGGACAATCCCGAATACAATGTATAACCGATTCCTAGCTAGAAAGACATCTTGGACACCTATCCGATGACGACATCCCTCTTCTAAAGCGAAAACTTGCAGTAGGAAGAGCCTCCTTGAGACACAACCAAGCCAAAAACTTATGCTTTTCCGGAACAAGCTGACGCCAAAGCCAAAGCCAATTCTCCCTCTCCTCCCAACCAAACAGCTGCTTACACAACCACAACTAAGTGGCCGGTATAATTCCACGTCACAAACCGACGAATGCTTACAATTGGAATAAAAAAAAAAACAGTCAAATAGATATTCATAGGGATTAACTGCAATTTGGGACTTAATAGAAATATGTCAAATTTTCATAGGTGAGATTCTGGGAGCCTATCCACGTGAAATGGACAGGGACAGGGATATAGTTACTCTTTCTATAAGACCTGTTACAACAACGCGAATATAGAATTACCTATTTTTTCTAATATATATATATTTTTGAATTCAGTAACCTCAATTGTTGCATCCAATTCGAACATTTTTTTTTAGACACATCCTTAGTCTTGATTTTGCATGTCTCTCTTATTCACTTTCTCTACCTATTAAGTTTGTCACTGCATCACTTAGTTTCGTTCTATTAATTATGTTATGTAATTTGTTAGAAGATATTTTTATATTTTTTTAAATGTTACTTATTATAATGAATATATTATAAATTGTGTTGAATTATATTGAATTAATTATTTTATGATTATTATATTATGACTTTTTTATTTAAAAGAAATTTAAAAACATATCCATAGATAACTCGGAGATGGTAGTGAGGGTACTCGCAGTGCCTTCAATCTAACTCATTTAGACATAATGAAAACATGTATTCCATAAGAAGAAAATGTTTATTTTAATTATTCATTTCTTTTTTAAAAACACATTTTTTTCTATTTATCAAATGTGTCTATCAATCATATAATTATTTTTTTATAATTACAACTAATATATTACAATTACCAATGTTAAGTTATTAAAAAAATTATATAACTAAAAGTAAAACTTTAAAAGTTTTTATGAAAGCACTTGTATTTAAACGATATATGAAAAAATAGAATTAAAATTAGTGTGTCGAATATATTGCAAATTTTAAATTAAAAAAATGAGAAAAATTAGTGAAGGGACTAATTTTATACACGACATTCAATTTCAGGGACTAAAAGAAGTCATTTAATTCAAAGTGAGGGACTAATTTGGTGCATATACAACGATGATATAATGGATGAAACATAGACTAATACTATTACGACATGTGGCACAAACAGACACATGGCCAAATAACATTGTGACATGTGGCACAACTATCCACGTCAGCATTGTAAGACCCGGTTAATTAACGGCTAATTAACCCATATATGAGAATTTATTCTAGAAAGCCAAAAATGATATTTTTATGGCTTAATATGATAGAGGAAATTGAGACGAGAATTTCGGTACCAATTTTATAGAATTCGGACCAAGATTGGACCGAACGGGCCAAACCGGGCCAACCGGACCCAAAGTGGGCCCTTGGCCCAACATAACTAAACCAAAACCCTAGTTTTCAGCACTCTCTCTCCTCACGACACACTCAAACACGCTGAAATTGAAGAGAGGGGAGGAAGAACACTCTCTCAAGTTCTTTCTCTCACTTGATCTTCAAACCACCATAACTTTTGATCTAGAGCTCCGATTGCCGCTCCGTTTGTGGCCACGCGTTCACCGCGGAGAGCTCTACAAAACCCATACAACTAATCTTGAGGTAAACCACGTGTTTCTGTTCGAAATTCCAGCCCTTATTTTCGAGTTTCATGGGTAAAATGTTGAGATTTTGGGTTCTTTGATGTTATAGGACCCAACTCTCTTGAAGGAGAAGGTTAATCTTGTCTCCTTGGACCTTGGGTGTGGTAAGATTCTCAACCCTAGTGTGATTTTGTTGTTCTATGATGTTTGGGTTTTGAGATGTTGTGTATGGGTATGATGGTTGTGGCTTAGGTTGTGTATATGTGAATATTGGAGCTTGATTGGTGACTTTGAAAAGCTTGGAAAGGGTTTGGTGGTGAAAAATCTGTTCTTGGAGGTGTTGAGGCCTTGAGAGCTTGTGGATAAGTGGTTTGGAAGTGCTCCGGGGGAGCTTGGGAAAATCGGCTAAGGTATGGTTTTAGTTTCCCGTATCTAATATGTAATGTGGTAGGAAATACTTAGGCTAGAGGCCCTAAGATAGGCATTGAATTGTTGGTGTTGTTGAATGGTTGAAATATATGATGTGTTCATATATGTGATTATGAATATTGATGCCTTGATTGTGTGAAATATGAGAAATGCATGTTGTGATATATGCTTGATGGATGATTGAGGTTGAATTGATGGGTGGTACCATGTTGATGGTGAGTATGATGTTGATTATGTATAATGATGGTTAATTGGAAATGGTATTATTGGAAATTGGGATGAGGAAGGATGTATGACATGATATTGTGTTTGTCCTTTAGCCATTTGATTGAGAAGTGTTAAAATGGTTGGATGTGGTTTTGGAAACCTTGGTAAAGTGTCAATGTGTGAGTTGAGGATGGCTTGTTGTTGATTTTGGTACATTTTGAATGATTTCAAAGAGAAGGATTGAAATTGGCATGTTTGATTGATTTTGAAAAGAGTTGAAAGTGGCTTGTTTTGAAAATGGCATCTTGTGGTTTTGTATGAAAACATGGTTTTTGGGCATACTTTGATGGGACATAACTTGGACTACGGATCTCTGATTTGTGCCAAATCTATTTAGAAATGAAATTGGATCCAGGATGTCCATGCCATTTGAAGAACGAGTGAAAAACGATTTAAAATGAGGAAGTTATGTCCGTCGGAAGATTGGGGTTTGAATCTGTAAATTCTGCAGCTTTTAACTTAGAAAATTTTTAGCAGAATGACCCCTCGCGCATAGGCGCACTTGGTGCGTACGCGCCGTTCTTTGAGAAAGCGCCATCCACGCGTGCGCGTGGAGTGCGCGTACGCGTGGACCTGTTTTCATCCCAAAGTTGATTTTTGAGTTTTAAAAGCCAAATTTCATACTTCTAAGCCTCCGATCTCACCACTTATGTCTTAAATCATTATGATATGCCTAGCATGAGAAAAAGGGCTAGTGAATGTGGTAACTTGCGAGTGAAGCAAGGGAAAAATGAATGATCATTGAGGATCAAAGATGATTATGTGAGATGCGGAGAATGGCGGTGGAAGTGCTTGTTGTGCCATGGGCCGAAGGGCCGTAATTGTTAATGAATTGGCTGGTTATGGATTTAACCGTGAGCCGGATGGCTAGATTATTGCCGTGTTACGGCGGAGCCATGTTTATGGCCAAGTATAAATGCATATATGATGTTGATTGAATTGTGAAGGTTTGCACTTCCACCATTGGAGATGAGGGTTTCCCTGGGTAGTAGCAATGGCTAGCCACCATGTGCTCCAGGTTGAGACTCGAAGCTCTTTTGACCCTATGTCGTAAGTGTGGCCGGGCACTGTGAAAGGCCCGGATGAGCTCGCCCCCATAAATATTCACCAGTGATGGTGATGGATAAATATTCACCAGTGAGGGTGATGGATATGGATCATGATTATGATCAAGTTTATGATGAGTATAACTCGAGTTGGGGATGCACGACAGAGGGACAGTCCAATGGCTAGCTACCAGGACTTGTCGGGTTGGCTCTATAACCGACAGATGATATCATCAGCCACTAGGGACAGGCATGCATCATAAGCATACTACATGAATTGTTTGAGATTGCCTATTTGACTGCATATTACTTGCTAATTGCCTAAATGCCTTATCTGTTCCTATTTGTAAATCTCTTGTCTGATATAACTGTGTTTGCTATATTATACTCCTGCTGGTGGTTGGGAGGTCTGAAGGAATTGGAAAGGGAAGTATTAGTTAGACTGAAGAATCTTTAGTCAGTTGCCACTTACGGTTTAGCTTGTTTATAAGCTTTGATATTATCTGAAGGAAGTTCTAGGATTGCCTTCGGCTTTCCTCTATTATTATGTATTATATATGTGGAAGCTGTTACCGTACTGGGGACCTCTGGTTCTCACCCATGCGGATTTTGTGGTTTTCAGATGCAGGACGCGAGGCTTCTCGTTGAGGCATGCTGGAGACTTCTGGATTAGCGAAGATCCTTTGTTCTCGGGACTCTGTTTTGGGATATATATTTTGTTTAGATACTTTTATCTCCATTAAATAATACAAACTGTGATGACTCCTTCTAGAGGGGATTTTGGAGATTAGGTTTTCGGTATTTGTGTCCCTTTGGGTTTCCTTTGGGGTTTTCCTTATTTTATCATATGTATATATTGCTATGCTCGGACCGGTTCTCTTCGCAGCCGGGTTTTGAGTCTTGATATTCTTGTTTTTGACACTCTTTATATATATGATCTTGCGTTAGCTTATCCCGGTTCGTTACGTTGTCGATCGGAGTGTTGCCCGTTCGAGTTACGGTTTTTGTTTACCCCCTTTTTCTACAAAGGCTCCTAGTTATAATCAATTATTCATACTACTATACGTACTAAATTTTTTTTTAGAGGTCGTAATACCTTGCCATCTCTGAATTATGACTTAAGCATAAGACTTTGTATGGTAGGGTGTTACATTATGGTATCAGAGCAGTTCGTTCCTGTAGAGCCTGAGGAATGGACTGACTATGCTTCTGTGCATTCTCTGTGTGTGTGTTATGTGCTACTAGTATATCTGCTTGATATAATTGGCATAAACGTTCATGAGCATGCATTTGGGACTTTGAAGCACTGAACTTTCGATATTGAGACTGATCAACTTAATATCGATTGTTTGGTGTGTATAGGAACCAAATGGCGCCTCGTGGACGCGGTAGAGGTCGTGAGAGAGGTCGTACTAATACTCGTGTGTTGGAGACTAACCCTAATGATCCGGTGAACTTTATGACTGCGTTAGAGAACATGGCTGCTGCTATGCAAGCCACTGCTGAGGCTCTTGGTCAACAGATGAACAACCATGGTAATGACGGAGGTGGAGTTTAGGGTCCGATGACACTGGCGAACTTTTTGAAGGTTAATCCACCGAAGTTCAAGGGAACTACTAGCCCGACTGAAGCCGATTCGTGGTTTCAGTCATGGAATGAGCACTGCAAGCGCAGGTGGTACCTGAAGGGCAGCGTGTGGAGTTCGCTACCTATTTGCTTACTGGTGGAGCGTCGCATTGGTGGCAAGGAATCCGACGCCTCTTACAGCAGGGTGATGATTATATCATCTGGGATGTCTTCCAAGAGGAGTTCTATAAGAAGTACTTTCCGACTTCTGCTAGGCCGGCCAAGGAGCTTGAATTATTGTAGCTGAAGCAGGGTACTATGTCCGTATCTGAGTATACTGACAAGTTTGAGGAGCTGTTCAGATTCTCTCGTATGTGTCAAGGGACTCCGGTGGAATATGAGGAATGGAAGTGTGTTAAGTACGAGGGAGGACTCCGGAGTGATATTTTCGGTTCGGTGGGGCCAATGGAGATTAGGACTTTCTCCGAATTGGTGAACAAGTGTAGGGTTGCTGAAGAGTGTGTGAAGAGGGCAGCCGCTGAGAAAGGAAGTAACAAAGGATCATTTCCACAGAACCGAGGGAAGAGCTTTGCACCTAGAGGTCTGTCTTTCAAGAGGGGAGGTTCTTTTAGGAGGCCCAACAACAACTACTCCCAAGGGAAAAGGTTTGGGAAGCAGCCTCAGAATGATCAAGCTTGTACTAGGTGTGGGAGTCACCATCCGGGAGTACCATGCAAGGCCGGATGGGGTTTGTGCTACAATTGTGGAAAGGCAGGGCATAAAGCCGCAAGTTGTCCAGAGAAGCAAAAGCAAGGTGCTGGGAAAGCACAACAGACTGGTCGGGTGTTCACCACCTCAGCTATGGGTGCAGAAGGATCCGAGACACTCATTCGAGGTAATTGTGAAATGGCTGGTCAAACTTTAAATGCTTTATTTGATTCGGGAGCATCGCATTCATTTATTGCATTTGAGAAAGCCCATGAGTTAGGATTGAAGATCGTAACCTTAGGTTATGACCTAAAGGTACATAATGCTACCCATGAAGCCATGGTAACTAGGCTAGGATGCCCGAAAGTTTTGTTCAGGTTCAAGCAGCGTGATTTTGTCCATAATTTAATCTGCTTACCGATGATCGGTCTTGATCTTATCTTGGGATTGGACTGGTTATCTGAGAACCATGTCCTGCTTGATTGTTCTACAAAGTCGGTGTACTTTATGCCGGAAGATACAGAAGGGCCGGTCGTGGTGAATAATTATTACTTGAATTCGATGATGGTGAACTGTTCTGGAATCGAATGTCAGGGTATCCTGTTGTTAACCGCTGGTGTTTCGGGTGATAATCAAAAGTTGGATCAGATTCCGGTAGTGTGTGATTTTTCGGAAGTGTTTCCCGATAATATTGAGGAATTTCCACCTAACCGAGAGGTCGAGTTTGCTATTGAATTGGTGCCTGGGGCGGGACCAATCTCAAGTGCTCCTTATAGAATGTCACCATTAGAGATGGCCGAGCTAAAGTCTCAGTTAGAGGAATTGTTGGGTAAGAACTTTATCCGACCAAGTGTTTCCCCGTGGGGTGCTCCAGTATTACTGGTAAAGAAGAAAGATGGAAGTATGCGGCTCTATGTGGATTACAGGCAGCTGAACAAGGTCACCATAAAGAATAAATACCCGTTGCCGAGAATTGATGATCTCATGGATCAGTTACAAGGAGCTGGGGTTTTCTCTAAGATCGATTTGCGATCCGGTTATCACCAGATAAGGGTGAGGGGTGAGGATATCCCTAAGACCGCTTTTAGGACTCGTTATGGTCATTACGAGTACACTGTGATGTCTTTTGGGTTGACGAACACTCCTGCAGTATTCATGGATTACATGAATAGAGTGTTCCGTCCGTTTCTGGATAAATTCGTGGTTGTCTTCATTGACGATATACTAATTTACTCCAAGACTGAAGAAGAGCATGCGGAACACTTGCGGACCGTGTTGCAAATTTTAAAGGAGAAGAAACTCTATGCGAAATTATCTAAGTGTGAGTTTTGGAAGGATGAGGTAAAGTTTTTGGGTCACGTGGTGAGTAAGAGAGGAATAGCCGTAGATCCAACTAAGGTAGAAGCTGTGATGGATTGGAAGCAACCAACCACAGTAACTGAGATAAGGAGTTTTCTGGGTTTAGCTGGCTATTACCGTAGGTTCATCAAAGGCTTTTCGCAATTAGCTTTGCCGTTGACAAAGTTAACTCGCAAAGACACTCCGTTTGTTTGGACTCCTGAGTGCGAGGAGAGCTTTCAGACATTGAAGAAAAAGTTGACCACTGCACCTGTGTTAGTGTTACCTGAGCCGAACGAGCCTTTTGAGGTGTACTGTGATGCATCGTTAAAGGGCCTAGGGTGCGTGCTGATGCAGCACCATAATGTGGTGGCGTATGCCTCACGACAGTTGAGACCTCATGAAGTTAGTTACCCTACGCACGAATTGGAACTCGCTGCGGTTGTGTTTGCCTTGAAGGTGTGGAGGCATTATCTCTATGGGGTTAAGTTCCAAGTTTTCTCTGATCATAAGAGCTTGAAGTATCTCTTTGATCAGAAAGAGCTTAATATGAGGCAGAGAAGGTGGATGGAATTGTTGAAGGACTACGACTTTGAGTTAAATTACCATCCTGGAAAGGCGAATATAGTGGCGGATGCGTTAAGTCGAAAGTCGTTATATGCGTCTTGGATGATGCTTCAAGAGGAGAAGTTGCTCAAGGGATTCGAGAGTCTAAAAATTGGTGCTCGAGAAGTATCTGGAACATTGTGTTTGAGCCGATTAGAAATCTCGAGTGACTTTAAGTCCGAACTCCTAAAGGCTCATGAAAATGATGAAGCGTTATGGAAGGTGTTACCGGCTATCGAGCAAGGAAAACAGTGGAGAGTGTCGGAAGAGAAAGATGGGTTATGGAGATTCAAGGGTAGGATCATGGTGCCGGACGTTGGCACTTTGAGGCAAGATATCTTAAAGGAGGCACATAAAAGCGGATTCTCCATTCACCCGGGAAGTACTAAGATGTACCATGATTTAAAGGCGATGTTTTGGTGGCCGGGTATGAAGAATGATGTGGCAGAATATGTTTCAAAGTGCTTAACTTGCCAAAAGGTAAAGATTGAACATCAAAGACCTTCTGGGATGTTGCAACCTTTAGAGGTTCCGCAATGGAAGTGGGAAAGTATTGCAATGGACTTTGTGTCGGGATTGCCAAGGACTAGGACTGGTTTTGATGCTATCTGGGTGATTGTGGACCGACTGACGAAGTCAGCTCACTTTTTGCCCATTCGGATGACTTACACCCTTGAGGATCTAGCACGGTTATACATAAAGGAAATTGTGAGACTCCATGGTGTACCTGCTACTATAATCTCTGATAGAGATCCTCGTTTCACTTCGAGATTCTGGGGTGCATTTCAGAAAGCTTTTGGAACTCGATTAAGCTTGAGTACAGCGTATCATCCTCAAACAGATGGTCAATCCGAGAGGACGATCCAAACACTAGAGGATATGTTGAGAGCTTGTGTTTTGGACTAACCGGCAAGTTGGGATCGGTATATGCCGTTAGTAGAGTTTGCATACAATAATAGTTACCATGCGAGCATCGGAATGGCTCCGTATGAGGCTTTGTATGGGAGAAAATGTCAATCTCCACTATGTTGGTATGAAGCTGGAGAGAAAGGCTTGTTGGGGCCGGAAATGATAGCTGAGACCACTGAACAAGTCAAGAAAATCCGAGATAGGATGCTTACGGCGCAGAGTCGTCAAAAGAGTTACGCCGATCAAAGGCGGAAGCCCTTAGAATTTGAGGCAGGAGATCATGTTTTCCTGAAAGTTACTCCGACCACAGGAGTAGGTAGAGCGATTAAAGCAAAGAAGTTGAATCCTCGATACATTGGTCCATTTCAGATCTTGGAGAGGATTGGGCCGGTGGCGTATCGGGTGGCTCTACCACCCCATCTTTCAAACCTGCACGACGTATTTCACGTGTCACAGCTTCGAAAGTACACTCCTGATGCTAGCCATGTGTTAGAACCCGAATCGGTTCAGTTAAGAGAAGATTTGACGCTTCCAGTGGCTCCAGTCAGAATTGATGATACTAGTATCAAACGGTTGCGTGGAAAAGAGGTTTCATTAGTCAAAGTGGCTTGGAGTCGAGGCGGTGTTGAGGAACACACTTGGGAACTTGAGTCGGAGATGCGAACGGATTATCCGCACTTATTCTCAGGTAATTGAATTTGAATTTGAATTTTGTGGGCAAAATTCCCAATTAGGTGGGTAGAATGTAAGACCCGGTTAATTAACGGCTAATTAACCCATATATGAGAATTTATTCTAGAAAGCCAAAAATGATATTTTTATGGCTTAATATGATAGAGGAAATTGAGACGAGAATTTCGGTACCAATTTTATAGAATTCGGACCAAGATTGGACCGAACGGGCCAAACCGGGCCAACCGGACCCAAAGTGGGCCCTTGGCCCAACATAACTAAACCAAAACCCTAGTTTTCAGCACTCTCTCTCCTCACGACACACTCAAACACGCTGAAATTGAAGAGAGGGGAGGAAGAACACTCTCTCAAGTTCTTTCTCTCACTTGATCTTCAAACCACCATAACTTTTGATCTAGAGCTCCGATTGCCGCTCCGTTTGTGGCCACGCGTTCACCGCGGAGAGCTCTACAAAACCCATACAACTAATCTTGAGGTAAACCACGTGTTTCTGTTCGAAATTCCAGCCCTTATTTTCGAGTTTCATGGGTAAAATGTTGAGATTTTGGGTTCTTTGATGTTATAGGACCCAACTCTCTTGAAGGAGAAGGTTAATCTTGTCTCCTTGGACCTTGGGTGTGGTAAGATTCTCAACCCTAGTGTGATTTTGTTGTTCTATGATGTTTGGGTTTTGAGATGTTGTGTATGGGTATGATGGTTGTGGCTTAGGTTGTGTATATGTGAATATTGGAGCTTGATTGGTGACTTTGAAAAGCTTGGAAAGGGTTTGGTGGTGAAAAATCTGTTCTTGGAGGTGTTGAGGCCTTGAGAGCTTGTGGATAAGTGGTTTGGAAGTGCTCTGGGGGAGCTTGGGAAAATCGGCTAAGGTATGGTTTTAGTTTCCCGTATCTAATATGTAATGTGGTAGGAAATACTTAGGCTAGAGGCCCTAAGATAGGCATTGAATTGTTGGTGTTGTTGAATGGTTGAAATATATGATGTGTTCATATATGTGATTATGAATATTGATGCCTTGATTGTGTGAAATATGAGAAATGCATGTTGTGATATATGCTTGATGGATGATTGAGGTTGAATTGATGGGTGGTACCATGTTGATGGTGAGTATGATGTTGATTATGTATAATGATGGTTAATTGGAAATGGTATTATTGGAAATTGGGATGAGGAAGGATGTATGACATGATATTGTGTTTGTCCTTTAGCCATTTGATTGAGAAGTGTTAAAATGGTTGGATGTGGTTTTGGAAACCTTGGTAAAGTGTCAATGTGTGAGTTGAGGATGGCTTGTTGTTGATTTTGGTACATTTTGAATGATTTCAAAGAGAAGGATTGAAATTGGCATGTTTGATTGATTTTGAAAAGAGTTGAAAGTGGCTTGTTTTGAAAATGGCACCTTGTGGTTTTGTATGAAAACATGGTTTTTGGGCATACTTTGACGGGACATAACTTGGACTACGGATCTCTGATTTGTGCCAAATCTGTTTAGAAATGAAATTGGATCCAGGATGTCCATGCCGTTTGAAGAACGAGTGAAAAACGATTTAAAATGAGGAAGTTATGTCCGTCGGAAGATTGGGGTTTGAATCTGTAAATTCTGCAGCTTTTAACTTAGAAAATTTTTAGCAGAATGACCCCTCGCGCATAGGCGCACTTGGTGCGTACGCGCCGTTCTTTGAGAAAGCGCCATCCACGCGTGCGCGTGGAGTGCGCGTACGCGTGGACCTGTTTTCATCCCAAAGTTGATTTTTGAGTTTTAAAAGCCAAATTTCATACTTCTAAGCCTCCGATCTCACCACTTATGTCTTAAATCATTATGATATGCCTAGCATGAGAAAAAGGGCTAGTGAATGTGGTAACTTGCGAGTGAAGCAAGGGAAAAATGAATGATCATTGAGGATCAAAGATGATTATGTGAGATGCGGAGAATGGCGGTGGAAGTGCTTGTTGTGCCATGGGCCGAAGGGCCGTAATTGTTAATGAATTGGCTGGTTATGGATTTAACCGTGAGCCGGATGGCTAGATTATTGCCGTGTTACGGCGGAGCCATGTTTATGGCCAAGTATAAATGCATATATGATGTTGATTGAATTGTGAAGGTTTGCACTTCCACCATTGGAGATGAGGGTTTCCCTGGGTAGTAGCAATGGCTAGCCACCATGTGCTCCAGGTTGAGACTCGAAGCTCTTTTGACCCTATGTCGTAAGTGTGGCCGGGCACTGTGAAAGGCCCGGATGAGCTCGCCCCCATAAATATTCACCAGTGATGGTGATGGATAAATATTCACCAGTGAGGGTGATGGATATGGATCATGATTATGATCAAGTTTATGATGAGTATAACTCGAGTTGGGGATGCACGACAGAGGGACAGTCCAATGGCTAGCTACCAGGACTTGTTGGGTTGGCTCTATAACCGACAGATGATATCATCAGCCACTAGGGACAGGCATGCATCATAAGCATACTACATGAATTGTTTGAGATTGCCTATTTGACTGCATATTACTTGCTAATTGCCTAAATGCCTTATCTGTTCCTATTTGTAAATCTCTTGTCTGATATAACTGTGTTTGCTATATTATACTCCTGCTGGTGGTTGGGAGGTCTGAAGGAATTGGAAAGGGAAGTATTAGTTAGACTGAAGAATCTTTAGTCAGTTGCCACTTACGGTTTAGCTTGTTTATAAGCTTTGATATTATCTGAAGGAAGTTCTAGGATTGCCTTCGGCTTTCCTCTATTATTATGTATTATATATGTGGAAGCTGTTACCGTACTAGGGACCTCTGGTTCTCACCCATGCGGATTTTGTGGTTTTCAGATGCAGGACGCGAGGCTTCTCGTTGAGGCATGCTGGAGACTTCTGGATTAGCGAAGATCCTTTGTTCTCGGGACTCTGTTTTGGGATATATATTTTGTTTAGATACTTTTATCTCCATTAAATAATACAAACTGTGATGACTCCTTCTAGAGGGGATTTTGGAGATTAGGTTTTCGGTATCTGTGTCCCTTTGGGTTTCCTTTGGGGTTTTCCTTATTTTATCATATGTATATATTGCTATGCTCGGACCGGTTCTCTTCGCAGCCGGGTTTTGAGTCTTGATATTCTTGTTTTTGACACTCTTTATATATATGATCTCGCGTTAGCTTATCCCGGTTCGTTACGTTGTCGATCGGAGTGTTGCCCGTTCGAGTTACGGTTTTTGTTTACCCCCTTTTTCTACAAAGGCTCCTAGTTATAATCAATTATTCATACTACTATACGTACTAAATTTTTGTTTTAGAGGTCGTAATACCTTGCCATCTCTGAATTATGACTTAAGCATAAGACTTTGTATGGTAGGGTGTTACAAGCATGCCACGTTTCACTAGTAATCACATCATCATACCATTACACGTGGTCAAATCTTGAAAATATAATTATTAAAAATGATAAAAAATATTAATAATTTAAATTATACCAAACTCTTAAAAATATAATATTTCAAATAATAAAAAAAATGTACGATTTAACATAATAAAAAAATTAAACAATCTATTTTAAAGTGAACATAAGAGCATCTCCAACGGGCATATAAATGGAGCCCTGCTACTGTACATGTCAGAGAGAAAAGAGAAATGGGGCATTGGAGAGAAACTATGTGAGTTCCTTCACGCCATTCGAAGCGAGGGAGTCCCTCTGAATGGGGACTCCCATTAAGCAATAAACAATTGCCACTTGGCAATTAAAATAAAAAATAAATAATTATATAAAATATTAATTAATTAAATAATTATATTAATTAAATAAATAAATATATTATATAATTAAATAATAATTAATTTAATAATAATTATAATGACTAATTATATTAAATATTAATAATTTTATTTAATTAATAATTTATATTAATTAATTAACTAATAATTAATTAAGTAATTAAATTATAATTATTTTATTAATAATTATAATAATTAAATAAATTAAATAATTAAATATTTATTTAATTAAAAATTTATATTAATTATTTATATCATAATTAATATTAAATATTATTTATATTTATATTATTATATTAATTTAGTCGTTGTAAAACTAGTCGTTGTAAAAATAGCCGTTAGAAACTAGTCGTTACTATGTTACCGTTATTATTAATAAATTAATATTTTGTTACTCTATATATACCACTTAGATACACTTGTATTATCACACTCTCTACAACTCTTTTTCATCTTCTTCTAAGTTTACAAAATCAAAGTTCTGCTACTATTATTTTTTGTTCGAAAAAATGGATCCAAACCAACTCAACTCTTTCTTCAATTACTTACAAAACTTTCCTCAAATTCCAAATACCCAACAATCTCAAACCTCAAACTCTCAAGTTCCAAATCAAAACTTCATACTACCAAATACATTTCAAAATCCAAATCCACAAAATCTCTCTAATTTCAATTTTCAAACTCCTTATAATAATCAATTTCCTATATTCCAACCACAAAATCAAAATTCACAAACACCCCATTTACCATTTTCATCCATATTTAACCCTTCTATTGGAAATGTTACTCCAACTTTCTTGCCGTTTCCAACTCAATTTAGTGCTTCAAGACATAACTCATCTGGTGTTGGTGGCTCTTCTAACCCATCCTCTCAGACTCCTATACAATCTAGTCCAAATTCGCAATATTCGGATTTTGCCAACCCTCATGGATTAGATGCTATCGACCTCAATGATGATAATGAAGATCGGAGGCAAGATAGTATTCAACACTGGCATTGGAAAGAGGATGAGATGTTGATCAGTGCATGGTTAAATGTTTCAACTGACCCTGTAGTTGGTACCGATCAAAAGGGGGAAACATTTTGGAGTCGAATTCATAGCTACTGTTTAGAATTTTGCACCGACATGACAAGGGGGGTAGTTGCATGTAAGAAACGATGGTATAAGATTAACAAGGCTGTGGCACAATTTGCAGGTTGCTACGATCAAGCTAGTCGAAACATAAGGAGTGGTTCGAACGCTGATGATATAAAGGAGTTGGCTTATAAACTTTATTCCACACATTATGGTCAAAAATTCACTTTTGAGAGGCATTGGAACATGCTTCGGCTGGAGCAAAAATGGAGAAGTCAACTACCTACACAGAGTGGCGGCTCAAAGAGAACCAAGGTTAGTGCAACTGGAGCATACTCATCCTCATCAAACCCAGAAACACCGTTGGCTGATGAACCCGGTGTGGACTCTCCCGTTCGCCCACAAGGATCAAAGAAGAGCAAGCGAAAAGGTAAGGGAAAAGCACAGATGTCTGAAGATTTTAGTGAAAGAAAATCATCGGTTGTCAAAAAATTATCTCTCATGGAAGATATTAAGAATGTTAGAGAAAAAGAACTACTGGAAAGGGAAAAAGAAAGAGAAGAGGAGAAGGAACATAGAGCAAAGATGTTGGCAATCAAAGAGAAGGAGTTACAATTTCAAGCGGCAATGAAAGAACAAGAATTACAAACTCAGAGGTATATTAAAGAAATGGAGATAAAAGCAAAAGAAAGGGAAATGGAAAGGATGGCCAAAGAAAGGGAAAGGGAGATGGATATGCAAATACTTAATGCTGACACGTCTACAATGAGTGAAAAACGACGAGCTCTTCATGAGATTGCATGTGAAAAAATAATTGCCAAGTGGTTTACTTAATGGTTCCTTGTATTCGTAGAGTTATGTAGTATGTTCTTATTTTTATTGCGTATTGCTGGTATGTGATGTAGTTTGTTTTATTTATTTCTGATGTAAGTTTTTAAATTAGTCAATATTATTGTGCCGTTATTGTTTATGAAAGTGACCATTGCAAAACTAGCCGTTAAGTAGCCGTTGTAAAACTAGCCGTTAAGAAGCCGTTGCAAAACTAGCCGTTGCAAAACTAGCCGTTAACTAGCCGTTAAGGTACTTATTACAGACACACTTATAAATATCAACTATCAATAACTCCTCAACTCCACTTCAACTCTTATTTCTCACCTCGAAAGAGAACTAAAAATTACATTTCCAGATATGGCTAGAAATTTTGATGATATGTTTAATGAGGCTTTGTATGGCAAAAGAAGACGGCAAGATAACACACTCATAGATAATTGGATCGATGAGTATTTACTCGAAGATTCAGAAGAAGAAGATACCGATAGAAGCTCTATCCCAATTACTCGTAGATGGATCAACAGAGATCGAGAAGCAGGACATGATCGCCTTTTCCAAGATTACTTTGCAGATGATCCGGTGTATCATGCTGACATTTTTCGACGGAGATTTTGAATGAGAAGACATGACGCTCTCTCAAACGTCTATCCTTATTTCCAACAGAGGGTTGATGCAACTGGAAGAAGAGGCTTGTCGCCACTGCAGAAATGTACTGCTGCGATACGGATGTTAGCATATGGCGTAGCAGCTGATGTTGTTGATGATTATGTGCGCATAGGCGAGAGCACTACAATTGAATGCTTGGAAAAATTTGTTGAAGGTGTCATTTCGGTGTTCGAGGATGAATACTTGCGAAAACCAAATCCAAATGACGTACAACGCCTACTACAAATGGCAAAGGGTCGTGGCTTCCCTGGCATGTTGGGTAGCATTGACTGCATGCATTGGCAATGGAAAAATTGTCCAAAGGCGTGGAAAGGTATGTACATGAGTGGTTATCGTGGGGTTGCAACCATAGTACTTGAGGTTGTAGCATCTTCAGACCTTTGGATATGGCATGCATTCTTTGGAGTTTCTGGTTCAAATAACGATATCAACGTGTTAGATCGTTCTCCCGTGTTTGATGACATTCTAAATGATCGTGCTCCGGAGGTAAATTATACTATTAATGGTAATAATTATACAATGGGATACTACTTAGCAGATGGTATTTATCCTGAATGGGCCACATTTGTCAAATCAATCTCAAAGCCACAAGGGGAGAAACGCAAGTTATTTGCACAATACCAAGAAGGGCAAAGAAAAGATGTGGAACGAGCATTCGGAGTGTTGCAAGCACGCTTTGCAATTATACGTGGTCCAGCTCGTTTTTGGGAAAAGAAGAAGCTTGCCAACATAATGAGAGCTTGTATTATATTGCATAATATGATTGTTGAGGATGAAAGAGACACTTATGCAGGAAATTTTGCTCAAGGCTTAGAGTATGATGATGTTGAAAATGGCTTATCACAACCTCAGTTGGGAGAAGAAGATTTTGCACCATACCATCAATTTCTCCAAAGAAATGCCCAACTTCGAAATAGGCAGCAGCATAGACAATTGAAAGAGGACTTGATTGAACACATATGGCAATTTCACAATACTTGTCGTCAACTGTAGAATTTAATTATATTTTTTTTGTATTAAGTAATTTTACAAATTAGTGTAATCCCGAATTATATATTGTGTATTATTGTTATATATAAATTTATTTAATATTAATATCTTTTAATAGTGAATTATTTTTAAATTTAAATATTTAAATTACATTATTAAAAAAAATTAATTACATTAATTTCAAGTATTTTAATTAATTAATTAAGTGGGACCACAACAGGGACTAAAGTTAGTTCCTCCTAATGGAGAAGAGAGAGATGCTTTGAGTTCCTATTTACTGTTTATGACGCAAAAGCTGATGTGGAGTTACTTTTTATGACAGGTGGGCCATAAACAGGAACTGGGATAAGTTCCCTATTGGAGATGGTCTAATACTAAAAGAGCGTGGGAGAATTAACGGAAAAAAAAAGGACGGGAGTTTCGAGGACACTCTTCCCGCCGGCGGAAAATACAAAATTTCATTTTGATCCTTTTGAATTATCCAACCCAAAATTTTCTCACCTCATCTTCATTTTTTACCCGTAGTAGTAGTGGTACTCTCAAGTCTCAATTCTCAAACCATTTTCCCTTTGTTTAATCTTTTATGTCTTGTCTATGTTGAAAATTTTCCTTTTCCTTCCTTGTGTGCTCCTTCTTACCCTCTCTCTTTGTCTACCCCTTTCTTCGGAAATAAATTGACGTAACCAGTTTAAATTGAATTATTTTCTAAAATGGTTAACAAAAATTTACTATTACGTAGTAGTAGTAGTAGTAGTAGTAGTAGTAGTAATAATAATAATAATAATAATAATAATAATAATAATAATAATAATAATAAAATTTTTATTATATTTTTTAAATAATATTTTTTATAATAATAATAATAATAATAATAATAATAAATTTTATATTATATTTTTTAAATAATATTTTTTATAATACTCTATTTTAATATGTTATAATTTTTTATTATTATAATAAAAATTAACTTTTATTTATTAAAGTTAAAAATAACATACAAATAATATATTGTAGTACTCTCTTTAAGTACTTTCAATAATTTTATTTTTATTACTATTTAGACTCTAACTTGTTACTTGTTATGCTTTCATGATTAATTATGATTGTTATTTTACTTAACTTATTATTTTTAATAGGAAAAATAAAACATTAAAAATTTTTTATATTATTTATTATTTGTTATATTAATATATTAATTATTTTATTTTTTATGTTTGACTATTTTCGTTAATTTTTTATATTATGTAATATTTTTTATCCAAATTTATGTCACGTGACATTCACAGGAAGAGGGGTTTAGGGTTAGATCTAACCCCACACAAGTGTAACCCTTCATTCTTCAATTTCTTAGCTGCTGTAACCAGGGCTTGTGGGACTCAAGAGCGCAGTGAAGGTAGGTTACCCATGATGGTGTTCCGCATCAACGGCAACTGTTACGTGGTTTTCAGGGGGCGAATCCCCGGAATCTATCCAATGTGGGAGGCGGCAGAACAGCAGGTCACGGGGTTTCCAGGAAATTTGCACCGCCGGTACCCTAGCTACGAGGCTGGACTCAACGCGTGGATGGCCTACCAAGGAGGATTGTCGGCCGAGTCTTCCTTTGGAGGTGTAGATGTTGCAGGATTGGATGTCAACCACCCCCCGCGTGTGGAGATGACGACGAGGGCTACATTCCCACCAGGTGGTCTCCTGTCCCAAGATGGTTCCAGCTCGCACCCTTCGGCAGCCAATCAGCCGGAGTTTCAGCACCAGCTCGGGAACGGTAAAAATTGTACTTGAATGGATAATGAGAATTATATGCATTACATGTTATTGGGCTTGAGAGATTCATTTACTGATTGTATGCAGAGAGTGTTACAATTTGTAAGCTAGTGGAGGCGGTGGGGTCACTACAAGCTCGTGTGTCTCGTCTTGAGACGGAAAAGCGGGAGTTGTTCATTCAGATTGGGGAAATTATTGAAAAGTTGTCTATTGTGATCAAGATGAAGGATCAAAAGGATTGATGGCATATCCGTCGCATGCAAGGGGTAGGTTGCATAAACTACTTGTTGTAAGAACTAATTTGTGACTTCATTGTTTCTTTCTCGCCGTTTCTTACTTCTTTCATTATCTAATTAAGTAGAATTAGAAGTGGTACTAAGTGTGTCTGCTGTGGTATGAGTGGCTTTTGTATTTAAGTTAAAAAAGAGTTGTGTAAAATGTTATTAGTGCTCAAGTTAAACTTAAATTCTTATTATGACCAGTAGATTAACGATTATTATGAACCTCCACTGGATATGGTAAATTGGATTTAAATCATTCGTCATATGAGCGGGCGATACTCACTTTCTAGCTTATATTGAGAGAATAATGCATCCTCTTTTGGGATGACTGGTTCAGTCAGAATTTGAAAAATGCGTAAATATGAACGATATAACTATGGTAATTATAAATAGAATTATTCTCCCACCAATTTAAAAAATAGGTAGCAGGAGCTCATAATGCCTAAATGACTTGATTGAGACACAAATATTTAAGTGTATAATAAGAGCTTATAATGCTTAAATGTATTGATTGACGACACAAAATAGTTAAGTGAATAATGCTCTAACGTAAATCCAACTTTAAAAAAAAAATTTATATTGTGATCAACGATTTCAAAATATAATATAAAAAAAAAATGTAAACCAGCACAATAAAATTTAAAGATTTCAAACTATGAAATATTTCAACAAAAAAAGGTGTGTATGTGTAAAAAAAAATAAAAAAATTTACACAATGTTGTCGATTTTTTTTTGTCCAAAGAAGTTTATTTATTTCACCACATTACCCATTTTGTTACTTTTTTCAAGGATTAATAAGTGTATTTGACATTATCAATTGTATCTTATTTTTTATCCCATTAAATATATTAAATTATAATGACTTTATACACATGTCAATTAGGATGATTCGATGCTAACTTACTAGTTGATGTTTGAGTGTTGTGGATGATTTGTGACACCATCATGTCTCATTCACTTAGATTAAGTATGGTGTTGGCAGGTTAGGAGTAGAGAAATCCCAAAAGATGTCTCATTCACATAGGTCGAATAGGGTGTTGGGAGAGGTTAGGAGAATAGAAGACCTGAAGGTTACACTGAGATTCTCTCATTCTCATGGATGCAAGATGGTTTAACCATCAGATTTTCTGCTACAGACCACAGACGGGAGATTATGCTAGATATTATGCTTCCCCTTTTCCCATAACGCCACCCTATGACATAACCTAACAAAATTTAACTCATTACCTATATTCATTCACTTCTCAAGACAATCCTTCACTACTCCTTTAAGTAGGATTATGTCTTACCATTCACACCATTCAGAAACTGCTTCTCTTGCTTTACCGTTCACTACCCAAGAACTGGTTCTCATCTATCATGGATGCTGAGGAGGCAGTGAAGGCTGTGGGAGAACACCAAGATCGGTCACCTCTTCCTGAGGTACATTGCTCCTTGTTACTCATTCTCATTTATTTTACATTATAATGTCGTAGTCATATGATATTAATGTGTGAGTCTGTGTTGTTTTCTCAGGACAGTGATGTTTCTGCTGCGTTGAAGGTCCTGAATGAAACCATGGAGGGTCTTGCCAAGAATATGTTCAAGGTTCTTCAGGTAAATCTGTTTGACAAAATCCCTGAGTTACATAACGATATTCTGGTTCCGAAATTTACATAAATAACTTACCGAAACCTTATTCTGTTCCTCTAAAACAGACTTTCGAGCAGGGAGCCGAGCAGGTTGGAGCTATTGCCAGCGACCTGAAAAGAGCGATCAGTTTGGTTGACCAAGCGCTGAAAACTTTCAGGCAGAAAGATCGACAACCTAGCAAGTCTCTCAACGCCGCCTCTGATGTTATTGTTGTTGACGATGATGACGTCGGCGGTGGCAAGAACTTAACCATTCCGGTTGCAAGAGATGAGAAGGAGGTCTACATCCCCGAAAAACCAGCTGACCAACCTGCAGGTGACACCGTGCCCTCTATGGAACCGTTGCTGCACTCTGGGATCCTTGGCAACTGGAATGAGGACACTCTTATATTGGGCTCTATTATTCATCAAGAACAAACCCGCATGTTCAACAAGTCCGGCGCCGGAGGTTCCTCTTCAGGTGCCACAGCAGCTGCCCCGGTCCATTCCTCCTACATCCCTCTGCAAATGAGGGGTAAAGTCAGGGTAATTATGTTAACCGCATTTCCCATGAACCTGTTTGAAACTCATTTGTCATTGTTAATGTAGAGAACAACTTTTTATTTGAACTTGTTTAGGGTGGACTTGGTGAGAATGTTGCATGCGGTGCACCTTCCGTGCTTGGCACACCAAAACCTTCGAAGATTGCAAAGATTGCTGAACGCTCTCCAGAGGATATGAAGAGGAGTGGCAAGATGCGCAAGCCAATGCGAGAACCACCACTGAAGTTGAGCTGCGCTACTGTTGGGGTTACCTTTCCTCCGGTAAGAAGCATTGTCTATGGACTGTTAGCTGCTTATCTTTCGCCATTATCTGAACTCTAACAACCTGTTTCACGTCTTAACAGTTTATCCGTTCGAACTTCAAGATTACGCGGGCAATGCGGTATAGCCTTGAGGAGGCTCAGGCAGCGGCCTACTTATTTGGTTCTTCATTGAGTTCGAATGAGGTTCTTTTCAAGAGAGGAACTCATACCATGGACCGTGAAGCATTCTCTTGCCTTTTGCCAGGGAATGATCCATCGGACTTTGTCATGGAGCTCATGTCTTACAAAACTGCATGGACACAAGCTCAACTCCATGATTGCACTGTCTGGTCCCTCCCAGTCATTTTCTCAGTAAGTAGTTATTCAGTTTAAAAACCTAGCTAACATTCACATTTGGGACACAAATAAATAAACTTTGGTTTGCTCCTTCCTTGCAGGACTTCATACTAGACTCGGATATCGGCGACGAGCATGTTATCTCGTATTATGCCGATGATTACTTTCCCAAATCAACTGCTCTGAAATATGTAAGTTCACCTTGTATCCCTTTCATTCATTTTTCTATTTCCAACATGCTGATACGTTCTCACATGAATGTGTTGTATATTATTCAGATTTATGTTCAAATGAAAGATGTGCTGAAACCGTCAAAAGAAATCCACTACTATCTTATGACAGTGGACATCCCAAACGGAAAAATATGGCTGTTTGATAGTTTTCCAACACTTGAAACCCATATGGGGAGGGTTCATGCTGCTTCAGAGGTGGTAAGTTTAACCCCTTCTGAGCTACTTGGTGGTAATTATTTCCTTTTATTATAGGGAAATGAACACTATTGATAGTCAAATTATTAACCACATAGATAAAAAAAAAAACTAAGAAAATTAAGTTTATTTCATTATAATTAGTTGTTCTGTGAACTCCTACCGTGGTGGGATTTGCTCAACCTGATTTATAGGGCATTAGTGCATCGAATGTTTGCCAATATATTGTGAGTTCCTCAATTTGTCTTCCAATATCTTGTGAGTTCCTCACCTCTATGATTAGCCCTAAACCAATAACCATTCATGGGAATTCTCAGCTATCTATATACAATAAGAGAGTCATAAGAGTCATTTGTGTCATCATGTAAGTTGCCATTATCTCCTAATAGTCCTCAAATTGAAGCAAATCAATATGCATTTATGCAATCAAATAACTCTAATCTGCCATTATTAACACAACAACATTTTTCATGGTCCTCTTCTATGGTTTATCTATAGGCAAGGGCACTAGATAAGGTCATCAACGTCTTGTACCCTGACCTGAACGTTTTGGGCAGCAGACCTCCTCTGGCTGAATGGCACCCAAATTTTGTTCTCGGGGTTCCAAATATGAACAACTGGTAGGGTATTTTGACAGCTGCTACTTTTTTGATAATATTATCTTCATTAAATCATGATGGGATCTATAATTTTGTTATCCATGCAGCTACTATGACAAACTGTGGATGCTTCTCTGGCTCCAAATGGAGCAGCTGTTTACGCTGAACCCTGTTGGGCAGCGAAAGGTTTTCTTCCCTTAACTTTTTCTGTCTTCACATTATCCAAGCCTTATAGAGATGGCATAAGTAACAATAACATTATTATTTATTTGTCACTCACTTTTTCAGAACAACATTGACTGTATATCTGACAAGATAAGGATGGACACTGCGCTTGCGTTGGCTACGGAGCACTTCAATGAAATGCGAGATGAATTCTTTCAGCGGTCCCTAGTTGACTGGAATTCTCGAAGGACTGCAAGAGAAATCTTGCCATGAGAACATGTGGTTGTTATATACATGCCTTAGGAACCTACTTATATCTTAGTATTATGAATGTTTAATATTTTAGTTAATTTCACGTATTAGTAGAAGGTTAATGTTCTTAGTGCACTCTATGCTAGTATGGTCCATGAACAATCTTAGCGCCGATTTAGATGTCCATTTTTTTTGTTATCCCAATATAATTTCAACATCCATGATGGTCATCTAAATTGGCTTAACTATGTCAAGGGAGCATTAGCATGCAAGTGCACTTGTAGGTTTTGGAATGTCTTCCTTCTTAGCTACACATGTCACTGTTGTGGTGAGGACTATTATCAACAACTACTAATGCTAAATTTAGATATCTACATGTTGTGCTACTTTGTGAGAATATGAGACATGCATGATAGTGTATCTAGTCTTTTGACTTATCTAATTTTTCAGTTCACACAGCAGGTTCAAAATATACACACAAGAACGCATGTAATTTTTCAATTCACACAGCGGGTTCAAATTATACACACAAGAACGCTAGAATAGTGTTTTGACTTATCTAATTTTTCAAATCACACAGCGGGTTCTTATTATTCACACAACAACGCTAGAATATTGTTTTATTATGTTGTCTTCTCTCTGTGGAGTGTTTGGGGGAGGGGGCATAAACACTTCATTGAAATTAATGAATGCTTTGGACATCCTTCTGTTACGTGTTGGGTCCTGCTAGGATTGTGGTTTATGATGCCTTTCACATCTTAACTACATGAGTAATTTCCCTCCTCAGAAAAAAGAACAATCTTTTATTTTTTTCTTGCATACGAAAAAAAAAGGAACCACATTAAAGGGAGTTTTTCGTGTTATTTTCTCCAGTACATTTAGTAAGTTCTTTTTCTTTTTTGGATAGTAGAAATTGTGTATGTGTTGAGGCCCACCAAAAGATAATTCTACTACAGCGTTGGGCTTCCCTTTTAATTTAATATTTTAACTAATAGGCCCACTTGACTACTTGATAGTTCAACTACAAAAAGAGCTTCTTTTAACCGAAACTCATTACCAAAAAAAATCGTTAAAATGTCAATAAACACATTAAAAGCCTTCTTTATTAACAAAGCTAGGTTTTGATTCTGTTAAAATGATACACACAAATTAGCATCAACATTAACAAAGTCAAGACGTAAAATTACACTATGCTAGTCATAGTCTCAAATTTCTCCTGTAGTGGTATGCCTACCATGGACAACTGTTTGATAAGAGCCTGCTTGGTTGCTGTAGTCCTCTGGCAACAATTCTGCAAATGCATAAGAAAATTGGGGAAACAATAAACTCAACTTCAATCCAACTGCAGAAAAATTGAGGAAAGGAGAAACTCACCTTCAATCCAACAATGTGATCTTTTCCTCAATTCAAGACATCAAACCAATTTTAGGGAAAGACTTTCTAAGCAATTCAACTAATAAGCTAAAGGAAAATTACACGAGTAAGAAAGTCACAAGGAAGTCAGCCTTCTTTAACTATATGCTCTATCTAATATTGAACTAGATTTCCGTAAAAGCCCCTATCCTATCTATACTCCTACAGATATAACAACAAATAAAATTATAAAATAAACATGCAACTACTAAAGGGCTTGCACAGAGGATTAGTAACAATTCTATCTCTTTCCACATAAGTCTATATAAGAATTGGTAGAACATTATGTTTGGGCAGGAATGGATAAAAGCTTCTTGCCTACTATTGAGTATCCAAGTAAATATTAATACTTATACAGAAGTCAGCAAAAAAATGATAAAAAAGAACCTTTTATTTTCCAATTTTTTCTGAGATATAAGCTTTTGAATTGATATATTAGTGAATTTTCAATTTCAATGATAATAGTAATGAAACAATTCCTTCATCTAATTTTTATAATAACAATATAAAGCTGTAGGAGTTGTGCAAATTGTCTCATTTGGCTATCGTTTGGCTTTGGTGTGTATAATTGTGGAATGAGCAACCGCAGAGCACGGATTGAAATTCAATCAATAATGAAACAGTAATGTAAAATAAGGTAATACCTATTCAAACTCATTTAAAAGCTCAGACCATCGTACTCCATCTGTTGTGAAGCCTCAGCTTCTTCTAACTCGTCCATGTTGTGCGATGATCCAAAAGCATCTAATACATGCGTGGTATCGTCACCATTCTCGTCTGCGCATCTACGAGCGTTATGGCCAGCCTTGCCACACTTTCTGCAGCGTTGGACACGCCGGTACCTCCCACGAGTCGTCACAACATGACGACCACACCCTTTATGTCTGGCTCTCGGAGGATCGTGTATGGACGCATCATCGCCCCCGCCCTCAGCAGTGGTCGCCAACCTTTTCCGGATCTTTTCTCTTAACGCGTCTCGTTCATTAGCTATTTTGGTCTTCACCTCGTAGTAATCCTCAAAGTAACTACAAGAAAGCTTTACCAGTTCTCTACAGTCATCGAGAATTGCCGCATGCATACTCATATAGGCTGCATCAGGAATCTCTCCACTAAATACATGGTTATTTATTGGTGGTTGTTTTGCCTTCTTTGTCCAACGACCCAGTATAAGACTATCTGGAATAACAACCATGTTTAGTGTAACAAGCACACCAACTATGTGGACACAGGGGATTCCAAAAGATTCCATGCGCAAGCAAGAGCATCTGAATTCATCATCTATCTCCCCCCACGAAACATTCCATGATCTACCTTGGCAATACATGGCCACCTCAAACAATGTACACGTGCTTGTCTTCTTCGAAGAAACTACTCTGACATTGCTAGCTAATAATAACACCTCCCGAAATAAGAGAAAGACCTCTCGTGTGTATACTGTTGCTGCAAACCGCTCTAACTCCTCCAATCTTGTTTTCACAACCGGATCTCCATAAGCAGATTTGTAATCAGCTACCACTACTCTCCTACGCATGAACTCTAAATACTGTTAAAAATGCTCAATAAATTCCCTCAAGTTGTAGCCGTTGTGTATAAACTTGCCTATTTGCATATTTAGCGCCTCACACCTTGATGTTGTCTTGAGCCCAGCAAAGAACTTGCCCCTAATGTGGGCATTTGACCACATATGTTTCTTTTCATACATATCCTTGACCCATGAATTCTGTTGCAACCCAAATTCTTCAACTGCATCATTCCATATATTTTCAAAGTCATCGACCTCCAAATCCCCCATTAAACAAAGACGAAACTTGGTCATGAACCGTGGAATACCTACTCGAGCGGTCGCATTGCGTAGCAAGTGCCAGCTGCACAATCTATGATGTGCTTCTGGAAATACAGCTTTGATTGCACTCTTCATGGCTTGATCACCGTCGGTAATAACGGACTTAGGAGCCTTTCCTTTCATGGCCTCCAGAAATGCCCGAAGCAACCACACATAGCTTTCCTCCCCTTCCTTTGAGAGAACCGCACATCCAAACACAACAGTGCGCATGTGGTGATCCACGCCAGAGAATATCACAAGGGGACATTTGTACTTATTCCTCCCATACGTTGCATCAAACCCCATAACATCTCCGAAAACATTGAAATCATACTGACTTGCGCCATCACACCAAAAAATATTGTGGAGCCTCCGTTGTTCATCCAACGAATACTTCCAAAACATACAGGGGTCACGACTCTTCAACATTTGTAAATACTTGAGTGCATTATCCGTGTCGCTGGCTCCAGCTCTTCTTTGCTTCTCAATTGCATTATAGATGTCTTTCACCTGAAACCCAACCATCTCGAATCCACCACTTTGGTTTGCAAAAGCCCGAAATATTGTCGGAACTCGAAGGCCAGAGCTTCTCATAGTATTAATCTGGTGTAAATCCCCCGTTTTTATTGCCCGGTGAGACCGCATCATTCCCCTAAACCTTGCCTCCAACATTTCATGGTTATGTTCATCCGAGAAGAACTCAACGTACCATCTCCCGTTCCTTGAGTCAACATGAACTTTTATCCGCGCATTACACCCACATCGCGTTACTGGTCTAGGATCCATCTTCCTATCATTTCTGTGAACATGCTTTGCATCTCGTTCACCTTGTCGCGAGCATACAAAAATTTGTCATATAATGTCGCCCTCAGATCCTGCCTTCCTGCAGCGCCCTACCTTCGACCGCCGTATGGAAAACCCCTTAATTCGACCGTACTCGTTATAGAAGTCGTAAGCAGTTTTCAAATCCACAAACTCTATCATCATAATCTCCTCAGCTCGCAACGCATCAAAATCAATTGTCCCAAACGAACCTATTCCGTCAAGAACGATGACATCTCTTTGATCGTCTGAATGACTAGCACCAATCGGAACGGATTCTGTTTCTGCAACAAAGGTTTCATTTTCTATCGGGTCCTCGTCCACCTGAAACAATCCATTACCATAGCAATACACACTTGATGCCAAGAGGTTGTCCTAAAAAATACTCTTACTTCATTTTCCATCAAGATTACGATTATATGCTTACCCCTGGAGTGACATTCTCCTGAAAATTAGATGAAACCTCCTCGGTCCCCTCCATTGTTACTCGCTAAATCCCAAACCGCTAAGAACTATCTTCTTGGTAATTCGATATTATTAAATCGGAAACGAAAAAACCCAATGATAAGAAAACAAAGACAAGACATCATAAATTGATCTAACCAATCTTAATTGATTTCAAAGGGAAATATGAAAAATAAAAAATGAAAGACGACTACAAAATTCTGACTATGCTTAACCTGTCGCTAGCAGTGCAATCAGAAATACATAAGCAAAAACATGAAGAAACTCAAGGCATAGAATATGTGTAGTCTGCATTCATAAATTGTGCACCTTTAGAAACTCATGATTTATTGAATGCCAACAGCATACTCACAAGTTTCACCTAAAATATGGTAATTAAAAATCCAATGCAAATTCCAAGCATTTGTAAGAGAATTTAAAAAAGTGAAACTTAAATTTCATATCTCATCATAATCCATCATAAGTCTTCTAACTATTATTTAATTTATTTTTACTTATAGCTAATTACTCTACTAATAATGCTAGGACCAAATGCTATCACTCAATATTGTTGTGCTACCATGAATCCCAAGGAAAGTTAAAGTGCAAGAATGTCAACATCAAAACCTTCTTTCTTTTTCCCTCGATTTCTTATACTAGCAACAATAAATATCCTCCAATTTTCTAAACATCTGGCCATTATTGTGTTTGAAAAATATTTTAGAAAAATAGGATAACTAATGAGAGTACAAATGTTTTATGTTAAAAAGCTATAAACTTGATATTATAGTAATTTTTTTATTCATGAAATTTGTTTAATAAATATCTTTAATTATTATTTTAGTATAAAGTAGTTTTACATTAAAAATAATAACACCTTCTTGTACTATTCTTTTCTTTGAAAAAAATGAGAGACTATTTAAAGAATTTTTATTTTGAAATGCACATTTATTAAATCAATGCGAGCAAAATAGAATCAAGTGAATATTGAATCACCTTATATACCTACTGAAGATTTTCATAATTATGTTTACTATCAAATACTCCATCCAATAAAGATAGAAAGCATGACATATATTAATTTTCTTCAGGTGTGAGTTTACCTCAGAGTTGTATTATCATCCTCATCCTTGGCACTTGTCTATGGAGTGTATTGGCTGGTTGATGACGGTGAGTAACCAGGTCAACTTGGCGAGTATTCCATTGAAGCACTACGAATGATGAAACAGAATGGCAAAATTAATAGACATGCCCAGATATTTGGCAACTAAAATAATGATATCTATAGATGCATACCTGAACTGTGGAGAAGTTAGGCTGAAATCCAGACTTGTAAAATGTAAAAATGTGAATTAGTCAAACAATAGAAGAAATGCAACCTCTTGCAATTTTAGCACCACATAAGAAAGCAGGAAAAAAAGAAAGAAAGAAAGATAGAGAGAACATTTGTACTGTTGTTCTTAACTTACCTACTTGGACTAAATGAGGGGCTGCAAAATAATATGACACATAATTACTTGGAGTGAAGAACTATAACAAAACAAGTGTGCAGTTTCACTACCAAAGTCACTGTACCATTTTCAACTACCCAAAAGGCTACTATTGAGAACCAAGGTTAAGGCTCATCCTCATTTTAGTGTTGGCAAGTTCCATTTCTGCATCCATTAGCAAAGTTCAAAAATCAAAAGAATCCAAAGAATGACTCACCTATAGTATGGTGATGTGGGACTATACTCTGCAGATAATCTACTGTAATAACGGGAAGTAGGACTATAGCTTGGTGATGTAGGGCTGTATAAATAAATAAACAAATAATTTTTTTCTCAAGCCAATGTTTTGCATAGACCCTTATCTATTTTTTCTCCCTTTAATTTTCCTTACAAAAGCAGAAGAGTGTAACAAAGTTCTTAGTTACCACTTATCAATATTGAAAAGTATGCTCAAAATATCTCAGCTTGCACTGCTATGAAAGGGTAAGCCTCCCCTGAACCAAAGAAATCTACACCACCTCAACTCAGTATCACATTTCAACACAAAATTCACTTTACATCCCATTAAAACCGTGAAAAACAACCCCATTACACGTCTTTTTGCTCCATAAAAGGAAAGAAAATCAGCAAGGTGAAATATACGGCACTCATTAAAAATTAGGGGTTGTCGTTATAGGGTTCCCCAATTCCTACCTCAAACATTCATACGGCAAAAAATTCCACTAACCTTGTGGATCTGGTGGATGGAAGGCGTAACAAAGAGATGTTGATATGAGTGTGCTGAGATTCGACCCTAGTCCGTCAGATCAAGTCGCCGAAGATACTCCTTTCTTGTAGCTCAGTCGAAGCCATTTCTCCCTGCAGCTGCTGTTTTTTCTTGCTCGATGGTTATATGTCTCTACACACGACGTCGTTTTGTTCGTTTCCAGTGTTTACACTAGTCATCTAAATCATCAGCAAATTTATCTTTTAAACACTTTCCTAAACACAGCTTTTGAACTAAATTAATATTTATAAATCAACCCCTGTAACTTTTTTATTTTATAAAACCTCCCAGGTCCTTAGAGGACCACATTATTCTTTCCCCATAGTAGAACCAGCCTTGATATCTTCAAGTATTAAAGCATTTTTACCATGTCTATATAAAATAAAATGGAAAGATAAAAAAGAAAAACCCTTAGTTGATGAATGGCAAATTTTGTTTTGTGTCATTGAATGGCATATGCTCATCTGATTGATGAATAGTATGAATGGACGGAAACCTACGCAACAGGGCAGAGCAGTGTCGGGGGTATAAGGTCAAATACCCATAATAACAAAAATAGATAACGAAAGGAAAATTAAATTGAAAGATAGAATGAAACTCTGAAGTCTCAACTTGTTCATGCCTTCGACAAAACTCATGATGAGAAGAAGTGAAGACACCCAAATCTATGCAATTGAGATCTTAAGTTCATAGTTCTCTGTATACATCCTGGTCCCAAAAAAAAAAAAAAGTATGGCTATATTAGAAATCTCTATAACTATTCTTATTCCGATCAAAATTTTCCTTTTGGTTACAATTTATTATTACAACCAAGGTGTTTAAATTCTCATAAATATATAGTCCTAAGGTTAAAGGGCAATAATCCCAGTTGAAAACATTTGGTCCCTTGTGTATGGTGAACTTGAGAGTTCCACAGATCTTGAAGCTTCTGATCTACAAAGCTCTTTCCTCTCATCAATCATTATCTGCCTTGAACGGCACTCTGGGCTACAAAATCCTTTCTCTCCTCTGCTCACAAAATAAATAAATAAATAATTAGTCCACCTCCCAAAATTTTATCAACTAAATTCAGTGAACAATAAAATAAAAATTCTGAGAATAAAATTGATTGCCTATTTAGTATTTCAAACCGAATATATATTAATTATTTTTTACAAAAATCTAAAAACAAAAAACACAAACCAAACACAACGTAAAGATTTGGATTCATGTTCAATACCTGTACATGTATATGTCTTTGCCATGGAGTTTCTTTCTGCAAAGGTGACATGAACTGAGAAAATCCGATGTGGGAAACGACGCTTCACCTTCAACAACCAAATTTTGTGTTGGTGGGGTGGTGGTGGTTGTTGTTGTTGTTCTACCAACGCCAAAGTAGTTGTTGTTGTTGTCGTTAATCCTGTAACCATGTCTTAGATTCGCACCTTCTTCACCGCCATCATAGTAAACCTTAGTGATGGTCTTGTTATTAGGTATATGATACGTCACATATGTGTAATCTTCGGAGTTTGGAACATCAGTCTCATGATGATCTTGGTGTTGTTTTTCGTTATGAACCGGGATTGGCCTAGACCGGTACCGGTTCATGTTGTTTGGTGTAGTACAAACAGAAACGGCATGTTTTGGCAAAATCTCACTACCTTCTTTGTTATAATTGGATTTGTCAAGTGCCATCACAATTGCTAGGCCAACACCACCAAGGTCATAGCTCTTTAAGCCCTTTGGTGATGATGATTGCATCTTCAAGTTCATGTCCAAAGGGCTTCTTGGACTCCCTATGGTGTCCAAAACTGCAGAGGCGCGGCCTCCGGCGACTAACAACTCCGACAACTTTCCGATCATAATTGGTCTTTTCTCTTCCCTAACATATGTAACAATAATTTCTTTCAATTTTGTAACAAGGATTGTGGGGAGTATGGAGAAGATTAGAGATACATGTGTTTGTGTTTGTGTTAGTGTTGGTGTTTGTGCCAAAGATTATTATTGTGAAGGTGGAGATTGGTGTTGTCTTTTATAAGACTATGGACTATGGAAAAGCAACCAGAGGGGTCCAAAAATAATTGATGGAGTGGTTGGACTATAGCCCGTGGTTTCATTTGGAATTTTGTGGGTGATGATTGCTAGAAAAATCGCTAACAAATTCATTTTTAATGGTTTAAGTGACTGTTTTTTATTTTTCATAATATCTTTTAAATGAAAATTTTATTTAAAAATTTATTATTAGTTAATAAATTTTTATATGTACATAATAAAATTTAAATTTTTAATATTTATTTAAATAAATGAACGAGCTAATTATTGGATAGAACAAGGTAGCTGTTACTAAAATGTGTATATAATATATGGCTTTTGATTAAAGAAATTGATTATAGCTTTAAACGGATTCATATGCCTTATTAATTATTATTTTAGTATTTATTTTAGTATTAATGTTGTGTAAGGGTCACTTGTCAGTGGGCCAGTTTCTTGATAAAGTCATTTTCAATGATTGAGACATCGTATTGTAAAACTATTATTTCAAGCTTTTAGTATAATATGGGTAAGTACGTAATTGGGTAGTTGGATACTTGATTATATATATAAATAAGCAAAAAAAAATTAAGTTAGACAAAGGAGGTTTCTCAACTGGTGAATATTGAAACAAGCTAAGGTTAACATATGCTAGATTTACCGTTTCATTCAACTCCTTTTTATTTTTTCAACCGGCAATACAAATGTGTCATACGAAAAGACCAAAAAAAAAAAAAAAGAAAGAAATTCTAAGCTGCGAACACACTGTGAACCCGTCGCTTTAATTTTTTTCGGTAGGGGTCACTCTCTTTAATTTAAATTTAATTTAAAATACAAACAAAAGTCAGATGTAATGGAAAGCAAATGATACTTTTAAAAAAGCAAAAAGGTAATTGATGAGTTCCTCTTATTTATAACATTACTGAACTATTTGACATCATTTTAATGAATATTTTATAGATGATAAAAAATTATTATATTTATATTTAAGCAGTTAATTAAATTATTTAGCTTCTACTAGAAAAAAATACACAAAAAATATCCAGATATATATATTGGTAGTAAAACGACAAAAATCAACCAACAAAAATTTTATATCTAAAAATTTAAAAATTATATATCCAAAATTTAAAAATTCTATCGGATTAAAAAATAATAAAAAAATTACACATTTAAAATTATTATATTGATTGTTTTTTATTTATTTTAAAAATAGACTTGTATTTTTTAAAAAGAGCATACGATTATTTAGTCAGAGGCTAAAAATGAAGAAAAGAATTTTTTTTAAAATAAAAAGTTTTATTTTTTAAAATAAATAAAATAAAAATTATTTTTCAAAATACAATTTTTTACCAGTATCAAAATCATAATCGGGGGATGGATCACCGATGCAAGTCAGCAATACAAATTTTGAGGAACAAACAATTTTCTCTTGTATGAAGTCAGTGACATACAAATATAAACATCAACCCAACTACATATTTAAATATTTTTGTATTTAAATTTAATTAAATTAGTTTAAATTTAACAAAAATTACTTTCATCACACTAATGTGTATCACACGCATATTTTAATAACACAATTTTTTCATTTTCGTCTTCTCTTTTTATTTTTCCGTTTCCTTCTCCTCCTCCTCCTTTTTCTTTTTGTTCTTTTTCGTTATCGTAATCACCAACAACACTAACACTTTGCTAACAAAAACTAACATTTTGAATTGAATTTGAATTTATATAATGGACAATATTCGGTTCATTTGGTATTATACAATAGTTTCACTTTGATAATATTTTCATTTCATTTTAGACGTAGGTGTTTTTAAATTTGAATTTATATAATGGATAAATGTTCGGTTCATTTAATATTATACAATAGTTTTGCTTTAATAATATTTTCGGTTCATTTGCAACCCAAGTGTATTGTCGATGAATAATTTGTCCCAATAGTTGGAATAGCTTTCAAGACAAATTGAATGGAATGAAATGAAATCTAATACAATCGAATAAAGTGACAATAAATAATTTCATTCTTTTTTATTAAAAAAAGACTCAATCATTAACAAAAACATATCGAATTTATTTCTGGATCCAAATGAATCTCAATTAAACTAAGAAATAAACCGAAATTACTTAAGGAATAAAAAATTTGGTCAATACTTATCAACAACATCAAGTGAACCTCAATTAACACATAAATGAACCGAAATAAATTAAGAAATAAACCGAAATTATTTAATGGTAGCAGCAGAAAAAATCAGAACTAATAAAAATATTCGTAAAATGTTGGTATTATTGGTGATGACGATAACGAAAAAGAAAAAGAAGAAGAAGCAACATTAAAGAAGGAGGAGAAGAAGAAGGGAAAAAGAAGAACCTACGCGAATTTGGAAGAAGAATAAGAAGAAACAAGGAGGAGGAGTGTTAAAGAACCGTGAATTGAGGTGAAGCAACTCTCATCATCTCTATCGTGTAAGCTTAGATGTGAAGAGAAGTGAAAAAATGGAGGAAGAAAACTAAAGAAATCAAGAATGAGTGAAAAACGAGAAGAAAGTTCTAGAAAGTGGAAGAAAGAGATGGAAGAAGAAGTTAGTTCTCAGAGAGAAAAAGCATGAGTGTTGGCATCTCCAAAATAAGAGAATGAACCACGCGAAACTACTTACTCAGGTTCTATTCAATATATATGCTTACAATTAAAAAACTAACAAACTAATCTACTGTACAAATTTCAACAAACTAAGCTTGACTAACTTAATTATATCTAACAAACTTGGAGTACAAATGTACTCTCAAACTAAATGTATAATGACTATTGATCATGTAACACCCCCTCTCAAACTTGGAGTGCAAATGTCCAATAGTCCAAGTTTGTTATGACAGTTTCGAAACAGGCTAGGTGCAAGAGCTTTAGTTAAAATATCTGCGGCTTGATCAGCACTTGTTACTGGCAGCAACTTAGTGACCCCCTCTTGCCATTTATCCCTTGTAATATGACAATCCACTTCAATATGCTTTGTCCTCTCATGAAAAACAGGATTAGCAGCTATATGTAATGCTGATTGACTATCACAATAAATCCTCACTGGTCGTTGTTGGTCAATCTAAAGTTCCTTCATCATGTAACGAAGCCATTGCGCCTCTCTTGTTGCTGAAGCCAATGCCCTATACTCTGCTTCACAGGATGATGCTGCAACTGTATCTTGCCTTTTGCTCTTCCATGAAATTATTGAAGTGCCCAAGAAAAAACAATACCCTGTGATGGATCTTCTAGAATCTAGGCATGTTCCCCAATCACTGTCTGAGAAGCCAGAAGGAGTGAGGTCAGTGGTTGAAGAAAAGAATAAACCCATTGCTGGTGCTCCTTTGAGATATCTTAACACTCTCAATGCTGCTTGAAAATATTTATCTGTAGCACAATCTAAGAATTGACTTAATCTAGATACTGCATAACAAATTTCAGGCCTTGTGTTTGTTAGATATAAGAGTCTCCCAACAATTCTGCGATATTCTGAAGTTGAGGCTAGAGGGGTTCCCGAGTCTTTTGACAAATGAGTGGTATAATCCATAGGAGTGGATATTGGTTTGGCAGCAAGCATTCCATAATCCTGCAGTAAGTCGAGGCAGTATTTTCTCTGACAAATGGAAATGCCCTTCTTGCCTCAAGCTACCTCCATGCCAAGGAAGTATTTGAGCTCCCCAAGATCTTTAATTCTGAACAAGTTATGCAAATAAGTCTTGATCTGAAGAATTTCCTGCAAGTCACTACCTGCAACTACTAAATCGTCAACATATACCAAGATAACAGTGAAACCCTTCAAAGTGTTCTTGGTAAACATGCTATAGTCATGCTTAGATTGAGTGTAGCCAGCCTTAGTTAGAGAGCCAGCAAGCTTTGTGTTCCATTGTCTACTTGCTTGTTTTAATCCATAGAGGGATCTATCTAATCTGCATACCAGACCTGGTTTGTGAATTTTGAGACCTGGTGGAGGTTTCATATAGACAGTTTCATTGAGATCTCCATGTAAAAACGCTGTATTGACGTCTAACTGGTGCAAATGCCAATTCTTGATAGCCGTAATAGCCATAACTATCCGAAATGTGTTCATTTTAACTACAGGGCTGAAAGTGTCTTTGTAGTCAACACCCTTAGTTTGAGAAAAACCCTGTGCCACCAAGCGTGCTTTGTGTCTCTCTATAGATCCATCCGGGTTCAATTTGAGTTTAAAAACCCATTTGCAACCCACTGCTTTCTTTCCAACAGGCAATTCAGTAAGTGTCCAGGTCTTATTCCTCTCCAAAGCAGAAAGTTCATTATTAATAGCTTCTTTCCAGCTCGAATCCTTAACAGCTTCATCATAAGTTTTGGGTTCTAAATGTATGGATGCAGCTAGTGTGAATGCTTTGTGCTTTGGGGACAACGACTCATATGAGACTACTTGTGAGAGGGGATATTTATGTGTGGTGTTGGTAGTAGCTGAACCATTGGAAGAGGCAATCATGCAATGAAAGTCTCTCAAATAAGACGGTGGTCTCCTAGGGCGAAGTGACTTTCGTGTCTCTAAATGCAACTCATGGTTTTCATGTAATGTATGTTGATGAGGTATTATTTGGGGTGCTGAACCTCTAAGAGTACTTTCTAATTGAGGACTATTAGGTGCAATTTGATTAGAATTGTCACTGCTTAACTCAATGGATGCAGAAGTGTGTTGAGAGTCATGAGATGCATGCTGAGTACCATCAGATTGTGTGTGATTTGTGTTATTATTGATGATATTATGATGAGGTGAGTCAAAAGGGTCAAAAAAAGTATAATGTGTAGGTATGCAGGGTGCTGCATGATGTTGTAATGATGATTCAAGTTTCTCAGTTTGTAAAAAAGGTAGTACATGTTCATAAAAACTGACATTTCTTGACAAAAACACTTCTCTATTTGACAAATCATATAAAAGATATCCTTTAACTCCAATTTTATGACCAAGATGTACACATTTTCTGGCTCTTGTATCTAATTTCTTCCTATGTGCAGTCAATGTAGATGCATAGGTAAGGCAACCAAATACTCTCAAGTAAGCAATTTCAGGTAATTTATCTTTTAAAATTTGATAAGGACATGATTCATTGAGGGACATACTAGGAAGCCTATTGATCAAATGGATAGCATGAGCTGCAGCAAAATGCCAAAAACTTTTAGGTACATTTGAATGAAACATTAATGTTCTAGTAACTTCCAAAATGTGTTGGTGCTTTCTTTCTACAATTCCATTCTGTTGAGGTGTCTCAACGCAAGTTGTTTGATGAATTATGGCTTTGGAATTGTAGAAAGAAGGCATTTTAAACTCAAGACCATTGTCGGTTCTAATTTTCTTTATGGTGCTGCCATATTGAGTTTGTACGAAATTGACAAAATTTTGCACATGGGAAACAGTTTCAGCTTTAGAGCGCATGAGATGCAACCAGGTATATCTACTTTTATCATCTATTATTGTTAGAAAATATTTGTGACCTTCCATGGAAGGTGTTCCTGTGGGTCCCCATATGTCCATGTGCACAAGGTCAAATAAAGCTGAAGATTGAGAGAAACTATGTGAAAAAGCTATCTTTCTTTGTTTGGCAAAATGACAAGCATCACAGGGATCCATAAATCCTTTATTTGTCAAAAAGTCATATGATTTTTGCATTACATTTATTCTTTGAAATGGTATATGTCCTAGTCTAAAGTGCCATAAGGCTCCTGCTTCATGTTTATTGGAGTTGTGAGGCCAACTCAGAGATGATAATGCTGTATGCAGTTTTGGTGATGCAATAGTTGTCAGACTCTCAAATGCATATAATCCTCTTCTTTGTTCAGCTACTCCAATCATCTTCTTGGAGAGATAATCCTGTATCTCACAAGTAGAATCATTGAAAACGAATTCACATTTCAGATCAGTAGTCAATTTTGATACTGAAATGAGATTGAATTTAAAGTTGGGAATGTATAATGCATGTACTAGATGAAATGTGTTGCTAAACTCTATTGTTCCAGCTACGTCAGTAACTGTTTGAGTACCATCAGGCAAGTTAATGCGTATAGGTTTTATGTGATACAAATTTTTGAATGATTTTAATGAAAAAGAAACATGTTCACTAGCTCCTGAGTCTATGACCCAGGAATTTGGACTAAATGTGGCCAAAGACATAATGAATGCAATACCTTGATTTGATGGTAGAGAAATGGTGTGATTAGAACCTGTGTTATGACTCTGTTGTTGATTATTCTCCCTTTCAAGAAGTGCCAATAATGCTGCTCTCTGATCTGCAGAGAACTGAGCCTCTAACTTGCTAATTGCTTCTTGAGTGTTGTTACTGATATTATCACCATTCAAATCAGTAACCATGTTGATGATTCCACTGCCGCTGCCACTCCTCATATGAGGTGGGTATCCATGCTTTTTATAGCATACATCCTCAGTGTGTCCACTCTTACCACAAAATACACACTGTTTGTAAGTTTGACTTCTGCCTCCTCTTCCATTTAATCTACCCCCTCTGGCTCTAAGGCTCCTACCCCCTCTAGTGGCCATATTGATCTGAGGATTAAAGCTTTGATTGGCTCTAGTGTCACCCATGGTTATCAATGCTTTTCCTTCAATGATATCTGCATTTTGTCTCTCTTGCTGTAACAAAAGTGAGAAGGTTGCATCTACCGTTGGAAGCGGCTTCATCAACATGATCTGGGACCTCACTACAGCAAATTGATCATTTAGTCCCCTGAGGAGCCTCACTACATTGGTATCTTCTTGGTAATTCCTCATCACATCTAAACCACAATCACAAGTTCCAGTGCAGTACTTACATGCTGGAATTGGGCGAAAATTATCCAACTCTTCCCAAATTCCTTTCAATTTGGTGAAGTATGCAGTAATGTTGAGGTCTCCCTGCCTTATGCTAAACAATTCTTCTTGTAACTCAGCCATTCTGAAAGAGTCTCCCTGGTAATAGCGATGTCTCAAACTACGCCATATATCTGCAGCAACGTCCATCCACACCACACTGTGTGCTATCTCTGGACTTAAAGACAAATTCAACCAAGACACCACATATGTGTTGCATCTATCCCACGCATCAAACAGTGAATCATCTTCGGATGGTTTTACTAAAGTTCCATCAACAAACTTCAATTTATTTTTAGATCTCAACGCTCTACACATAGCTCTCTCCCAAGCATGATAGTTACTGGGACCTAAAATCACAGAAATTAAAGGAGTTCCTGGACTCTCACCGGGATGCAGAAAATACGGACTCATTGGATCCATAATCGGACTTTTGTTCGCTCGATTTGCTGCTGATTGCAATTGATTAACCTGATTAACGAGGTCCGCAAGTGTTTGAATGTCGAAATTCGAGGTCTGATTGGCCATTCTTTCTGAAAATTAGGGATTCAACTCAACGATCTTGTAAGTTTCAAGATCCGGATGCTCAAAACCACAAGTTTGATTCAAACTTCAAACCTATTAGATCTTTCACATCAGTGCTCGTGATCGGAGCCTTCACCTCTGTCCACGCTCACCGCACCATGTTAAAGAACCGTGAATTGAGGTGAAGCAACTCTCATCATCTCTATCGTGTAAGCTTAGATGTGAAGAGAAGTGAAAAAATGGAGGAAGAAAACTAAAGAAATCAAGAATGAGTGAAAAACGAGAAGAAAGTTCTAGAAAGTGGAAGAAAGAGATGGAAGAAGAAGTTAGTTCTCAGAGAGAAAAAGCATGAGTGTTGGCATCTCCAAAATAAGAGAATGAACCACGCGAAACTACTTACTCAGGTTCTATTCAATATATATGCTTACAATTAAAAAACTAACAAACTAACCTACTGTACAAATTTCAACAAACTAAGCTTGACTAACTTAATTATATCTAACAAACTTGGAGTACAAATGTACTCTCAAACTAAATGTATAATGACTATTGATCATGTAACAAGGAGAAGGAGCGCGTGATTTAAAAAATTATTATAACAACTTGGTTAGACTTGGTTAAGTATTTTGCTTGAATGTAGAGCTTTATTTTATAAACATATGGCAAAATCAACAAATAATAATCAAACGGGATTAAGGTAATAATTAAACACATTCTAAATCGTATTACAAAATCTAGTTGTAATTAAATATGCTCAAGGTATAATCAAACTCAAGAGTCCAAATCAAAGTTTAAACTCGTGTTTATAATCAAACACTCTCCAAATCATACTTTAAAATTCAGTTATAATCAAATAGATTTAAAATAATAACCAAACTCAATAATTAAAATCAAAATTTAGACTCATACTATAATCAAATTTAATTAAACATACTTTAAACCATATTTTAAAATTCAGTTATAATCAAATATACTCAAAATAATAATTAAACTATAAAATTCAAAATAAAGTTCGAATGCTATAATTATATTATAATCAAAAGTAGATATAAGATATAAAATTTCAGAAAAGAAAACTCATAAACCACAAACATAGTGTTTGATTCCAAAATCTAGCAAAGCTTGTTCATGTAGTTTTTTGAATAAGTAAGCTCAACACAATAAAGTGGAGCGACAAAGTCACAAACAAAGTCTCAAACATAAAAAACAACCAATCAAAACCTGAAAACAATCCTAGTGTTATCTTCAGCAATGCCATCAACAACCAAAAGGATTTAAACTACACCATTCTCTATACCTAGTCAAAGATCTGAGAAACACCTCTTCCACTCCGGTTTCCTTATTATTAAAGATCCACCTATTCCTCTCTAGTCATACATTCCAAATAACTCTTGGTCCACCTTTTAATCGAATTTCTGAAAATTTCTCAAGCCATTTTACACTCAATAGAACTCTATCAATACGACTGCAGGAGCGGCCTCTGAACCAAGTAAATTTTCGATCATTCAACGGTAGGTCCACTAACTGCATATCTTGAACCCAATTCTTGAACTCTTCTGCCGATGCTGTAACCTATCCTGACCTTTCCTCTCTTCAATCTGTATAACCTCATTAAAGTATCTCATATAACATATCAGACCTCGACCTAACTCAGCTACAAAACTCAGTTCCTCCCACACAGCCAGTTTCTCCAATTTAGTATGAGCACCATATACTAAATAAAACGTACAATTGAACTCATTTTTTAACAGTACTCCTTTAACACATAACCATCTTTTCCCTTTGTAACAATTATTTATTTTAAATTACATGTCATCCCACATTGATAATAGACCCCTGAATGTGCCTGTCGACTCTACAAACTCCCACCCTACAGCATCGCTCCCCTAAATACGCATTACATCAAACTTAGTCACAACTTGCATCTTAGTTTCAACCAACCCTAATATATTCACTTTTGCTTCTTTTTTAGTTCTTTCACCATACTCAATTTTCCAACACCCCCTAACCCCTTAACAATTCAAGAACTAAAAATCATTTTAAAACTGTTTTACACACCTTTTTAAGATTTTTTGGTCTGCATCTTCGTGCCTTTTCTTTCTGCTTTGCTAATCTCCTCTTCTGAGCTAAAGCCTCATTCTGTTCTTGAAGAATTGCCATGATATCATCTTCATCGTTGTACTGCACGGCTCCTGATTCAATAGCCAGCTCCCACGTCTTCCGATTTTCCAGCATCTGCTCCTCTCGTTCCAAATCCTTACCATAACTGTTCCCCGGATTTTCAACACTAATTTTCCCGACACTCCCAGCCCCGATATTGCCTTTATTAACTCCCGCACCGTGCAAAGTTAAACCATCTACAGGTGCGTCATCTCCACCTATAACAGGACCAACTTTCAGACCAGCAGTATTTTTCATTTTTTCTGAGGCACTAGACAATGCACTGCCGCTTCCATGTCAACATCGCCGTCCATGGAAGAACGTAACCCCGCCATTGCCGGCGTTGAGTGATACCCTGACAAAGACACAATCTCCAATGGGGGACATACCTCCGGTTGAAGATCGCAGGCAGCATACACCGCTACAAGCCCGACGGCACCATCTCCTCCACTAGTCCGTCGCTCCTCGCTGGCTACGAGCTTTCCCAAGCTTCGTTGATCTGTTACGGCATCACACCCTGAGATCTCCCCTTCAACTTGATAATGAACCGTGGCGCATAACCCAGGACTCGGAGCAGCTTCGACCCAGTCAACCCTCGCTCGACTCGGATTCACCAACCCACCTCCTATAGCCGCATCAGCATGAATGTTAACATGATCTGGGCTTTCAACTAAGGAAAAATAGTCCAAGCTCTCTCCTTTGGCACAACTGTTACAATAAACTTTTTTGGGCCTACTAAGAAGCCTGCTTTAGGTTTCTTTTTTTCTCCAACAATCCTTATTCTTCAGCCTATCATTATTTTAATCATAGCTAATTATTTTTTCTGATTCAGCATCATTAATCATCAAATCATTATATCCCATAAAATCCTCACTGCCCTCTAAAACAGGATCATCCGTTTTCCTTGCTGTATGAATTTGAATTAAATTGCAATTACTCCATTCATTCAAAATATCCTCTGAAATTACTACTCTACCCTTATCCGTTTCTTCCTCCCTTGGCACCGCCATCACCAACTCAGCCACCGAATCTCTACTTTTCACTTGTACCATGGCGCTCGAACTGCTAGCAACCATCTCGCAAGCTTTTGGGAGATAAGGATTACCTACCTCTTCAATCTTGCACTCCACTCCATAACTCTCATGACCAACCTCTTTAACCAGGACATCGAATCTGCTAGTACCAATTGTGACGTGAATCTACTCGTTGATGATGTCCATGATACAAGTATCTATTTGTACCCATCCCATACTGAATGAGAGGCATGATTTCGTGGCTTTGTCACATCCAATTACTTCTCCCCATTGGCTTCCTATTATTCTGAACGTCTTCGCTGACCATGTATGTAGAGGAACACCAAAGCACTCTAACCATACCCTTCGAGTTTCACTGTGCTCCTCCTCATCCCATCTCCATACGCTGTAAAAAATTTGTAGTAGGTTGTTCATTTTGAACGTGTAAGCTTCTTTTGCACTCAAGACACTATCAAAAGTCATGAGTGCCTTGTACGCTCCTAGTTCTCGTACTTGCACAACTTGAGAAAAATTCTTTCCAATCATATACTTCAAAGAAGAAAAGTCTATAGCCTTTGTCGTCCCACCTATTAGACTCCTCTGTAATCAGTCCAGATTCTCTTTTGCCACCGGAATTTTCATCTTCTTCGTCCACCCATTGCCATGTGGATCCTCTTTTTTTCCTTCCTTCCTCGTCTCTTCCACATTCTTCCTCGGGACTCTTGTACTTTCCTCATGTTGAGTTTGAATCTTGACAATATTTTGGACGTCACCCGCCTCATGAATTCTCTTCCTATTCTCCCCTTCATTCGTGCCATCGATACCTAGCTTCTCCGACTGAAATAACCTTCCCTCGTAACCTCGTTCTATTCATCTCCGCAATAGCCTTCAACGCTCCACCCTTTGTTGTATACCGGATGAATGCAAACATGTAAGTATTACCATTTTTTGTTTTCGTGAGAGATAGATATCATTTATACGTCCAGTCCAGTTGAACAAGTGGTACAACTCCCTTTTTGATATATCTACAGGAAGATGATCTACAAAAATAGAGAACGATTCGTTTTCCAAACAACAGTACTCTTCTCAATTCCAAACCCTCATATTTCTACTAAATTGCCTAATTCTACCCCTCCTGGTGTTTTCCACCCATTCTGGCCCTCTCCCCTCTCGCTCTCATTTTTTTTCTCTCTTTCATATATAGTAATAAAGCTTGTTGATGTATATCAGGGTCAATAGCAATGGTCTACACAAGAAGAATATGCATGAAATAAAAGAAAAAAAAGTTATTAAGTTGGGTTAATTAGAAATAGTAATATATACCAAATTAGAAGTTAAACATCAATAATCCTTTCTCCAATAAATCAGGTTTCAGTGTCTGAAATGAATACGTATATTATTTTATCAAATTCATGTATTAAAATAAGAGTTAAATGTAGCATCCAACATTCATTCGTGGTTACCATTTAAGCCATCATATTTTAACCATATTAATTAATCAAATAATCTAAAATCAAACCGCCACAGCTAACATACATAACTCACTTATCACTTGAAATAAAAGATCAAAATCAAATTTAAAATTGAGTATTTAAAAAATTAATAAAAATAAAAAAAAAAGGATAACATGCAAAAATCAAAATAAGCAAAAAAAAGGAGAAGAAGCTCACCACACTTTGCCGAAATGCTGAAGTAAGAAAGACAGAAATTTTGTTTGGTTATAGTTGAGTGACGAAGACTAAGCGCAAAGAAGATGACAGCGTGTACTACAGAAAAAAATCGCGACTAAAATTGGAGGAGGAGGAGGTGGTTTGTGTTGTGATAAGGATGGCAAGGTGGATGTCCATTTATGATGGGCGGTTCAGCATTTTCGAGAAATAATATATTTAATAAGAGTTTGAAAAGTAATCTTATATACGTGTATAAATAGGAGGTTAAGCCTCCGTTAAATACACACTACAATCAATAATAATCTTCTCTCTCTTACTATTTTTTTCGTGGATCTTTTGAATTACAATATACTAGTAAATATATAGATTACTTATATTATAGTAAGATAATTATATTAGTAAATATCAATACTCTACTCTTCTATTTATGCTTCTTTATTTTATATTATATCTTCCTTATTTATTTATTTATTTTACAACACGTTATCAGTACGAGACTCTGATCAAATTTTAGGAAGACTCAGGTAACAAATTTTCATTATGTCGAAACTCTCTCATCTTGAATTTAATGCTCTTGATATATCTGGAAACAACTATTTATCATGGATACTAGATGCTGAAATCCATCTTGATTCAATGGATCTTGGAGATACCATTAAGGCTGAAAATAATGCATCACAGAAGGATAAAGCCAAAGCGATGATCTTCCTTCGTCATCATCTTGACGAAGAATTGAAAAATGAATATCTCACACTAAAAGATCCTACAGATCTGTGGAAAGAACTTGAAGAAAGGTATAATCATCAAGAGACGGTGATACTTCCTCAAGTCCGATATGAATGGACACACTTGCGTCTACAGGATTTTAAATCCATAAGTGAATATAATTCAGCAATGTTTCGAATCACCTCACGAATGAAATTATGTGGGGAAAAGATAACTGATAATGACATGTTAGAGAAAACTTTCTCGACCTTCCATGCCTCGAATGTGCTCCTGTAGCAGCATTATCGAGAAAAATGATTTAAAAAATATTTTGAACTAATTTCTTGCCTTCTTGTTGCTGAACGCAATAATGAGTTGCTCTTAAAAAATCATGAAGCACGCCCAGCTGGCGCCGCCCCATTTTCTGAAACAAATGCAGCAAATCATTACCCCAAAAGAGGTAAATGACAAGGTTTTAGTAAGAAGAAAAATTATGGAAGGAAGAAAAATTATGTTCATAAGAAAGGATCTCACCAGAAGTGGGATAAAGAAAGAAACACTGGGTAAAAAAAATCAACAGAGGATAAGTGTTTCCGTTGTGGTGGAAATGGCCATTGGTCGCGTGCCTGTCGTACCCCAAGGCACCTAGTCGATCTTTATCAAACATCTTTGAAAAATGATGACAAAGGAAAGGAAATGAATTTCATTTCAAATGATGTGATGCACCACTATTTTGTGGTACATTTTATGCTTAATTGAGTGGATTTTATCAACTTTTCTCACACTTATTCAATGAAATGCCATGGTTTTATAAATTCTCCTTAATTTGTGCTTAAGTGTGAAAACATGCTTTTTAGGCCTTAAAATAGCTAAATTTAATTCACTTTAATTTCATTCGATGCCTTGATATGTTTGTTAAGTGATTTCAGAATTAGAAGGCAAAGATTGGATTGAAGGAATGAAGAAAAAGCATGCAAAAATGGAGAACTCATGAAGAAATGAAGGAATCGCTAAGCTGTCAATTCTGACCTCTTCGTACTTAATCGATCATAATTTGAGCTACAGAAGTCCAAATGAGGCGGTTTTAGTTGTGTTGGAAAACTAAAATCTAGGGCTTCAAAATGATATAAAACTTTCCATAGTTTCCTTGCATTTGGTGATGCGTACGCATCATTCCACGCGCACATGTTGCATGATCAACGTGGGCCATTTTGAGCAAATCGTGCCCAGCGATTTCTGTAGCATTTTGGGTCCAATCCAACTCATTTCTGATGCTATTGAACCCAAGGATTGAAAGGAAAATGAACCAAGTAGTCATAGTTTAGTTTTTATCATGTTTTAGGTTAGAATTTTAGAGAGAGAAGCTCTCTCTTCTCTCTAGAATTAGGTTAGATTATATTGAAATCTCTTCTTAGATCTAGATTTTAATTCTTGTTTTCATCTACTTTTCCTTTTAATTTCTTATTGCTACATCTTTACTCCTGTAGTTCCTTTTGTTAATTTCTTATTCTAGTCTTTTTTATGTTCATGCACTTTTGTTTTCTTTAATTTTCATTTAATGCAATTTATGTTTCATGTTTCTTCTTGTTTAATTGATTTTTTGTTATTTCCTTGCTTGAATAGTTGTAGATTTACATTTCTTGCAATTTTATCTTACTTTTCTTTTATGCCTTCCAAGTATTTGATAAAATACTTGGTTGGGTTTTAGTGTAGATTTTTCTCCTCTTGGCTTTGGTTGAGTAATTGGAGACTCTTGAGTTATCAAACTCTTTTGTTGATTGATAATTAGAAGTTGCTAGTTGACTTGAATGCCTGGTGCACGAAATTGTGTATGTCAATGTCAATATTACTATTTCTCACAAATTCGCACAACTAACTAGCAAGTGTACTGGGTCGTCCAAGTAATACCTTACGTGAGTAAGGGTCGAATCCCACGGAGATTGTTGGCTTGAAGCAATCTATGGTTATTTTGTAATTCTTAGTCAGGATATCAATTATATTTATTAGTTTGAATTGCGAAAAATAAAAGAGCATGAAATAAATACTTGTTCTGCAGTAATGGAGAATATGTTGGAGTTTTGGAGATGCTTTGTCTTCTGAATCTCAGCTTTTCTCTTGTACTCCTCTTCACGCACGCAAGGTTCCTCCTATGGCAAGCTGTATGTTGGTAGATCACCGTTGTCAATGGCTACCATCCGTCTTCTTAGTGAAAATGGTCCAGGTGCGCTGTCACTGCACGGCTAATCATCTGTTGGTTCTCACTCATGCTGGAATAGGATCCATTAGTCCTTTTGCGTCTGTCACTACGCCCAACCCTTGTGAGTTTGAAGCCCGTCACAGTCATTCAATCCCTGAATCCTACTCGGAATACCACAGACAAGGTTTAGACTTTCCGGATTCTCAAGAATGCTGCCAATGGATTCTAGCTTATACCACGAAGATTCTGATTAAGGAATCCAAGAGATACTCATTCAATCGGATGTAGAACGGAGGTGGTTGTCAGGCACGCGTTCATAGATTGAGGATGGTGATGAGTGTCACGGATCATCACATCCATCATATTGAAGTGCGAATGAACATCTTAGATAGAAACAAGCGTGTTTGAATGGAAAACAGAAGTAATTGCATTAATTCATCGAGACACAGCAGAGCTCCTCACCCCTAACAATGGAGTTTAGAGACTCATGCCGTCAAAGAGTACAAAGTTCAGATCTAAATGTCATGAGGTCCAAAATAAATCTCTAAAAGTTGTTTAAATACTCAACTAGTAACCTAGGTTTACAGAAAATGAATAAACTATGATAGATGGTGCAGAAATCCACTTCTAGGGCCCACTTGGTGTGTGCTGGGGCTGGGACTTAAGCTTCTCACGTTCCTAGGCTATTTCTGGAGTTAAACGCCAGGTTGTAACCTGTTTCTGGCATTCAACTCCCATTTGTAACCTGTTTCTGGCGTTGAACGCCAGACTACAACATGGAACTGGCGTTGAACGCTAGTTTACGTCATCTATCCTTGAGCAAAGTATAGACTATTATATATTTCTGGAAAGCCCTGGATGTCTACTTTCCAACGCAATTAGAAACGCGCCAATTGGACTCTTGTAGCTCCAGAAAATCCATTTCGAGTGCAGAGAGGTCAGAATCCAACAGCATCAGCAGTCCTTTTTTCAGCCTGAATCAGATTTTTGCTCAGCTCCCTCAATTTCAGCCAGAAAATTCCTGAAATTATAGAAAAACACACAAACTCATAGTAAAGTCCAGAAATACGAATTTTGCCTAGAAACTAATGAAAATAAACTAAAAACTAACTAAAATATACTAAAAACTACATGAAATTAACCCCAAAAAGCGTATAAAATATCCGCTCATCACAACACCAAACTTAAACTGTTGCTTGTCCCCAAGCAACTAGACAAATAAAATAGAATACAAATAAGTCACGAAGCAATAATATCTCAGAGTTTTTGAGTGAAGCTCAGATTCTAATTAGATGAGCGGGACTAGTAGCTTTTTGCTTCCAAACAGTTTTGGCATCTCACTTTATCCATTGAAGCTCAGAATGATTGGTATCTATAGGAACTTAGAATTCAGATAGTGTTATTGATTCTCCTAGTTCAGTATGTTGATTCTTGAACACAGCCACTTTATGAGTCTTGGCCGTGGCCCTAAGCACTTTGTTTTCCAGTATTACCACCGGATACATAAATGCCACAGACACATAATTGGGTGAACCCTTTCAGATTGTGACTCAGCTTTGCTAAAGTCCCCAATTAGAGGAGTCCAGGGTTCTTAAGCACACTCTTCTTTTTGCTTTGGACCTTGACTTTAACCGCTCAGTCTCAAGTTTTCACTTGACACCTTCACGGCACAAGCACATGGTTAGGGACAGCTTAGTTTAGCCGCTTAGGCCAGGATTTGATTCCTTTAGGCCCTTCTATCCACTGATGCTCAAAGCCTTGGATCCTTTTTATTACCCTTGCCTTTTGGTTTTAAGGGCTATTGGCTTTTTCTGCTTGCTTTTTCTTTTTCTTTTATTTTCGCTCTCTTCTTTTTTTTTTTTTCTGCAAGCTTTTGTATTCACTGCTTTTTCTTGGTTCAAGAATCATTTTTTATGATTTTTCAGATTATCAAATAACATTTCTCCTTTTTCATCATTCTTTCTAGAGCCAACATATTTAACATTCATAATCATCAAATTCAAAAGACATATGCACTGTTCAAGCATTCATTCAGAAGATAAAAAGCATTGCCACCACATGTAAATAATTAGAATTTTTCTTATAAAAAACTCGAAAGAAAATTGCCTCCTTATTCTAAAGAAAATCTGCTATTTTATTTATGTTTAATGATGATGAGAAAAATAAATTATAGCTTAATTGGAGATAAAATCAAAATATAGATACTAATTACTACTATTTATATATAACTTCTAAGGTAAAACTCAAATAAGAACAATTATCACAGAGTTAAGGCTAAGATTAGAACTCAACAACCTTGAAGTTGGGAAGTGGATGCCTCTTTAGTCTGTGGAGTGCTTGGCCCTTCAGGAGATAGTTTCTTACGCTTTAATTCCTTCAGTTCACGCCCTTGCTCTTCTTGTTCTCTGAGCAGTTTGCAGAGCATGCTGTTTTGATTTTGCTGTTCTTCCTTTATTTGGTCCATAGCTTCTTGCAACTTAGTAACAGATGCTTCAAGATGTTCCCAATATTCAAATTGAGGGATTTCCGGGAGAAATTCCTGTGCTCTTCTCTTGATAGGGTCATCCTGCACTTGTTGTTTTTCCATTGTGGTTTTAGTGATTGGTTGCTCCACTGAGATATACTTTGTTATTCCTATCCTTACTCCAGCATCTTTGTAGAGCATAGAGATTAAGCTTGGATAAGCCAACCTGGCATCTTTGGAGTTCTTGTTTGCAATTATGTAAAATTCACATGAAATCAGTTGATGAACTTCCACTTCTTTTCCCAACATAATGCAATGGATCATCACTGCTCTTTTAACGGTGACTTCAGAACGGTTGCTAGTGGGTAATATAGAACGCCCAATGAAGTCCAGCCATCCTCTGGCGACTGGTTTGAGATCTTCTCTCTTGAGTTGATTTGGGATGCCCTTGCTGCTAGTGGTCCACCTGGCTCCAGGGATGCATATATCCTCTAGAATCTTATCCAGGCCCTTGTTTGTTCTCATCATTCTCCTATTGAAGGAGTTTGGGTCATCTTTCAGCTGAAGTAGCTTAAAGATCTCCCTGATTTTGTCAGGGTGGATGTGAACAATCTTTCCTCTGACCAAAGTCCGATATTCATAGAGGGCAGTTCCAGATATTCTCTGCCTGTCTGTTTGCCACAGATTAGCGTAGAACTCCTGAACCATATTCCTTCCCACTTTTGTTTCAAGATTAGCTAGGATTTCCCAGTTCCTGTTTCGAATATGCTCTTGGATCTCCGGATATTCATCTTCTTTCAGATCGAACTTGACTTCCGGGATCACTAATCTTAGACCCATTACTTTGTAGTAATGGTCTGAATGTTCTTTGGTTAAGAACTTCCTTTGATTCAAAGTGGTTTTGGAATACTCTCTTTCTTGCCTCTTGGAGTGGGTTATTTTCCTTTAGGAGCCATGATCTTAGTGGGTATGGTTTAGTGATCACAGATAAACACACTAAACTTAGAGGTTTGCTTGTCCTCAAGCAAAAGAAAAGAAAGGAGAGGGATAGAAGGAGAGCTAGGCGCAACTTGTGGAGGAGAGGGGGAGAGGCCGAGCAATATTTAAGGGGTAGGGGGTGGGTTTCGAAAATCATTTGAAAAAGATATGATAGAAAAAGTGATTTGGAAAAGATAAGTATGATATGAAAAGATGTGATTTAAAATTGAAAAGATATGAAAGATATTTGAAAAAGATAAATATGGATTTTGAAAAAGATAATGTGGAGATTTGAAAAAAGATATTGATGAGTTGAGAAGATTTTAGAAGGAAAGAGATAGATTTGTTTTGGAGAATTTGAAAAAGAGTTGGATTGGATTGAAAAAAAGGATTTGTGTTTATGGATTAAGATACATTTGATATTTTTGAAAAAGGGTTTTTAGAAATTAGGGTTAAAAGATTTTTGGAATTGAGAGTTTGTAACATGTTTATGCAAGAAATCATGAATTGAAACATGAAAATTAAAATTAAAATAAAAATTGTGAAGTAAAAACGAATTTACCTCCTCCCCACCATCCTGGCATTAAACGCCCAAATGCTGCATGTTTTGGGCATTTAATGCCCAAATGCTGCTTCTCCTGGGCGTTCAACGCCCAGCTGTTGCTTCTTTCTGGCGTTGAACACCAGGAACTCCTTTGTCACTGGGCATTTTTCTGAATGCCCAGAAGGTGCTTCTTTCTGGCGTTCAACGCCCAGAAGATGCTTCTTTCTGGCGTTTAACGCCCAGATGGCTATCCTTACTGGCGTTTTCTTGCCAGTGAGCTCCTTTTTTCTGTTTTGTACTCTGAATCCTTCTGTAGCCCTGTGAACTATGCAATTGATTCTTTACCTTGTTAATATTAAGCTCATGTAATTAAAATGAAAAATAAAATAAAATAAAATAAAATAACAGAAAAAGTTAGTTAATGGCTGGGTTGCCTCCCAGCAAGCGCTTCTTTATTGTCTTTAGGTGGACCTTGCTGAGCTTTTAATCTAGCCTCAGCCTTGAGCACTCTTGCTCAACATTGCCTTCAAGATAGTGCTTGATTCTCTGTCCATTAACAATGAACTTCTTATCAGAATCAATGTCTTGAAGCTCCACATAACCGTATGGTGATACACTTGTAATCACATTTGGTCCCCTCTACCGGGATTTTAGTTTCTCGAGGAATAGCCTGAGCCTAGAGTTAAACAACAGAACCTTTTGTCCTGGTTCAAAGATTCTAGATGACAGCTTTCTGTCAGGCCACCTTTTTTATTTCTCTTTATAAAGCTTGGCATTTTCGAAAGCAGTGAATCTGAATTCCTCTAGCTCATTCAGCTGGAGCAATCTTTTTTCTCCAGCTAATTTGGCATCAAATTTTAGGAATCTGGTTGCCCAATAGGCCTTATGTTCCAGTTCCACGGGCAGGTGACAAGCCTTACCATACACAAGTTGGTATGGAGAGGTCCCTATAGGAGTCTTGAATGCTGTTCTGTAAGCCCACAGAGCATCATCCAAGCTTCGTGCCCAATCCTTTCTACGGGTACTTACAGTCCGTTCCAGGATTCTTTTTAGTTCTCTGTTAGAAACTTCAGCTTGCCCATTTGTCTGTGGATGATATGGAGTCGCCACCTTGTGGCGAATCCCGTACCGGACCATGGCAGAGTAAGGCTGTTTGTTGCAGAAGTGAGTGCCCCCATCACTGATTAGTACCCTAGGGACACCAAACCTGCTGAAGATGTGTTTCTGGAGGAACTTCAGCACTGTTTTAGTATCATTGGTGGGTGTGGCAACGGCCTCTACCCATTTTGATACATAGTCGACTGCCACCAGAATATAAGTGTTTGAGTATGATGGTAGGAAAGGTCCCATGAAGTCAATTCCCCACACGTCAAATAACTCAATCTCCAAGATTCCTTGTTGAGGCATGGCAGAACCATGAGGCAGATTACCAGCTCTTTGGCAACTGTCACAGTTACGTACAAACTCTCGGAAATCTCTATAGAGTGTAAGCCAGTAGAAGCCACATTGGAGGACCTTGGTGGCTGTTCGCTCACCTCCGAAATGGCCTCCATATTGTGATCCATGGCAATGCCATAAGATCCTCTATGCTTCTTCTCTAGGCACACACCTACAGATTATTCCGTCTACACATCTCTTAAAGAGATAGGGTTCATCCCACAAGTAGTACTTTGCATCAGTAATTAATTTTTTCTTTTGTTGCCTGCTGTACTCCTTGGGTATGAACCTTGCAGCTTTATAGTTTGTAATGTCTACAAACCATGGTGTTTCCTGAATGGCAAACAAATGCTCATCCAGAAAGGTTTTAGAGATTCTTCTCTAGGCACACACCTACAGATTATTCCGTCTGCACATCTCTTAAAGAGATAGGGTTCATCCCACAAGTAGTACTTTGCATCAGTAATTAATTTTTTTCTTTTGTTGCCTGCTGTACTCCTTGGGTATGAACCTTGCAGCTTTATAGTTTGTAATGTCTGCAAACCATGGTGTTTCCTGAATGGCAAACAAATGCTCATGCAGAAAGGTTTTAGAGATCTCAATAGAGGGAAAGGACGCCCCTTCTACTGGCTCTATCCAGGACAGATGGTCAGCCACTTGGTCTTCTGTCCCTTTTCTGTCTCTTATTTCTATATCAAACTCCTGCAGAAGCAACACCCATCTTATGAGCCTGGATTTTGAATCCTGCTTTGTGAGTAGATATTTAAGAGCAGCATGGTCAGTGTACACAATCACTTTGGATCCTACTAAGTATGATCTAAACTTGTCAATGGCATAAACCACTGCAAGCAATTCTTTTTCTGTGGTTGTGTAGTTTTTTTGGGCATCATTTAAAACGCGTCTAGCATAATAAATAACATGCAGAAGCTTGTCATGTCTCTGCCCCAGTACTGCACCAATGGCATGGTCACTGGCATCACACATTAGTTCAAATGGTAATGTCCAGTTTGGTGCAGAGATAACTGGTGCTGTGACCAGCTTAGCTTTTAGAGCTTCAAACGTCTGCAGGCACTCTGTGTCAAACACAAATGGCATGTCAGCAGCTAGCAGATTGCTCAGAGGTTTTACAATTTTTGAAAAATCCTTTATAAACCTCCTGTAGAATCATGCATGCCCCAGAAAGCTTTTGATTGCCTTAACATTAGCAGGTGGTGGTAATTTTTCAATTACTTTCACTTTAGCTTGATCCACCTCTATTCCCTTGTTTGAAATTTTATGCCCAAGGACAATCCCTTCAGTCACCATAAAGTGACATTTTTCCCAGTTTAAAACTAGGTTGGTCTCTTGGTATCTTTTCAGAACAAGTGTTAGGTGATCAAGACAGGAGCTGGATGAGTCTCCATATACTGAGAAGTCATCCATGAAGACTTCCAGAAATTTTTCCACCATATCAGAGAAAATAGAGAGCATGCATCTCTGAAAGGTTGCAGGTGCATTACACAGCCCAAATGGCATCCTTCTGTAAGCAAACACTCCATATGGACATGTGAATGCTGTTTTCTCTTGATCCTGGAGATCTACTGCAATTTGGTTGTAGCCTGAATAGCCATCCAAAAAGCAGTAATAATCATGACCTACTAATCTTTCTAGCATCTGGTCTATGAATGGTAAAGGAAAATGATCCTTTCTGGTGGCTGTATTGAGCCTTCTGTAGTCAATACACATGCGCCACCCTGTAACTGTTCTTGTAGGAACCAGTTCATTTTTTTCATTATGAACCACTGTCATGCCTCCCTTTTTGGGGACAACTTGGACAGGGCTCACCCAGGGGCTATCAGAAATAGGATAAATAATCCCAGCCTCCAGTAATTTGGTGACCTCTTTCTGCACCACTTTCTTCATGGCTGGATTTAGTCGCCTCTGTGGTTGAACCACTGGCTTATCATTATCCTCCAATAAGATCTTGTGCATGCATCTAGCTGGGCTTATGCCCTTAAGGTCACCTATGGACCACCCAAGAGCTGTCTTGTATGTCCTTAGCACTTGAATTAGTGCTTCCTCTTCCTGTGGATTTAAAGCAGAGCTTATGATCACTGGAAAAGTGTCACCTTCTCCTAGAAATGCATATTTCAGGGATGGTGGTAATGGTTTGAGCTCGGGTTTAGGAGGTTTTTCCTCTTCCTGAGGAAGTTTCAGAGGCTTTTTCAATTCCTCTGAATCCTCTAGATCAGGCGGAACATCTTTAAAGATGTTTTCCAGCTCTGATTCGAGACTCTCATCCATGTTGATCTCCTCCACCAGAGAGTCAATAAGATCAACTTTCATGCAGTCTTTTGGTGTGTCTGGATGCTGCATGGCCTTGACAGCATTCAACTTAAACTCATCCTCATTGACTCTCAGGGTTACTTCCCCCTTTTGGACATCAATGAGAGTTCGTCCAGTTGCTAGGAAAGGTCTTCCTAGAATGAGAGTAGCACTCTTGTGCTCCTCTATTTCCAACACTACAAAGTCAGTAGGAAAGGCGAATGGCCCAACCCTGACAATCATGTCCTCAATCACGCCTGATGGGTATTTAATGGAGCCATCAGCAAGTTGGAGACATATCCGGGTTGGTTTAACTTCTTCAGTTAAACCAAGCTTTCTGATAGTGGATGCAAGTATTAAGTTGATGCTTGCCCCAAGATCACATAAAGCTGTCTTGGTGCAATTACCCTCTAAGGTGCATGGTATCAGAAAGCTCCCTGGATCTTTAAGCTTTTCTGGAAAGCTTTTCAGAATGACTGCACTGCATTCTTCAGTGAGGAGAACTCTTTCAGTTTCTCTCCAATCCTTCTTATGACTCAAGATCTCCTTTATGAACTTGGCATAAGAAGGTATTTGCTCAAGTGCCTCTATAAATGGAATCTTTATTTCAAGAGTCCTGAGATAATCTGCAAAGCGAGCAAATTGCTTATCCTGCTCCTCTTGGCGGAGTTTTTGAGGATAAGGTATCTTGGCTTTATATTCCTCAACCTTAGTTGCTGCAGGTTTATTTTCTACAGAGGTGGTTGGAGAAGCCTTTTTAGAGGGGTTGTTATCAGCACTTGTGTGTGTCTGATCCCTCACTGGCATTTGAATGCCAGGGTTAGAAGCTGAAATGGCGTTGGACGCCAACTCTTTACTTGTTCCTGGCATTTGAACGCCAGAACTGAGCTTCCATTGGGTGTTTGACACCAAATCCTTGCCTGTTTCTAGTGTTTGAGCGCCAGAGTTATTCCTCTCTGGGCTCTTACTGTCCTCAGAGGGATTTTGGGTAGCAGTTTGTTCTTTTCTTGGCTTCCTGCTGCCTTAAAGTGAGGTATTTAATGTTTTCTCACTTCTTAATTGAACTGCTTGGCACTCTTCTGTTATTTGTTTTGATAACTATTTTTCTATTTGCTTCAACTGTACCTCCATATTTATATTAGCCATTCTTGTGTCTTGTAGTATCTCCTTGAATTCGGCCAGCTGTTTTGTTAGAAAGTCTAATTGCTTATTGAATTCAGTAATTTGTTCTGTAGGACTGAGTTCAGCAGTTACTGTTTTAGCCTCTTCTTTCATGGAAGATTCACTATTTAGGTACAGATGCTGATTTCTGGCAACTGTATCAATAAGCTCTTGAGCCTCTTCAATTGTCTTTCTCATGTGTATAGATCCACCAGCTAAGTGATCTAGAGAAATTTGAGCTTTCTCTGTAAGCCCATAATAGAAGATGTCTAACTGCACCCATTCTGAAAACATTTCAGAGGGGCATTTTCTTAGCATCTCTTTGTATCTCTCCCAGGCATCATAAAGAGATTCATTATCTCCTTGTTTAAAGCCTTGGATGTCCAGCCTTAGCTGTGTCATCCGTTTTGGAGAAAAGTATTGATTCAGGAATTTTTCTGACAGCTGTTTCCATGTCCTTATGCTTGCCTTAGGTTGGTTATTTAACCACCTCTTAGCTTGGTCTTTTACAGAAAATAGAAACAGTAATAATCTGTAGACATCCTGATCTACTTCCTTATCATGTACTGTGTCAACAATCTGTAAAAACTGTGCCAAAAACTCTGTAGGTTCTTCCTGAGGAAGACCGGAATACTGGCAACTTTGCTACACCATGATAATGAGCTGAGGATTCAACTCAAAGCTACTGACTCCAATGGAGGGTATACAGATACTACTCCCATATGAAGCAGAAGTGGGGTTGGCATATGACCCCAGAGTCCTTCTGGACTGTTCAATTCCACTTAGATCCATGATGGAGAAAAGGGAATTGATATGAATAGCAAATAGAATATATTTTTATTTTTTTTCTTTTGTAAAAGGGGAACAAATAAATAATAAAAGAAAAGAGAATAAAATAGTTTGAAATTAAATATAGAATTCGAAAATTAAGAACAAAAAATTTAAGACTAAAATAATTACTTAATTAAGAAGATTTGAAAAATTTTTGATAAAGATTTGAATTTTGAAATTTTAAAACTAAGATAAGATAAAAAAAAATTTAAAATAAAATCTGAATTTTTTAAAAGGAAAATTCGAAAAATCAATTAAAATAAAGAAAAAAGATATTTTTGAATTCAATGAGGAAAGAGAAAAACAATAAAAAGACACAAAACTTAAAATTTTTAGATCTAATGCTCCTTATTTTTGAAAATTTTGGAGGGAAATACCAAGGAACACCAAACTTAAAAATTTTAAGATCAAAACACAAGGAAGACTCAAGAACACTTTGAAGACTAACAAGAACATGAAGATAGAACACCAAACTTAAAATTTTTAGAAAACCAAAACAAAATTTTCGAAAACTAAAGAAAAATCAACAAAAAAATACCAAACTTAAAGTTTGGCACAAGATTTATTCAAAGAAAAATTAATTTTGAAAAAGTTTTTAAAAAGAAAATAGCCAATTACCAAGAACATAAGCATCACGCTCTAGCCAATTGAGCTATAAATTTAAAGTGTTTTAACAAGGTATTTAATAAATAAATTTTTTTAGATACTAATAATTCGAAAATGCACAAGAAAAACAAGAAAAATCACAAAACAAGAAAAACTAAAGATCAAACAAAGAAAATAAACAAGAACAACTTGAAGATTAAGAAAGAACAATGAACACAATTTTGAAAATTTAAAAGAAAATAAAAACATGCAATTGACACCAAACTTAAAATATGAAACTAAACTCAAACAGAAAAACTCAATTATTAGTTTATAAAAATTTTTCGAAAAATTTAAAAAGAGAAAATAAGGATTTAAAAAAGAAAATTTCAACCAAAAACAATAATGTAAGACTCTAAACCAAAAAGAAAAAAATTTTCCTAATCTAAGCAACAAAATAAACCGTCAGTTGTCCAAACTCGAACAATCTCCGGCGACGGCGCCAAAAACTTGGTGCACGAAATTGTGTATGTCAATGTCAATATTACTATTTCTCACAAATTCGCACAACTAACTAGCAAGTGCACTGGGTCGTCCAAGTAATACCTTACGTGAGTAAGGGTCGAATCCCACGGAGATTGTTGGCTTGAAGCAATCTATGGTTATTTTGTAATTCTTAGTCAGGATATCAATTATATTTATCAGTTTGAATTGCGAAAAATAAAAGAGCATGAAATAAATACTTGTTCTGCAGTAATGGAGAATATGTTGGAGTTTTGGAGATGCTTTGTCTTCTGAATCTCAGCTTTTCTCTTGTACTCCTCTTCACGCACGCAAGGTTCCTCCTATGGCAAGTTGTATGTTGGTGGATCACCGTTGTCAATGGCTACCATCCGTCCTCTCAGTGAAAATGGTCCAGGTGCGCTGTCACCGCATGGCTAATCATCTGTTGGTTCTCACTCATGTTGGAATAGGATCCATTGGTCCTTTTGCGTTTGTCACTACGCCCAACCCTTGTAAGTTTGAAGCCCGTCACAGTCATTCAATCCCTGAATCCTACTCGGAATACCACAGACAAGGTTTAGACTTTCCGGATTCTCAAGAATGCTGCCAATGGATTCTAGCTTATACCACGAAGATTCTGATTAAGGAATCCAAGAGATACTCATTCAATCGGATGTAGAACGGAGGTGGTTGTCAGGCACGCGTTCATAGATTGAGGATGGTGATGAGTGTCACGGATCATCACATCCATCATATTGAAGTGCGAATGAACATCTTAGATAGAAACAAGCGTGTTTGAATGGAAAACAGAAGTAATTGCATTAATTCATCGAGACACAGCAGAGCTCCTCACCCCCAACAATGGAGTTTAGAGACTCATGCCGTCAAAGAGTACAAAGTTCAGATCTAAATATCATGAGGTCCAAAATAAATCTCTAAAAGTTGTTTAAATACTCAACTAGTAACCTAGGTTTACAGAAAATGAATAAACTATGATAAATGGTGCAGAAATCCACTTCTGGGGCCCACTTGGTGTGTGCTGGGGCTGGGACTTAAGCTTCTCACATGTCTAGGCTGTTTCTGGAGTTAAACGCCAGGTTGTAACCTGTTTCTGGCATTCAACTCCCATTTGTAACCTGTTTCTGGCGCTGAACGCCAGACTGCAACATGGAACTGGCATTGAACGCCAGTTTACATCATCTATCTCTGAGCAAAGTATGGACTATTATATATTTCTGGAAAGCCCTAGATGTCTACTTTCCAACGCAATTGGAAGAGCGCCAATTGGACTCTTGTAGCTCCAGAAAATCCATTTCGAGTGCAGAGAGGTCAGAATCCAACAGCATCAGCAGTCCTTTTTTCAACCTGAATCAGATTTTTGCTCAGCTCCCTTAATTTTCAGCCAGAAAATACCTGAAATTACAGAAAAATACACAAACTCATAGTAAAGTCCAGAAATATGAATTTTACCTAGAAACTAATGAAAATAAACTAAAAACTAACTAAAACATACTAAAAACTACATGAAATTAACCCCAAAAAGCGTATAAAATATCCGCTCATCAATGCCACTAAAGCTAGTCTTTCACTATGATTTGACTAGGACTTGTGGACTCAAGTCGATTATATCCACTTGACTTTCCTTCATAGTTAGAGGTTAACTAAGTGGAGCAATGGACAATTCTTGTCACAATTGATGATGATGATGAGGATAGGACTTCTAGTTTTCATTCCTTGCCAAGAGCTTTCTTAGTTATTAGCTTATTTCTTTTGCTATTTACATTTCTTGTTTCTTATTACAAAAACCCCAAAACATTCCTTCATAGCCAATAATAATGCACTTTATTGTAATTCCTAGGGAGAACGACCCGGGATTAATACTCTCGGTTATTTTTATTGGGGTTTGTACTTGTGACAAACAAAGTTTTTATGTGAGGATTGTTTGTTGGTTTAGAAACTATACTTCCAACAAGATTTCAATTGTGAAATTCTATACCATCAAATTTCCCCTCATCATGATGCTGAAAATTTCACCACTCATTATGATGTATCTGATTTCTTTGAGGATCCTGAAGGAAATATTGACCATTTGATCAATGATAGAATAGTTTAGTATGTAGATTGTTAAGTATTCATGTAAATAAATAATTGTTAAGTTTTATTTTCTATGCATCTGAATTTCAAGTATGATGTATAATAAAATATTTATGAATTTCAAAATTACTAAATGTGTCAAGTTCTAAAATAATAATAATAAAATTTTAGTATATGATACTATATACAATATTCTTAGAAAAATAATTCCAATCAAGAATTCAATTTGACTGTGCATATACTACTACTCATTTTATTATTATTATTTGTCTTTGAAGAAAATGACAATGATATATAATGAAGATGTATGCCTTGCGGATAGTTCAAGTTCGCACACCATTCTCAAAAGTAATATATACTTTACCCATCTTGTGCCAAAAGAAGAATATGTTAATGCTATTATTGACTCAGACAATGTGATAGAAGGCTCTGGAAGAGCTATAATTTTGTTTTCTGGAGGAACAAAATTCATAATAAATAATGCACTATTGTCTACTAAGTCTCTAACGAACTTATTGAGTTTCAAAGATATTCACCCGAATGGATATCATATTGAAATCATGAATGAGAGAAATCATGAGTATTTATGTATCACAACTCATGATTTAAATAAAAAGGTTATATTAGAAAAGTTATCCTCACTTTCATCTGGGTTATATTATACCAAAATTAGTGCAATTGAATCACAAGACATTGTAAACCAGAAGTTTACTAACCCAAATGAATTCATAACTTGGCATGATCGATTGGGTCATCCGGGAATAACCATGATGCAGAGAATTATTGAAAACTCCCATGGACATTCACTAAAGAACTAGAAGATTCTTAAATCTAGTGAATTTTGTTGTGCTGCATGTTCTCAGGAAAAGTTAATTTTAAGGCCATCACCAGTAAAGATTGGATTTGAATCCCCTGAATTCCTAGAAAGGATTCAAGGCAATATATGTGGACTTATTCATCCACCGTGTGGATCTTTTAGATATTTTATGGTCCTAATAGACGCATCTTCGAGATGGTCACATGTGTGCTTATTGTCTTCTCACAACCTGACGTTTGCGAGATTACTTGCTCAAATTAATCACTTATTAAATGCCTCCAATTAATTGCTAGACCCTTACTTATGAGAACAAAACCAAACCTCGGCTTGGGACATGCAATTTTACATGCGGCAGCACTTATTCGTATGAGGCCAACAAGTTACCATTAGTTCTCTCCTATGCAATTAGCTTTTGGCCAGCAGCCAAATGTTTCCTATTTAAGAATATTCGGGTGTGCAATATATGTTCCTATTGCACTACCTTCTCGCACCAAAATGGGACCCCAAAGAAAATTAGGGATATATGTTGGATATGATTCTTCCTCTATAATAAGGTATCTTGAGATACAAACTGGGGATGTATTTAAAGCCCGATTTGCGGATTTTCATTTTGATGAAACAAAATTTCCAACATTAGGGGGAGAGAGTAAGCTTCCTGGAAAGAAACTTAATTGGAATGCATCATCATTGATGCATTTTGATCCTCGATCAGGGCAATGTGAACTAGAAGTTTAAAAGATTATACATTTGCAAAGAATAGCAAATGAATTGCCTGATGCCTTTTCTGATACAAAGAGGATAACCAAATCTTATATACCGGTAAAAAATGTTCCAATTCGAATTGATGTCCCAGTTGGACAAGTGGCCACTAAAACAAATTCACGCTAGAAGCGTGGTAGACCTATTGGTTCCAAAGATAAAAATCCTCGAAAAAGAAAAGAGATAAATATTATTCCTGTTGAAAAAGACATAGTAAAGACACCTGTAGTTGCCCAAAATTCTGATATAGTTTTAACGCCAAAAGACGTTCAGGTACCTGAAAATTGAGAAAATGACAAGATCTTGATAAATTATGTCTTTACAGGAGAAAAATGGGATCGAAATAAGACAATTGTCGATTAAATATTTGCATATAATGTGGCATTGAATATCATGCATGAAAATAAGGATCTTGAGCCAAGAACAGTCGAAGAATGTCGACAAAGAAATGATTGGCCAAAATGGGAAGAAGCCATGAAGGATGAGTTAAACTCACTTGCAAAACGTGAAGTCTTTGGACCTGTAGTCCGTACACCAGAAGATGTAAAACCTGTTGAATACCGATGGGTATTTGTGAGAAAACAAAATGAGAAAAATAAAGTTGTACGCTACAAAGCTCGGCTTGTGGCACAAGGTTTTTTACAAAGGCCCGGTATAGATTATGAAGAAACATATTCCCCTGTAGTGGATGCAAACATTGCATTATTTGGTCAGTTTATCCGCATACCATAAAATACATATGCACCTAATGGATGTGGTAACAGCCTATTTATACGGATCATTAGATCGTGATATCTATATGAAAGTCCCTGAAGGACTAAAGATATCTAAACCACCCAATGAATATTCACAGGGGTTATACTCAGTCAAATTGCAAAGATCTTTATATGGTCTAAAGCAATCTGGACGAATGTGGTATAATCGTCTTACTGAGTATCTGACCAAAAACGGATTCAAGGATGATGATATTTACCCATGTGTTTTTATAAAGAAATCTACATCTGGATTCATTATAATTGCTGTATACGTTGATGATTTAAATATCATTGGAACTCATGAAGAGATTCCAACAATTATAAAAACTCTAAAAGAAGAGTTTGAGATGAAAGGTCTTGGAAAGACTAAATTTTGTCTCGGCTTGCAGATCGAGCATACAAAAAATGGGATCTTTATTCATCAAACAATATACAAAAAAAGATCTTGAAGAGATTCTATATGGATAAGTCACATCCATTAAATACCCCAATGATAGTAAGGTCTTTGGATGTGAAAAATTATCAATTTTGTCCTAAAGAAGAAACTAAAGATATCCTTGGTCTTGAAGTACCATATCTTAGTATCATTGGAGCACTAATGTATCTTGCTAATAATATAAGATCCGATATATCATTTGCTGTGAATTTACTAGCAAAATATAATTCCTCTCCAACCAGAAGACATTAGAATGGAATCAAACAAATCTTTCGATATCTTCATGGAATGGTTGATATGGGATTGTTTTATCCCTATGGATCCAAGTCACAATTAGTTGGTTATGCAGATGCTGGATACTTGTCTGATCCACATAAAGAGAGATCTCAAACAGGATACCTATTCACATATGGTAGTACAGCTATATCATGGAGGTCCACGAAATAGACGATTGCAGCAACATCCTTTAATCATGCTGAAATACTAGCGATACATGAAGCTAGTCGCGAGTGTTTTTGGCTCAGGGAGTTTGATCTAATATATTCTGTCATCATGCGGACCGATTGATCATAAGATAGCTCCAACTGTCCTGTTTGAGGATAATACAGCATGCATTGCTCAACTTAAGGGTGGATATATCAAAGGTGATAGAACAAAGCATATTTCTCCTAAATTTTTCTTCACTTACGATCTTCAAAATCAAGGGACAATTGATGTCCAACAGATCCGTTCAAGCGATAATCTGGCAGATTTATTCACAAAGTCACTTCCAAAATCCTCCTTTGAAAAATTGGTACATCAGATTGGGATGCGCCGATTTTGAGATGTTCAATGATGTCGACAAGAGGGGGAGACTGTATGCTTTTTTCCTTGGTTAGGTTTTTTTTTCCATTAGGTTTTTCTTCACAAGGTTTTTAATGAGGCAGTCCCCATCGCAAAGGATAGTGTACTCTTTTTCCTTCACTGAAGTTTTTTCCCATTAGATTTTTCTTTAGTAAGGTTTTAACGAGACATAATCCTAAATGGACATTCAAGGGGAGTGTTGTGATAAGGATGGCAAGATAGATGCCCATTTATGATGGGCAGTCCAGCATTCTCAAGAAAGAATATATTTAATAAGGGTTTGAAAAGTAATCCTATATACGTATATAAATAGGAGGTTAAGCCTCCGTTAAATACACACTACAATCAATAATAATCTTCTCTCTCTTACTATTTTTCTCTGTGGATCTTTTGAATTACAAAATACTAGTAAATATCAATACTCCACTCTTCTATTTATGCTTCTTTATTTTATATTATATCTTTCTTATTTATTTATTTATTTTACAACAGTTTGGTGCCTGTGGCTCCGGGGATTAGGATGTGAGGAGCACGTGATAAGAGTGAGAGTGAGATTGATTTTTTAATTTTTGTATTTTTTAATTTATATACGTATAAAAATATAATATACATCTAACATAGTTATTATTTTAACGTTTATCTAACATAGTTGGGTACACATATACAATAACTAATAAAGGTGAAATTATTAGAGCTTTTTTTTTAAATAAATATTTTAATTATTTTATTTACTGAAATAAGTATTTTGGACGCTATTTACGTTTTTAGGTCTCATTACATATGTCGTTTTCAGTGTAAACGAGATACAATGAGATAAGACATATACAACAATGAACGTATTACGGGTGCACACGTATAACAAAAATGAGATATGTGTATAATCATCTAGTTTTTACTGTAAACAAAATATGTATGTGCGGTGCCTATATATGCAACTCGTTATAAAATTGTATTAATAATTTGATTTGGATCAATTTAAAAAGTAAAAATTGATATATTTTGTTACTAACTTACTATTTTGATTCTGGTCTAATCTAATTGTTCGTGTTTTTTTTACGTGAATTGTATTTTTCCACTAATCTAAAATGAGTAATTTAAAACTGTTCATTTAAAATCAGCACAATATTTTTTTAGAAACCAACGCATTTGAATTAGTACGGAAAAAGAGTACATAAAAAAATCATTTTTGTCCCCTACATTTGGGGTAAGTTCTATTTGTGTTCCTAACATTTAAATCGTCCTATTTATATCCCTAACATTTGTAAAAGTGATTCAATATTATCCTATCGTCAATTACACATCATGAACTTTAGTTGGTGTTCTGGAAATCTCTTCTTGAAGTTAGAATATAAATGTCTGGACAGAACCGATGATTCACCCCGGATAATAGCTCATCAAAAGTTGAAACTAATCCCTACAACATTTACATAATTCACTTTTTTTAGGGACATAATTGAATCTGAACACAAATAGTGAGTCTAATATTGAAATCGAACACATCCAAATGAGACTTAATTGAGGATGAATACATCCAAGTGAGAATAATTAAAAAATACAATTTGATCTGTTAGTATAATTGATGACAGGATAACATTGAATCACTTTTATAAACGTTAAGGATACAAATATGACGATTTAAATGTTAAGAATATAAATAAAACTTACCCAAAATATTGGAAACAAAAATGATACTTTACTCAATTTGAAAAAAAGGAAAAAAAAATGAACTTGTACGTATTAAGGTTCCATAATAAAAAAGAACGCGATAATTATGCCAACTTCTAAAAATTAAAAGTTGAAAAGTTACTAAATTGAAAGAATTGGAAGGTTGATGGAAAATAAATAAAATAGAAAAAAAATGAAAAGAGATAACTATGATAATTATACATACTCTTAAAAATTAAAAGATGGAAAATTCTTAAATTAAAGAATCATGAGATTGATAGAGATAAATTGATACAGATAAATAAAATAAAAAAGAGTGGAGAGATACCACTTATTTTAAAAAATGGGAAAAAATAAAAATCACTTGTTTTTTTAGAACTCATTGCTCAAAGATATCTTTCCATTTAATTCCTTCCACCAACCTTTTTGTTTTTTTACTATTAATTAGATTAAAACAATTCAAATTGAAAACGTTCCATAAAATTAAATTATATTAAATATGTAATATAAACATGTTAAGATATTAGTAAGTAGTAACTGCACACTAAAAAATTAGATTAATTTAAAAAATAAAAATTAAATTAATATTATTTCAATCATAAATTTTTTTTATAATAATAAACATATTTTGTTTATACGGTAAATGAGATATATGTATTTTTTTTAAGAAGAAGCTATAAAAAATGCACACAAATAATTGTTGTTGACAAAAATGCCTTCAAATAATTTAAATAATGCGACAAAAATGCTTAACATTAAATATGTATTTTCAAAAAATGCTTTAAAGATTGAATTTTGATGTGGCTTTTTACAAGTATAATTAGAAAAATGAGATATTTGTATCTTTAAATTTGGTAATTTTTTACTATAATATATATATATATATATATATATATATATATATATATATATATATATATATATATATATATATTGTGACTTTTTTGTTAACAACCAATAATACTCTTAAAAAATTGCAAAAAAAAAATATATGACACTGCAAAATTAAACCAAATAAAATTGTGGCTTATCTTATTTACATTGTAAACGAAATATATTTATAATTATCTTATTTTTACTGTAAACGAGATAAATAAAATTACATAAATTGATAAATATCTCCTAAATAATATATATTAATAAATAAAATATTTAATTTATTTATATAAAAAAATTAGCCTCGAGATTAGTTATCTCTCATTATATATTTTTCTTGAATTATTGTAACTTAGTTATCAAATATTCTAAATAAATGTAATATGAAAATTATTGAAGGTAAACAAATTTAAAATCAGTTGGAATTATAAATGAAATCATTTAAGAAAAATATATTATCAAATCATACAAATTTATAAAAATCACTAATAGAAGTGAGTTGAGGATGAACTTATTTTACAAAAACATCATTCAAAATATTTTGGTCTACAAATAGAATACTTTAATACGTCGTGTGCATATTAGGTGAGATAACTAACTCGGAATTTTAAAATTTTTAATGTTTAAAGTAAGAATCGAACCTTTGATAAATTAGTAAATGGTGGACGAATTTCCTCTCAACCACTCTTCAAATTTCTCATAATATACCTTAAAAAGAAAAATTCATTTTTTACTGTTGTTTAATATTTTTCCTCTTTAATTTGTTACACAAACTTTTTTATTTTTGTAAAGAAAAAAAAAAAAAAAAAAAGAAGAAGAAGAAGAAAAAAGAGCACATCCTGGGTATGTATTCATTGTAGCCTTGTAGGGCCTGGTTGTCTCCAAAGAAAGATTCCTGGAATTGTGAATCGTTGGATGAAGAAAACGTGTCATAGGTCTAAGTAATTTGGATTGGCAATGATTGATTTATGAGCCACGAAACAAACACAAAACATAGAGCCCACTGAATTGGAGACTGCATTTCCATAGCCTTCGTTTTTCCATGAAAATGACGTCGTTCATAGCCCCACTCCCATATCTATTTGTCGTTACACTACCAGATTGCAATTATATCCCTCAAGTTATTAATTTTATGACAAGATGTACTCATTTATCATTTTCTTTTATTTTTTCTTTTTCATTTTACGAGGAAAAAAAACATTTCAATTAGCTGGATCATCTGAGCTTTTCATTTTAGGTTTATTGCACAATTATAAACAATTATAAATTATTAGTCTTCTAGTTCTCTATTCATCCTAATAATGATTTTATTTAAATCATATTGATGACTTTTCTTGATTTAAAATTTACATGTATGTATTTTTGTGGATAATTAAATCTAGTTTATATGCTTGTTTTGAATTGAGTTTGTTTGTTTGTCGTCATCATTAAATAATTTCGGTGCATTCTATATTTAAATAAGGTGCACTTGGTCTATGTTTATTTTGATTTGAGTTTGTTTGTGTGTTATTATCGTTGAGTAATTTCGGTGCATTATGGATTCGAACTGTTATACGTATAAAAAGAAGACGCGATGATGATAAGAATGGAAGAGGAAGAAAAGAAATGAGGAAATCGAAGAAATTCAAATGAGAAAAGAAAGATGAGGAAAAGGAGGAGATGAAACGGGTGTGAAGATGGTGATGATAATGATAATGAAAGAGAAAGATGAGAAAAATGAGGAGGAGAAAAAGAGAAAGAAACAGCAACAATAACAGGAGTGAAGAAGAAGAAGGAGGAGGAGGAGGTGCAGCAGCAACACGACGACGACAATAATAAAAAAGAAAGATGTGGAAAAAGGAGGAGAAAAAGAAGTAGCGACAACAACAGAAAGATGAAAAAAAAGAAAGAGGAGAAGAATAAGCAATAACAATAAGAGGGATAAAAAAAAGAAGATGCAGCGCAATAACATAGTTAAAGAAGAGCGCACGTAAATTTAAAAATTCTTAGTATTTGATTAGATTTGGTTAAGTATTTTATTTGGTTGTAGAACTTTATTGTCTAGAAAAATGTTTTTCACCAAAATTGAATTAAAATAAGCAAGGCAAGTAAAATATGATAGCAAATGTAAAATGTAAATGTAATTGGGTAGTTATGGAAGGTAGTTTATCTGGTATTGCTAATGTTCTGAAAATTGGATCAGTCATCGAACTGTTCTAGTTACTGATTTATTAGTTTATTAATCTAACCAGTTCAAATATAGTCCAATAAAAAAATTATTTTATATTAAAATAATAAATAAATTATAAATAAACACTCAAAAAATATAATTATAATCTAATATAAATTTTAAAATATCTTCTAAATTTAAAATACTACATAAAATATCATCAACTAAAAGTAAACATCATAAATATATGCTAATATAAACATAAATCAAAAGTAAAAAATCAAATAAAATTTATATTTTTATAACTATAACACAAGAGTTAAATAAAAAATAAAGTAATCAAATATGAAGATTTATATACGTAAATAAAATTCATAATATTATATATTTTATATTATAGAATAATACAAAATAATCACGCACAAAAATTATTAATTTAATGGTATCTTAATTTGTTTTTATTCATTTGCAAAATAATTATATTTATATCTTTTTAATTTTTAATACGTGTGTTTTTATTTCATCAGCAAAATATGTATTTGTAATGATATATTATCATAAACCAAAAAAAAATGTAAGACAAGTTCTACGGAAAAAAATAAGAATGTAGCAATGTGTTGGGCCAAAAGCCCAATTACTATATCTGAATTGTGATAACCCTAATCTTTTTTTGTTAAAACTTTAAACATTCGTATTTCTTCAATATGACCCTACTTTACCATAACAGCCGCACACACCCAAAAAATGCATCGCAGCCTCCATTTTTTTCCATTTTAGTGGGCACTTTCTTCATCTTGAATACTTATTCTTCTTCAACAGAGGTGCCAACATCGCTTCTACTTCTTCAAGTAGCGGCAAGCCATTAACAACACTCAACAAAATTACTCTCTCTCTCTCTCTCTCTCTCAAAAGACTGAACCAAGAAAAGGACGGAAGACAACACACTCTAACTTAGGCTTTTGTTTATTTTAAAATATTAAAGATTAAAATATGAAAGGGACGAAGCTGGAGGCACGACTGTATGATGGTGGGACGGTGGTGGTGAGAATTGAGAAGAACGTAGGTGAGAAGGGTTCAGAATTTGTCTTTTTTTTTTTTTTTTCTTTTAGAGAGGGAAGAGAGGATGAAGGTGAGGACTGAGGAGGGGTGAGAGGGTCTGAGTTTTTTTTTTTATTTTCTATTTTTGTTTTCAAAGAACTCAAAAACGATGCAGTTTAAAGTAGTATCGAGAAAACTGGTCGAGTTCTAGTTTGGTCTGATTGATTAGTTTTCAGTCGGTTTAACAGTTTAAAGACGATTTTTAATCTGACCGTTTAACCTTACAAAGGGTCATTCTATGGTACAGATGCAAATTGATACAGATTTACAGATTTTTTTTTGAGTGAACATGAGATCGACACGTGGCTATGTTGATCTAGGGCTTGTCTCCCCTTTGATGGCTGGAGCTGGTCGAGTTGTTAGCCATTCTTTTTTGATTGGATCTTTGTTGGTGGGCTATTTGACTTAAACTTTGACAAACAAAAAAAATTGGGTATCTAATCATGCAACTTTTCGTTTTTTTTTTTGTGGGTTCCTTTGTTAATGGGAGGAGGAACACTGAATAGCAGGTGCTGATGCATCCATGGAGGCCAAACCAGTAAGGATTATGGTATCCCTAAAAAGGAAGCCCTAGGTTTTGAGGGACAGGGAGAGAGCTGCTGAAGGCGTCGCCATTGGTGGTGGATCTAGCCTCGAAACTGGGAACGATCGACGCTCGGGGTTTGTTTCGTTTCCCGTGCCAACAACGTGATCCACGCACCATTTTTCCTCTTTTTGTTGTTGGGCCAAGCACAAATACATCTTATCCAACCCGAAATCCGTCGAACCGAGATGGATCCCCAACACCTCGTCCTGCCACCAACAGGACTCCGCACAAAGCCCCTCGTTTCCATAGGTGCCGCTACTAAACCATCGCATCTCTTACCAACGATTTATCATCGGATCTGGACTCAGGACTTGATGTACTTGCTATGGCCCGAACAGGTCTTTCCACGACGACCACATGCACAACAACAACCTCCGGAGAAGCCAACGTAGTCTCTACAATTTGTGCTCCCTACTCCACACGATAGAGACGACGAATTCCAGAACGCGGTGAGCCCCAACCGCTTCGACTCGTCAAAGGCATACAACAAAACGTCGTCGTCCGGGTTCGTGTTGGTCTTTCTCCACTAGCTTTACCCGACCCAAACAAGCGGCGGCTTCGTTGATGGTCATCAGATCTCGATCCCGTTGTTGGTGTTCATGGTGGTGCTGTGGGCTGTAGATCTCCTCGTTTGTCAACAGTCACTCGGATGCTGTTGTTGTCGCTTTCGTCTTTATCTTCTTCCTCTAGATTGCTGTGATGTGGACTTAGACAAAACATTGTATATAAGCCCAATTATCTTTAAGGAGTCCACCACTGATGACCAACAAAAAAAATACAAAACACCGGCCCGACCCAACTCCCTTACAGTTGCTCTTGATTGGCTTATTCCAGAAGCCGGCTCCTCCTTCGAAAACTAAGGCAGACAAGCTTTTAAACCTCTGCCAAGCTTGTTCCCTCCAGCCAACAACTTGCACACTTGTCAACATATTATTCCATTTGTATGTATTAATCTGTACCATATAATTGGCCCCTTACAAATTGAACCGTACATGCAAGCAGTTTTTTGTTTGATCAGCTGGTCTGGTCTAATTTTTAGAACATTAATTATTATATAAAAAACTAGTGTATGTTCTCATATTTTATATGGGATAATACATAAAATTATATAAAAAATTTTATTAAAAAAATTATATAAAATATATAGTAATTATTATTATAAATATTTACAAAGTTATAATTAAAATCAAACTCTCAGAATTTTTAATATTAAAATATTAAAAATAATTAGTATTTGTCTTAATCAATTTGAGTTTGTTGAGTGGTCATTTCACTCGTCCACTTAAACAATTATTAGGAATTAGAATCTCGCCTTGTGTGTGTAGCAATCCATTAGCTAGTGGTAAACTCTTAATAAATTGAGCATTAATACGTGGTTAAACTTGGCAGGAATACCTAAATACGCGGGTACCCGACCCATTCATACCCAGGAAAATGGATCATTGGATCCTCTCAATTTTTTTTAACAATTGAGAGAGTAAAGTGTGATCTCTCACCATTAATTGTTATAAGTAGGACCAAGAGAAAACATGAGAGAGATTGCATTAAAGGGTTATAGATCACACTTTACTCCCTCAATTTTTTTCAATAATTGAGAGAATCCGTTCCCTATACCCAGTTGTGGAGGGTAATAACTTGACCCAAGTCAGGGTAGATTTTGCTCAGGACAGGGCATGGTTGGATTTAGAGTGTACCTGCCCTGTATATATACATATAAACACTTTTTAAGAATTAGGATTTGCCTCATATCACAGATTCAGTGATTCATAGCTTCAATCCATAGTTTATAGCCATGCCAGAGAAACCTAGACATCCTCACTTAGAGTCTTCTTCTTCTCGCCTTATTCATAAAAAACCTCATAGCTTCCGTCATCATTGTTGCTGATCCCTATCACCGCTTACCCCCTTCACAGCTCCCATCTTCCTTCACAGCTCATGTTGCCATCCCTGCTTATCCCGTTATTATCGCTGTTGAGCCGTCGCCACTTCTCTCCTGCCGAGTCCTCTCTCTCTCTCTCTCTCTCTCTCTCTCTCTCTCTCTCTCTCTCTCTCTCTCTCTCTCTCTCTCTCTCTCTCTCTCTCTCTCTCTCATTGTGAGTCTATTAAATTCTTCTCTTCTTCTTCCACAAATCCATCACTTAGTCGCCGTTAGTCCGTCACTATGAGCCCGGGCGTTGCCGTTACAGTTTCATGTGAGTTTGTTACCACATAAAATAGAATTTTTATTTAAGTTGGGCCAGTTGGAAATAGGCATGCATGAGATCATTTTTGCATATAATTTCTGAATTTTCTCATCTAAATTTGATCTATGTGATTGAGTATTTTAGTATGGTGATCATCATAGTTTCGTTGCGACACTAATGTGATAAAAGTTGCGGTAATTTCATAACTAATATAAGACATACCAGATTATTAAAGTAATAAGGGAAATAACATTCAGATGTGCGCATAAAATTTATAAGATGTGATTATCTCAGAAAAATATATATGTATAGCTCAAGTGAAAGGTTGTTAGAAAATTATTATTTCTTAATATATTTTGGGCAATATATATATTAATTATAATAAAAAATTAAGTAATTTCACAATAAATGACTTATATAACGGTGATTTCATTTATTGTCATAAATATTAAATTAAATAAGTCATTATTAATTTTGATTTGGATAAATGAGATTAAAATAAGAGATACTATTTTATTTAGGTTTTAGGATTTAATGAGTGTCACACTCAAATATAAGTAATGACTTCAGAATTTTTGTCCCCACACATCAAACCCACCTCTGTAACTCTTTTTCCACAGTAGAGTTGTGATTTAGCCTACAGAAAATTTTTGTTGACGAAGATCAAAGAACTACAAGAGTCAAGCTCTCTGATCTCAATCATGCTCTCAAATGAAGGGACGCTTCCGCGCTCTCAGTTATATTTCTTAATGATTTAACATGGATGATTTTGAGGTTAAGAAATCCTAAAATTTTTAGATAAAATAGAATTTTTATTCAATCAAATGATGATAAATAAATTTATTGATTTAAATTATATTAATGTGATCATTGGATGATAAAGAATGCTAAAAAAATAAATAAATAATATTTTAAGAGTATAGAAATATTAAATTATCGTTTCAATTTACTTTTTTAATCAACGACAATAAATATCTTGAATTAATTAAATTTAAAAAAATATATACCTAAAATTATTTCATTTATTCAAAAATCTTTTAAACATACAATGGTTCAATTAGAGGTTGACTATTGAGAATTGAATATAATCTTTTTAAACTCGTATTTTCAATAAAAAGATGTACTTAGTTCTATCCATCTTAAATAATTCTATATTCACTGTTATTTATCCATCTAAATAATTCTAACATTGATAGAATATTACTTTTAGATGCAAAAAATTTAAAATATATTTATTCTATTTCAAAAATTAATATTCATATTTAATTTAGGATTTCAACAAATATGGCAAAAAGTATTACAGTTTTTAGTTAAAAAAGCAAAATATCTATAAATAGACTTTTGTGCTTTAGCTTTAGATTTTTTCAAAAAATTTGGCAAGTTCGTGAAATCAAATCATATTTCTATAACATATATAGGAATGTATATTACACATAAATAAAAAATATTTGGTGTAATAAAAAGAAGATATACAATACTTTATTTAATTTAGCAAGATTTATGGGAATAGAAACATAGAATAAAAAATAATAATAAAAAGAAACTAAATATCTGAATTAATATAAAAAATAAAAAATAATAAAATAATGATAATCCATCATAATCTTAATCTTTTAATATAATTAATTAATAACAATATAATTAATCTACCATAATCTTAATCCAATTTTTAATATAATTAATTCTAATTAAGTAATTAAATAAATGGAGTATAGATATATCTAATCTAATCGTATAAAGAAATAGTAGATTTTGTATATATATATTAGGGATAAATGTCATTTTAAAATGAGATTATTATTATTATTAACATAAAAATATTAAAATTGTATTAATGTATTAATTAAAATATATTATTAGAATAAAAAATTACAAGAATTAAAATAACTAAAATTTATTAACTTTAATTAGTTAAATTAGCATAAAATAAGAAAGAGATGATTAATCAAGTTAAATAAATTAGAAAATATTATTAAGCAAAGCAAATGTCACAATAACTATATTACTAAATGAAAACAATCAATTCAATCAATTCAAATTTTTATTTAAAATAGATAATTAAAGATCACCAATGAATAAAAATAAATGGGATATAATGAAGAATAATTTGGTAATATAAATAATTAAATTAAATTATTATATACAATTTTTATTTTTTACTTTATTATAATTTAAGTTAACATTAATGATAAAAAATTAATTTTAAATAGCTCGAATTTATATTTTACAACATAATTAAAGCACAATTCATAAGTTTTTTATTTTGTAATTAACCAACATTTTTAAATTTTTTGGTTAAGTCTTCTGTATTTTATGATTGATAAATTTTCTCTACAGAACACAAATTTGCGATGAATTATTACAATCATAATTAATTAAAAAAATAAAAAAATATAAAAAAATCAAATAAAAAATAAAAAGTAGAGTAAAAATTTGTCAATTGTGATAAAAATTCTAAACATTTGTATCTTATTATATAATCAATTTTTTACTCACTTCAACTTCATTATCCCTTTGTATCCAAAAAAGTATATAATGTCATACTTATTTCAAAAAAAAAAAAAACTATTCAAATACATGGTATAATGTATAATTTAAAAAAAATAAAATAAAAGTTTAATTACTCTATTGGTCCCTATAGTTTCGTGAAATTTTTAGTTAGGTCCCTATACTTTTTTCCTTTTAATTGAGTCCTTGCACCAAATTTTTTTTAATTGAGTCCCTACACTTTTTTTCCTTTTATTTGAGTATCTGCACCAATTTTTTTCTTAGTTGGGTCCCTATACAATTAAGCCAATTACAACCAAGAGGGACCTAATTGAAAAATAATTTGGTGCAGGAACCATTTAAAAGGAAAAAAAAAGTATGGAACCTAATTGAAAATTTTGCGAAACTATAGGGACCAACAGAGTAATTAAACCTAAAATAAAAAATATCTAGAATTTTATTATAGTATTTAAAATTTTCAATGGCGATAATACAAAGAGTTTAAATCTACCGAATGAATTCTAGATCTCAATTCAATAGTTGTCCTTTTGCACATCTTATTTAAATTTAAATTTTAAAATTTAATTGTATCTTTTTTTTCTCTTAATATATATTTTTTTGACAAAAAAATAGAAAAAAAATCTATTAGACCAAAACAATATTCTACCAAAGAATTATTATAAAGAGATTTATAGTTAGAGAAGAAAATAATAAAAGCATTAATAATAATAAAGAATAAGAAATAAAGCTCGTATTAAAGAATATTAGAAAAGAAATAATAAAGTTCATATTAATAATAATAATGCTGAGGAATAATATTGTTGCTTTAGCCTTCTAGCCTCTATCTTTGGCCATCGTTTTTTCTTCATTCTTTGCTCTTTTTTTTTTATTTATTATGTCATAAGAAAATAAAGAATAATTTAAGAAAACGAAAATAGCAAGATAAATAGTAACTATACAAATTAAAATACATAGGAGAAAAATAGACTATTATATGATAGAATTAACATGAGTATATTTTGTTATTAAATAAACAAATTAAAGTTAAAGCAAAACAAAATTATACGTAAACACTATGTTTGGTTCAAAAGAAAATAAGAGGAAAGAAAAAGGATGGAAGGAAAATGAATGAAAAATGTTATTTTTCTTTGTTTGGATGCCAAAGAAAATGGAAAGAAAGGAAATTTTTTTTGTGGATCCCACCAAAAAAATTTTTTCATCCATAACAAGCAAGAAAACAAAGAGAAAAAAATTATTTTTGTGTATTTACAATATTACCCATAGTTATATTATTATTAATAATTATCAATATAAATTTAGTTTTAATAGTTTTAATATATTATTATAATAAAAATTCATATTTAAATATTATATGTGTATTAAATAAATAATTTAAATTAAATATATAACATTATAATATTTTAAATATTTATAAAATGCGATAAAATATAAATAAATAAAAATATTTATACTTTATTTTATTATAAGGGTATTAATGTAATTTCATACTATAATAATTTTTTTTCTCACTTTTCTTTTCATCCAAACAAAAAAATGTTCTTCCTATTTTCGTTTCATCCATTTTCTCTTCATCCAAACAACATATAAATAAATCCACTCTTCTTTCTATTTTTTTCTTCTTATTTTCTTTCCTCTTATTTTCTTTTCTCTATCCAAACAAAGCCAAAGAAAAAAAGAAACAAAAAAAAAAGAGTTAAAATATCCAAAGTGATAAAAAAATTATTTTTATAATTTTATTCTGTCAATATATATATATATATATATATATATATAACAATGAACTTCTAACTAAATTAATTTGTATTTATTATATTCAATTAATTGATATACATAATATTAAATTGTGTGATACTTAAATCTAATCAAATTAATTAACTGATATAATTAAATCACTGTAATAAACTGCATTCAATGAGTTAAAAAATAATTAAATCGAGAACATTCTTCAAAGCATGCCATGTCAGCTTCATCATTAAGTGCAGAAATTCGATTTTTATATAATAGAATAGAAAAATCAGATTATATAAAAATCGAATTTCTGCACTTAATGATGGAGCTGACGTGGCATGCTTCTGAGAGTGTTTTCTGATTTATTTCTTTTAACTCATTAAATACAGATTATTACAATAAACTAACTATATCATATAATTTATTATAATTTATATCAATTTAATTTGGTAAGATTTTCTAATTTATTTATTTTAATATTCTGTTAGTATTTTTTAATTTAATTCTTTTAATTTATTAAACCAAATTTATTGTGTTTTGTGTATTAATTAATTAATTTGATTAATTTATTAGTTATTAAATAATAAATTTATGAATAAAATAGACAACAGAGATATTTTTAACTAATAATTAAATCAAATCAAATCAAATCAAATCAAATACTATATATTAAGCTAAATTCAAATCATGTGAATTAAAGACTAAATTAAAATAAGATAATTTCTTATTTATTCAAGTTGAGTGCATTAAATACAAATTAAGAGTATATCATTGATTGTTTGTTTGATGAATATATCTCAATTTAGGCATTCTACTAATGTTAATAGAAGTTGACCTGTAATAATTCAAAGTGGCCAATATATTTTTTTATAGTATTAGATAGAAGAATATTTGTTAAAATGAATATACCCATTGTAATGAATTTTTTTCAATTGTTATATTTTTAAGTTAGTCGTGTAAATTCTTTGAAGGCACAAGATAATAAAATAGGTTGACTTTAATATCATTAGAAGCTACATTTAATGGTTCAAATAAGCACTATTAATTATGTTAAAAAAATAATTTGTAATAATAATGTGATTTACATATTAATTTTTTTTGAGTAAATTCATTTCAAAATGTAAAATTTAGACTCAATTACGCTAAAATTTTAAAAACAATATCGAGCATCAATGGTAAAATATAACCTAAAAAAGTCACTTAAATTCAAAAAGAACATGCATGTGATGAATTATAATAAATTTATATATGAGGAGTAAAAATAAAATTAAAAATTAAAAATAAAATAAAGAGAACAATTAAAAGAAGTAAAAGAAGGTAAAATAAATAATGTGTGGAATAAATAAAAAATATATTATATTAGAAGATTAATATAATCAATGAATATAAAAGATAAAAGAAAAAACTAAAATACGATCTCATTAAACAAATTTCAAGAAAAAAATTTTGAAGAAGAACCTATTAATCAACTTTTATAAAAATATTATAAAAAAGTTAAAATGTCTTTAAATAAAATAATTCTATTAATCAAAATACATAAAAAAATAATTGATATAAAACAAAATTATAAAAAAATTTATCAAAATTAAGATAAAAAAAATTATAAACATTAAACCTGAAGCACAAAATAGAGAGAAAAAAGGGATAAAAAGCACATTCTAATTATATATAATTAGTATATTTTGTTGAATTATTAAATTAAAGAAATTGAATTGATGTCTAAAAATAATAAAGATAAACAATAAATTCTGATGAATAAAAATAATAAATTAAACTTAAAAAAAATTGAAAATATTATCTGAGAATATAGGAATCATAGAATATATAATATAGGAGTATATATACATTAATAATAAAATAAAATCATAGCATATAGAATTGGAATCTTTCAATATTTTTAAATGAATTAAATGAATTCATTTAAAAATAATAAATTTTCATTCACTACAATGATTAATACTCATTTTGTTTACTGGACCGTATTAATAAGAGAGAAATTAAAAAATATATGTAATTAATTTAAATAATTTATTTAAGTATCAATTAATTAATACTCATTTTATTATATATAAAATAATAAGATAATAAATTAAGTTAAATGAATTCATTTATTTCATTGCCTTATATATTATTTATTAAATCATTTAATATTTAGGGTAAAAAACTCAAATGAGCCAAGGGGAGCTCATATTTACCCAAATCCGCCAATTCAAATTTTGCTACAACAATCCACCAGATCACATTTTTATATAATTCGAATCAAAAGGATTCGAATTAGCTTTGAACGTAATTCGAATTGATTGAATTCGAATTACTCCCTATCACTCTTACCACGTAATTCGAATCAAGTTGTACCGAATTATGCATGGAAATTTGTGAGTAATTCGAGTGGAGTTCATTCGAATTATAATGGAGAAGTTCGAATTATATTAATTCGAATTACATGGAGAAGGACACACGAGTGTAGTTCGAATCATATTGATTCGAATTACCTGATTTCGGCTACACTAAGTAATTCGAGTCGACTTGTTTCGAATTACAATGGATTCGCATATATAAAGAGTTCGAATCAAGTTCATTCGAATCACTTTCTCATTCTCATACCCCACCAAATTCCAGAGAAAACGACCAACATTCGGGCCAAGTAAGACCGGAGCGGCATATTCAGGCGATGGGGGACGATCCGGGGAGGCTTTATCGTTTGGATGGAGTTGCTCATATCGCTGGGGTGATCAACGACGAGGTTAGTGGTCGCTGATGTTGCGCTGTTGATAGTGTTTTCTGTTATGATAGTGGTTTTATGATAGTGGTTTTATGATAGTGGTTTTATGACATTGGTTTTATGATAGTGGTTTTATGATAGTGGTTTTTGTTAACGGTTTTTGATAGTGGTTTATGTTATTGTTAGTGGTTTAGGATAGTGGTTTGAAAACAGTGGTTTAGGAAAGTGGTGTTAGCCAGTGGTTTTTGTTAATGGTTTTTGATAGTGGGTTATGTTAGTGTTAGCGGTTTAAGATAGTGGTATAGGCTAGTGGTTTTTGTCACCAGTTTTTGTTAGTTGTTTTTGTTAGTGGTTTTTGTTAATGGTTTTTGATAGTGGTTTTAGTGTCTGTTAGCGGTTTAGGGAAGTGGTTTAGGGTAGAGGTATAGGCTAGCGGTTTTTGTTAACTTTTTTTAGTGGTTACTGTTTGTTGTTTTTTGTTAATGGTTTTTGCCCGTGGTTTATGTTAGCGGTGTAGGTTTTTTATGTGGTTTGTGAAACCGGTTTATGTATTCAATGTTGGTCGCAGGTTTAATATGTTGCATCGAACGATTACTTTTTTTGTTCTTTATGAAATGAATTGTATATGTTAGTGGTTTGTTAAAATGTTCTAATTATGCGGTTCATCTACTGTCCAGCCTCGGCGTTGCATATCCAGCGTTAGGCGGCAGCAGGGGATGCGTCTTGATGAGAGATACGTTCCGTACTTGCAGATGGCCGGCTTGTACCATCTTGCGAGACTGAACGACAGATGGTTCCGACTAGACGAGCCTCTAGTCAGTGCATTGGTGGAGAGGTGGCGGCCTGAGACACACACCTTCCACATGCCGTTCGGAGAGTGCACCATCACGCTTCAGGACGTCGCATACCAGCTGGGGTTGCCGGTGGACGGTCATTACGTTAGTGGTTGTCTGAAAGACTTCCACCTATACATTGAGGGTGGGAGGCCTGCTTGGACGTGGTTCCATGAGTTGCTCGGTGTCTTACCTCCTGAAAACCAAATTAAAAAATTCGCAGTCAACTGCACATGGTTCCAGGAGACATTTGGAGAGTGTCCCGACGGGGCTGACGATGAGACAGTTAGGCGCTTTGCCCGTGCCTATATCATGGTGTTGTTGGGGACGCAGCTGTTTGCCGACAAGTCCGGCAATCGTATACACATCAGATGGCTACCCTTTGTTGCTAGACTTGAGGAGATGGGTGGCTACAGTTGGGGGTCGGCGGCACTAGCATGGTTGTACCGATGCATGTGCCGAGTTGCCAACAGACATGTGGTAAAGTTAGTTGGGCCGTTACAGTTACTGCGGTCTTGGATCTTTTGGAGGTTTCCTTCTTTTAGGCCTCCTGGGTATGATGCGTTTAGCTGGCCCCTTGCCTCGAGGTACCTTTATTGTTTTGTATTATGTATCGTTATGGTATTCACTTTCAATTATGCAAGCAATTTGATGTCCGTTAGAATGACTCACGAATGCATTAACAAGTTTAACTTATTACGCAGGTGGTCTGGTTACAATCCTGGGATTAGCAACAAGGGACCTCGGGTGCAGATGGCTCGCCTGAAGATCGACTTGTTACAGCCTCGGGATGTAAGTATGCTGAGCCCATATCTATATCTAGTCGTTCTTTCAGTTTATATATTCTAAAAGAGACCTCTAATTGATTTTATATGGTTTTTTCAGTTCATATGGATGCCCTATAGCGCACTCGACGTCATCCAGGTTGTCCATCCGGAGGTCTTGGAGCCTCGGCATACGATGTTATGGCGGTGTGTGACGTTCCTGATATATTTTGCGGTTGTTGAGTGACATCAGGTTGATAGAGTGTTACCGCAGTTTGGCGGCGTACAGCCCCCACCACATCCCCCCTGAACATCGACTTCTTGATGTCGAAGGACGGGAGAGGAGGTGACCGTTGGTTCCCGTCGCACTTACCTGACTGGCATCTTCACTGGCAGAATCGTGCGGAGCACATTTTACAGTTCGACATTGTGGCCGACCCTGGTCCCTCGCATGATTTCTTGGCATGGTGGCATCAGCATGGAAAGAGATTCCTGTCGCTAGAGATGTACTTGGGGGATCCACGAGGTATTCCTATTCCGGAGGAGGCGACTCAGAGGGGTGCAGGCCGAGTTCCTGACAGACGTCGTGTTGAGAGGAGAGCTCGAGTCGGGACACGTCATAGCCAGCGTGAGCATGCCTGGCTCGATCATGCTATGGAGGAGGTTGAGGACGCAGGTAGGGCTCACGGGAGACGAGGTGGGCGTGAAGGCAGGAGGAGTGGGGCTGATGCTAGAGATGATGCACATCAGCCTGGGAGGGATGCAGCTGGAGGAGGTGAGGCAGTCGGGGTTGAAAGGCCCCATCAGGGGGGACATGATGGTGAGTGGTATGGATCAGGTATGGGAGATCCCTCGACTCACACTGACGTTGGGCTTGGAGATTATTTCGTCGGTGTTCCCGGTGACGATCAGACACTTCAGGACAGTACTCCATGGGTGAGTCCGGGCTCCATGTTTCCAGACTTTCTTGCTAGTGACGGGATTGTGGCAGAGTTCGGTGGACCACATTTCCTTGAGGATATCCGGACCATCATGCAAGAGGATGATGCTGCACGAGGACGAGCTCAGACGATAGGGACACAGGCACCATTAGATGTAGATCTGAGCGAGCCTGCCACGGTGCCTCCTGTGCAGACTTTTGCCCTGGGTGGGACGCCAGCATCCGCACATACTCTAGGGTCACATTCAGTTGCCGGCCCGTCATCATCCAGACCGGTACATGTCCCGCCCAGGACGCCGACAGAGGATGCTCTGGATGACGACCACGACTCGATTGAGGATGAGGAGCCACTGATTCGGAGAGGTCATAGGACACGGGTTCCACGCCGTTGTTTCACGGGTTCGCACCTCCTTAGATGATTCGGGGATCGTCGTGTATTTCTTATAGTCATGTTTTTATTTTGTGTCTTCTTAATTGGTTATCGGTGTTATGTATGAGCTTCTTTATGTTTTTGTGCATCCAACAGTTACTTTGATGTTATTTAGTGTATTATCAAACACCTAGTCAGAAGGTGTACTTTGGTTATGTGACTTAACTCCATAATTAGAAAGACATTCAACATACATATTTCGTACGAAATACAACTTTCATGACTTATAAAACACAACTTAGTTTCACCTAGAACATTGGTTGCTAAGTAAAATAAAATACACGTGCTGAAGTTAATAGAAATAAAAACAGAGAAACCAACGTTCCTATTCATTCCCCCCTGTGCCTGTGGGTCGTCCGGCCTGCGGACAACTCCGACGAGTGTGTCCTGGTTGCCTGCAGAGGCCACATCTCTTTGGCCGGTTCGGATTTGCATCATCCATGTTGGTGCGTATGCGAGTAGACCTCGGCCGACCCTCCCTCGCACGCCTCATTTTCAGATCTGGTATAACGGTGGGCCCGACATATGGTGGCCAGAAACCCTCCTGAATGGGAGGTGTGAATCCCATCTGATAGACACCGAAAACAGAACTCAGGCGATAGACTTCGTGGACGTAAGGCTGCCAAGTTAGACGTGAATAAGCACAGCATGCAAGTGCGTGAGGACACGGGAAATGAAGCGCTTGGAAGTATCCACAATCATAAGTCTGAGACCCTAGTGAGACCCTGTAGGTACCAAGTGAGAACGAACTTGTCAGAGTCGTTTCAGCTACAGTGTACTCCGAGTTATCCCTGTCATAAACAGTCACCGTGAAGCACCTGGCCGTCTTCAGGTTTGCCTCGATACACTTTACCAGGTATTGACTGAATTGTTGTCCGGTACCCATCTGAGCCTGGGCCTCCCTCCCCTTACGGACAAATAGTTCCGCAAGCCTTCCGTATGTGGCCTTCACCAGCGAGCACACAGGGAGGTTCCTTACCCCCTTCAGGATTGAATTCACACACTCAGATATATTGGTCGTCATGTGCCTGAATCTCCGACCCTCATCACAGTACTGTGTCCACAACGAATACTCGATTCGGTTCGCCCAGTCACACATTGCCGGATTCTCAGACCGCAGAATGTCAAACCAGTAGTCGAACTCCACCTCGGTCTTCGCATATGCCGCGTTCACAAGAAGCCTCCAGGCATCTTTGCCCTTGAAGGTGAGGGCAAAATTAGCTGCAACGTGTCGAATGCAGAATGCCCGGTATGCAGCCGGAGGTAGCCATCCCCCATCGGGTGCCTCGAGTGCTGCCTTGATGCCGTTATGCCTATCTGAAATAACTAACAGACCTGGCTGAGGTGTCACGTGCTGACGGAGGTGGGAGAGAAAGAAGGACCATGACTCAGCATTCTCACCCTCAACTAGTGCGAATGCCACAGGGAGTATGTTGGAATTCCCGTCCTGTGCAATCGCCACAAGCAACGTTCCCCCATACTTGCCATATAGATGGGTGCCGTCAATACTCACCAACGGCTTGCAGTGACGAAATACCTCGATACAAGGGGGAAAAGTCCAGAACATCCTATGAAAATAAGCTTGAGACTCATCCACCTGTCCCCCAACTTGAACAGGGCAAGTCCTGAGGACTGCTACAGTACCAGGCATCGTCAACTGAACTCCTAACACCCATCGAGGGAGCTCATTGTACGACTCATCCCAGTCCCCATAGATGATTGCAACCGCCTTCTGCTTCGCCATCCACATCCTCCTATATGTAGGCCTGAAGCCAAAGTGTGCAGCCGTGACATTTAGAAGCACCTTGATGTTGAAGGATGCGTCAGCCCTAACCATTGGCATAATGAATGTCGCTATCACATGGTAGTCCAAACTCCTATGGTCGCTGGAGATGGAGGTGGCGAGACAGGTATGCGGTCCGTTGTACCGCTTGACTTCCCAGATGCCTTTGCGTTGCCGGAGACTCAACCGAATCAACCATGTGCACCCATTCCCAAACTCAGAACACTTTCCCACGTACCTGCGATAGTCAGACTCAACTACCTTGTACTGTACCCCTCGGCGGATGCTGTACGTCTTCACACTCAACAGCGCCTCATCTTTATCCTTAAATTGTTGACCAACCTGGAACTCTGTCATACCGGCAGACCCTTCCGTATCTCTAGCGCCAAATCCAACAAGCTGCCCAGCATATTCGTCCTGCCTCATGGCATCCAGGTCCAAAGATGAAAAATGGGGTGGGTACTGCTGTGTGCCAGAACTAGATCCACCAGTAGCCCTTATCGGATCACTCGCTCCAACATCATCGCCGCTTCATCGGCGATCATATCCGGCTCTACATCATCGTCATCTGGATCATCAAACAATCCCTCTCCAACACCATCCGGTGTAGGACACTGTACTTCGGTCGGAAGATGTTCCCCATATCCAACCTCGTCTCCAACGTTGCCGCTGAGATCAACAGCAAACGATAGGGAGGCGGCAAGCTGGATCGCTGGCTCATACACTGGGACGGAGGATGAAGCAACCGCAGGTCTCGAGCTCGAACCGGCCACTGCGGCTATAGTGTTGGCATTCAGGTTCGACCCACCCGAGCTGGATACGACGTCAACCAACTTTACCAATAGCTCTGGTGTCCTGACCTCGGGAAACTGCCTACGACAAATAAACATGACCTGCAAGTCCTCATCACTCCCGATCGTGAAACAATCATACTTCACCGTATCATGGAGCACCGTGATTGGAATGCGATAGAAAAACTTCTTAACCCTTTTCACTCCTTCCAGACCAAGCTTGACCAGGACGGAGCTAACGAGAACATCGTAGCTGGTCGTTGGGCTCACGATAATACATAGAGGATCCTTATCAGTGAACTTCACGCCAGATCGAGTTTTTCTCTTAATCGATTCTCTGTGGTGTACTAGCACTAGAAAACTATCCTCACTAGCCATCTCACCTCTTTGTTGACAGCAACATGAGTTCACAGCATATATATAGAGCTCTGCTCCACACTAATTCGAATCAACTTTATTCGCACCATATATATATAATTCGAATCAATTTCATTCGAATTACCATGGATTAGTAATTCGAATCTATATGTCTCGAAATATGCAATTCGTCACCATTTCATACTAATTTGAATTAATATAGTTCGATTTATTTTTGTCTAATTCGATTCTTATTGATTCGAATTACGTGGGGATTTTCCATGTGTAAGGCCCACATCGGTTGGAGAGGAGAACGAAGCATGCCTTATAAGGATGTGGATACCTTTCCCTAGCATGACGCGTTTTGACGAGTGAGTATGGGGGGCTTCGGCTAGCATCCCTATCGTCAAAGGCAAAACCGTGAGGCCTTGTGTGCCAAAGCGGACAATATCGTGCTAGCGGGTGGTCTGGGCTGTTACAGATGGTATCAGAGCCGGAACCCGGATCGATGTGCCAGCGAGGGCGCTGGACTCCCTTAGGAGGGTGGATTGTAAGGCCCACATCGGTTGGAGAGGGGAACGAAGCATGCCTTATAAGGATGTGGATACCTTTCCCTAGCATGACGCGTTTTGACGAGTGAGTGTGGGGGGCTTAGGCTATCATCTCTATCGTCAAAGGCAAAACCGTGAGGCCTTGTGTGCCAAAGCGGACAATATCGTGCTAGCGGGTGGTCTGGGCTGTTACACCATGCATAATTCGGTACAACTTGATTCGAATTACGTGGTAAGAGTGATAGGGAGTAATTCGAATTCAATCAATTCGAATTACGTTCAAAGCTAATTCGAATCCTTTTGATTCGAATTATATAAAAATGTGATCTGGTGGATTGTTGTAGCAAAATTTGATTTGGCGGATTTGGGTAAATATGAGCTCCCCTTGGCTCATTTGAGTTTTTTACCCTAATATTTATGTCGTTTAATGAATCAAACAAAATTTTAAATAATTTAATATCTATTCGAATTAAATTAAATATTTGATTAGTTATGATGGATGTAATTTAATAAATAAAATTAAATATAATTAGTTAGTTATAATTAATACAGTTGAATGAATCAAATACATTAAATTAAAAAATAATTTAGCTAACTTGTCTTTTAAGGACACATTTTAAAAATATTTTTTTTTCATATTTTTTATAAATTTTTTTATAATGTTTCTAGCATATGCTCTAAGGGCACAGTTAGCAGAGCCCATTAAAAAAATACTTAATTAGTTAATACAAATAATTAGTATACTTGATTTAGTTCAATAAATTAAAATAAATAAATGTAAAAGGAAGAGATAAAAAAAAGGTGAATGAATAAAAAATGAGTAGCTATAAAAAAATAAAAAAGTCTTTTTTAGTTTTTATTTATTTATTAATTATTAACTTATTATAATTAATTTCACACCATTTATTATGGTTATTCATCTTACAAATTAACACAATCAATTAGTTTAATTATAGATAATTAATTATAATTGATATAACTCATTTCACTATACTTTCGAAAAAAATAATTAAAAAGACACGTTTTAATTTTTTGTTAAAATAAAATAAAATAAAATACATAAATTGAATAGATATAAATCTGAATATTATAAAATTTTATTAACAATTTAAATAAATTAGTACCATAAAACTAAATTCAATGTCTATTTAAAATAATTACCGACCTTCTATTCTTCTAATTATTAATAATTTAAATAAAATAATACCCTATAATTTATTTTTTTATTTATTATAAGTAATTACTAATATTTTATTTTTTTAATTATTTTCTTATCTTATTTATCATTCATGCTTTCGATCAAATATATTAATAAACAAATAAACTAAATTAACCACCTTAATTATACTTGGACTATTCAAAATTCAACATAATCTTTTTAATTTGGGATTAACTACTAACCATAGAAAATAGAAAATTTAGAGTAAATTAGTATTATGAACATTAATTATGTATTGTGAAATAACCTAAAATCATAATGTAATTTATTTTTAAAGAAATAATCAAGTATTATTGTTAATTATAAAATAACCTAGAATTATAACGCATTTTATTTTAAAGAAACAATCAACCATTAACATTAATAAATAGAAACTATCATCAAAATGCTTTTATTAAAAATATGCGGGTTAATTACTATTCATTATTAATAATATATTGATTATATAAAAAAGTAAAAATATAATTATCCGCATTTACATTATTAGAAGAATTAGTATCACAAGTAGAATTTTATTAAAAAAAAAGGTAAAATTGCATATATATATATATATATATATATATATATATATATATATATATATATATATATATATATATATGTTATGATTTTTGTTAAATAAATAGTAAAAAAAAATGTTATAAACTATATTCTTTCATAAGTAACCCTTTTAAGTTGTACGTTATGTTTGATATGGTTATTTGTATATCATTTAAATTGGCATTATTTTTATAACGATCATTTATTCTTAATAATTGTTAGAGTTTTTGATGCCTTACAATAATTATCTATAAAGAAGAAAAATATATATTCTGAAAAGATTATTAAATAAATTTATTCTTTTGCCCTATTTTCACATAAAAAAAATTTTTGTTCTATCTTTTTTTAACTATTATCATGTTATTATAATTGTTAAAAAATATTGAAAAAAATCTTTAAAATAGAAATAGCGATGACACTTCGAATAATTAATTCAATAGAATTAAACTTAAACGAATAAGATGATTCAATTAATTATACAGATAATAGTATATTTATAAGGTGAGTTCTACCCAACCCCCTCTAAATCAACATGTAAATTATCTTTTGTGACGTGGCATGTTTTAATTGGATGTTTAGTTTTAGTTTGAGTTAATTTAACTCAATAAGAGTTAATATCTTAACTAAAATAGGGTAATTTTGTAATTAATTATTTTTATAAGAGGGATAAATATATAATTTCTATAAACATTAAAAAGTAAAGTTATATTTTTATCATTGTGCAGAAACTCAATTCACCTCAGCCCCATTCCTCTCTGAAATTGAAAGAAAAAATAAACTCAACTATACTTACCCATTGACCCAGCCTCGCCGCCCGCAGCCACACCAACCACCGCAGCCACCTCAACCCCGCAGCCCCGTCCCATGTACAGGCATCGCGTGTGGAAGCTTGGCGCTGTCGCAGCAGCTTGAAGTCGTCTCCTCTGTTCGAGAGCGCTCTCTCTATCTTCACCATGCCCCGTCACCGTCACCATAACCGTCACTGTCAAGAACTTCTTCGTGCTTCCCTCGCCGCCTGACATCTCTGTTCGTTTGGCCTCATTAGTTTGTGCTTGAAAAAGGTGCTTCTTATGATCCTCTTAAGCCTAATGATCAAAGATGGGGTGTTGTCCGATGTGTCGATGCATTGGAGCATACTGTTAAGGTACAATGGAAAGCTGTTTTCATTTCCAATGAAGATAATTTTGCTGGAGACAAAACGGAGGAAACTGTGAGCGCCTACGAACTTGTAGAGCACCCAGACTACTCCTTTTGTTTTGGTGATATTGTGTTTGCAGCTCAAAAACAGCTTGGGAACCAAGCTGGTAAAGATAATGGCAAGTCAGTGACTGACTTGAAGGCGGAGGCTTCTCTTGAAGATGGAAACCAAGTTCATTGTGTAGGTGAGTTCCCTGATAATCCTTTCCTGTGCTGTGTTGGGAATGTTACTGGTTTCGAAGATGGTAACATGGAGGTGAATTGCGCTAATGGTTTCACAACCAAGGCATGTCCTACAATTATATGTATTCATATGCTTTAGTTAAATGAGTAAGCTAGCAAGTTATTATTTATTTATTTTCTCAACAGGTTGCACCTTATGACGTTTTTCGAATTGAAAAATATGAAGGTTCATCTGTTATCTCCATTCCTCATAAAACTAATGTTGATGAGTTACCTCAAGAGATGATTGAACACAGAAGTCTACCCTCTGACAAGAAGGGAAAGGTGTGTAATATGCATTTCCTTGAATATTAGTAGCTGCTGTTGACTGAATTATTTAGGAGACACTAAGACACAGGTCTCACCATGGAAACTATAATTGAAAACATCTAGTTCTAGTTGTTGCTGTTGTGTTGTTAAGATTCATTACCAAATGCAAGTATGCAACTGTCTAATTCCAAACTGAATGTTATGTTTGATGAACAGGACTTGTTAAATAGTGATGGTGTTAGAGAGAATTGTGAAAAGAAATTCGGGGAGTGTAGTTCCTTTTCCCTTCCTCGAGCCGCCTTTAAACTTTTCTCCAGCATTAAAGCCAGCATATTCCAGACACTTGGTGCAACACCCCTTTCAGGAGCAGTTTCCTCAGTACCCACATATGAAGAGGAGAATGGATCTGATTTTCTTGATAATAAAAATTTGGAAACTTGTAACCAATGCACTCACTCACATCAAGTGGATAAGTTGCAATTTATTGAAGAAATAACTCAAAATCCAGAAGTTGTTAAGATTCATGAACATAATGATTCTCCGTTCCCTTTCCACAACAATAATTTAAATCAGTTTCAGCAATTTGATATAATAGAAAATTGCTCTGACCATCACTTTTTTGGTGATGGTAGAGCATTGACATTATCTCAGGTTAAAAATTAACATGTGATAATTGAAATTGACATAATTACATTGAAACTTTTAGGCTAATTGTTTCATCTTCTTTGGGCCCTTTGTAGGTGAAAAGTGGCTGGGCAAAAAAGGTTCAGCAAGAATGGAACATCCTCGAGAAAAAGCCTCCTGGTTTGTACTTGTTTGTTTTGAAAATTTGAATAAAATTTTCTATTAATTACTTGAGTAAAAAGAAATATTGAGCAAATACACTTACCATCTCTTTAATGGTCCAAACAGAAACTATTTATGTTCGTGTGTTTGAAGAAAGAATGGATCTCATGCGTGCAGCGATTGTTGGTGCATTCGGAACCCCGTATCATGACGGGATGTTCTTCCTTGATATATGTTTCCCTCCTGAGTATCCTAATGAACCACCTGTAAGCTTTTGAATTTAGTTTTCAGTTCTATATATATGCCTCATTTAGTTTACATGTTGATTTAGAGTGATCCTTCTTGGTATTTAATGAACATTTTCCTTTTCATTTATATGGCAGTGTGTCCCTTGGATTTGAGAAATTTTCATTTCAAACTTTCTTTGACTATACAATTTTCAGATCACTCTGTAAAATTTTGCTGAAGTCACTATCATGGCATTACTTCAATGTTCAACTGCATTTACTCATAATTTTCTTCAATTATAGCAATTTGAATGCAATAGAAACGGTAATCTAGAGGTAGAACAAGAGGCTTCTACGCTTTTTGATATGTGTTTTGGAGTTATAAGTAATACAAACTCTTAATTAAATAAATTCAGTTCTACTTTGATATGATGCCCAAATTTTCTTTCACTTATAAGTAAATACAAACTCTTAATTTTCTTCCACTTTTACTCATGTTTAAATTCTGTTAAGGAGCAAGGAAGCTCAAATGAAATCAAGTGCAATAAAAATCACCACTGGCTATATAGAAAAATAATTGCTGATGCAGTTGAAGCTTTGGTCAGAGCATTTATAGTTGACAGTGGCTTTAAAGCTGCAATTGTATTTCTTATGTGGCTTGGCATACAAGTTGGTTTTGAAGCCTCACAATTGATTAATGTTTGCCGAGGAAGTGTTGGCTATAGTTCTCTCTCTGCTGATGTATAAACATTCTTTCCCTCGAAGATAAGTTGGGATATCACTTCATCCATAAGGATCTGCTTCTTCAGCCATTTGTGCATCCTTCTAACAATAAGCATGGAGGAGGTTGCTACCAGGCAAGGCTCCTTTACTGTTGACCCCAGTGTCTCAGTTATGATAGGAACTATTTCTGTACTCTATAAATCTGAGAACTCCGATAAGACACTGATTATTTATCTGTTGTAACCTGACATTTCTTTTTTGCAGCGACTGGAGTTTTCTGGAGATGCTGTGCTAGATTTTTTGATTACTTCATACCTGTACTCAGCTTATCCCAAGCTAAAGCCTGGTCAATTGACGGATTTGAGATCGTTGTCTGTTAACAATAAGGCAGTTTTCTGTGTTGCTGTGGATCGCAGTTTCGATAAATTTCTTTTATGTGATTCTAGCAACCTTTATTAGGCAGTAAAAAAGTATGTGGACTATATTAGAAGACCTTTATCAAGTAATGTCAATGAAGGGCGGTAATGTCCAAAGGTACTAAGATCCATTTACATTTACTAATATGCATTATATTTCTTTTGCCATTACTGATCTAAGATGAGACTTCTAAAGTACTATACTTGAAACTTACTTTTGGAAATTTTTTTGGTCTACAGAGGTTAGCTATTATTTTTCAAATTCTTTTTGGGGTATCTTGAATTTGAGTGGCTTTATAAGCAATAATAGACTGAAAGTACCACAACCTTCCATAATTCAATTTCCAAATTCCTTTTGTGATTATGTGTTGTAAACTTGTAATATGTTTTCCTTTCCTGCGATATTGAATCCAATACAATTTTATATGCATTTTGTATTCATTTCTAGCGATATGGTTCAATCTCTCTAAATAATTTGGTCATTTTTCTTCTCAATTGATTTTGTTCCTTTGATTTCTTTCATTATTGTTTCTTTGATTTATAGTTTAATTCATGTGAGTTCAGTGTATAAGTGAACACTTTTTTGGTGAGTATTTATCATAGTTAATTGCCATTAATTGAAAAATTAATTTTTATTACTATGATGTTGTTATGCCTTGTTGGTATAGATAATGAAAGATGGGAAGATTACTGAATGTGGAAAGTATGCTGATTTGCTTAACAATGGAACTGATTTTATGGAACTTGTTGGTGCACATAAAAAAGTTTTGTCTACACTTGATTCAATAGATGAAGGAATAATATCCAATGAAATAAGTACCTTGGAACGAGATTCAGATTTTCCTATTTCTCAGGGTGGAGAAAAAGGAGAGGAAAAGAAAGATGAGCAAAATGATAAAACTGGTAACAAAGGTGATGAGGCAAAAGGCCAACTTGTTCAAGAAGAAGAAAGAGAGAGTGGTAGAGTTGGATTTTCAGTGTAATGGCAATATATCACTATGGCATATGGAGGTGTTCTTGTTCCTTTCATTATGTTGGCTCATACTCTCTTCCAAATTCTCCAAATTGGAAGCAACTATTGGATGGCTTGGGCAACACCTATCTCACAAGATGTTGAGCCACCTGTTTCTGGAACAACTCTTATAGCAGGCTATATTGCATTGGCTGTAGGGAGTTCCTTCTGCATTCTTGCAAGGACAACACTATTTGCTAGTATATATTTGTGTACGAATACATATATAGTTTAACTCTATTATACCTTAGTAGTTGATTTTGGTGTATAGCTCAAATGGAATAACTTTTCTATACTCACCTAGAAGTCACGAGTTTAAGTTTCACTTCTAATTTGGACACACAAAAAAAGACATTGTTTTTCTATTTACCAACTTTTTTGGGTTGATTGTATTAAAAATAAATCTGATAATAAGCATCATCAACATGAAAATGTGGTTATGTGTATAAACAAGTTTAAAAGTATTTAAGGCAGATTAAAGTATAAATATAAATAGTTAATAAAGTGAAAGATTTGGAGATTTATTTGAAAGAAAAAGGCGAAGGAAGCTGTTGTTAGCATACTCATACAACGGGCCAAGGCTGGAGAAGACAACAAGAGCGACTTCAGCATCACAAAGCACAGACAGTTCATATTAGAATTAGCTTTATAATTATTTATTTTAACTAAATTTAATTTTTTACAATTTTAGATTTAATTTAAAAAATTTGTGTTAATGTTAGAATATTTTTAAGAATTAATATTATAGCTTAGTAAATCTATTAAAGACAGGTCGGTTATGGCACGTCAATGCGAGCCAATTTGGTGATAAATAGAAGACACGAGTTAGCATTCGTAGTTAAAATTTGGTGGTTAAACTCCGTGGTAATTACTTACTACAGTACATGGGGATACATCAAATGGACTAAAATTCTTATCAAGTTCTGTTATTGATAGAATAAGTCTAAAAGCAATTTCAAAATTTAATAGTAAATGAGTAATAGGACATAATCTTCCTAGTTCAATAATTGTCAATTGAATCAGTGAATGCAAACTATACAAAACATCAATACAAGGTAATTAGTAAATGGTACAAAATTACCAATCATTCCAAAGTCTGAATCATCTTCAATCTGCCATTCCAGTTTCAGGGGCCACAACAGGAGACTCTGCTGGTCTGGAACTCAACCCGGACTCTTCGTTACTTGTAGATGCACAAACCGGGATATTGGGACTAGGACTTGATATTTTTACTTGATCGGTATAATCTGATTTAGCTGCTGAGGTTGGTGCTATTCCACCACCAATGTTCCTATCTTTTTCCATCTTCTGCTGATTTTTCACACTATCATGTCTTTTGCGCTGATCACAAACCAAACATCACCTTTCGTTACAAAAGCATAAAAATAACATAGTTTATAAATCCAAAACATAATATGCCGAATCAGCATACAACAAATATCTAGACATAGTTATAGTATGAGATACCTTAGTGAGGATGTCAAGATGGCTGTTGATATTCTTTTCTGTATCATCGTCTACCGGCTCCTTTGGGATTCTACCAGGAAGATTAGGACAACTTTTGTTGTAGTGTCCTGTCACACCGCAGTTTGAGCACCTTCTCTGTTGCTTAAATTTTAAGTTTTTCTTGGGGGCTCCCTTACTCTTCACCACCAATGGGTCAACAACGTAGTCATCGTCTAAGTTACCGTTGCATGGATTTTCACCTCGCTTTTGGAGTTTTGTAATTGTGTTGACAACAACATTCATTGCTTCGACAAAATCACTTGAGTTCTTACATGCAACATCCATCAACCTAGAACACTCAGCACCTAACACACCCAAACGACACTTTAGTACCTTATCAGAATCACTTGGATCATCGACGTTTGACTTCATGAAGTCACTCTTGGCATTCTTCGTCCAACGCTTGCACATTAAGCGTTCTGGAATAACTTCAACGTGTTGGTGCTTTAGGCAGGCAAATATGTGCATGCAGGAAATTCCTCTATTTTCGAACCATAGACACTCGCAACGAAGCATCCCCCCAACTCTGTCAAACTCAACCACATGATCAATCTTTAGCACTCCAAAACTGTTACACTTGAAGTCATTGCACAAGCACCCTCAATTTCCTTTCTGACCTCCCGGAACATATTATGAGTGAAAGTCTTTGCAGCAAAATCTTCAAGTGTCGGCAAAGAAGTCACAAGTACTGGATCGGTATATTTACTATTGAACTCTGCGACTCTTTCATTGTTCCTGTAATGGCTAACCACGGTCTCCATGTTATTGATGAATTCAAGAAGGGTATCTTTCTTTCTCACATATGCTTTTATTAGAGAGTTAATCCCTTCACAGTGGGATGTTGTCCTGATTCACCCAAAAAATTGGTCCCTCAAATATGCAAGAGCCCATAGATTCCTCATCTCATAGGTTTGGACGACCCAAGAGTAGCTTGATAAGTTATACCTGGCCACCATGTCTTACCACATGACCTGAAACTCTTCAACACTCACATTGGCATAAATCAATTTCTTGAAGTCGTTTAGAAATCCACTGTTCTTAACCTTCTCGCATGCATTCCTATGTAAGTGCCATGCACATAGTCGATGTGTTGCATAAGGAAAGACCTGTTTAATTGCTTCTCTCATTGAAAGATCTCCATCGGTGACAACTGCCGTAGGGTGTTTACTCCCCATTGCTTCCAAAAAATGTTTCCAAGAGCCACTTGTATGAACCAATATCCTCATTAACAAGAAGACCACAACCAAATATGACAGTCTGCCCATGATGATTGCTACCAGAAAATATCACAAGTGGTTTATTGTAGACATTCCTATTGTAAGTCGAATCAAATGTCAAGACATCCCCAAAGCACTCATAATCAATATGGCTAGTCCCATCAGCCCAGAACAAATTTTCCAATCGATTCTCATTACTTAATGTGAACTTGCCAAAGAAATAAGATTCATTCCCAACTTTACCTCTCAGGTAGCTTATTGCAGCATTTGCATCACCACCCTTCACCTTTTCATTCCTATGTTGAGTAATGAGGTTGTACATATCTTTTTGGTTGAATGACAAGTCTACATATCCACCTTTTTGAGCAGCCAAGTATCCCAAGATGTGACAGGTCCTGATGCCTATGTCGTGTAAATTCTTTGCCTGAGCTTTATCCGAGACACTGAATGTGCAATACTCAGGCATCATGCTAACGTCGAGTGGAGCAACTAATTCATGAGAGTGCTCTTCGTAGAACGAAACAACCTTCCATTTCTGAATTTTTGTATCTAGTCTTGCACGAATTCTCACCCGGCAACAACTTCGAGTTAGGGTCGGTGGTCCCTCAACCTCTTCCTTTCTAAAGCCCGCCCGATTGCAAACAATTTGGCGCATAATTACGGAACCATCGCTATCGCGTCTGACTTCATCCAACCTCACAGCGAAACCGTGCATCATTGCATAAGTCTTATAGAATCGATAAACAGCTTCCTCATCTGTAAACGGAAGTTGCATGATATCTTCTCATGACAGCTCTGCTATTCTCTTATCTTGAGGTCTATCTTCATCAGCCTCTAAATCGTCGTCTAAAAAATCTAGATCGTCTCCTCTTAGGAACTCCTCATCGGAGTCTATTCCAAAAAAATTGCTATCCGGCGGCTCCATCTCCCAAAAATGAACATACACCTACAACTTATAAAAAAAACAAACACATCACCCCACAATTAACATTTCATAGATATGTAGACTACAAAAATTACCACTAATTCACATAAAATACAGCAACACCTTTAAAGAACTAAAAGATTTTAATAAAATCCATCCAATTGTATTTACTTTTATGTCCCTCATTTGGTTGAGTAGCTTCTTTGTATCTTAAAGACCTAAGCAGAATAACACATATTTAGATGATTTTTTTTAAAAAATGAGCAGCAATGATTTCATCACTTTAGAATTTCATTTGTCATGGTCTGTACGAAGTAGAAATGACATTCTCACCAAAATTGAGGTGGCTGCGGTGGTTGGAGTGGCTGCAGGCTGCGGGCGGCAGGGATGGGTCAATGGGTATGTAGAGCTTGATTTGCTTTTTTCTTTCAATTTCAGAGAGGAATGGAGCTGAGGTGCATTGAGTTTCTGCAAAATGATAAAAAAAATATAACTTTACTTTTTTAATGCTTATCGAAATTACATATTCATCCCTCTTATAAAAATATTTAATTACAAAATTGTCCTACTTTAGTTAAGATATTAACTCTTATTGGGTTAAATTAACTCAAACTAAAACTAAACATCCATAATAATTAGCATTAAATCATATCCAGATTCAACATGTATAGCATTTAGTTCGATCACTACAAGTAACTACATTATCCCATAATACATCACTAACCAATAATAAACTGTTATTTAGAATATCCAATAATTATGTGCATTTATTTCATCCAAGCCTATATAAATCAGACTTCAGTTCCCTCCTTTGTTCTTTCCTAGTATAAACAATTCGATGGAGTCCTCAATAAATCTATGTTCTACACCATTCAAATAAGAGACAACAGAGTATCAATTTAAGACGCATCCATGTCCCAGGTTCTCCTCACTTTTTTTTATCTTTAATAGCATTTCTTTTCTCAGTAAGAGCATAAGTAAAACTACATTAAATACAATAAATCAGAGGAATAAAAAAGTCAAAATAATGTCATAGTCCGTACTCCATACATATAATATCCTCACTGCCTGAATATAATAGGCTGTCTAGTTAAAAATGTGTACTATAATATCTGTTCCCAAGATTCAGACAGGTAATAAAAATTAACCTGTTACATTGCTTGCACTACACAGTATTCAATTATATTTTATGTCACACAGGCTATATTCATCGAACGAATGTTAGAACACAAATCTTTCTACAATTCTAGTGAAATCACTGTACCTCGGATTTCTAAGTTTCGTATCGTGGAACCGTCTGACCTGCCACAACAGAGGAAAGGCTCGTAAGTAATATTATTTAAAAAAAAATTTACTGTCATGTCTATTGAGTTTGTTATGTATAAATCATGTGTTCGGTTAAACTGATTAAGTAGTATAATCACACATTTAACTAAACAGTAATGACTGCAGTATCCGGGTTGCTCAATGGATGAAAAGTGCGGGTAGACTGATGATTTTGGCATCATGGTAACCAAATTTATTCAATTTCTAAATTTTTTATTATTATTAGAAAAAAATGTAATATGTATCTAAGTATATATATATTATTCTAATTGTTTCGTACTTTTTAAAATTATTAGGTCTCTGACAGTGATAGGATGAGGCTAGCAATCGACTTGGTTAGCAAGGAATTCAATATGAAGAAGTCAGAAGTTATGGATGAGGCACATGCATATATGAAAGATATACTACAAAAACAGCCACAACTGCAAAAGGATATATAGTTTTTTTTTTCCATCGCATTTTATATTTGCCGAGACACGTCATATTTTATTATGCATTTTTTATCTTAAGTGATTCTTTGGTTATAGGATATTTTGTTCTCTAATCGAACCTATTGTTGAGTCATTTGATGTTTATTTCTGTGCTTAATAAAAGAGCTAATATCATTTAACTTTAATTTTTGGATTTCAATATAAATCCAAAGATATAACTTTTATGCATTACATAATTTAAAAGTTACCTATTATATAGCTATCTAATAATATTCTGAACTTAAAGTAACTGTTGTTTCTGGATAGTAATCAAATGACGATAATGCTAATAAGAATATTCACATTCGATTATGAAAATCAATATCATCCTGAAGATATGATATCATTTTTTCTAAAATGTAAAACCAAGCAGTAAAGTATAGTTTACTTAATGTGTATATTGAAATAAATATTAATTGTATATAGTAGCAGCCACACATGGAATTGTAATGGCTGCATTTTGTCTCAATGTACTATATTACACTGCGATTTAAATATATAAGTCTTTAATTAAAAAACTTACATTTATGTGTTGTTTTTTATTAACTTAGTTCGAAATAATAAATTTTGATATTGTTTTATAGGGTTACTGACATTAAACTTTTATAATTTTTTAATGTTTTTATTTTTAATGTTTAAATTATTATATCCAATTAATAAGATTAAAATTAAAATTAAAAAAGTTAATCTTATAAAAAATTATTGAATATATTAAACTACTAATATAATATTTAAGCAGGTTAGTACCCTAGACTTGAGTAGTGTTCCATCCAATTTAAAATCATTGTGCTTTACAAAAAATATTTTATTTTAATGATATTATTTACTATGACTTTTTATAAATTTATGCAATATTGATAAGAGAAGTCCTTTTTTCCTTTTCTTTTTTCAGAATTCAATTTACATGATTTTCTATTTTTAGTCTACAGGAGTTTTATAAACCCCCTTTAAAAAAATTTTAATCTTGGGTAAATAGCCACCTCTTTCAATTTTTCCCAAAATTTGGTCCAAAAGGAAAACCTAAACCCGCCCAAACCAAAACATTATTCTCAATCCTTCCTAATTCCATCGTCTATGCTTCTTACCAGAATCTCTATTTTGCTGAGCTTTTGTTCCCTAAACCCATCGTATATCCTTCTCTAAACCCATCTTCTAGTCAGAAACTCTGTTCCTTGGCTGCTGCTGCTAATGGTTGCGTTGCTGACGCGCTTGCTTGCTGTTCGCCTGTTGCTCACTACTTGCGAGGTCTTCTTTCCCCGACAATTATTCCGCAGGAAACTCAGGTCGAATATCTGATTAGAAGACATTAATACTACTTTTTTTTTCATACTTACCAAATTTTTGGATTGTGTATATGAACATCAGTTAAATGCTTAAAAGTTTATTGCCACTTCATTGTGCAGGTGAAGAAAATGATCCAGCACGTTCGTCAGTATCAAGTTCCATTGCAGAAGTAAATGGCAATGATGGATCATCGGGTGTGGTCTTGTTTCTTGGCCAAAATACTTGTGATCTTGTCCTTTTTTTGCCCCATTATTTTTATATAGAACTATGAAATTCATCTTTAATGTGAAATAATATCTTGGGGCAAGTTTCTTCAGACAGTTTGTTTTGTTAGCTTTGGATTCGGCTTCTAATGCTTTCACTTCAATATATTCCTTATTGCAGGAGAGGAATGAACGGTTGTTTTATAAGCTTCTTATTGAGCACGTCGAAGAGTTACTCCCAGTTGTCTATGCCCCAACTGTCGGTGAGGCTTGCCAGAAATACGGAAGCATCTTCATGCATCCTCAGGGTCTTTATATCAGCTTGAAAGAGAAGTAAGCTTGACTTTGACTTGGAATTATTGTTGATGAATATTTCCTGTGTTATTTGTGTTGATTACGTTGTATATTGTTTGGGTTTGAACTTAAATGGGGAGGATTCTTGAAGTACTAAGGAATTGGCCTGAGAAGAACATTCAATTCATTGTTGTAACTGATGGAGAACGGATCTTGGGTCATGGGGATCTTGGTTGTCAGGTAATTTCTTCTGTACTTGTTGAAATTTATGAATCATATTGTTTTATGAATCAGGTCTAATATTGCAATCTAATCTTTGGTAACATGTTGTTTCTTCAGAGAATGGGAATACCAGTTGGAAAAATTTCTTTATGTACATCACTCGGAGGAGTTCATCTGTCTGCTGTAAGTATATCCTATAAATTATCACAATCATAAACTCACAATGATTATGCCTTCCATTTCTTGTCATGCCTATAAATATAATATAATCTGATAAAAATTTTCAGGTTTGGCTATCACCATTGATGTGGGAACAAACAACGAGAACTTGTTGAATGATGAGTTATATATAGGGCTCAAGCAAAGACGGGCGACTGGGCAGGTTCATGACTAATATTCTTTTCTGAGTCATCATGGAGTTAATCATTTTTAAATTTAGCTATCACTTATATAATATGTCCTAATGTTGACTTCGGTTTAATTTTTCTGAATCCAAGAATATACTGAACTTATGCATGAATTTATGAGTGCTGTCAAGCAAAATTACGGAGAGAAAGTCCTCATTCAGAAATTAGCCAATATGACAAGCCATATTTTTTTATTGGGTGTGAAGTGCTTACTAACTTGTCCTTTTTTTTATGAATCTGTTATAGTTTGAAGACTTTGCAAACCACAACGCATTTGATCTACTTGAAAAATATAGATCAACCCATATTGTTTTCAACGATGATATTCAAATAAGGAATACTAGTCATCAATACTTAATTCCTATACTTTGGTAACTATAATATATCCAGCTCTGAAACCGTATCGCACTGTTCCAGGGTACAGCATCAGTGGTCCTTGCTGGACTAGTTGCAGCTCTGAAATTGGTTGGGGGCAACTTGGTTGACCACATATTCTTATTCCTTGGTGCTGGAGAGGTAGGTCCATGTAGTTCTGCAACTGTGCTCATGCTTCCTTCATTGGTTCTAAGATGAGGATGTAGTTCTAATGGTCTTAAACTTTTAATTATATTGGTGATTGTAGGCTGGCACTGGAATTGTAGAACTTATTGAACTTGAAACATCAAAACAGGTTCCTTTCTGTTACTGATATGATGTTTGGAGCATCTAAATACTTTCATTAATGTTATGATATTCATTTGATGAGTACTTTAGATTTATTAAGAAACTACCATTCTTGATGCAGACTAATGCCCCACTAGATAAAGTGCACAAGAACATTTGGTTGGTGGACTCAAAGGTAAGCATTGAATTCATCCAAGCTTCTCCATCTATGCAAAGTAGATTCTGATTTTCTGTTAGTAATATTCTTGATCCCCTTACTTCTGCAGGGATTGATTGTCAGTTCCCGAAAAGAATCGATTCAACATTTTAAGAAGCCATGGGCCCATGATCACGAACCTGTTCATCGACTCGTAGACGCTGTTAATGTATGATCGGTCTTTCTGTCCATTACACATGTGCGCACGCGCACACACAGCAAAAGTTTTAATATTCTTACATTATCTATGTCTATGTTACCCTCTCAGAAAATCAAACCAACAGTGTTGATTGGAACCTCTGGACAAGGAAGAACTTTCACTAAAGAGGTTATTGAGGCAATGGCTTCAATCAATGAGGTACTACTACTATTTCAATCTGTTTTTCCAACTACTATGACATAGTTCATGTCCATTTAAGCTAACAAGTCTATTACATGATAATGCATGCAGAAACCTATCATTCTTTCACTTTTCAACCCATCTTCACAATCAGAATGTACTGCTGAAGAGGCTTACAAGTGGAGCCAGGTAATAAGATACCCCTAGTAGTATTTCTATAATTAAGTTCGGGTTTCGAGTTTAATTTCTATATTCTTACCTTGTACATGTTTGGTATCATCAGGGTCACGCCATTTTCGCTAGTGGAAGTCCATTCCCTCCTGTTGAGTATGAAGGAAAAGTTTTTGTGCCTGGCTAGGTTTATAGTCCTTCAGAATTCATATGTAAGAAAAAGAAATTTTGCATAGAACACAGTCTGATTCAGATGTTTTCTTTGATGACAGGACAATAATGCATACATATTTCCCAAACAGAGCAGAGATTCCCCACCGCCGAACAGAGTAGAGATTCCCCACCGCCGGTGCACCACGAACGCGAAGACCCAGATCAACACAACACCTTGCCACCACCGACTGACCCAACAGGGCAGCACAGCAGATAACACCCACGAGGCCACAATCAACACAGCACCTCACCACCTCCACCCAGCAGCGTTTCTGGGTTCTGGCCACCCATGATCAACACAGCAGGTCACCACCTCCACCTCAGTTTATTGTTGATAACTTGGGTTTATAATTATGAAATAGTTAGGGATTGATTTTGTTAATTATAATTTTTGTGATTCTGAGTTGCTAGACTTGTTTAGGGTATTGTTACTTTCTTGTTAATAACTTTGATTATGTGCTTCTGAGTTGTTGGGTTCAAATTTGCTTGTTTTGCTTAGTTCAAATTCTATGATTCTCTGATTCTCTGATTCTGATTCTGTGATTATGTGATTCTGAATTGATTTTTGGTTTACTGCACTTATTTTGCTTGTTTTGAAATTTTGCTAGTAATACTGATGAGATACTATGTAATTTCACTAATTTTTGTTCTAAAATCATTGATTCATTGTTACTGTTTGTTGGTATTGTTTACTTTATTGTTGGTATTCTTGTTTGTTGATTCATTGTTGCTCTTGCTCATCACTATTTCGGTTTTTTCTTCTTCCTTCCTTGAATATGTTTCACTTCTATTTCTATTTTGCTGTCTGATTTTGTTGAGCCTCTGCTTTTACTTGGACTTTTCAACACCATTTCTTGTGGCTTTCCATTTCTATTCTAACATTAACACAAATTTTTTAAATTAAATCTAAAAATGTAAAAAATTAAATTTAGATAAAATAAAAAATTATAAAGATAATTCTAATATGAACTGTATGTGCTTTGTGATGCTGAAGTCACTCTTGTTGTCTTCTCCAGCCTTGGCCGTTTGTATGAGTATGCTAACAATAGAAATCCTCTCGAAGTAAGCTGTTGATTTTCTGTCATATTAAGTGTGCTATGATGTTTTCTTAATACTCTATCTTACTTGTGCATATTTTCTTTGGTAATTTTCACTAACTATTTGTCTATTTTGCAGGAAACAGCTCCAATTAGAGTTTTTGGACCATGGAATACTAACTTTGTTGAAGAATTAGCTTGAGCCACTTTTCGATGGAAGCTTGTCAAATATTAACATACGCACAGCAATTTTGAGTATTTTAAATGATGTACTGAGTTTTCACCATTATAAATATTTTTTTTATTCAATTGCCCTTCTCCAGCAAAATGATAAAGGAAATAAAGTGCAAAAGGGCATTTTAGAGGAAGCAAATTCTACTATGCAAGTTGAGTAGAATTAGAAGTCAATTATCAGGGATTTGAATGGTTTGTACTTTGTATATTCTGAATCATAGTTACTAAGTATTTTTCAGAGTTTCTTGTATTGGTAGATGCAAGTTCAAACATAAGTAACTAGAAAGTTATAATGACATTCACCAAAACTAAGTAATTCCTCACAAATTGTATTTGCTTGTATTCTAGATTTTGATCACATCAAACCAAATTCAACTTCGACTTACTAAAGGCTCAAAAGTTGGCTCGAGCTTCTCTTATATTAAAATAATTATATATGTATAGATATGTATATAATACAAAATATAGAGCTCAACTTCAAGCTCAAACATAGCTCATAACTTGCATATACATCACTTTTAAAAAGGTTAAACTACTAGAAGAATGAATTAGTGATGTTAGCCTCTCATAACTTGCTGCAAATTCATTAACCGTGATTCCCTCCATTCGATAGGAAGCAGATTTTGAGGCAAGTTCCCTCAGCTGTGATATGCTTCTTCCTAATTTCATTGCCACCTTCATTTCAAGCAGCTCCCCGTTTTCTCTTTTCTCCATATCACTTTCTTCCAAAGTTGATTCAATGGAGGTTTCTAACTGCTAGAAGAAGCCAGCAGAGTTTTTATACATTTCGAATACCATACCAACTTGGCCTTCATGCTCGAAGGTGTTGATTGCAGCATCCAAAGAACCAGCCATGAGAGGCACCATTGACCATTGTAGCATACCTAGCCATTCTTGTCAAATTTTTATTCCCTCTGCAGAGCAAACATGCAAGTCAAATTCATAGAAACCACACAAGAATGTTGATAGCAAATAGCCACAAATTTATTTATAGATTTATGTGCTACTCTTTTACCATAAATCTCAACAATTAAATAGTCAGTCTATCACGAGCAGCAATATCTTAACATTTTAGATATCGGTTTTTCCATAGTAAAAGATCATTCTAGAATTCCGAAAATCCAAAATAATTTCATGTTGAACCTTCTAACCATGGTACATAAAATCAAATAAAATAAATAAAAAGTAAGAATAATTGTAAAAAAGGAGACCTGTAAAGAATATGCTGATGTGTAGAAATGTCCCTGTATTTCTTAGCAATACCAAAGTCAATGATATACACCTATAGAGGGTGCTTTGTTTTGATTCATACAGAAACTGAGGGTGCTTGGTTTTGACATTTTTCTGAATAAGAAAGAAAACCAAGCCAATAGCATGCTCGATCAGACACACATGACTTATCCTTCAATAATTTAATTTTGCCACTGAAATATGCAGAAATCTTAAATTGCCATACCCTACAGCACCCCATAGCTCTAATATATCTCTCTTAAGGAAAAAAAAGAACTAGTTTTACATATTTATTTCTTGGAAAGTCACTAAAAAATTACAATTCTCCTAATTTTGGCAACTCTTGGAATTTTATTTAAAATTTTATTTAAAGTTGCATAATTATACCTCATTCTTTATGTAGTAATAGTTGGCTTTTTCAAGTGTCAACTAAATAGCATATTCTTGCTTTCCAATAGGATACACCATGTGCAAATGCCTATTTATATTTAAAAAAAAACCCTTCCATATGGTAAAAATATTCTCGTTCTCTTTTTCTTTTCTTGCTTTTTGGTAAAATATGGTAAAAGTATTCACTTATAAACTGAAGTCACTGGAATTAAACTATAAATCAAAGAAACAATAATGAAAGAAATCAAAGGGACACAATCAATTGAGAAGAAAAATGACCAAGTTATTTAGAGAGATTGAACCATATTGCTATAAAGGAATACAAAAGGCATATAAAACCATATTGGATTTGATATCGCAGTAAAGGAAAACATATTACAAGTTTACAACAGATAATCACAAAAGGAATTTGGAAATTGAATTATGGAAGGCTGTGGTATTTTCAATGTATTATTGCTCATAAAGCCACTCAAATTCAAGATACCCCGTGAGGGATTTGAAACATATGCAAATTAACCATGCCCAACCAGTTGTTTAATGCCTTTTTAATCAGAATAAACAACCAATAATAGTGCATGGATGAAATGCACATGAAATCAGATGAAAATACCTATTTACAGAGGTCTTCAAGGAACTCAGAGTATGTAATGGGTTTCATGTCATTGAATTTAGCAATGAATGAATGCTTGATGATATCAATTATCATTTTGCATACATATTCCCATAATTCTCACTCACTAACAATGTACCTCCTAATTGCCCATAATATCCTTATCATATTCATATCATATTTCCTTAAAAGATTAAAACGCATACATAAAATATTTATTAGTGTTTAACCAATGCAACCCATTAAGTCCTAATAAAATTAGAATTTAAATAAAAGGGATGCACTAATCATGGACTTCAACACCATATATAACTTTTATTTTGCTTAAAAAGTGACTTTTATTCATCATATTGTAAAAGGGTTTGCATAATTTTCTATTTAGCATAGGAACTAATCATCAATATACCAAATAAGCTTTAATCAAAGGAAAACAAACTCTAGTAGGAATATAACTTACCAAAGTAAACCAAACTGTATACATTGTCCCTGCTGTATCGCTTAAACACATTGCTTTTTATCTGAGCAAAATTATTTGACACCAGCAAAGCGAACAATGCATTGTTGTGAGCAACTATACAGGTTGATAGAGTGATTTCCTGAGCTAATAAGATAAAATAATAAACAAGTAAGACTAGTCAAGGAACCAACCTCTGTTTCTTACTCTTGCTTACAGAGAATAACATAGTTAACAAAACATATATGATTTTTTCCTTTTCTTTGGTGTTTTTTTTGGGGGGGGGGACCTAAGAATCTGAGAAAATGAAAGTAATTCCAACGAGGAAGGATACTTGAAGCAGCAATAGATAAAGATTTATTGGCAATAAATCTCCATATCCAGAATCTCGTACTTGCTGGTGGACAACTTCCAAGTCCTTCAAAAAAAACCAATGAGATCAAAGCATTTACGTTATCTGAATTGAAATCTATAAAAGAATTTGTACCCCAAAAATACAAAGGAATTATGCTTATAGTCTATCCTTCCATGTACCGATCTTGATAATAATAATATTGGGTGAGAGGGAAGGATACCGTGAGAAAGGCGGTGCTGCTTGTGACGACGGCGCCCAATGATAGCAACAAGTGTCCCTTCTTTTATAGCATCAGCATCATCAAAAGCAAAATCAATCTACAATGGAGCAATTGCTAATGATTATGAACTAAGATTTCAAGTATTAGAGGAATAGAATGAAAAAAAGAAAAAATCCACTTTACTTTACACATTTTCACCTTTTACTTAAATTCAAGTTTCAGGCAACCAAGATCCTCTAAAACAAGAAACACTCAACATTAAAGGAAAATGTAGAAGCTAATTATTTTTATGCACACTTGAGTACTATCTTGGTAGGTATCCAATGGTATCCCAGACTTTGCTGCCTCACTTGCACTTGCAACAGACTTGGAACAACCGATGCATTAAGGTTCAACGGTTCATTGGTTTGATTGAAATTCCCATTGTATAAAGATATTTTCATTGCGGAAAGTCACCAAAATTTAGAATATGGCTAATTCAAATAACTAACATCATTGAAACAGCATAGTAATGACTGATAATATAAAAAAGAAAGGGAAGAAGAAATGTAAAGTGCCAAAGAGGAAGAACTCACATGGGAATCCCTACTATGTTCTTCAAATTACCGGTGCGAAGCTGGCGACCCAAATGCTGAATTGCCATACAAGAAGCATGACCAAACCCCAATCCTACAACCATTTCACTTTTCACATATGTGTCTACCTATCAAATAGCATATCTACAAAATCATTCATCTTCCAACAATATGAAAAATCACTATGCATAAAAAAGGAGTTTTAATCCCAATATAAGCCTAGTAACCCTAAAATCTGGACAACAAAAAGCTGCATACATTACAACACTAGGCAGCAACAACAAGAATGCAATACTGTATCAACTAATTCACAGAAAGCAACCCAACAAAAAGAGAAAGGATTTTTGACAAACGTTGCTAAGTAAAACATGAAACTAGGAATTATGATAACAAAGCTAGTAAATTCTGAATGGGCATGCATGAAAAACCATACATTGATCACACATAGTAAATTGCAAAGTTGCAAACTTTGAAAGCTGCAGAACTGGAAATACAAGTTTCATAGGCATACAATGTATTGAGCTGCTCAGAGAAGTGCTGAACTGTCATCGAGACAGGAACGAGTCACCATTCTTAGAAAATCGTGGTTGCTTCTTCTTCTTGTTCTTTTTAGAGGTGTTGAGGAATGAAGAGGAAGCTTTGTTGAGAAGGATGAAGATGATGAATAAGTTAAAGAAGCCATTTGATTCATGTTCATCACACTTGGTGGTTATTTCAAAGTGGATAAGGGATTCTGCAACGCAATTTCATGAGAGGAAAGGATACCGTGAGGAAGGCGGCGCTGCTTGTGACGACGGCGGTGGCGATGCTTTCCAGCATGGAGATGGCACGACAGACGGAGAGAATGGGGCACCCAATGAGGCGGTTATGCTCGGGTGGTGACGATGGTGCTGGAGCGGGGGAGAAAATACAGAAGATTAGGGTTCATTGTGTGGGAGCATGATTTGGGGAAGAATCAAAGACTGAATTTTTAATATTTTAGTAAATTATATAATTACCCACTTTAGGCTATAATTTAATTACCAATAGTTTAAGCATAGTTAACATAGCAACCAATTAAAAGATGACATGTCACAGAGGGTAATATACATGTTATTATAGGAAGGGTAGAGTAGAATTTACCTATTTATAAATATTAATAATAAAAATAGTTTCGCTAATGTAAATGATCAATACAATAATTATATGAAAAAATAAATAATCACATAATTGCATAATATTCAAGATCCTATATGATTGAATTTAATGGATAAATTCAAAAACATCTATACGATAATGTCCTAATATTTTAGTATACTGTAAATTATACTATAATATTTATATCATATTATAACTTTAAATCAACTTCTTAAACACATGAAGTACACATGATAAAAGAGAATATTACAAAATAAAATTATAGTAAAATTATTTAAAAACATCGTAAAAAAGACACATTTCTTTTGTTAATCAAAAGTTAGAAGGGACACAAATATGCGCCTAATAATGAGCAACTAAAATAGACAAAAATATTTAAAAAATATAAAAAAATAAAATGTATAAGTAATGATAAAAGAAGTAAAAATTAAATAAATTACAAAATTGTACCCTAAACACAAGAGAGAGAAAGAGAGAAAAGAGAACGAATGACTAAAAAACACATTATGATCTCGTATAAATAGATGACATTGAAAAAAAATAAACTAATTAAATTAATTCATATATTTCTTTATCATATTTATATATTATTTACTAAAATAATTTGATATTTACTCCAATCAAATCAAATCAAATAATTAATATAATTAACTAAATTAATTAATTGATATAATTAATTATAATTAATTAATTTATATAAATTATAATAAATTGTGAGATTTAAATGTCTAATTAAATTAATTAATTAATATTATTAATTAGTTATAATTGATTTATTTTACAGAATTAAAAGAAATAAATCGAAAAACACTCTCACAAGCATGCCACGTCAGCTCCATTATTAAGTGTAGAATTCTGATTTTTATATAATAGAATAGATTGTTGAATTATTAAATTAAAGAAATTGAATTGATGTCTAAAAATAATTACTAAAAATCAAGTATACTAATTATATAAAAATTAGGGTAAAAAACAAAAATAAGCCAAGGGAGAAAATAATTTACGTGAATAAGCCAAAACAAAAATTACTTCATGAATCCACCAATGCACGTTTATATGTAGTTCGAACCAGCTTGGTCCGAACTCCATTTCTACATAATTCGAACTACCTTGGTTCGAATTACACACAAACGCACGCACACACTAATTCGAACTAGCTTGGTTCGAATTATACACACAATAATTCATGGTATAATTCGAATTATGCTATTAAAAAATTAATAATTTATTAAAAAAAGTTTATTAAAAAATTTATTAAAAAAATTAATAATTTAAAAATTAAAAAATATATATTTTATTTCATACGTTAAAAAAAAGCTAACAAAATATTTAATTACGAGACTTCTTTAAAATATTAATGAGCTATCAATTCGAATTCCATATAATACTTTTCTGTCCATTTTTAATAGTTCATGAATATTTTTTAATAAATTTTTTTAAATTATACTACAAAAAATATTTTATCCTATGCAAAACAATTTAAAAAAATGGCTTAAAAAATGTTAGAAGTACTATAAAAATTTGTAATGTTATAATAACTTAGGTAAATACATGTATGTACTCAAATTTTAAATAAAATACTCTACATAGTCAATAATAATTTAGAAATGAAAGAAAATATTTTATTCCATACAAAATAGTTAAAAAATATATTTTATTCTATACAAAATAATTTTAAAAAATGGCTTAAAAGATGTTATGAGTACTATAAAAGTTTGTAATATTCTAGTAATTTAGGTAAATACATGATAAAAATATTTTTTCTTTAATTTCTAAATTATTAGTGACTATGTGGAGTATTTCTTTAATGTCTTAAATCATTAGGACATTACAAATTTTTATAGTACTTCTAACATCTTTTAAGCCATTTTTTAAATTATTTTGCATAGAATAAAATATTTTTTTATGGTATAATTTAAATAAATTTATTAAAAAATATTCATGATAATTTTTTAATAAAATTATTTAAATTATATGGTGAGATATTACATGATTTGAATTACGCATAGGGAAGTTCGAATTACTCTAATTCAAATTATATGGTGAGCAATTCGAATTCTATACAATACTCTTCTGCCCATTCTTGATAGCTCATGAATATTTTTTAATAAATTTATTTAAATTATACCACAAAAAATATTTTATTCTATGCAAAATAATTTAAAAAATTACTTAAAAGATGTTAGAAGTACTATAAAAATTTGTAATGTCCTAATGACTTAGGACATTAAAGAAATACTCCACATAGTCACTAATAATTTAGAAATTAAAGAAAAAATATTTTTATCATGTATTTACCTAAATCACTAGAATATTACAAACTTTTATAGTACTCATAACATCTTTTAAGCCATTTTTTAAAATTATTTTGTATAGAATAAAATATATTTTTTAATTATTTTGTATGGAATAAAATATTTTCTTTCATTTCTAAATTATTATTGACTATGTAGAATATTTTATTTAAAATTTGAGTACATGCATGTATTTACCTAAGTTATTATAACATTACAAATTTTTATAGTACTCCTAACATTTTTTAAGCCATTTTTTTAAATTGTTTTGCATAGGATAAAATATTTTTTGTAGTATAATTTAAAAAAATTTATTAAAAAATATTCATGAACTATTAAAAATGGACAGAAAAGTATTGTATGGAATTCGAATTGATAGCTCATTAATATTTTAAAGAAGTCTCGTAATTAAATATTTTGTTAGCTTTTTTTTAACGTATGAAATAAAAATATATATTTTTTATTCTTTTAAATTATTAATTTTTTTAATAAATTTTTAATAATTTTTTTAATAAATTATTAATTTTTTAATAGCATAATTCGAATTATACCATGAATTACTGTGTGTAATTCGAACCAAGCTGGTTCGAATTAGTGTGTGCGTGTGTTTGTGTGTAATTCGAACCAAACTGGTTCGAATTATGTGTGTACATATTTGTGTATAATTCGAACCAAGCTGGTTTGAATTATGTAGAAATAGAGTTCGAACTACATATAAACGTGCGTTGGTAGATTCATGAAGCAGTTTTCGTTTTGGCTTATTCACGTAAATTATTTTCTCCCTTAGCTTATTTCTGTTTTTTACCCTAAAAATTGCACGTAACTGTAAATCATACTATAATTTTATATATTATATTATAACTTTAAGTCAACTCCTTAAACATAAGAAGTACACATGATAAAAGAGAATATTACAAAACAAAATTATAGTAAGATAATTAAAAAATATCCTAAAAAAAGACACATCTTTTTTGTTAATCAAAAGTTAGAAGGGAAAAAATATGCACCTAATAATGAGCAACTAAAATAGACAAAAAATTTTAAAAAATATAAAAAAATAAAATATATAAGTAGTGATAAAAGAAATAAAAATTAAATAAATTACAAAAATTATACCCTAAACATAAGAGAGAGAGAGAGAGAGAAAGAAAGAGAAAAAAGAGAAGGAATGAGTAAAAAACACATTATGATTTCGTATAAATAGATGATATTGAAAAAAATAAACTAATTAAATTAATTTATGTATTTTGTTATCATATTTATTATTTATTAAAATAATTTGATATTTACTCCAATTAAATCAAATCAAATAATTAATATAATTAACTAAATTAATTAATTGATATAATTAATTGTGAGATTTGAATGTCTAATCAAATTAATTAATTGATATCATTAATTAATTATAATTGATTTGCTTTACAGAATTAAAAAAACAAATCGAGAAACATTCTTAGAAGTATGCCACATCAACTCCATCATTAAGTGTAGAAATCCGATATTTATATAATAGAATAGATTCGGTTATTAAACCTTATTTTTATCTTCTAACCAACAACATCTTTAGTAAAATAAAAAGCATGTGATAATTTATTCATGATTGTTACAGATTTAAATATTTTTTTATCTAAATTTATTTAAGTAGATCCAACACCAACAAAAATTACTCTCATTAAAAGAACGCACGTAAATTCTTCTTTTCCTCCTCTTTCGTTATCATCATCACCAACAGCACCAATATTTTGCTAACATTTTTATTGGTTCTGATTTTTTCTGGTACTATCATTAAATAATTTTAATTTATTTTTTAGTTTATTTTGGTTCATTTGTGAATTAATTTCAATTCATTTGTGTGTTAATTTCGATTCACTTGTAAATAAAAAAATTTGGTCAATACTTATTAGCAATATCAAGTGAATCAAATTAACACACAAATGAACTGACAATTAACATACAAATGAATCGAAATAAATTAAGAAATAAATCGAAATTATTTAATGATGACGGCAGAAAAAATCAAAACTAATAAAAACGTTTGTAAAATGTTAGTGTTATTGATGATGGCGATAAAGAAGAAAGAGGAGGACGAAAAGAAAGAACAAGAAAAGAAAAAGAAAAAGAAAGAAAGAAGAAAAATTTGTGTGTACAAATTTAGAAGAAGAAGAAGAAAGGAAGGAGAAGAATCTGAAGAAAGAAACAGAGGAAGAGAAGGAGAAGAAAAAAGAGAAAGAACACATGATTTAAAAAGTTATAACAATTTGGATAAATTTAAATAAGTATTTTATTTGAAAGTAAAATTTTATTCTAATTTATAATGAAATTTTATCTGTAATATTGTTTGCCATCCATGTCCCTTTACCCGTTACAACATATGATTCGAACTAGCTAAGCCGTTGGCAATAGATGAGCTTATATGATAAATACAGAAGGACTAAGCTAAGACAAGGAAGTGATTTGTTGAGATAAGATTTGTTACGTGGATGCCCATTTATGAAGGGCGGTGTAGTATTCTAAAGGAAGAATGCTTTTAATAAGCATTTGAAAATCTATCCTATGTACATCTATAAATAGAGGTTCAAGCCTATGAAAGTTACATAACAACAGAACAAAATACCATTCTCCCTTTCTTACAAATAAATCAATCCTCTTTTATGCTGCAATCAAATACTCTTCTCCTTATATTTCTACTACAATTCTTTCTCTTCTTTTATTTTATAAGTATTTTAAATTCTATTTTCTATTACTCTTTACATATAATATTAATAGCAATATTAACCATCTTTATTATATTGAGATTGTAACAATAAACAAATGCGATTCTCTCTCTCTTTATTTTTAATACTTCTTTCTATCTTTGTATATATATACACAATACAACATATAATTTTATTATATATATATATATAAATTATTATTGAGCTAATTATTTTAATACTAGAGTCTTCTATTTATACAACTTTATTATATATATATCTTTTATTTTACAATACGTTATCAGCACGAGACTCTGATCAAATTTTTAGGAAGACTCAGGTAACAATTTTTCATTATGTCGAAACTCTCTCATCTTGAATTCAATGCTCTTGATATATCTGGAAACAATTATTTATCATGGATATTAGATGCTGAAATCCATCTTGATTCAATGGATCTTGGAGATACCATTAAGGCTGAAAATAATGCATCCCAGAAGGATAAAGCCAAAGCCATGATTTTTCTTCGTCGTCACCTTGACGAGGGATTGAAAAATGAATATCTCACATTAAAAGATCCTGCAGATCTTTGGAAAGACCTTGAAGAAAGGTACAATCATCAGAAAACGGTGATACTTCCTCAAGCCCGGTATGAATGGACGCATTTGCGTTTACAAGATTTTAAATCTATAAATGAATATAATTCTGCAATGTTTCGAATCACCTCACGAATGAAATTGTGTGGGGAAAAAATAACTGATCATGATATGTTGGAGAAAAGTTTCTCAACCTTCCATGCCTCGAATGTGCTCCTGCAGCAGCAGTATCGAGAGAAAGGGTTTAAAAAATATTCTGAGTTAATTTCTTGCCTTCTTGTTGCCGAACGCAACAATGAGTTGTTATTAAAAAATCATGAAGCGCGCTCAGCTGGCGCCGCCTTATTTCCTGAAGTAAATGCGGCAAATCATTACCCCAGAAGAGGTAAATGGCAAGCTTTTAATAACAAGAAAAGTTATGGAAGGAAAAAGAATTATGTTCAAAAGAGAGGATCTCACCAGAAGTGGGACAAAGAAAGGAATATCGGGCAGAATAAATCAACCGAGAAAAAGTGTTTCCGCTGTGGTGGAAAGGGCCATTGGTCACGTACCTGTCGTACCCCAAGGCACCTAGTCGATCTTTACCAGGCATCTTTGAAAAAGAACGACAAAGGAAAGGAAACAAATTTTGTTTCAAATGATGCTGAGAACTCCACCACTCATTATGATATATCTGATTTCTTTGAGGACCCTGAAGGAAATATTGGTCATTTGATCAATGATGGAATAGTTTAATATGTGGGATTGTGAAGTATATATGTAAATAAATAATGTAAAAAAACTTATTGTTAAGTTTTATTTTCTATGTATTTAAGTTTCAAATGTGATGTACATAAATAATGAAATATTAATAAATTTTGAAATGATTAAATGTGTCAAATTTTAAAATAAAATTTCAGTATATGACATTATTTTATGTACAGTGTTTCTTAGAAAAATAATTCTGATCAAGTATTCAATTTAACTGTGCATACTACTCATTTTATTATTATTTGTTTTTGAAGAATGGCAAGGATATGTAATGAAGATGTATGCCTTGCGGATAGTGCAAGTTCACACACTATTCTCAAAAGTGATATATATTTTACCCATCTTGTGCCAAAAGAGGAATATGTTAACACTATTATTGGCTCAGGCAATGTGATAGAAGGCTCCGGAAGAGCTATAATTTTGTTTCCTGGAGGAACAAAATTTATAATAAATAATGCACTATTATCTACCAAGTCTCGAAGAAACTTGTTGAGCTTTAAAGATATTCGCCGAAATGGATATCATATTGAGACTATGAATGAGGGAGATCATGAGTATTTATATATCACAACTCATGATTCAAATAAGAAAGTTATATTAGAGAAATTACCCTCTCTTTCATCTGGGTTGTATTATACTAAGATTAGTGCAATTGAATCACATGCCACTGTAAACCAGAAGTTTACTAGCCCAAATGAATTCATAACTTGGCACGATCGTTTGGGTCATCCGGGAACAACCATGATGAGAAGAATTATTGAAAACTCTCATGGACATTCACTAAAGAACCAGAAGATTCTTAAAACTAGTGAATTTTGTTGTGCTGCATGTTCTCAAGGGAAGTTAATTTTAAGGCCATCACTAGTAAAGATTGGATTTGAGTCTCCTGAATTCCTAGAAAGGATTCAAGGTGATATATGTGGACCTATTCATCCACCATGTGGATCTTTTAGATATTTTATGGTCCTGATAGACGCATCTTCGAGATGGTCACATGTGTGCTTATTATCTTCTCGCAACCTGGCGTTTGCGAGATTACTGGCTCAAATTATTCGATTAAAAGCACAATTTCCAGAAAATCTAATTAAAGCAATTCGTCTTGATAATGCTGGTGAATTTACTTCCCAAGCTTTTGATGCTTATTGTATGGCTAATGGAATAAGTGTTGAACATCCAGTAGCTTATGTTCACACACAAAATGGGTTAGCAGAATCAGTTATTAAACGCCTCCAATTAATTGCTAGACCCTTACTTATGAGAACAAATCTCCCAACCTCGATTTGGGGGCATGCAGTTTTACATGCCACAGCACTTATTCGTTTGAGGCCAACGAGTTACCATCAGTTCTCCCCTATGCAATTAGCTTTTGGCCAGCAGCCAAATGTTTCCCATTTAAGAATATTTGGGTGTGCGATATATGTTCCCATTGCACCACCTAATCGCACCAAAATGGGACCCCAAAGAAAATTGGGGATATATGTTGGATATGATTCTCCCTCTATAGTGAGGTATCTTGAGATACAAACTGGTGATGTGTTTAAAGCCCAGTTTGCGGATTGTCATTTTAATGAATCAAAATTTTCAACATTAGGGGGAGAGAATAAGTTTCCTGAAAAGGAACTTAACCGGAATGCATCATCGTTGATGCATTTAGATCCTCGATCAGGGCAATGTGAACTGGAAGTTCAAAAGATTATACATTTGCAAAGAATAGCAAATGAATTGCCTGATGCATTTTCTGATACAAAGAGGATAACCAAATCTTATATACCAGCGGAAAATGCCCCAATTCGAATTGATGTCCCAGTGGGACAAGTAGCCACTGAAGCAAATTCACGCCAGAAGCGTGGTAGGGCGGAAAATGCCCCAATTCGAATTGATGTCCCAATAGGACAAATAGCCACTGAAGCAAATACACGCCAGAAGCGTGGCAGGCCTGTCGGTTCCAAAGACAAAAATCCTCGAAAGAGAAAAGAGGTAAATACGATTCCTGTTGAAAAAGACATAGTAAAGACACCGGCAGTTGTCCAAAATTCTGATATAACGCCAGAAGACGTTCAGGTACATGAAAATTGTGAAAATGACGAGATCTCGATAAATTATGTCTTTACAGGAGAGAAATGGGACCGAAATAAGACAATTGTCAATGAAATATTTGCATATAATGTGGCATTAAATATCATGCATGAAAGTAAGGATCTTGAGCCAAGATCAGTTGAAGAATGTCGACAAAGAAATGATTGGCCAAAATGGGAAGCAGCCATGAAGGCTGAATTAGACTCACTTACAAAACGTGAAGTCTTTGGACCTGTAGTTCGTACACCAGAAGATGTAAAACCTGTTGGATACAAATGGGTATTTGTGAGAAAACGAAATGAGAAAAATGAAGTTGTGCGCTATAAAGCCCGACTTGTGGCACAAGGTTTTTCACAAAGGCCCGGTATAGATTATGAAGAAACGTATTCCCCTGTAGTGGATGCGATAACATTGCGTTATTTGATCAGTTTATCTGCATATCATAAACTGCATATGCATTTAATGGATGTGGTAACAGCCTATTTGTACGGCTCATTAGATCGGGATATCTATATGAAAGTCCCTGAAGGACTAAAGATATCTAAACCATCCAGTGAATATTCGCAAGGGTTATACTCAGTCAAATTGCAAAGATCTTTATATGGTCTAAAGCAATCTGGACGAATGTGGTATAATCGTCTTACTGAGTATCTGGACAAAAACGGTTTCAAGAATGATGATATCTGTCCATGTGTTTTCATAAAGAAAACTACATCTGGGTTCATTATAATTGCTGTGTACGTTGATGATTTAAATATCATTGGGACTCCTGAAGAGATTCCAACAATTATAAAAACTCTAAAAGAAGAGTTTGAGATGAAAGATCTTGGAAAGACTAAGTTTTGTCTCGGCCTGTAGATCGAGCATATAAAAGGTGGGATCTTTATTCATCAAACAACATACACAGAAAGGATATTGAAAAGATTTTATATGGATAAGTCACATCCATTAAGTACACCAATGATCGTAAGATCTTTGGATATGAAAAAGGATCAATTCCGTCCTAAAGAAGAAAATGAAGATATCCTTGGTCCTGAAGTACCATATCTTAGTGCCATTGGAGCGCTAATGTATCTTGCTAATAATACGCGACCTGACATATCATTCGCGGTGAATTTACTAGCAAGGTATAGTTCCTCTCCAACCAGAAGACATTGGAGTGGAATCGAACAAATTTTTCGATATCTTCATGGAACGGTTGATATGGGATTGTTTTATCCCTATGGATCCAAGTCACAACTAGTTGGCTATGCAGATGCCGGATACTTGTCTGATCCACATAAAGGGAGATCTCAAACAGGATACCTGTTCACATATGGTGGTACAGCTATATCTTGGAGGTCCACGAAACAGACGATTGCTGCAACATCCTCTAATCATACTGAAATACTGGCGATTCATGAAGCTAGTCGCGAGTGTTTTTGGCTGAGGAGTCTGATTCAATATATTCTATCATCATGTGGACTGATTGATCATAAGATAGCTCCAACTGTCCTGTTTGAAGATAATGCAGCATGCATTGCTCAACTTAAGGGTGGATACATCAAAGGTGATAGAACAAAGCATATTTCTCCCAAATTCTTCTTCACTCATGACCTTCAAAATCAAGGGACAATTGATGTCCAACAGATCCGTTCAAGTGACAATCTGGCAGATTTATTTACAAAGTCACTCCCAAAATCCTCCTTTGAAAGATTGGTACATAACATTGGGATGCGCCGATTTCGAGACATTAAATGATGTCGGCAAGAGGGGGAGACTGTACTCTTTTTCCCTTGGTTAAGTTTTTTTTCCCATTGGATTTTTCTTGACAAGGTTTTTAATGAGGCAGTCCCCATCACAAAGGATATTGTACTCTTTTTCCTTCACTAAGGTTTTTCCCACAGGGTTTTCCTTTAGTAAGGTTTTAATGAGGCATATCCCTAAATGAGTATCCAAGGGGGAGTGTTGAGATAAGATTTGTTACGTGGATGCCCATTTATGAAGGGCGGTGTAGTATTCTAAAGGAAGAATGCTTTTAATAAGCATTTGAAAATCTATCCTATGTACATCTATAAATAGAGGTTCAAGCCTCTGAAAGTTACATAACAACAGAACAAAATACCATTCTCCCTTTCTTACAAATAAATCAATCCTCTTTTATGCTGCAATCAAATACTCTTCTCTTTATATTTCTACTACAATTCTTTCTCTTCTTTTATTTTATAAGTATTTTAAATTCTATTTTCTATTACTCTTTACATATAATATTAATAGCAATATTAACCATCTTTATTATATTGAGATTGTAACAATAAACAAATGCGATTCTCTCTCTTTATTTTTAATACTTCTTTCTATCTTTGTATATATATACATAATACAACATATAATTTTATTATATATATAAATTATTATTGAGCTAATTATTTTAATACTAGAGTCTTCTATTTATACAACTTTATTATATATATATCTTTTATTTTACAATATGATTCACAATTTCACATACAGATGCATAAAACATCCTTTTTTTTTTCAGGACTATGATGTGGAAAGAGTCGTTGATTTTTGCGCGTGTCCACCATCCACCATTCGTATTAGCAATGATTAATATTTAATGTTGTTTTACGGAACTGATTGGTGTGAAATATTAAATATACGATTTTAAGTGAACCAAAATTTAAATGAATCGGTTCACTTTTGTGGGCTAACTTTGAAAATGGACTGATCAATAAAGTAGACTCTTATTATTTGGATTCTTTTTGTTACTTTGATATGTTTTCATTATTTTCTAAAAGTAATTAGTATTTTTCAAAATCATAAATTAACTAATTAAGTATCATAAATAAATAGATAAAATGAAAGTAAAAAAATAATTCAACCAAAGAAAAAAATATATACGCTAAATTTGGATTTTTTTTTAAGTGAGATATAATAGTAATGGTAAATAGATTGAACTAATATAAATAAATTCTCATTAATAAGTTATATAACTCAAATGGCATAATATCTCCATGCTCATCTAAGAGGTTGCGAGTTCGAGTCTTTCTATCTTTAGTAAAAAAAAAAACTTTAAAATAGTATATGACAATTCATATCGCTGACAAAAATAATCTCAAAAGATAGGGACAACAACAAATCTCTAAAAAATTTAAAAATGCGACAAAAATAATTAAATATTAAATATATATTCTAAAAAAAAGACTTTTGAGATAAGATTTTCATGCGATTTTTTGTGAGTATTATTAGAAAAATAAGATATTTTCATTTTTAAAATTTGATAATTTTATATTAAGTTTATTTTTAAAATTTTTTTTTACTGTGAATGATCTTTTTTTTTTTAAAATAAAAAAATTCTAGATATCAAATTTTTTTCAGTTTTTTGTGCACCGTCTAAATAGTTATTCAAATGTTTCTACAAAACTTTAGATCAAATGGATATGTCATTTGTTGATTACAAAAGTTTCTTTACCATTTATAAAAAATATAATATTTATTGATTGTTTTTGTCGCATTTTAATTATTCAACGACTTATTTGTCATTCATATTTTTAAGGATTATTTTGTCAAGCGGCGTAAACTTTCGACTACCATTTTAGTATTTTACTCTTAATAATTTAGAATTCATTATTACTTAAAAATCATATTCTCAATTTGGAACTTCATGGCTCATTGTCTTTTGTTGCTTGAGACTCAATTGCAAGTTGCATATAATGATTTACCGATATGATTTTGGAATATGATAATTGAAAAAAAAAAAAAAAAAAAAACTCACGAAGAATTGTAAATCAGAGAGAGAAAAAAGAGAAATTTTTTTGTGTCTATGATTTTTTTTTTTTTGTATAAATTGCCTAAAAATAGAAATAGAAGAAGGTGTCACTCATCTTTTTGTTTTTGAGTTCTATGTCTAAAATTTAGGCACCACATAAAGAACCGAAAAAATATCAGGTACAAAAAAATTTTAAAAGAGAGAAATTTAATTTAATTTCACAAAACAATAATTTAATCTCTAAACCCATATATATATATACTATTTCTTTTCATAATAATACTATTTTATTTTCTCTAAAGCTGAATTTAGATTTTTTTTTTTTTAATTTGTAGGTAAGATTAAGGTGGAGTCCAAACTTTATATTACTTATTGCTATCCCAATTCTCACCATGAGTCAAAAAACTTTTTTTTTAGTTTTCATTTTTTCGGGTGGTCTGTCTTCACCAATTCATGGCCATTTGTTCTTCTTTTAAATCATATTATATTATACTGTATTATATTTTATTATATATGAAAAATTATTAAAAATCTTAACTTATTTTTCTAATTATCTTCATAATTTTTAAATAAAAAATTGAATGTTTTTCCCTTTTTAAGGTTTCTAAAAAATAACATATATATTTAAAGGGTAAAGTATACTTTTTGTCATTGAAGTTTGAAAAAAATTTTAAAAATACCCCTAAGTTTTATTTTTATTTTAATTTTGTCCCAAAAGTTTTCGATTTCTATCAAATATACCTCTACTGGCTAAATTTTCAAAAAAATTAAGACCAATCTAACAATAATGCATGAAAATTATGCTTGATTTGCTTGTGTTGAGGGTTGTTATGAAATTGTTGTGGAATTGGTCTTAAATTTTTTGAAAAATTAGCTGTTAGGGGTATATTTAATGCAAATCGAAAACTTTTGGGACAAAATTGAAACAAAATAAAACTTAGGAATATTTTTGAAACTTTTGTCAAATTTCAGGGACAAAAAATATACTTTACCCATATTTAAATTTGTACTCACATATATATTAGAAGGCTAATTAATTAGAAGAATAAATTAAAAATGTTAGGTGATCATTTTTTTCCTTATATTTGCGTTGCATTTTAGCCAATGTTAGTCAATTTTTTATTGTTCAACTAAAATATTGGCATTCTAACATTTTTCTATTAAAATTCATAATAATAGCTCAAGAATAAGCTTGAAATTCTGATGCTATTATGTTGTATGTTAACATTTTGCGATGTATTCTAATGGGTTAGTGACAAATATTGGTATTACTAATGGAATTAACAACCAATAATTTTCAAAGCAATAAAAGTAGCGTCGTTAAGAGTTAGCGATGGACTGTTTACTAGTCTGAATCTAGAATTTAAGTAGTCTAAGACGATAACAACGAATACATTCCATTAATAATTACATTAAATTTATTCCCATATTATGTGATGAGTGAATGTGAATCTGTCAATAATAGTTAAAAGAATAACTACTTTTCCTCTTTTATCGACTACAAACTCCACAAATCCAAATACAAAACTTGTTTATATAATAATTTCAAAGTAATTTGCAATTAAACATTGTCCCGATAACTTCAATTCATGAAAAATATATACACCGTCACTAAAAGTATTTTATACAAGATGGCAAAAACCAAAGTTATTTTGATACATAGGTATCTTTAGTAGTTTTTATATTTTTTTATTAGTTTTTTTAAGTTTAAATAAAAAATATTATGTTTCTAGTAGAGTTTTTATAACTAATAATAAAATTTGGAGTTAAGAATTATCGTGGATTCAAGTTATATTTTCAAAAAAATTTACAACTAAAGATCGTCCGTGTAGGGGTGGCCGAGCTATAGCAATTCCGAGCAGTGTATCGTTGAGAAGAGAGAGCTATACGTCGGTCTGGACTGAACATCGCGGTGGGAATACCTGTAAAAGATACTCCAACGCTCAAGTCAACAAGGAGGTTTAAAGAATATGTTAAGCTAATATAAAACTGAAGGCAGAACCTGATGCTTAGCCGGGGTTGTATACTCGGCTTTATAGCTGATGTTTTTGCCCGTTGTGCGGATAGGTCCGAGATTCTGGGTCAATTATTGAGTTCTGTTTAAGGTAATCAAATTGTGCTGACCACGTCTCTTTTTTCAAATTATCGGGCCCGACTTTATTGTTTTAGTCCGAGCTTTTTGGTGGCCGAGATATAGATTACATATCATAGCCCCCAAGCTTGCCTTAGTTTGGACAGGACAAAGGCGAGCTTTTAGTGGTCATGTCGTATACCTCGGCTATGGATATGTTGTTGTGTCCATACCTTGTAGCCCCCAAACTCGGCTTGGTTCTGTGCAAAGATTTAAAATATTTTCTGCATTTAATTCTTGCCTTGTTCTTCGTGCCTTAAGTGACTGATTGATTTGATATGTGTTACGTGTTTCTAGGTGCCCCTGGCCATGTGATTGAGAGGTGTTTGAACGTGGTTTTCTTCAACGGTTAAGATTAAAAAACGTTTCATATGTAACTGCTTAGCCATTTGTTGTAATAACTGTGCTTGCAATCTTTGGTTTTTTGTTGAATAATTTTGCTTTCCTGAAACTTTGTGTGTCTGGTCACAGAATGTCTAAAAAAGGTGAGTGTTAACTTTTTAGTTCTTCTGTTATTCCCTACTTTTTTTTCATTTCTTCTGGTTGATGGAGAAAGAAAAGGTTGTGGTTGACGCGAACGATCCTTGTAGTTGGGTGGACCCAAGGGTTAGAAGTATGTTTCTCAGTTTAATGATGATGAGTCTGTTAAACTTCTTGACTCAGGTCTCTGGGTTAGGGAGGGTAGTGGTATTAATATAGAGATATTACCTTGTGGGGAGGGTGACCGTGTTTGTGGCCGCTTGTCTAACTAGTCTTTCTTCTATATGTATAGTTGTTTGTTTACTGATTTAGATGTTAGACTTCCTTTTACCGAGTTTGAGTGTGGTGTTTTGTATTGGTTGAACTGCGCTCCTACCTAGCTTCATCCGAATTCATGGGGGGTTTGGGAGGGCTTTTCAAGTTTTAATGGAGTTGCTAGGGCAGCCTCCTTCTCTTAGGCTCTTCTTTTCTCTCTTTCAAACTAAGGGGGTTGGACGCAGGTTATGGGTTAATTTGAGTAGTCATTCCCGTCGTACAATTTTCGGCTTGTATAAGTCGTCTTTCAAAGATTTCAAAACCATGTTTGTTAAGATCAGGAATGTTCCAGAAGAGTTTCTTTTTTATCTAAATGAATATCTTGTGGAAATGTTTCCCTTCTTTTGGTGCCCCGAACCCTACCAGGTGTTAGGTTTAGACGATAGGCTGCCTGATGATGACATTGTCATGGAATTTCTTTTTGAGGCGTTGGGCTCAAAGAGATTATTATCGATTGCTGAATTGTTGAAGTGGGACACTGATAGGCAGGCTGTATTGGATTATATAGATTATTATCGATTATATAGGTAATCCAATTTTCCTGCATTATCTCTTACATTTGTCTTGGTTTTGATTTTGTGTTGTGTTTTTTTACGTAGCCGAGAAAGCCCCCATGATTGAAATTATTTTGATGGCCCTGATTGTTATTGTTGCCAAAATTCGGTTGCCTCTATGGTTGATTTTCCAACCAAAATTAGGATGATTCCTCTACCCCAAATTATAGGTTTTAGAGAAAGGATCATTATTGGGAGTCATAGAAGAATTGCCCATATAATTGACCTATTCAGGAGAAAATTGGCTATAATCATAACTCTCACCTTGAGGGAAGCCACCACTCATGTCATAGGATGTATCTTAAGTATTGACGGTTGAGACTTGCATTCCTTTCAAATGTTGAGTAATAGCATTAATCTGTTGAGACATAGCCTTGTTCTGAGCAAGAATAGCATCTAAAGCATCCAATTCCATGATTCCCTTTCTCACAGAGGTCATCTCAGAAGAATACAGATATTGGTTGTTGGCAACCATCTCAATCAAATCAAGAGCTTCCTCAGGAGTCCTTTTCATGTGAAGAGACCCGCCTGCAGAATTATCCAGAGACATTTTGGTGGCCTGAGTAACTCCATCATAGAAAATCTGTAATTGAATCCAGTCTAAGAACATATCAGGAGGACACTTCCTGAGCATCATCTTTCACCTCTTCCAGGCTTCATAAAGAGATTCACCCTCTCTCTGCCTGAAAGTCTAAACATATGTCCTCAGCTTAGTCAGCTTCTGAGGTGGAAAGAACTTGGTTAAAAATCTATTAACCAACTTGGCCTAAGTATCCAAGCTTTCCTTGGGCTGTGTATCAAGCCATTGCTTGGCTCTATCCCGTACAATAAACGAAAAGAGAAGCAACTTATAAACATCAGGCTAAACACCATTGGTTTCACAGTATCACAGATTTGCATAAAATTAGAAATAAACAGGTTTGAATTTTCTTGCGGGAGTCCATGAAACTGGCAATTCTGTTGTACCGAAGTAATAAGCTGAGGCTTTAGCTCAAAGTTGTTAGCAGCCACAGGAGGTACAACAATACTATTTCCATAGAAATTTGGGATTGGGAGCAGTGTATAAACCAAGTGTTCTTCTAGGTTGCTCAGGAATATTAGGACCATGAAGAGCATTCGGATTAACAAGATTGTTATTGTTGAGCTCCATAGTGGACTCTTCGGCTCTTTTTCAAAATTATCCTTGATATTCTCACCGGCTTTGTAAGCTCTAGCTTGTTGTAAACGCCACCTCAATGTCCTTTCAATCTCAGGATCAAAGTCTAGAAGAGGTTCTTTGTTCTTGTTCCTGCTCATAAACAACAGAAAATAAAGAAATGTGGGAATCTCTATGTCAGAGTGAAGAGAATTTCCGGTGAGGTAACCTGAGTTAAAGAAATAAAATAACTAAATAAATTAAACAGAAATTTCGAACAACTAATAGGCAAAATGGAACACAAAATTTGAACTTAATAAGGAAAATAACTAGGAAAAAAAATAACTAAGGGAACATCAAACTTAATTTCAGAAATTAAGAGAAAATTTTTAAATAACTTAAGATTAAATTTTCGAAAATTAAAGAACAATAATAATAATTAAAAATTAAAATTAAGAACGCCTAATCTAAACAATCAAGCAACGGGCAGTTGTCAATCACAGTCAATCCTCGGCAACGGTGCCAAAAACTTGGTGCAAAATTTTCAAAGTCCACAAACTAACCGGCAAGTGCACCAGGTCGTACCAAGTAATACCTCAGGTGAGTGAGGGTCGATCCCACGAGGATTGATGGATCGAACAACAATAGTTGATTGATTCACTTAGTCATGCAGGCAGAAATTGGTGGGGTTCAGAAACATTAAACAGTAATTCAGTGATTAAGAAAGCAAACAGTGAATTTGTTGTGAAGAGTATTGGTATGCGAAATTGTTACTTAGGTTGTGAATTATTGTTCGAAATTGATTCCCAGGCGATGGCACCAAAAACGGATGCACAGAACCATGGTCTAAACATATCTTCAAAACTTCGCATAACTAACCAGCAAGTGCACTGGGTCGTCCAAGTAATAAACCTTACGTGAGTAAGGGTCGATCCCACGGAGATTGTTGGTATGAAGCAAGCTATGGTCACCTTGTAAATCTCAGTCATGCAGATATAAAATAGTTATGGAGTTTTCGAAATTAATACTAAAATAAGGATAGAAATACTTATGTAAATCATTGGTGAGAATTTCAGATAAGTGTATGGAGATGCATTCATTCCTCTGAACCTCTGCTTTCCTGCTGTCTTCATCCAATCCATCTTACTCCTTTCTATGGCTGGCTTTATGTAAGGATGTCACCGGTGCCAATGGCTACTTTCAATCCTCTCGGGAAAATGGTCCAAATGCTCTGTCACAGCACGGCTAATCGTCTGGAGGCATCACCCTTGTCGTTGGTTGCATCCTATTCCTCTCTGTGAAAATGGTCCGATGCGCTGTCACTGCATGGCTAATCATCTTGGAGGTTCTCGATCATACTGGAATAGAATTTACTATCCTTTTGCGTCTGTCACTACGCCCAACACTCGCGAGTTTGGAGTTCGTCACAGTCATTCAATCCCAGAGTCCTACTCGGAATACCACGGACAAGGTTTAGACTTTCCGGACTCTCATGAATGCCGCCATCAATCTAGCTTATACCACGAAGATTCTGATTAAGAGATCTAAGAGATACCCATTCAATCTAATGTAGAACGGAAGTGGTTGTCAGGCACGCGTTCATAGGGAATGATGATGATTGTCACGTTCATCACATTCAGGTTGAAGTGCGAATGAATATCTTAGAAGTGAAATAAGATGAATTGAATAGAAAACAGTAGTATTTTGCATTAATCTTTGAGGAACAGCAGAGCTCCACACCTTAATCTATGGAGTGCAGAAACTCTACCGTTGAAAATACATAAGTAATAAAGGTCCAGGCATAGCCGAATGGCCAGCCCCCAAACGTGATCAATAGATCAAAAGATAATCCAAAGATTTCTAATACAATAGTAAAAGGTCCTATTTATAATAAACTAGCTACTAGGGTTTACAGAAGTAAGTAATTGATGCATAAATCCACTTCCGGGGCCCACTTGGTGTGTGCTTGGACTGAGCTTGAGGTCTACACGTGGAGAGGTCATTCTTGGAGTTGAACGCCAGCTTTTGTGCCAGTTTGGGCGTTGAACTCCACTTTGCAACTTGTTTCTGGCGCTGGACGCCAGAATTGGGCAGAAAGCTGGCGTTGAACGCCAGTTTGCGTCATCTAAACTTGGGCAAAGTATGGACTATTATATATTGCTAGAAAGCCCTGGATGTCTACTTTCTAACGCAATTGGAAGCGCGCCATTTTGAGTTCTGTAGCTCCATAAAATATATTTTGAGTGCAGGGAGGTTAGAATCCAACAGCATCAGCAGTCCTTCTTCAACCTCTGAATCTGATTTTTGCTCAAGTCCCTCAATTTCAGCCAGAAAATACCTGAAATCACAGAAAAACACACAAACTCATAGTAAAGTCCAGAAATGTGAATTTAACATAAAAACTAATGAAAACATCCCTAAAAGTAACTAGATTCTACTAAAAACATACTAAAAACAATGCCAAAAAGCGTATAAATTATCCGCTCATCAAGTATGTGAGAGAATAGTTAAGGCTTCGGAGTTGTTTATTTTCTGGATTTCTATTTCTTACCAACTATTTTAATCAAGCAAGATTCAATTCATGGTAAACTGTGATTGACTAAACCCTAATTCCTTAGTAATTTAGTCTCCTCTAACTTAATCAACCGCCAATTTCTTGGTCACCTAATTTCGATTAGAGACTTAAGTCCAATTCTAGTTTATTAACCACTAAAACCCTAATCACCTAGATATAAGAGGATTATATGTCACGTATCCCGTTAAGTCTAAGCAATTAGCAATTTAGGAGGAATTGTTTTCAAGCATATGTTCAAGTAAATTACGTTTCCAAGATTTAACAGGAACTCAAGTAGAAAGAGTGTTATCTTCCAATATACCCTAATCCCTAAGGTGAAGAACGAAAGCAAATTCTTGAAATTGAAATCAATACATTAATCAAAATAGAGTGGCAATAGTATCAATCCATACAATAAATAGAGCTCCTAACCTTAACCAAGGAGGTTTAGTTGCTCATGACTCAGAGAGAAAACTAGGGTTCAAAATTGTGTCAAGGGCGGAATCAGGTCCAAGAGAAGAGATCGAGAGCCGACCAAAGGGCTAACTCTTTTCTCTTTTATATCCAAGATAATTTGATTTGAAAATAAAATAGAATAATAACTACTAAAACCCAAAAGATTGTGTTTGGGAATAAAAATAACTAAAACAAAATAAAATAAGATAAATATGACCCAAATCTAACTAATGAAGCCCTTTCCTTAAAGTTGGATCCGTGCTATTGGTGCTAAACGCCAGAACCGGCGTTTAGCGCCCCTGGAGGCAGTAAACTTCTAGTTGTTGCTGTCTTCCTGGCGTTTAGCGCCCCACGAGGCAGTGGCTTGGGCACTGGTTACGAGGCACCTGGTGTTAAATGCCAAGTCGTGGCCTTTAGCGCCGTGATGTCAGAAGAAAGGTATAGACTATTATATATCGTTGGAAAGCTCTGAAAGTTGGCTTTCTAACTGCATCAATTGGACCTCTGTAGCTAAGTTATGCTCATTGGAGTGTGAGGAGGTCAGGGTTGACAGCATTCATTTTCTTCCTTTTTCTTCTGCACGAACTCTATCAAACTCGCCCAATCTTTCCTGAAATTAATAAAACCACAATGCGCCTCAAAGTAGCATCCAAATAGGCTTCAAACACTAAAATCTAAATAAAACTCAATAAATTCATATCTAAAATAATAAGAAAATATAGAAAAGATGCTCACGCATCAAACTGGATCAACGGTAGGATGATCTTGCAGATGAGGTTGCTGTCCAACTGTCGATGGTCTTGGGACATGGTGGGTGCTAAACACATATATGCTCTACCAACCCTCTAGACCTCCCTAATAAAATAAAACATTCATGGTTGGAAACTACACTAGATATAGCAATCATAAATGAGTAAATACGCCACAACTAAACTTGAACTCACCAGTATCTGAGATTCTGTCGGAGGGCTACATAGAGACTTCAGGGACATCCAGTTGCAGCTTGGTGGCAACGCACGTGATACTTTAATCGGTCTGATTCGACCACTCGGTACTCAACACTTCTACGAATGCTGTAGTTCTTCATACCCTGCATTACTGCATCTCTGCTTTTGAATCTGTGGCTGACCCCAAACTTCACCCGCATCGTCTAGGTTGTAATATTCTTTCCTGGTGTTGAACAACGGATATTTCTCATGCATGACATCCAGATCCAATGTATGATAGTGACTTGGTACATCTGATAGTGGCAAAATCAGGTGGGGAGGGAGGGAGGCAAAACATAACGCACCGCTATCTCGGCCGGCGTCTCTGGTACAAACTCCTCCTCATCATCATCTTCAGAGGAATCACTATCGCTGCTATCCGCAACGTACTCTTCGTCGGAGTCTTCATCACCCACGTCCATGTCTTTCAACTGGACTCGCAACATGAATCGGTGGTGGTGCAAGAGGTGGGTCATCATCCTGCACAAAGGTCGAGTGGACAGAACCACCGCCACCAACATCACCAACAATAGCGGAAAGCTCCATCACTTGTTCCGCCATGATTCTTTCATGGATGTCAAATATGAGTCGCACATGCTCGTCGCCCTAGAGCCGAAATAGGCGAAACCGAAAAACTCCGTTATCCAACGGTGCTAGCAACCTATACCCCACTTCCGATCTCTTTTCTCCCTAAACCACCAAGGTTGCTCAATATCAGACTTTTCAACTCGGACAACAAACTTATGCGTCGAGTGCGCAGCAGTAACAGATTCTCACACTCAAATATCACCTCATTAACATTATTTCCCATACGATAATTGGGATACACACAGACAACCACATATTCACTACTACTGGACATTTTTACCTATTTTTTGGAAGAAAAACGGAGGAGAAGAAGATATGAAATGTATGTGGAGAATACTAAGAGTTGCACATCCTTTTATAGCTGTTGGAAATTTGTCTTACTGTATCTCGTTTACACTGTAAACGTTTTAATTTAACACGTATATCGTTTACAGTGTAAACGAGATATACACATGTCACACGCACTATCTTATCTCGTTTGTAGTGTAAACGAGATACATGATAAGTAATTCTACATATTTTCGTAATAATTTTTTAAATTATTTATTTCAATAAATAAAATATTTATTTAATTTATTTAAATAAAAAATCCGTTTATGTTGTGCACATTTTTTGTTCTCATAATTTCTCATTTTATCTCGTAACTACAAAAAGAAATTCAAGGTGGAGGCATATGAAGTATAATATTTTACTTCAGTTTATTTCAATGCTCACGGTAAAAATTAAAAAGTTTCTACAATCCCTGAATTTTTTTATATTAAAATTTTATTTATATTTTTAACGAATATTGTTTACTTCCCATTTTATTATATAATACATAGAAATATTATTTTTTTATTTTTTCACGCTTTTAAAAAAACGTTTTTGAATTTCTTTATTTATATACTTTTTTAAAATAGAAATAGAAATAAATAATATTATTTTTACTTTTTTAAATATAGGTTTAATTTATTTTTACAAAAAGCAAAAATATGAAATGACATGAAATTTTAAATTATAGAAATAATATAGTCTATCCTAATTTAAGTATGATGGTTTAACAATGAAATTTATAAGATTTATATCATACTTGATCTTCAGTTGTTAGTCGAATTAAATCAAATTGAGTGAGGCAAGTATAAATAAAACAATTCAAAAAGTTAAATATTAAATTTTTATTTTCTTAAAAAAGTTAACCTTTCTATATGATTATTTATCTAATCTTTTAAACAAACATATTTTAATAATATTTGTATAATTTTATATTACATAATAATATTTTTAACAAAACTAAATACTTAAGATGTTTTCAATAATATAAAATAATTTATCATTTGTCAACTAATATAAATAAAATTTAATTATTTTTTCGAGTAATATATTAAATTATTTTATATTTGTAATTAAAAATATTTTAATATAAATTTTTAACATTATAAAATTTTACTACAAAATAATTTATCTTAAAAAATAAAAAATACTGTTGTATGCATTTGTATGCTTTATATTTATTATAAAAAATTACACTTGCTATTTTTAAAATATTATATATTTACACACTAATATATTTTATATTTATAAAATTTATTAATACTTTCTTTTTATAATATTCTTTGATTTTTATTTAATAAAATCTAAAAATTTATAAAAAGTAATGCATTTAATACGTACAAAGTTATTGGATTTTTTTTAAAAGTACCTAAAAAATATAATTAAAAAAGAGTAATCACATTATATTTTTCTTAACTATGTTCTCATAATAGTTCAAAATGTTTATAAATTAATCCATCTATAAAATTAATTTCTAGTACTTTTATAACATGAAAACAACTTTTGTAAGTACAAAACTAATTTTATTTATTTATAAAAAATTTACCAGCATTTTAAAATTTTATAAATAGAAACAATCTCATCGGCTGCTTTATCTTAATTCTGAAACAATATACTTCTCGTATAATTCAGAATAAAAATTACAACATATGTTTCCCAACTATACAAAATCCTTGGCACTTGGCAAAATTGAATGAATGAAATCAATTTCCTCCGGAAATTGAAACAATAGTAGTATGAAAAAAAAAAAAAAGGTATTAGAAAGGGCTTTGGTCTTGTAAAAACCGACCAACCCCCCAACCTCATATTCTTTCCATGGTACGTACGGATATAAAATAAAACAATCCGAATACCATGACCCGATTTTGTTGATGTCTTTCTACTTTTCTAGCCCTTTCCCATTGAATCTAATTATGTGAAATGTTCTGCAAATCACACACTTCTCAGAAACTCCACAAGAAAGTGTCGTCAATTATCAAACCATCCAAATTCTCCTCTTCATAATCGTAACTCGGCATCTCTGGCAGGTAGAAATCCCCACCAAAATCATCAAAACCCGTAAATATAGAATCGTGGTTAACCGACCCTATTGTTGTAAAAAGATCCGAGCCCGACCCGTTCATGGCTGTGACGTCACATTCCGTTTGAAGAGTCACATCGGACGGTGACGGTGATGGTGATGCCGGCATCACCGTTTTAGTCTCCTCCGACAACATCGTGGAAGTTTCAGTCGAGGTGGAACAGGGTCGAACCGGGTCAGAATTGGCATACCGGGCGGCAGCGGCCTGAATTTGGGGAGGGGTCATGTACCTGCCGCCGGCGATCTCCGGCGGAGCACCGGGGAAATTGAACTTGGCGGCGGCGCCACGTAAGCAAAACATGGCCGCGTCAAATGCACGCGCCGCCTTCTCGGCGGTATCGTAGGATCCCAACCAAATCCTCTGGCGGCTATTTGGTAGCCTTATTTCTGAAACATACTTCCCCCACTTTCGCTTCCTTACACCTTTGTACTTCAGATCACTCCGCTCCATTGACGCAAGCTTCTCCACGTTATTGTTCTGCTTCACCATCTTCTTCTCTCTATTTATTTCTGTGATGTGTGCGTTTGTTTTTATTTTCGTTTGGGATTGAGTGCTGTGAGAATAAATGTTTTTTTCTGATGTGTTTTGCGGCTCTTGCAATTGTATATATACATGATGGTGAAGCGAGTGAAGTTTGACTGAATGGTAAGAGGGGTCAACGGGTCAGAAGGCGTGTACACGAAGGGGAAAGAGGAGAGTGAATGGATAGGACACGTGGCAATGATGAAAGCAGTGATCGAAGGTGATGATGCGAGCTATGATAAAATTAAGGGGATACGCGTTATGGGGTTTACTTAAAACTGAAAAGAGCATGGAGTAGGACCGTATAGCAGACATGGCTTGGACCACGTTCATCTTTTAATCCACGTGAGATTTTACAAAATTTGGTTTGTTTTCTGTTTCCGTTTATAGTTTAATAGTTTTACATTCTCACTTTTATATTAATGTTACAAAAAATAGAGTTTTATAATGTTATAAGAGTGCTATTCTGTGTAAGTATAATACGCAGAATATGTATTATACTGACAATACACAGTCTATATATTTATAATATACAAACTGTGTATTATAATTTAATATTAAAATAATATAATATGTAATCTGTATATTGTAATTTAATATTAAAATAATACGCAGTTTATGTATTGTCTTCATAAATTAAAAAAATTAGATCTGACAATTCGTACCCTGCGAATTTTATAGTCTCTAGAATTTTGTAAAACACCATAACTTCCATATTAAAGGATTACACCAATTTTTATCTAATAGCCAAAAAAATTAACCTGAAATCTAATATAGTATGTGTTTGGATTAAAGCTTACAAACAAAAATTTATATAAAATTAATTTGAGTTAATAGTCAAATTTATTTCTGAAAGATCATCTATCTTTTAAATTAGTTCTCAAAAGATTAATACAATACGCAATTTATGTATTGTCTTTATAAATTAAAAAAATTAGATCTGACAATTCGTACCTGCAAATTTTATAGTCCCCAAAATTTTGTAAAACACTATAACTTCCAATATTAAAGGATTACACCAATTCTTATCCAATAGCCAAAAAAATTAACCTGAAATCTAATATAGTATGTGTTTGGATTAAAGCTTACAAACAAAAATTTATATAAAATTAATTTGAGTTAATAGTCAAATTTGTTTCTGAAAGATCATCTATCTTTTAAATTAGTTCTCAAAAGATTAATACAATACGCAGTTTATGTATTGTATTTATAAATTAAAAAAATTAGATTTGACAATTCGTACCCTGCGAATTTTATAGTCCCCAGAATTTTATAAAACACTATAACTTCCAATATTAAAGGATTATACCAATTCTTATCCAATAGCCAAAAAAATTAACCTGAAATCTAATATAGTATGTGTTTGGATTAAAGCTTACAAACAAAAATTTATATAAAATTAATTTGAGTTAATAGTCAAATTTGTTTCTGAAAGATCATCTATCTTTTAAATTAGTTCTCAAAAATTTTTTTTAGTCATATTAGTTCTTAAAAGATAAAATATAAGTCAAATTGGTCTTTCCGTTTGTTAGATGATAACGACTGATGACGTGTCACGTTAAGTGCCATGTAGCATGATGACATGGCATGTTAATGCCACGTGTCACAATATGATTGGTTGATGTGTCAGGTCAGTGACACCTAGCATACCACGTATCACTTGATACGTAAAAAAATTATTTATAATAAAAATAATCCTGAAAGTTTAAACGTAAGTTATTTTCATCCTTAAAATTTTAAAAATTAATCAAATTAGTCTTTATATAATTTTTTTTATTTTTTTTCATAATATTAAATTTAAAGTATTTTTGATAATACTAATTTTAATATTATTCCTTAATAAATAAAATTTTTTTTACATAAAATAATAAAAATAGTTAAATTATTATAAAATTATTATCATTTGTATTTTAAATTTTATATTTTTAAATTATCATTTTTTATAGCAAAATTTTTTTATTTAAACAAATTTATCAAATTATTGTTGATTATATATTTAAAAATATAATATTTTAAATCTTTTAAATTTTTTAAAATTATAATTTTATTATTATTTAATATATATGATAGAACTCAATAATTGAAAAATCGATTTGTGGGGTCACTTATTGAATCTTAATATTTTAATATATTTTTTAAAATAACTACTATATTTATAGAGTGAGATATAAAAGATTAAAATATTTAAAATAACTACTATATTTATTTAGTAAAATCTAAAATATAATTTTAATATTTTGGATTTCACTAAATAAATATAGTAGTTATTTTAAATGTTCTAATCTTTTATATCTCACTAAATAAATATAGTAGTTATTTTAAAATATTAAAAAACTAGAATTTTAATATTTTAAATTTTACTAAATAAATATAGTAGTTATTTGAAATTTTTTAATCTTTTATATCTCATTAAATAAATATAGTAGTTATTTTAAAAAAATTATAAACTTAAAATATTAAATTTTTTAATATATAATTAACAATAATTTGATAAACTCGTTTAAATAAGAAAATGTCACTATAAAAAATTACAATTTGAAAATATAAAATTTAAAATACAAATGATAAAATAATTTTATAATAATTTAATTATTTTTATTATTTTATGTAAAGAAAATTTTATTCATTAAGGTCTAAAAAATAATATTAAAATTAGTACTATTAAAAAATAATTCAAATTTAATATTATGAAGAAAAAATAAAAGAAATTTATATAAGGACTAATTTGATTAATTTTTAAAATTTGAAGGATGAAAATGACTTACGTCTAAACTTTCAGGGACTATTTTGATTATAAATAACTTTTTTACATGTCAAGTGCCACATGGCATGCTAAATATCACTAACCTGACACGTCAACCAATCATCTTGTGACACGTGGTATTAACTTACCACGTCATCATGTCACGTGGCACTTAACGTGACACGTCATCATGCCGTTATCATCTAACAAATGGAAGGACCAATTTGACTTACGATTTATCTTTTAAGGACTAATATGACTAAAAAAATCTATTGAGGACTAATTTGAAGAATGGGTGATTTTTGAAGGACGAAATTGACTATTAACTCAAATTAATTTTATAAATTTGATTTTGATAAAAAGTGAATTGGTGTTAACGTGATTTATATTTGGTAATTTTGTATTAAAATAGATTATAATAGAATGAATGATGTTTGGATTACATTATTTAAAATTATGCTTAGACAAAAATTATTAAAAAAAAGACATAAATTTATATCATTTAAAACTATATTATTTTAACACTCTTTGACAATAACTTTTTTTGAAAAGAATTTAAATTTATATATTGAAATTTAGTACTCTCTTCGTTATATTTTTTAGTACTCTTTTTGTATTTAATTATATTTTTTTAGTGAATTTTATATTATAAAAATTAACCATAATAAATAAAATATATACTAATTTAAGAACACATAGTAAAAAATATACAAAGTCAAATAAACAAATAAGATTCTATAAAAAAATATGTATTAATAAAAATAATTAAAAAAAAATTGTATTAACAATGAGTACTAAAAATTTTATTAAAAAATACAGTAATATACATCAGTGAACGTAAAAAAAATTCTAAACAAAAATATCCATATTATTAACAAAAAAATAAATAAATAATTGATAAAAAAATCAAAATTTAACAAAGAGTACTAACAATAATATTAAAAAAATTATTTGTATAGCATAGCCATGAAAAAATTTTAAGAACTCTTATGATTATTTTTTGATATCACTTATTGTAAATGAGATTAAATAATAAAATTTGTAGAAAAAATAAATTTTTCAATTAATTTTTTAATTTATCAATTGAAAGTAAAAGTTAGAATTTATTACTTATGGTAAATGGGAGTTCAAACTCAGAATCATGTTTGCGTTTAGAGAAAAAATTAGCCAAATAAATAATTATGACATTCAAGAAGATTGAACATAATTTTTGTGCTTTCAACCCTTAATTTTGGGTTAAACTTTTATAAGTATTAAAAAAAAGAGTTATGCTACGTGTACACCAAAATCAGCTACCAAAGTCAGCCACCGCTATAAAATACATGTTAGAATACAAATACACATTGAAATTTGTTCGGTTCTTCGGGTTCCGGACGGGTCGGTGGAGCTCTGGAGATGGAATGGTAGGAACCAGCCTTGGTATGGGTCCAGGAGAAGAGGGTGGAGACTTCACGACCTCTCGAGCTGTTGCGATGTGAAGGAGGGGGCGCCACCTGCAATGACAATCCGACGCTCAACTCAGAAATAGTGCAGATGGTGGTGAGAGAATAATGGAGGTAGTGACATACCGTGGGGAAGGGGTAGGACCCTCCCCATATATACCCTATCAGTGGGGTAGGTCCCATGAGGACAGACCCACCTTCCTGGAAGTTTTCTTGCTCCAGATGTCAGGTAGCTGGCTTCCTGGAGGAGAGGTATTCGAGTTAGGGTCCAGACGTGCGACGCCCAGCAGACCGGCTGCTCGGGTCGGGTAGGACCATACGTCGAGTCGGACTAGGCGGAGTGCCAGCTAGGCTGGGTCGTAACAGTGCCCCCAACACGCCAGCTATGGCCATGGGCATCGTGGTTGGCGTGTTTTGTTCCTCTGTGCGTGTGTTGTCGCCTAGTCGGTCACTCATGATCGGGACGTATCTTCCACGCGCGTGTGGGTTTCTTCGCTGCAGGGGAGCACCGTTTATCGCCTCATTCTTCGCGCTGAGCATTTATTGCTCTTAATGGGCGATTTAAACCCTGCGTGAAATGAGCATTCTACCCCTGTCTTTCACGCTTCTTGGAGTCAGTTTTTCTTTCAGTTTCCATTTGTTTCAGTTTTCATTTTCCCACTATTATCGCGTCTCTCTCATCTTCCTTCCTCCCCTCCAAACTTCCTTACTGTGAATCTCCTACTTCGCTCGAATCTCCTCATAGTTTTCCAGCATCCTTCGATCATTACTGTCATCCTGGTAAGTTCCTTTTTCCTTCTTCTTATTCAGGCTAGTTTAATCTTGATGTTATGCCGCTTGTTCTTCTGTCTTAATTCTGCATGTGCATTGTTCATTTGACTGAATTTCGTGTTTGATGGTGTCAACGTTAGGTAGATATACTAGGGGGCAACCATTCTGGGTTTTTGGTGTTTGGGTTTCGTTAAATCTATAGATTTGGGATTTTAGGCTCGACCGTAGATACTGGGTAGGAAAATTGTAGTTTCTGGTGTTAGTACCGGCTTCCCGACCTCTTAGACTAACTTTGAGTGGTGCCCCCACTGTAGGTATGGCCCAACGTCTTGTCGCAAGGGTTCCCATTGCGCGAGCACCCTACGATCGATATGCCTGGGTGACCTCGGACGTGAAAGAAACCCCCAACCAGATGTCTCTGGAGGAACTTACGGAGTTCTGACAAGCCGAGTATCTCTGTGGGGGGGCCCGAAGAGGCTAACTACGAGGTTTTTGTCCCTTCCAGCCAGAAACGGATATTCCAATTAAACCTACACTCTCCCCGGGTCCCCGATTGGATCTGGATGTACTAGGCGATGTTCACCCACCTGGGGGTTCGCATCCCCTTCTCCCCCATTCAAATGGCGTTGCTTAACCGATGTGATGTGGCGCTATCTCAGTTGCATCCAAACAGTTGGGTTTCTATCCACTGTTTCGAGATAGTTTGTGAGTACTTAGAGCTGCCGGCCTCGTCGAGGTATTTTTATTTCTTTTTACCTTGACGAACCCTTCTAAAGAGGGGAGGGCCAAAAAAGGCTTCATGTCTTTTTGGTCTACCCAGGGTCGGAGGATCTTTGGCCTGTTTGAAGATTCGTACCATAGTTTCAAGGATAGATACTTTAAGGTTCACTCTGCTGAAGGTCGGCATCCCTTTTGGTTGACGTAGGAGGGGGAACGTCGAATCTCGACCTACTAGAGGTTCGGGGCGGGAGCTAATGCCTTTACTAAGGTGACGTACAAAGGGTTGTCTTCCGAGAACAAGAGGGCCGCCGATGTGTTGTTGGCTATTTTCGGGCAGAATCATGTTAATCCCCATCTTCTCATGGGTGATCAGGATATGGCTAGGAGTTATATATGTGAGTAGTCGTTTAGTGGTGCACCCGTGTTTGCTCTTACCCTTGTTTATTCAATCGTTTTAATGGCTAACTAGCTTCCGTGTTTTGTTTCAATATCGACGAATGGCGAGCAAGTTAGGCTTGATGCTTTGTTTAACACATTTTTTGCTAATGGTAGCGATGATGACTCTGCCACCCATAACAACGAGGTGCCTTCCAATGACGCCGCCGAGGCGGAGGCTCAGTCCCAACCTACCCAGGGGAAGGTGATTGGGACCAGTGCTGGTCCGAGTCCCCGATCAGAGGTCGAGGTGGAGGGTGAAGGGCCTGAGGTGGTTGTTGTTGACAACCCAAGAAAAAGGAAACCGTCTTCTAGCCCTGAGGGAGTCCTCACGGTGATGGAGAAGAACTTCGATGCCGGGAACTTCATTGATTCTCAATTGCTTCCCGGCACGGAGAACTTCTTCCATGGTGGGGATTTTGCCTCGCAGGCCAGATGGATGTACCGTACCTTGCTCCGGAGAGCCGCCATAGCGAGAAAAGCAGAATCCGCCTTGGCAGGGGCGCAGTCATTGGAGAACAAGCTTCAATCATCTGTCAAGGCTAATTACAAGTACAAGGTTGAGGTCAAGTTACTTCGAGGGCAGCTAGCTGACGCCGAGGAGAAGATCAAGACCTCCGATGCTGCCGTAGCGCGACTTACCAAGCGGGAGCTTTCCTTGGAGGGTCAGCTCAACGCTACTCAAGGTTGGGTGAAGGAGCTCGAGAAAGAGCGTGATGAGGCCCTTTCGTTGGCAACCGCAGTCAAGACTGAAGCAGTTGATTTGAAGAAGAAGTACAAAGAGAACGTGAAGTAAGGTAAGAATGCCATCCTGGTGACCGAGGAGGCTGTCAAGGCTCATGTGAATCTGCTAGCTCCCGACTTCGACACCTCATCCATTAGCATTTTCAAGACCATCAATGATGGCAAGATTGTCGATATTCCGAAGAAGTGATGTAACCTTGTATTTTTTGAAATTTTGTAACATGTGGGTCTTTGAACACTCGAGTAGTTCTAGCAAACTCGTTTACCGCTTTGTCTGTAGATAACAATTTACTTTTGTTTACCGTTTCATTGGCAATTAATGAAGCCAGGTCGTGGCTTTTTCGTTTGAATGTCTGAAACTTGGCTTTACTTAGCAGCCGTTTGTTGTAGTGTTTGTGACTTTATTGGTTCCCGGGGTGATCAGTCCCGGGATGCCGCGCCGCTATGGAATTGGTTACCTTTACTTGGCAAAATAATTTGAACAATTTCAAACAGTGTATTAAAATTTAAAACGAGAAGTTTGAAATTAGGGGAAGCAATCAGTGTAGCAAATTGTCATTCATATAAACAACCAATAGGGAGTGATCTAAACATAAAGTAATACGGGTCTTACTATACCGGCTAGGCCGGCAAACCGCTTGCTCGCTGGGTATGCACCGGCTACTAGGGATAGAATCTTCTTAGGTTTCTTGCGTTCCAGGTTCTGGGAACTTCCCTGCCATCTAGCCGTTCCAACTTGTAGGCACCGCTGTCGAGTACTTCCTTTACCCTGTATGGACCTTTCCAATTTGCCGCCAATTTTCCTTCTCCTGGTGTCGGAAGTCCGACGTTGTTGCGTCGTAAGACTAGGTCGCTCGGCTCAAAATCTCTTTTGAGGACTTTAGCGTTGTAATGCAGAGCCATCCTCTACTTCAATGCCGTCTCCGACAAGTGGGCCATCTCTCTAGTTTCATCCACCAAGTCCTTTTCTATGGCTTTTTCAACTCCTCCCAAAAGTAGTCGTGGGATCGGTTCTCCTATCTCCAAAGGAATTATCGCGTCCACCCCATAGGTGAGCCAGAAGGCCGTCTCCCCTGTAGATGACTGTTGAGTTGTGCGATAGGACCAGAGGACCAAGGCTAGCTCGTCTGCCCATGCTCTCTTCTTTTGGTCAAGTCGCTTTTTGAGGCCTTGTAGAATGACCTTTTTTGCTACTTCGACTTGGCCATTGGTCTGGGGGTGCTCGACAGACGAGAACTTCTGCTTTATGCCTAAGCCAGCGAGGAATTCTCCGAATTTCTTGTCGGCAAACTGTGACCCATTGTCCAAGACGACGACCTTCGTGATTCCAAATTTGGCTATTACTTGTCTCCACATGAACCTCCGACAATTAGCCGAAGATATGCTGGCTAGGGGCTCGGCCTTTACCCATTTGGTATAATAGTCGATGGCGACAATTAGGTACTTGACCTGTCCAGGTCGAAAGGTCCTAACAGGTTGACTCCCCATGGTGAGAATGGTCGGGAGGCCATCAGCAGGCTTAGTTCAGCTGCCGACGCTTTGTGAAAGTTGATGTTCTGCTGGCATCTTCTGCATCTCTTCACGAACTCTTTGGAATCGGCCATCATTGAGGGCCAGTAGTAACTTGCCCTGACGAGTTTTCATGCTAAGGCCTTCCCTCCGATGTGATGGCTGCAGCACCCCTCATGGACTCGCTTAACACGTAGTCTGTTTGGTCGGGGCGTAGGCACTTCAATAGGGGTTGGTTGAGCCCTTTCTTAAATAGTTGGCCTTGTATTATTGTATACTTGGCCGCTTTTCTTCTTAGTGCCTTTGCTGTCTTTTCGTCATTAGGGAGTTTACCGCTTTCCAGGAAATCAGTGATCGGGCCTATCCACGAGGGGTCTGCTTGGGTTAAATGCAAGGTCACTGTTGGTTCTTTTACCAAACATTGTATGAGAGATCGGTTGTCTGTTCTTTGCTTTTTGCTCGCCAGTTTTGATAGGAGATCAGCTCGTGTGTTCCTCTCCCTCGGAACGTGCTGTACCGTGACGTCGTCAAAATCCTCCTTCAACTTCTTGACCCTCTCCAAGTATTTTTGCAGTAGTGATTCCCTGGCTTGATGCATTCCATTAACCTGCGATGTGATGACTTGAGAGTCACTACATACCTCCAGTCTGGTGGCCCCGACTTCCCTCGCCAATTGCAGGCCTCCAAGAAGGGCCTCGTATTCTGCTTGATTGTTGGACACCGGGAAGTCGAACTTGATCGATTGCTCATATACGACTCCCGTTGGGCTTTCTAGAATAATTCCTGCTTCCCCGAACGTTTGGTTGTAGGCTCCGTCCACGTGGAGCTTCCACCGTGTGTTCGGTGTCTCGGGAGTGCTTCCGTCACTTCGACCAAAAAATCAGCCATTGCTTGAGCCTTGATTGCATGTCTGGGCTCGTACTGCAAGTCATACTGAGATAGTTCGATTGTCCAGGTCATCATCCTACCCGCCAGGTCGAGCTTTTGCAGCACTTGGCGGATCGCTTGGTCCGTTTTGACGATTATCTGGTGTCCTTGGAAGTACTGTCGCAACCTACAGGAGGAGGTCAGGAGCGCGTATGCCAACTTTTCTAACTTGCTGTATCTTAGTTTTGCCTCCTGTAGTGCATTGCTCACGAAGTAGACCAGTTATTGAATCTTCCCTTCTTCTCGTACCAGGACGGTTGCCAAAGCTTCATCAATTACTGCCAAGTACAAAAATAGCGCCTCTCCATTTCTGGGCTTACCGAGGATAGGGGGTGCCGAGATGATGCTCTTGAAGTAATTGAAGGCTTCCTCGCAAGCCGAAGTCCATTCGAACACTATCCCCTTTTTCATGAAGTTGAAGAATGGTAGGGCTTTGGCAGCCAATGCGCCGAGGAAGTGGAATAGCGCAGTGAGCCTTCCTGCCAGTCTCTGCACGTCCTTTACACACCCCAGACTGTTCATCCGCAAGATTACCTCGCATTTCTCTGGGTTAGCTTTCACTCCTCTTTGGGTTATCATGAACCCCAGGAACTTCTCAGCTTCCATGGCGAAAGCGCATTTGAGAGGGTTGAGCCTCATGTTGTGCCGTCGGAGAGATGCGAACACGGTTTCTAAATCGCTGATGAGGTTGATGTACGACCAAGAGCATAGGTTTGGATTTTCACATTAAAAAGAGAATTGATGTTGCAAGTATAGTCCAAACCCAACAATTGATCATCAAATGTTATCACAATTCAAACCAAATATAAATCAAGAGTATTTAGACTCCTGGGTCGTCTTCCCTAGAATGCAATTGGAAGTGCTACGCTTTCGGTTGTGAGGAAAAAGGGTTTTGAATCAAAGAATGAAATATTAAAAGAACTAAGAAATCAAAGAACTAAGGAATGATCAAAATTGGATTTAATACAAGTAAAGAGAAGGTAAGATCAAAACTTGTGAAAAATGCTATAAATGCAATAAAGAGGCTTGACTTGGGAATAAGAGGATCCAAGGAATCCTATCATTGCTATGATCACAACTATGATAATTATGATGAGTCTATCTCGCCTAGTTAATTCCTAACATCGAGGAGTAAGTCAAGCAAGCATAATTGACCTTGATCCATAAGTCCTAACTAACTTACCAAACTAGTTGATAAAAAGCTAGCTTCAATGGAAACAAGAGTCAACTAACTACCCAAGAATTACCACTAAATATTCAATATCATGACTCTAGTATCCTAGGAACTCAATTCCCAAGCCAAGGTGTGAAAATCTACTCAAAACTCAAAGTTGGCATTTTCACAAACACCTTGTGTGCATAAAACCAAAACATAAGAATTTGCAAAGGAAAATAGAAAACGATAACCAACTATTCACAAAACCAAATATAAGCAAGCAATCAAACATAAAGAGAGCGTAAAGTATTAAATTCATCAATGAAAACTTCAAGAAACTCAAAATTGCAAATATGAACAAAGTAACTTGAACCAAAAGGAAATGAAAGTAAAAGTGCTATAATTAAAGAGAAAATTGAGAGTACTTACAATTGAATAAGCAAAAATCCAAAATTAAAGCTTGCTATAAAATGCTACAATGGGATTGATAAACCTAAGAAAGCAATACTACACTAATCCTACTCATATTGAAGCTTCCTAACTAAGAAAAACTAAAACTAAACCTAATAATAATGCATGCCTTCATATGTGTTGAATTCCCTTCATATAGCATCCAAATCCAGCCTTCAAGCCTTTCAAAATGGGCCAAAAGCCTTCAGAAATCGCACAGCACGTGTTTTATTAATGAAATCACGTGCAGGGTTCTATGCGTATGCACAGGTACTTGTGCACACGTACACATGCAAATTCCTTCTTGTGCGTACACACGGGTACTTGTGCGCACGCACACTTCGCTGTGTGTGCTTTTCCTTTTTTTCTTCATGTGCTCTCCCTTCTACATGCCTTCTTCCACTTTTGCTTAGCCAATCTTGCCAAAATGACCTGAAATCACTCACAAAACATATCACGGTATCGAATGGCATAAAAGTAGAATTAAATTACTCAATTTAAGCACAAAAGTACATGTTTTCACATTTAGGTCCAAATTAGGGAGATAACACAAAAGTATGCTATTTTAGTGCTTAAGTGTGAGTTTATGTGATGAAATCCATCCAAATTGAGCTGAAATATATCGGAAAATATGGACTCATCAATTCCCCCACACTTAAACAATAGCATGTTCTCATGCTAAACCAACAAGGAAAATACTCAATGGGGTAATCAACTTATTAAATGCAACTATCTATATGCATGCAAGTATGTATATACTATCTATACTTATGTATCTATCTATAGTATCCTATTGATTTGGTGAAAACAAAAAATCAAATTTCCAAACACGTATATAGACATATAGGGTCAAGCAAAGAATTAATCAAGGCAATAAAAAATCTAAAGAATTGATTCAAGTTTCAAAATGAAGCAACTTGCAAGAATACATAATAAGTGAGGTGGAAGCATAGAATTGAGTAATTGAACCCTCACTATGTGTGTATACACTCTAATCACTCGGTGTCTAAGGGTCAAATCACTCAAGTCTCTCCTAATCATGCTTTCAAGGAATTACTTTTCATCTAACAATCAACAACCATGGATGCATGAATGCAATTATCATAACAAAAAATATGCAACCTAACCTTCCTATTTTCACTTTCTACACATATTCATGTATGCTCTTTCCTTTACATCACATATGCATTCCTTATTCATTTCTTTTCTTTGGAGTAACTTTTGTCCCCTTTTGGATTTTTTTTTGAAGTAAAGATAAATGCATATGGTTTAATAGTTCATACATGAATGCACCCATTTTCTAAAATTTTTCATTCAATGCATTACCCAAGACAAACATTTTTCAATCACTACCAATGTTTCTCAAAATTTTTCCCACACTTAAATGATACACACTCCTCAACCTATGCTATCTTGGAGACGGACTACCAACTCAAGATCTTTCTTGGGTTGGTGAGTGGTGGAGAAAGGAGTGTTGGTAGCCAAAGAACTCCAAGGATCATCAAGAAGATTAATTCAAAAATTGGAGTTCAAGCATGGTGTAGAGCACAATCGGGTGATTTCCGGAGATTGTTGGGTTATTACAAGGGTCAACTAGGAGCTTTTCCATCCGGCTTGGAGTATAAAGATCAACAAGAAGGTGAGCGGATGCTGGAAATATAGGATCCCGGAGGAGCCTCAAAGACCAAGCATGGATGGAGGTTCAAGGAGGAGTGGAAACACAAACCACCCTAACAAGAGTCTCCACAAAAAGTCCAACTTAGGACGATAAACCAAAGTGCTAGGTGGGAGACACCCCACCATGGTAATATCTTTCTTACCCTTTCGCTTTGCTTATAGTCCTAGTTTTTTACATGTTTGCTTCTCTTAGTTAGCTTAGAATTAGTTTAATTTCGAGTTTAGATATGTTAATTTGCATATGGATCATGATTTTGTGATGTTTTGAATGTTTGGGGTTGAGATGTTAATTGAACTAAGGCCTAATGCCTTAGGAATGAAAGAAATTTTTTTTGTAAAACAGGGCATCTGTGCGTACGCACGATTTTGTGCGTGCGCACGAAACTATGAGTTTTGCGACCTGTGCGGGCGCACAACCCTGTGCGCCCACACACTCTCTTGAATGCCCTCTGGTTGCAGTGCCAGCACAGCCTATGCGTGGGCGCTGCCCTGTTTTCCTCGATCTGTGCGTACGCACTGCTTTGTGCGTACGCACACGTCTTCCTTTTCGCGCCATCTGTGCGGCCGCATAGACGTGTGCGTCTGCACGCGAGCTTGCAGCTCCTCTGGTGGGAGCGTTAGCACAGACTGTGTGCCTCCACCCCCCTCTTTTCGCTCTGTGCGTGCGCACGGACCTGTGTGCACACGCACACATGATCCATCCATTACAAAAAAAAATCTCTTCTGTGCACAAGCACAGGCTTATGTGTGCGCACACTTCTTACACCCCCTTCTGTCTAGAGCGTTCGCACGACTTATGTGGACGCACCCCTCCCCTTTTCACCTAGTGTGCGTACGCACACATGTCTGTCCGTACGCACAAGTGCTGTTTTGGGGAAAATTTTTATTTCTTTTCCATTTAAGCCCTAACGCACTTCCGCCCCCTCCACCCCTCTCTTTTCTTGCTTCTTCCATGTTTTTCCTCTTGTTTTATTTAATCTTCATTGCATTTTATTTTTATTTTAGTTATTATATTCGTTTTACTTTAGTTGTTTCTATTTAAATAAGTTGCAAGTGTTTGTTTATTAGTGATAGGGTTGCCTCTTGATACAATGCACTTATACTTTGCTTTAATATGCAACTACCTAGTGGATTTGAATACTCATGTTTTGATTGTACCACTAGAGAAAATTGCATAAGTGTATTAGATTAAGTTATTTGAGTTGAAATTACTTATTCATCATGATTTTCATATTAAAAATCATCACATGTCTAGTACTTGTTCCTTGTTAATGCTCTGCATTTGTTTGAGTGACCTAAATTGATTCATATCAAGCTTATCACTTTTTGTAACAAGTACCCTTCCATATGACTTTTTCATTATGCTTCGTGATGAGTAGGGAGTTTTTGTTCATTATTGAATTGGTTGTTGTTTATTGTGCTATTTTATATTAATCTTGCGCTTTAACTTGCACAATTACAATAGCCAATATCTTAATCACTCAATTTACTTTCATAGTCACCTTAGGTTGCTTGTGCCTTAAGTTTTGCTCATTCTCCACTTGCAACCTAGGTTACCTAATTGAGGGACATATGCTAATTCTTTTGATTGTGTGATCCCCATTTACCCGGCCAATGTGTGTTATTCTAAACTGTGCACACTTAGAACACACACATTGTAATACCACACATCTCACTTTTCCTCAATTGTGTTTATTTGTTTACTTAGCAACCGGAACCTCGGAGCCTACCAGCTGAAGGTGGAGCTTTATAGCTCCTTACCACCGGATTTTGTTCGTGCACGGAGGACCGTGCAACACTTAAGTGTGGGGGATGATTCGTTATTTTGGAGCGTAAAATTTCTCTTTTGAACACTTCGCACTTTATTTTTGTTTCTTTTTATTATGTTTCTTGTAGATACTTAGAGTGCTTTTAACTGTTGCGTTGCATTTTTCTTTTGGTATATATATATATATATATTTATATATTAGTTTAATTCTAGTTATTGCATTTGGTACTTTGTATCTTTTGCATAGTATATATTTTATAGATAGAAGTCACGATTGGATAATTTGAATAGCATAGCAGCTAGTCCAATTTTGTCCTAATTGTTCATGTTAATTTTTGTAATGTTGAAAATTAGGAATAGAACTAGGAAATTTGAGAAAAATTGCATCCATCACAACATACATACATAGAGGAAATAAGTTTGGTGAAACAAGAAGAAATTTTCATGAAACCCTTCTTAGGGCGTGCCATTGATTGAATTGAAAAATTATTTTTCAACTTGCGTGAAGCATCCTTTTTCATAGAACATAGAAAAGAGCTAGAACAACATACCTTGGGAGATTTGAGCTCTAATAGATGGTTGCACATTTCAAACCATAAAGTTTGTTCTTGTACGATTACACTCCTTTTTTATTGTGATCATTGATTTGCATGAATCTATATGTCCTATATTTGTTGTTTGATTGCATTTAGCATGATTGAGGCCATTCTTATTATTGAACTCACTAACCTATATGGCCAACCCTTGCATTCACCTTTGTAACCCCTTTTTGAGCCTTTAAATTTTCTTTTGTTCTAATGCTAAGCACATTATTCTCCCTAAAAAGAAAAACCATTGATGCCCTGGATTACTCTTTGATTAGCTTGGGTGGAGTAGTGTCTATACTCTAAGTGTGGAAAAAAATTGTTGGAAAACATTGGTGATAAGCTTATTTGGGATATTCATTGAGAAAACTTGGATAATAGAGTAATACTCATGCATTCATTGTTCAAGACATATGCATCTTAACTTGATGACACAAAACAAGGAATTGTTCTTTAAAAAAAAAGATATCAATCAAATCAAATCTTGTGAATAGTAGCATATGAAATAAAAAGCTGAATAAAGGATGCATATGTGTGTGTTTTTGAAAGAAATGCATGAGTAGATGTGAGATAGGAGACAAATGGATAGCTAGGTTGTTTTGTTATGTGTACATAGGATGATATAGGATTAGGTGGACACTTGAGCTAATCAAAGATGTAATTCACTAAGTCTACTTGACCATATTGACCTTACCTGGACCCTAGCCCCATTACAACCCTCAAAAGACCTCATGATATTTGCTTTTCATGCATCAAATATTAGTTGATTGTTAGATGACTTGCAAATCTTTGAAAAATATAATTAAAGTAGAATTGAGTGATTAAACCCTAACACTAAGTGATTAGAGTGTAAACACATCCAGTGAGGGGTTTGATCGCTAAATTCTATGTTCTTATTCCTTATATCGTATCTTCTTGCAAGTTGTTTGGTTGTTGGTTTGAAAATCTCAATTCAAGTCTTTAGATTTTGGTTATATTGTTATATTTCCTTACCTTGCCCTAAGGTCTTATCTTGGATTGATTGGAATTCTCTTGTTTGTTTACACCAAATCAATAGGACATTATAGATAGATATATATAGATAGTATATAGCATAGATACATGCATATAGATAGTGCATTCAATAAGTTATTTTCCTTTTATCCTTCTCCTTTGTATGTGATTAGCATAAGGACATGCTATTGTTTAAGTGTGGGAGAATTGATGAGTCCATATTTATTGGTATATTTTGACTCAAATTGGATGGATTCTAGCACATGAACTCACACTTAAGCACCAAAATATCATACTTTTGTGTTTTCTCTCTAGATTGTACCTAAATGTGAAAACATGCTCTTTTGTGCTTATTTCAACTAATTTTATTCCAATTACCTTCCATTCGATACCTTGATGTTATTTGTGAGTGATTTCAGATGAATAAGGTAGGAATGGCTTGGTGGGAATGGAAGAGGAGCATGCAATTGGGAGAAAGCATGAAGAAAACAAGGAGGAAGAGCATAGCCATGCGTGCGGGCGCACGAGGATGCGTGTGTATGCACGAAAAGGAAATCAACATGCGTGCGTGCGCACAACCACCTGTGCGTATACACAAGAATCCAAGCAGAGCGAAACCAGAGCATCGCGAAGTGTGTGTGCGCATAACCCTCTGTGCGTACGCACAAGTGAAAATTCAGCGAAGTGTGCGGACGCACACATCTATGCGTCCGCACAAGTCCCAGCATGTGCCTTCATTAAAAATGCATGTGCACTAGCGTTTTGAGGCTCTTTTGACTCATTTTTGAAGGCTTGGATGCTGAAATCAAAGGCTATATGAAGGGAGCAACACCACCTATCAAGGCATTAGGTAGAATTAGATAGAAAACACATAGTAGGAGTATGAGTAGTGTAGATTAGGTAATTCTCTCTTAGGGTTTTAATTATAGTTTGTAGCATTTTATACTTCAATTTTGGCTTTGGATTTTGCAATTTCATTATAAGTATTTCTTTAATTCCTCTTTTATTACACTACTTGTTCTACACTTTCTTGCATTCTTATTTCCTTTGTCAATATACACATAGTTTTGTAATTTTGAATTTCTAGTTGTTGAATTTAATGTTTGATGCTTATTTTATGTTTGTTGAGTTGCTTGTTATCATTTATGGTTTATAGCTTTTACTATTTTCCCAATTTTACCATGTTTTATGTTTATGCCCTCTATGTGTTTGATGAAATGCCAATCTTAGTTATGGGGTAGATTTTCACCCCTTGGCTTGGAAAAATGAGTTTATGGATTACTAGAGCCATAATGTCCAACATTTAGTGGTAATTCTTAGGGAGTTAGTTGATTCTTGTTTCCATTAAAGCTAGCCTTTTATCAACTAGTTTGGTAAGTTAGTTAGAACTTATGGATTAAGGTCAATTATGCTTGCTTGACTTACTCGTCGATGTTAGGCGTTAATTAAGCGAGATTAACTCATGATAATTATCATAGTTGTGGTTATAGCAAGGAAGGGATTCCATAATTCATCCCAAGTCAAGGTTTCATTTATGTTTTGAACCACTCTTTAATCACTTTATAGTTTTACTTGTTTATATTGCATACATAGTTCTTTTATTCCTTTATTAGTTTATTGTAATTTTGTCTTGTTCTTTTATCTCTTTATTTGTTGCTTCTTCATTGAAAACCCCTAGCTTTCCACAACCAAAATTGTATGCACTTGTTGTCACTAGTTCCTAGGGAGAACGACCTGGGAGTCTTAATACTATCGGTTAATTTGGTTTGAATAGTGACATTATCTTGAATTGAATTTTGATTGAGAGGATCCATTGCCGGTTTGGACTATACTCACAACGGAATCACTTTATCTAGTTTTCCGAATTGGCATAATTCTCTTCTATCAAAATTTTGGCGCTGTTGCCGGGGAACTAGCGTCATCAGTGTTATAGTTTTGGTTGTTGTAAATATGTGAATAGTGTGAATAGATATTTTTGGTTTCTTGTTTGCTTTTGTTGGTAATTAGGATTTTTTTTATTTTGTTAATTGATGTCTTTAGTTGTTATTTTCAATTTTCTCTATGAGTTATCACCCTCTTGGTTTGGAGTTTGGTTGTGCTTATTTTGTAGGGCTTGATAACCTCAATTTTGGATTGCATCATGGGATTGGAGCATCAATTTTGGAAGGAGCCACCTCCTCTATATTACAATAAGCCATACCCTTCCCAATATGCATACCCAAACCAAGGATATGGTGGATTTCACTTTGATTATACACCTCCACCACCATATGCCTATGACCCATACTCCCAACATAACCCTCAATCACCATATTTTCAAATACCACACCACCACCACCGTACACCTCCTTCTACACCACTTCAAGATACCCACCAACATGAATCACCTCCTATATATATAACCTTCCTCCCAAACAATGAAACCCCTTTTTCACCCCAATGTGAAGCTTTTCTGCCCTTGGCCCAAGACCACCAAGACCTTCAAGCCTTTCTCCAAGAGCAAGAAGGATTCTGAAGCACACAAGGGCAATTCATGGCTATCATAGCCGAGGTGGTGAAACATATAGTCCTCTCATACTCATCTGATCAAGATATTCCTCTTGAGAAATGTGAAGGGTCAACTAAGCCTTGTAGTGAAGAGGAGAGCATGGAGCCACAAGGGAAAGAAGGAGGGTTGGAGCTTAAAGTGCAACAAGAGGGAGAAAGTGAAGTATGTGAACCGGAAGAGAGAAAGGGAGAATTAAGAGTGATTGATCAAGATGAGGATTCCATCATTGATGATTTTTTGTTCTCCTTGATCAATCCCCTTAAGGATCCTAATGAACCTCTTCCCCTTGAGCTTGAGAAAGACATGAAGGTAGACTTCTCACGACCTCCTTGTTATGATGAGAGTGATAGGGAAGAGGAGGAAGAAGTTGGTGAGAAAGGAGTTGACAACCAAAAGCATATTGAGTGGGTGGTAATTTCACCTATGAGCTTCATTGGCCCCCATCAATATGCTATCTTGGAGACGAACTACCAACTCAAGGTCTTTCTTGGGTTGGTGAGTGGTGGAGAAAGGAGTGTTGGTAGCCAAAGAACTCCAAGGATCATCAAGAAGGTTAATTCAAAAATTAGAGTTCAAGCATGGTGTAGAGCACAATCGGGTGATTTTCGGAGAATGTTGGGTTGTTACAAGGGTCAACTAGGAGCTTTTCCATCCGGCTTGGAGCATAAAGATCAACAAGAAAGTGAGCAGATGCCTGGAATATGGGATCCCGGAGGAGCCTCAAAGACCAAGCATGGATGGAGGTTCAAGGAGGAGTGGAAACAAAAACCACCCTAACAAGAGTCTCCACAAAAAGTCCAACTTAGGACTGTAAACCAAAGTACTAGGTGGGAGACATCCCACCATGGTAATATCTTTCTTACCCTTTTTCTTTGCTTATAGTCCTGGTTTCTTGCATGTTTGCTTCTCTTAGTTAGCTTAGGATTAGTTTAATTTCGAGTTTAGATATGTTAATTTGCATATGGATCATGATTTTGTGATGTTTTGAATTGGGGTTGAGATGTTGATTGAACTAAGGCCTAGTGCCTTAGGAATGAAAGAAAATTTTTTTGTAAAACAGGACATCTGTGCGTATGCACGATTCTGTGCATGCACACACAACTATGAGTTTCGCGACCTGTGTGAGCGCACAACCTTGTGCGCCCGCACACTCTCTTGAATGCCCTCTGGTTGCAGCGCCAGCACAGCCTGTGCATGGGCGTTGCCCTGTTTTCCTTGATCTATGCGTGCGCATTGCTTTGTGCATATGCACATGTCTTCCTTTTCGCGCCAACTGTGCGGCCGCACAGACGTGTGCGTCCGCATGCGAGCTTGCAGCTCCTCTGGTGGTAGCGTTAGCACAGACTGTGCGCCTGCACCCCCCTTTTCACTCTTTGCGTGCGCACGGACACATGATCCATCCGTTACAAAAAAATCTCTTCTGTGCGCACGCACAGGCTTATGCGTGCGCACACTTCTTACACCCCCTTCTGTCCAGAGCGTTCGCACGACTTGTGCGGAGACACCCCTCCCCTTTTCACCTAGTGTGCGTATACACACATTTCTGTTCGTATGCACAAGTGCTATTTTGGAAAAAAATTTTATTTCTTTTCCATTTAAGCCCTAACGCACTTCCCCCCCTCCACCCCTCTCTTTTCTTGCTTCTTCCATGTTTTTCCTCTTATTTTATTTAATCTTCATTGAATTTCATTTTTATTTTAGTTATTATATTAGTTTTACTTTAGTTGTTTCTATTTAAATAAGTTGCAAGTGTTTGTGATAGGGTTGCCTCTTGATACAATGCACTTATACTTTGCTTTAATATGCAACTACCTAGTGGATTTGAATACTCATATTTTGATTGTACCACTAGGGCAAATTATATAAGTGCATTGGATTAAGTGATTTGAGTTGAAATTACTTGTTCATCATGATTTTCATATTAAAAATCATCACAAGTTTAGTACTTGTTCCTTGTTAATGCTCTGCATTTGTTTGAGTGACCTAAATTGATTCATATCAAGCTTATCACTTTTTGTAACAAGTACCCTTCCAGATGACTTTTTCATTATGCTTCGTGATGAGTAGGGAGTTTTCGTTCATTATTGAATTGGTTGTTGTTTATTGTGCTATTTTATATTAATCTTGCGCTTTAACTTGCACAATTACAATAGCCAATATCTTAATCACTCAATTCACTTTCATAGTCACCTTAGGTTGCTTGTGCCTTAAGTTTTGCTCATTCTCCACTTGCAACCTAGGTTACCTAATTGAAGGACATATGCTAATTCTTTTGATTGTGTGATCCCCATTTACCCTGCCAATGTGTGTTATTCTAAACCGTGCACACTTAGAACACACACATTGTCATACCACACATCTCACTTTTCCTCAATTGTGTTTATTTGTTTACTCAGCAACCGGAACCACGGAGCCCACCAGTTGAAGGTGGAGCTTCATAGCTCCTCACCACTGAATTTTGTTCGTGCACGGAGGACCGTGCAACGCTTAAGTGTGGGGATGATTCGTTATTTTGGAGCATAAAATTTCTCTTTTGAACACTTCGCACTTTATTTTTGTTTCTTTTTATTATGTTTCTTGTAGATACTTAGAGTGCTTTTAACTGTTGCATTGCATTTTTCTTTTGGTATATATATATATATATATATATATATATATATATATATATATCTGGTGCACGAAATCGTGATCGTTCATTCCTTGGTAACGGTGCTAAAAACTTAATACGCACGTTCATAATTTTATTTCTTTTTTACAATTTCGATACAACTAACCAGCAAGTACTCTGGGTCGTCCAAGTAATAAACCTTACGTGAGTAAGGGTCGATCCCACGGAGATTGTCGGCTTGAAGCAAGCTATGGTCACCTTATAAATCTCAGTCAGGCGGATTCAAAAGGTTATAGAGTTTTAATAATTAAAAGATAAATAAAACATAAACTAGGATAGAGATACTTATGTAATTCATTGGTGAGAATTTCAGATAAGCGTATAGAAATGCTTTCGTTCCTCTGAACCTCTGCTTTCCTGCTATCTTCATCCAATCATTCCTACTCCTTTCCATGGCAAGCTTTATGTAGGGCATCACCGTTGTCAATGGCTACGTCCCATCCTCTCTGTGAAAATGGTCCAATGCGCTGTCACTGCATGGCTAATCATCTGTCGGTTCTCGATCATACTGGAATAGGATTTACTATCCTTTTGTGTCTGTCACTACGCCCAGCACTCGCGAGTTTGAAGATCGTCACAGCCATCCCTTCCCAGATCCTACTCGGAATACCACAGACAAGGTTTAGACTTTCCGAATCTCAAGAATGGCCATCCATGGGTTCTAACTTATACCACGAAGATTCTAATATCTCGGACTCGGTCCTCTGTATTAGATATCTAAGAGATACTCATTCTAGCTTGTTTGCATGTAGAACGGAAGTGTTTGTCAGGCACGCGTTCATAGGTGAGAATGATGATGAGCGTCACATAATCATCACATTCATCATGTTCTTGGGTGCGAATGGATATCTTAGAGAAGGAATAAGCTTGAATTGAATAGAAAAACAGTAGTACTTTGTATTAATTCATGAGGAACAGCAGAGCTCCACACCTTAATCTATGGAGTGTAGAAACTCTACCGTTGAAAATACATAAGTGATAAGGTCCAGGTATGGCCGAATGGCCAGCCCCCAAAACGTGATCAAAGGATCAAAAGATAATCCAAAGATGTAAATACAATAGTAAAAAGTCCTATTTATGCTAAACTAGTTACTAGGGTTTACAGAAATGAGTAAATGATGCAGAAATATACTTCCGGGGCCCACTTGGTGTGTGCTTGGGCTGAGCATTGAGCTTTACACGTGTAGAAGCTTCTCTTGGAGTTAAACGCCAGTTTGTAACCTGTTTCTGGCGTTGAACGCCAGTTTGCATCATCTAAACTCGGGCAAAGTATGGACGATTATATATCTAGAAAGCCCTGGATGTCTACTTTCTAACTCAATTGAGAGCGCGCCATTTGGAGTTCTGTAGCTCCAGAAAATTCACTTTGAGTGCAGGGAGGTCAGAATCTAACAGCATCTGCAGTCCTTCTTCAACCTCTGAATCTGATTTTTGCTCAAGTCCCTCAATTTCAGCCAGAAAATACCTGAAATCACAGAAAAACACACAAAATCATAGTAAAGTCCAGAAATGTGGTTTTTATTTAAAAACTAATAAAAATATACTAAAAACTAACTAAATTATACTGTAAACTATGTAAAAATAATGCCAAAAAGCGTATAAATTATCCGCTCATCACAACACCAAACTTAAATTGTTGCTTGTTCCCAAGCAACTAAAAATCAATAGGATAAAAAGAAGAGAATGTACTATAAATTCCAAAATATCAATAAAACTTAGTTCCAATCAGATGAGCGGGACTTGTAGCTTTTTGTCTCTTGAATAGTTTTGGCATCTCACTTTATCCATTGAAGTTCAGAATGATTGGCATCTATAGGAACTCAGAGTTTAGATAGTGTTATTGATTCTCCTAGTTTAGTATGTTGATTCTTGAACACAGCTACTTTATGAGTCTTGGCCGTGGCCCTAAGCACTTTGTTTTCCAGTATTACCACCGGATACATAAATGCCACAGACATATAACTGGGTGAACCTTTTCAGATTGTGACTCAGCTTTGCTAAAGTCCCCAATTAGAGGTGTCCAGGGTTCTTAAGCACACTCTTTTTTTGCTTTGGACCTTGACTTTAACCGCTCAGTCTCAAGTTTTCACTTGACACCTTCACGCCACAAGCACATGGTTAGGGACAGCTTGGTTTAGCCGCTTAGGCCAGGATATTATTCCTTTAGGCCCTCCTATCCACTGATGCTCAAAGCCTTGGATCCTTTTTATTACCCTTGCCTTTTGGTTTTAAGGGCTATTGGCTTTTTGCTCTTGCCTTTTGGTTTAAAGAGCTTTTGGCTTTTTCTGCTTGCTTTTTCTTTTTATTTTTTTTAATGATTTTTTTCGCCATTTTTCTTTTCTCTTTTTTTTTCTGTAAGCTTTTGTATTCACTGCTTTTTCTTGCTTCAAGAATCATTTTTATGATTTTTCAGATTATCAAATAACATTTCTCTTTTTTCATCATTCTTTCAAGGGCCAATATATTTAACATTCATAAACAACAACTTCAAAAGACATATGCACTGTTCAAGTATTCATTCAGAAAATAAAAAGTGTTGCCACCACATCAAAATAATTAAACTAGTTTCAAGGATGAATTCGAAACCATGTACTTCTTGTTCTTTTGTAATTAAAACATTTTTCATTCAAGAGAGGTGATGGATTCATATTCATAACTTTAAGGCATAGATACTTAGACACTAATGATCATGTAATAAGACACAAATATAAATAAACATAAAGCTCAAAAATCGAAAAATAGGAAAATAAATAAACAAGGAGATTAAGGAATGAGTCCACCTTAGTGAGGGTGGCGTCTTCCTCTTCTTGAAGAACCAATGGTGCTCTTGAGCTCCTCTATGTCTCTTCCTTGTCTTTCTTGCTCCTCCCTCATAGCTCTTTGATCTTCTTTAATTTCATGGAGGATGATGGAGTGCTCTTGATGCTCCACCCTTAGTTGTCCCATGTTGGAACTTAATTCTTCTAGGGAGGTGTTGATTTGCTCCCAATAGTTTTGTGGAGGAAGGTGCATCCCTTGAGGCATCTCAGGGATTTCATGGTGGGGAATTTCTTCATGCTCTTGTTGAGGTCCATGATCTCTTATTTGCTCCATCCTTTTCTTAGTGATGGGCTTGTCCTCTTCAATGAGGATGTCTCCCTCTATGTCAATTCCAGCCGAATTACAGAGGTGGAAGCAATTGCCTTCCCTTTTCTCTTTCTAGAGGTTTCTATGGCCTTAGGTGCCATTAATGGTTATGGAAAAACAAAAAGCTATGCTTTTACCACACCAAACTTAAAATATTTTCTCATTCCCGAGCAAAAGAAGAAAGAAAGATAGTAGAAGAAGAAGAAAATGGAGGAGATGGATGGTAAGGAGTTTTCGGCCAAGGGTGAATTTAGGGTTGTGTTGTGTGAAAATAAAGAAGGAATGAGGGGTTTATATAGGAGTGGGAGGGTGAAGTTTTGGCCATTAGGGTTGGGTTTGGGAGGGAAATTAGTTTGAATTTTGAAGGTAGGTGGGGTTTTTGGGGAAGAGAAGATGGATGTGAGTGGTGAAGAGGTGATGGGAAAGAGTGATTGAGGTGATTGGTGAAGGGTATTTGGGGAAGAGAGTTATGAAAATGTGTGAAGAGGAGAGAAGAAAAAGTGGGGATCCTGTGGGGTCCACAGATCAAGTGGGATCAATGACTTAACATCCCTGCCCCAATTAGGCATGTAAAACGCCCTTGCTATGCAATCCTGGCATTTAACGCCAGACTGCTGCCTGTTTCTGGCGTTAAATGCCCAAATGCAGCTTGTTTCTGGCATTTAACGGCAGGTAGATGCTTGTTTCTGGCGTTAAACGCCAGCTTGGTGCTTGTTTCTGGCGTTAAACGCCAGACAGATGCTTGTTTCTGGCGTTTAACGCCAGCATGCCTCTCCTCCACGGTGTGCTATTTTTAATGCTATTTTTTATTCTGTTTTTGATTTTTTTTCAGTAGTTTTTGTGACTTCACATGATCATCAACCTAAAGAAAACATAAAATAACAATAGAAAAAAAATAAATATAATTAAATAACATTGGGTTGCCTCCCAACAAGTGCTTCTTTAATGTCAATAGCTTGACAGTGAGCTCTCATGGAGCCTCACAGATAATCAGAGAAAGGTTGGAACCACAAAACACCAAATTTAGAGTTTGAATGTGGGGGTTCAACACCAAACTTAGTATTTGGTTGTGGCCTCCCAACACCAAACTTAGAGTTTGACTGTGGGGGCTTTAGTTGACTCTGCAGTGAGAGAAGCTCTTCATGCTTCCTCTCCATGGTTACAGAAGGAGATCCTTGAGTTTTAAATACAAGGTAGTCCTTATTCAGTTGAAGGACCAATTCTCCTCTGTCCACATCAATCACAGCTCTTGCTGTGGCTAGGAAGGGTCTTCCAAGGATGATAGATTCATCTTCATCCTTTCCAGTGTCTAGGATTATGAAATCAGCAGGGATGTAAAGGCCTTCAACCTTTACTAACACATCCTCTACTAGTCCATAAGCCTATTTTCTTGAGTTGTCTGCCATCTCTAATGAGATTCTGGCAGCTTGCACCTCAAAGATTTCCAGTTTTTCTATTACAGAGAGTGGCATGAGGTTTATCCCTGACCCAAGGTCACATAGAGCCTTCTCAAAGGCCATGGTGGCTATGGTACAAGGTATTAAGAACTTTTCAGGATCCTATTTCTTCTGAGGCAATGTCAGTTGATCTAGATCACTCAGTTCATTGATGAGTAAGGGGGGTTCATCTTCCCAAGTCTCATTACCAAATAATTTGGTATTCAGCTTTATGATTACACCAAGGTACTTGGCAACTTGCTCTTCAGTGATATGTTCATTCTCTTCAGAAGAAGAATACTCATCAGAGCTCATGAATGGCATAAGGAGGTTCAATGGAATCTCTATGGTCTCTAGATGAGCCTCAGATTCCTTTGGTTCCTCAGAGGAAAACTCCTTGTTGATCACTGGACGTCCCAGAAGGTCTTCCTCACTGGGATTCACGTCCTCTCCCTCCCTTGTAGGTTTGGCCATGATGGTTAAATCAATGGCCTTGCACTCTCTTTTTGGATTCTCTTCTGTATTGCTTGGGAGAGTACTAGGAGGAGTTTCAGTGACTCTTTTACTCAGCTGGCCTGCTTGTGCCTCTAAATTTCTAATGGAGGACCTTGTTTCATTCATGAAACTTAAAGTGGCCTTAGATAGATCAGAGACTATATTTGCTAAGCTAGATGGATTCTGCTCAGAATTCTCTGTCTGTTGCTGAGTGGATGATAGAAAAGGCTTGCTATTGCTAAACCTGTTTCTTCCACCATTATTAAAGCCTTGTTGAGGCTTTTGTTGATCTTTCCATGAGAAATTTGGATGATTCCTCCATGAGGGATTATAGGTGTTTCCATAGGGTTCACCCATGTAATTCACCTCTGTTATTGCAGGGTTCTCAGGATCATAAGCTTCTTCTTCAGAAGATGCCTCTTTAGTACTGTTGGATGATTCCTTCAATCTATTCAGACTCTGAGAGATCATATTGACTTGCTGAGTTAATATTTTATTCTGAGCCAATATGGCATTCAGAGTATCAATTTCAAGAACTCCCTTCCTCATAGGCATCCCATTACTCACAGGATTCCTTTCAGAAGTGTACATTAACTGGTTATTTGCAACCATGTCAATGAGTTCTTGAGCTTCTGCAGGCATTTTCTTTAGGTGAATGGATCCACCTGCAGAATGGTCTAGTGACATCTTTGATAGCTCAGACAGACCATCATAGAATATATCCAGGATGGTCCATTCTGAAAGCATGTCAGAAGGACACTTTTTGGTCAGTTCCTTGTATCTCTCCCAAGCTTCATAGAAGGATTCACCTTCTTTCTGTTTGAAGGTTTGAACATCCACTCTAAGCTTACTAAGCTTTTGAGGAGGAAAGAACTTGGCTAAGAAAGCCGTGACCATCTTACCCCAAGAGTTCAGGCTATCCTTAGGTTGAGAGTCCAACCATATTCTAGCTCTGTCTCTTACAGCAAATGGGAAAAGCATAAGCCTGTAGACCTCAGGATCAACCCCATTGGTCTTAACAGTATCACAGATCTACAAGAATTCAGTTAAGAACTGAAAAGGATCTTCAGATGGAAGTCCATGAAACTTGCAGTTCTGTTACATTAGAGAAACTAATTGAGGTTTAAGCTCAAAGTTGTTTGCTCCAATGGCAGGAATTGAGATGCTTCTTCCATGTAAATTGGAATTTGGTGCAGTAAAGTCACCAAGCATCTTCCTTACATTGTTATTATTTTCGGCCATGTCTCCTTCTTTTTCGAAAATTTCTATCAGATTTTCTCCAGAGAGTTATGCTTTAGCTTCCCTTAGCTTCCTCTTTAGAGTCCTTTCAGGTTCAGGATCGGCTTCAACAAGAATATTCTTATCCTTGTTCCTGTTTATATGAAAATGAAGAGAACACAAAAGAAAATATGGAATCCTCTATGTCACAGTATAGAGATTCCTTATGCAAGTATAAGAAGAGAAGAATGTAAGAAGGAGAAGAGAGAGAGGGAATTTCGAAAATTAATTAAATCAAAAAATAAAATTTAAAGTTAAATTTTGAAAATTAAAATTGAAATCAAATTAAATTAAAAATTAAAACAATTAGTTAAATAAAAGGGAATTTTGAAAAAGAGGGAAGGGATTTTCGAAAATTAGAGAGGGAGTTAGTTAGGTAGTTTTGAAAAAGATAATAATCAAATAAAAAGTAAAGTGGTTAATTGAAAAAGATTTGAAAATCAAATTTGAAAAGATAAAAATTTAGAAAAGATTTTGAAATTAAATTTTGAAAAAGATGTGATTGAAATTTAATTTGAAAAAGATTTGAAAAAGAATTTTAAAAAGATTTGATTTTGAAAGTTAAAGTTGATTACTTGACTAACAAGAAAAAAAAAGACTTGATTTTAAAATTTAAAGATTGAACCTTTCTTATTAGGCAAGTAACAAACTTAATATTTTTGAATCAATCACATTAATTGTTAGCATTGAATTCGAAAATATGGAATAAAAATAAGAAAAAGATTTTGAAAATTAATTTGAAATTTTCGAGAATATGAAAGAAAAATTGAAAAAGATTTGATTTTTGAAAAAGATTTGAAAAAGATAAAATTTTTAAATTGAAAATTTGATTTGACTCATAAGAAACAACTAAATTTTAAAAATTTTTGAAAAAGTCAACTCAAATTTTCGAATTTGATGAGAAGAAAAAGGGAAAGATATTTTTTTGATTTTTGAATTTTTAATGATGAAAGAGAAAAACATCAAAAGACTCAAAAGATGAAAATTATGAATCAAAACAAGAAAAATATGCAAGAACACTTTGAATGCAAAGATGAACACCAAGAACACTTTAAATGTCAAGATGAACACCAAGAACTTATTTTTGAAAAATTTTCAAGAAAAGAAAACATGCAAGACACTAAACTTAAAAATTTTTATTCTTTAGACATTAATGTTTCAAGAATGCATATGAAAAATAAGAAAAGACACAAAACAAGAAAATATGAAGATCAAACAAGAAGACTGGCCAAGAACGACTTGAAGATCATGAAGAATGCAATGCATGAAATTTTCGAAAATAAATTTTTTTTAGAAGATTAAAAAGATGCAATTGACACCAAACTTAAAAGTTGACTCTAGACTCAAGCAAGAAACACAAAAAATATTTTTGATTTTATGATTTTGTAAAATTTTTTTGTATTTTTCGAAAATTAATTGGGAAAAACGAAAAAAGAAATTTTTTTTATATTTTTCAAAAATAAGAAATAAAAAGCTTAAAATTAAAATAAAATTACCTAATCTGAGCAACAAGATGAACCGTCAGTTGTCCAAACTCGAACAATCCCCGGCAACGGCACCAAAACTTGGTGCACGAAATCGTGATCGTTCATTCCTTGGTAACGGCGCTAAAAAACTTAATACGCACGTTCATAATTTTATTTCTTTTTCACAATTTCGATACAACTAACCAGCAAGTGCACTGGGTCGTCCAAGTAATAAACCTTACGTGAGTAAGGGTCGATCCCACGGAGATTGTCGGCTTGAAGCAAGCTATGGTCACCTTGTAAATCTCAGTCAGGCGGATTCAAAAGGTTATAGAGTTTTAATAATTAAAAGATAAATAAAACATAAACTAGGATAGAGATACTTATGTAATTCATTGGGGAGAATTTCAGATAAGCGTATAGAGATGCTTTCGTTCCTCTGAACCTTTGTTCTCCTGCTGTCTTTATCCAATCATTCCTACTCCTTTCCATGGCAAGCTTTATGTAGGGCATCACCGTTGTCAATAGCTACATCCCATCCTCTCTGTGAAAATGGTCCAATGCGCTGTCACTGCATGGCTAATCATCTGTCGGTTCTCGATCATACTGGAATAGGATTTACTATCCTTTTGCGTCTGTCACTACGCCCAGCACTCGCAAGTTTGAAGCTCGTCACAGCCATCCCTTCCCAGATCCTACTCGGAATACCACAGACAAGGTTTAGTCTTTCCGGATCTCAAGAATGGCCGTCCATGGGTTCTAACTTATACCACGAAGATTCTAATATCTCAGACTCGGTCCTCTGTATTAGATATCTAAGAGATACTCATTCTAGCTTGTTTGCATGCAGAAAGGAAGTATTTGTCAGGCACGCGTTCATAGGTGAGAATGATGATGAGAGTCACATAACCATCACATTCATCATGTTCTTGGGTGCGAATGGATATCTTAGAGAAGGAATAAGCTTGAATTGAATAGAAAAACAGTAGTACTTTGTATTAATTCATGAGGAACAGCAAAGCTCCACACCTTAATCTATGGAGTGTAGACACTCTACCGTTGAAAATACATAAGTGATAAAGTCCAGGCACGGCCAAATGGCCAGCCCCCAAAACGTGATCAAAGGATCAAAAGATAATCCAAAGATGTAAATACAATAGTAAAAAGTCCTATTTATGCTAAACTAGTTACTAAGGTTTACAGAAATGAGTAAATGATGCAGAAATCCACTTCCGGGGCCCACTTGGTGTGTGCTTGGGCTGAGCATTGAGCTTTACACATGTAGAGGCTTCTCTTGGAGTTGAACGCCAGTTTGTAACCTGTTTCTGGCGTTTAACTCCACTTTGCAACCTGTTTCTGGCGTTTAACTCCAGAATGCAGCATGGAACTGGCGTTGAACGCCAGTTTGCGTCATCTAAACTCGAGCAAAGTAAGGACTATTATATATATCTGGAAAGCCCTGGATGTCTACTTTCTAACGCAATTGAGAGCGTGCCATTTGAAGTTCTATAGCTCCAGAAAATCTACTTTGAGTGCAGGGAGGTCAGAATCCAGCAGCATCTGCAGTCCTTCTTCAACCTCTGAATCTGATTTTTTGCTCAAGTCCCTCAATTTCAGCTAGAAAATACCTGAAATCATAGAAAAATACACAAACTCATAGTAAAGTCCAGAAATGTGATTTTTATTTAAAAACTAATAAAAATATACTAAAAACTAACTAAATTATACTGAAAACTATGTAAAAACAATGCCAAAAAGCGTATAAATTATCTGCTCATCAATATCTTAGTTTAATTCTAGTTATTGCATTTGGTATTTTGCATCTTTTGCAAAGTACATATTTTATAGATAGAAGTCATGATTGGATGATTTGAATAGCATAACACCTAGTCCAATTTTGTCCTAATTGTTCATGTTAATTTTTGCAATGTTGAAAATTAGGAATAGAACTAGGAAATTTGGGAAAAAATTGCATCCATCACAACATACATACATATAGGAAATAAGTTTCGTGAAACAAGAACAAATTTTCATGAAACCCTTCTTAGGGCGTGTCATTGATTGAATTGAAAAATTGTTTTTCAACTTGCATGAAGCATCCTTTTTCATAGAACATATAAAAGAGCTAGAACAACATACCTTGGAAGATTTGAGCTCTAATAGATGGTTGCACATTTTCAACCATAAAGTTTGTTCTTGTACGATTACACTCCTTTTTTATTGTGATCATTGATTTGCATGAATCTATATGTCCTATATTTGTTGTTTGATTGCATTTAGCATGATTGAGGCCATTCTTGTTATTGAACTCACTAACCTATATGGCCAACCCTTGTATTCACCTTTGTAACCCCTTTTTGAGCCTTTAAATTCCATTTTGTTCTAATGCTAAGCACATTATTCTCCCTAAAGTGAAAAACCATTGATGTCCCTGGATTACTCTTTGATTAGCTTGGGTGGAGTAGTGTGTATACTCTAAGTGTGGGGAAAAATTATTGGGAAACATTGGTGATAAGCTTATTTGGGATATTCATTGAGAAAACTTGGATAATAGAGTAATACTCATGCTTTCATTGTTCAAGACATATGCATCTTCTCTTGAAGACACAAAACAAGGAAATGTTCTTTAAAAAAAAGATATCAATCAAATCAAATCTTGTGCATAGTAGCATATGAAATAAAAAGCTGAATAAAGGATGCATATGTGTGTGTTTTGGAAAGAAATGCATGAGTAGATGTGAGATATGAGACAAATGGGTAGCTAGGTTGTTTTGTTATGTGTACATGGGATGATATAGGATTAGGTGGACACTTGATCTAATCAAAGATGTAATTTACTAAGTCCACTTGACCATATTGACCTTACCTGGACCCTAGCCCCATTACAACCCTCAAAAGACCTCATGATATTTGCTTTTCATGCATCAAATATTAGTTGATTGTTAGATGACTTGCAAATCTTTGAAAAACATGATTAAAGGAGAATTGAGTGATTAAACCCTAACACTGAGCGATTAGAGTGTAAACACATCCGGTGAGGGGTTCAATCGCTCAATTCTATGTTCTTGTTCCTTATATCATATCTTCTTGCAAGTTGTTTGGTTGTTGGTTTGAAAATCTCAATTCAAGTCTTTGGATTTTGGTTATATTATTATATTTCCTTACCTTGCCCTAAGGTCTTATCTTGGATTGATTGGAATTCTTTTGTTTTGTTTACACCAAATCAATAGGACATTATAGATAGATATATAGATAGTATATAGCATAGATACATGCATATAGATAGTGCATTCAATAAGTTGTTTTCCTTTTATCCTTCTCCTTTATATGTGATTAGTATGAGGACATGCTATTGTTTAAGTGTGGGAGAATTGATAAGTCCATATTTATTGGTATATTTTGACTCAAATTGGATGGATTTTAGCACATGAACTCACACTTAAGCACCAAAATAGCATACTTTTGTGTTTTCTCTCTAGATTGTATCTAAATGTGAAAACATGCTCTTTTGTGCTTATTTCGACTAATTTTATTCCAATTACCTTCCATTCGATACCTTGATGTTATTTGTGAGTGATTTCAGATGAATAAGGTAGGAATGACTTGGTGGGAATGGAAGAGGAGCATGCAATTGGGAGAAAGCCTGAAGAAAACAAGGAGGAAGAGCATTGCCATGCGTGCGTACGCACGAGGATGCGTGCCTACGCACGAAAAGGAAATCAACATGCGTGCATGCGCACAACCACCTGTGCGTACATACAAGAATCCAAGCAGAGAGAATCCAGAGCATCGCGAAGTGTGCGTGCACACAACCCTCTGTGCGTACACACAAGTGAATATTCAGCGAAGTGTGCGGACGCACACATCTGTGCATTCGCACAGGTCCCAGTGCGTGCCTTCATTAAAAATGCACGTGCACTTGCATTTTAGGGCTCTTTTGGCTCATTTCTGAAGGCTTGGATGCTAAAATCAAAGGCTATATGAAGGGAGCAACACCACCTATCAAGGCATTAGGTAGAATTAGATAGAAAACACATAGTAGGAGTAGGAGTAGGAGTAGTGTACATTAGGTAATTCTCTCTTAGGGTTTTAATTATGGTTTGTAGCATTTTATACTTCAATTTTGGCTTTGAATTTTGTAATTTCATTGTAAGTATTTCTTTAATTCCTCTTTTATTACACTACTTGTTCTACACTTTCTTGCATTCTCATTTCCTTTGTCAATATACACATAGTTTTTCAATTTTGAATTTCTAGTTATTGAATTTAATGTTTGATGCTTATTTTATGTTTGTTGAGTTGCTTTAGTTGCTTGTTATCATTTATGGTTTATAGCTTTTACTATTTTCCCAATTTTACCATGTTTTATGTTTATGCCCTCTATGTGTTTGATGAAATGCCAATCTTAGTTATGGGGTAGATTTCCACCCCTTGGCTTCGGGAAATGAGTTTATGGATTACTAGAGCCATAATGTCCAACATTTAGTGGTAATTCTTGGGAAGTTAGTTGATTCTTGTTAAAGCTAGCCTTTTATCAACTAGTTTAGTAAGTTGGTTAGAACTTATGGATTAAGGTCAATTATACTTGCTTGACTTACTCCTCGATGTTAGGGGTTAACTAAGCGAGATTAACTCATGATAATTATCATAGTTGTGGTTATGGCAAGGAAGGGATTCCATAATTCATCCCAAGTCAAGGTTTCATTTATGTTTTGAACCACTCTTTAATCACTTTATAGTTTTACTTGTTTATATTGCATACATAGTTCTTTTATTCCTTTATTAGTTTATTAATTGTAATTTTGTCTTGTTCTTTTATCTCTTTATTTGTTGCTTCTTCATTGAAAACCCCTAGCTTTCCACAACCAAAATTGTCTGCACTTGTTGTCACTAGTTCCTAGGGAGAACGACCCGGGAGTCTTAATACTCTCGGTTAATTTGGTTTGAATAGTGACATTATCTTGAATTGAAGTTTGATTGAGAGGATCCATTGCCGGTTTGGACTATACTCACAACAGAATTACTTTATCTAGTTTTCCGAATTGGCATAATTCTCTTCTATCAGTTAACTCTGAGAATATCCACCGTCTGGCGGTGGTGGGTGGTGGTGTCGCTGATAAACGATGATAGCTCAGGAAGGCTCAGCTACCGGCTCCTCAACTCTCTACTCGGCTACAACTACCGGCTCTGCTCTCTCAACCATTGGCTCCTCTGCTCTCTCCTCAGCTCTGTCAGCTGCTGGCTCCTCCACTGCTGCAGGCTCAATCTCAGGCTCTGGCTCTGGTGTATCCGGAGGGGGTGACCCATGGTCTCTACCCTCAAACTTTGCCACAATCCATTGAAAATGGTGCGCATTGCGGCGCTCATAGCGGTGGACGGCATGAAGAATCTCCCAACCCAGTTCATAAGGTGTCTGAAGTCGGGGTGCGGGTGTAGGAGGTGCAGGAGGTACTGAGGGCTCTACTGCTGATGATGGTGGATCAGTGGTCTTTTTCATCTTCTGTGGTGGTCCCTCATACTCGCCGTGTGGCAGGAATGGCTGGGTTGCTGACGTAAACAGAAGTCCGGTCTGTCGGACGTCGCTTCACTCCAGTTAAGGTAGCCAATCTGGTGATCATCGAAGGGAAGGGAATGTTGTATTTCTGCTGCTGGGTAACCTTCCACATCGAGTCTCTGATAAGGGGAAGAACAGAGATCCTCTTCCCCTCCAAAATAGCCCAAAGAAGCACAGCCACACGGACGCGAATATGAGTAGCATGCGTGCTCGGCAAGATGTAGTCGGCAATGATCTGCTGCCAGATCCTTGCCTCCGGAGTTAGGTCGGAGCACACAATGCTTAGTGCAACCGCATTCTCTCCCCTGCTGTATTCCCATCTGGCCTCAGGTATGCCAATCTTCTTCAGAACCACGTTCAATGAAAGCTTGCCCGATGTCAAGTCCTTCACTATCTGAGGGTAAGCATCACGGGCTGGAGGAATATGCGGAATCTGTAGAAGGGCCTCTAAAGCAGGGTCAGAAGTGTCTAGTGTGACACCTCTCAGAAAAACAGTTGTGGCGTCCCTTCTAAGCAGATTTCCGTAGAATTCTTTGACCTGGTTTTCATTGATTTCCACTGGGTCGAATCCTACGAACTTCCATTGGTAAAAATTGAGTCTGTCAAGAATTTGGTCCGCATATTTCTCTGATAAGTTCATCTTTTTCTTGTAGTGGAAGGCTTTTGTTTCCACTTTTTTATACTGTTCTTGGGCTTCCTGATTAATGAACGTGTCCGGTTGAGTACTCGGAGGCACAGGAGGAGGAGGAGCCAAAGGGTTGGCTTTCTCCTTTCCTTTGCAACACATCCTGAAAAAGACAAAAAAACAGAATACAACTCAGGAGAAACAGATAAAAATCACAGAAAGAAGGAGGAAACAATCAACAACTCAAATAAGAGCCAATAAGGTAAACAAACACTCAATTAAGGAAAACATATTCAAAGGAAGAATGTAGTTTTCCACAATCAAGCAACCTAAGTAACATAAAAGAAACTGAACAACGATTGAAGGACATATATGACTTAGGTGTAACAATACAAGTGAATTGAATCAAAGTTTGGTTATTACCTAATTGTGCATTAAAAGTGCAATATTCAATCAAAATTCAGCACCAAGGGAATAACCAATTTGACAATGATAAGCTCACTTATTCATGCTCAAAGGTGGAAAACAATCAACTCATGCAACCTTTGTTCAGAAAGCAATAAGTTGAAAAAGTTCAATTTGAATTGCTCAAAAATTTAAAGGAACAATTGGCTATATATGTGATCGGTTATGTCAAAACAACATGAATAAGCTATAACCTCAATTCACTCAACAAAATCAGTTATGTACTTATAATGCATCAACCGAGTAATCAAGACTGGAATTTCAAATCAAGTTGGTGTTTAAGCGAAAATGAGTAATAAGTACATAACTAAGCAACTTACCAGACTAAAGTAAAATATGGACAGCTAAGGTAACACCAAACAGAATAGTCATAGCTGTAAATTTCAGGTTCAGTTTGGTGTTTAAACTAGGGCAACATTTAGTGTATAATCAGAATTCATCATCAATCATCATCCAAAACTACGTAAAACTGCACAAGTATGAATTAAAATGCTAAATGAGAACAAAATTCAAAACCCATGTTGATTAGACAAGGGAATCAAATAAAAAAAAAACTCATTCAGGCAATATATCAAGCAGGTCATGTGCAAAAATTTCAGAAGCAGCAATTCAGTTCAATCTAAGCAGCATTCAACCCAGAAAATTTAATCAGCAAACATTCAACAGTATTCAATCCAGAAACATAAGAAATCAACTAACCTAAGACCTCCTAATCACTAAGACAGAATTGAAATGTAGTTAAAATAAAGAAAAAGAAAACAGGGGAATGGAACCTGCGTTGATGAGGGAGAAGGAAGAAGAGTGGCGTATGGAGCAGAGTAGTGGTGGTCGCAGCGGCACAGAAGTTTGCTGCCGCTGGTGGTGTTCTTCGCTGGAACTAGAAACGCAAATGGAAGGTTGGCGCCGACTAGGGTTACAGTGCAGAAAAAGAAGGGAAAAAGGGAAGAAAGAGAAGAAGGAAGAGAGAGAGAGGGTGGACGACGGTGGTCGCCGGTTGTGTGTTCGGGCGGTGGAAGTTGGGTGGCGGTCTGGTTCGGGTGGTTAAGGTTGAGTGGTGGTGTTCTTTAGTGTTTCAGAGAAGAAGAAGAGGGAAAGAAAAGAAGGGTTGAAATGAAGCTGAAGCGCCAGGGCGTCTCTCTTTTCGAATTAACGTTCGAAAAATGACCTGTGCGTACGCACAAGATCGTGTGTGGATGCACAGAAGAAAAAAAATGAAGGGTGTGCGCGCGCACAACAGCGTGCGGGCGCTGCGAGCAAAAGGGGTAACGCGACTTGTGCGCGCGCACGAAAGGGAAAAGGGGGTTGCGTTCCCACACACAAAGGGTGCGTGTGCTGCGAGCAGAGGGGGTGTCAAAAGCTGTGCGTGCACACACAGCTATGCGCGCGCACAGGGTGAAGTGTGCATACGCACGCAAGGTGCACGGCCGCACAGAGAGAAAAGGGGCAGTGTACACACGTACAAACCGTGCGCGTGCTGTGAACAGAGGGAGTGTTTGGGAGTGTGCGTGCGCACAGATTTGTGTGTACGCATAGAGACTGAAAAACAAGGGAACTGTGCGCGTGCACGGGCTATGCGTACGCACAAGACTCTGTTCCTGCAACAAAAATTATGCCTCTAAGGCACCAAATATGACATCCAGAACACGTTTTCAAGTCCCAAAACACCATAAAACTCTAAAAATACATTACTCCACTAAAATTACCTAACAAGCATCAAAATACAACTAACCAACCAAGCCAAACAACCAATTATTCATGAAACAAAAGCTAAAAGAGAGAAAGTTAGAAGGATATTACCCTGGTGGGGTGTCTCCCACCTAGCACTTTGGTTTAAAGTCCTCAAGTTGGACTTTTTGAGGAGATTCTTGTTAGGGCGGCTTGTGTTTCAACTCCTCCTTGAATCTCCAACTAAGTTTGCTCTTGATTTGACCTCTGGGGTTCCAAATGAATTACCTCAAACTCTTGAGAGACTCCAAGCTAGTAACTAGGATCCATGAGTGTTGACTCTTGAAACCAATTCCCGGATCCCATACTCTAGTCTCTTGTTCATCTTCTTGTTTATCTTCATTGTTGCACTTAGATGAACTTTGCCTTGAATCACCATTGACACACTTGTACATTCCCAGGAATCTATTCAATTGACTCTTGCACCATAATCGAGCTCCAAATGTTGAATTGGCTTCTTTGATGAACCTTCTATCTCCTTGTCAATTAACATTCTTCTCTCCACCATCGACTACTCCAAGAAGGGTTTGAAGTTGACAATCCATTTCTAAGATGGCATATTGATGCGGGCCTAGAAGGCTTGTTGGAGAAATCTTCACCCAATCAATTTGCTCTTGTATAAGTACCTTCCCTTCTTGGTGGCTAAATTCTTCCTCAACCTCCTCTAAATCCTCTTCATCATCACTCAAGTAAAAAATTAGAGGTTGTGTGAAGTCTACATTAACATCTCCTTCAAATTCAATAAAGGAAACTTCATCATCTTCTACTTGATTTGGTATTTCTTCTTTCACTCCACACCTTGCACTTGATTCTTCACACACAACCATAGAATCACCATGGTTGTGGGATGAATGCAATGAAGCTAAATGGTCAAGAGTTTCTGCCAAAGTAGACATGTCTTGCTCTTGCTTCTTTTGGAACTCTTGTTGTTCTTGAATGAGCATGAAAAGTGCTTCTTGTGTGGCTTGATCCATATATGTAGATGAAAATTGAGATGATGAAGGTTGACAATCAAACTCATGAGGGTGAGGGTTTTGGTTTTGTATGTAGTGAGGTGTTGGTGTATAGAATTGGTGACTAGAAAGGAAAGTGTTTGGGTTCCATTGGGGTGCATGGTGGTGATGGTGTGAAAAAGGCATAAAGAAAATATAAATAAGACGTATTAACAAAAGCAAACAAACAACAAAAAAGTACTATTTACACTATTAACATATTCACAACAACCAAAAACATAACACCAATTTCATTCCCCAGCAACGGCGCCAAATTTGAAGTACGACCAAGAGCATAGGTTTGGATTTTCACATTAAAAAGAGAATTGACGTTGCAAGTATAGTCCAAACCCAACAATTGATCATCAATCAAATGTTATCACAATTCAAACCAAATATAAACTGAGATTATTTAGACTCTCGGATCGTCTTCCCTAGGATGCAATTGGAAGTGCTACGCTTTCGGTTGTGAGGAAAAAGGGTTTTGAATCAAAGAACGAAATATTAAAAGAACTAAGAAATCAAAGAACTAAGGAATGATCAAAATTGGATTTAATGCAAGTAAAGAGAAGGTAAGATCAAAACTTGTGAAAAATGCTATAAATGCAATAAAGAGTCTTGACTTGGGAATAAGAGGATCCAAGGAATCCTATCATTTCTATGACCACAACTATGATAATTATGATGAGTCTATCTCGCCTAGTTAACCCCTAACATCGAGGAGTAAATCAAGCAAGCATAATTGACCTTGATCGATAAGTCCTAATTAACTTACCAAACTAGTTGATAAAAAGCTAGCTTCAATGGAAATAAGAGTCAACTAACTACCCAAGAATTACCACTAAATATTGGACATCATGACTCTAGTATCCTAGGAACTCAATTCCCAAGCTAAGGTGTGAAAATCTACTCAAAACTCAAAGTTGGCATTTTCACAAACACCTTGTGTGCATAAAACCAAAACATAAGAATTTGCAAAGAAAAATAGAAAACGATAACCAACTATTCATAAAACCAAATATAAGCAAGCAATCAAACATAAAGAGAGCGTAAAGCATTAAATTCATCAATCAAAACTTCAAAAAACTCAAAATTGCAAATATGAACAAAGTAACTTGAACCAAAAGGAAATAAAAGTAAAAGTGGTATAATTAAAGAGGAAATTGAGAGTACTTACAATTGAAGAAGCAAAAATCCAAAATTAAAGCTTTCTATAAAATGCTACAATGGGAATTGATAAACCCTAAGAAAGCAATACTACACTACTCCTACTCATATTGAAGCTTCCTAACTAAGAAAAACTAAAACTAAACCTAATAATAATGCATGACTTCATATGTGTTGAATTCCCTTCATATAGCATCCAAATTTAGCCTTTAGAAATCGCGCAGCACGTGTTTCATTAATGAAGTCACGTGCAGAGACCTGTGCGTATGCACAGATGTGTGCGTACATACACTTGGCTGAATGTTCTTCTGTGTGTACGCACAGGTACTTGTGCGCACGCACACACGCAAATTCCTTGTTATGCATACGCACGAGTACTTGTGCGCATGCACACTTCGCTGTGTGTGCTTTTTCTTGTTTTCTTCATGTGCTCTCCCTTCTACATGCCTTCTTCCACTTTTGCTTAGCCAATCTTGCCAAAATGACCTGAAATCACTCACAAAACATATCACGGCATCGAATGGCATAAAAGTGGAATTAAATTACTCAATTTAAGCACAAAAGCACATGTTTTCTTGGGGCACGCCTTGTTGAGATCAAAATAGTCCACGCACATTCTCCACTTCCCATTTGCTTTCTTGACCAAGACTACGTTGGACAACCAGGTCGAGTAGTCCAATTCTCGGATGAACCCAGCTTCTAGCAGGTTGGCCGTTTTCCTGGCCACCTCGTCAGCTCTTTCCTGGCCATTTTTCTTCTTCTCTGTGCCACCGGCTTGGCTTCTGCTCTCACAGCTAGGTGGTGTGACATGAACTGGAGGTTGATCCCGGGCATGTCGGCCGGCGTCCAGGCGAATAGATCACCGTTAGTTCTGATCATTTCTTCCAAAGGCTCTTTCAAGTTATGGGGGAGGTTTCTATTCAGGAAGGTGAACTTTTCCTCCAAATCGCCAACCCTGAACTTCTCGAGGTCCCCTTCGGGTTCTGGCCTGGGCTTGTCGTCGACCTTGGCGTCCAGGTCGGCTAAGAAGACCCCGGATGCCTCTTTGGATTTTTTTCTTAGGGAGAGACTGGCGTTGTCACACTGGTGCACGAATTGTGAGTCACACTTTTCACAACGCGTACCACTAACCAGCAAGTGCACTGGGTCGTCCAAGTAATACCTTACGTGAGTAAGGGTCGAATCCCACGGAGATTGTTGGTTTGAAGCAATCTATGGTTATCTTGTAAATCTTAGTCAAGAAGTCAATTATGTTTATCAGTTGAATTGTGAATAACCAAGAGAGCATAAATTAAAGATTACTTGTTGTGCAGTAATGGAGAATATGTTGGAGTTTTGGAGATGCTTTGTCCTCTGAATCTCTGCTTTCCTCTGTCTTCTGATTCACGCACGCACGTCCTCCTATGGCAAGCTGTGTGTTGGTGGATCACCGTTGTCAATGGCTACCTTCCATCCTTCCAGTGAAAACTACGCTCACGCGCTCTGTCACAGCACGGCTAATCACCGGTTGGTTCTCGATCCGGTTGGAATAGGATTTACTATCCTTTTGCATCTGTCACTAACGCCCAGCCTTCAGGAGTTTGAAGCTCGTCACAGTCATTCAATCCTTGAATCCTACTTGGAATACCACAGACAAGGTTTAGACTTTCCGGATTCTCATGAATGCCGCCATCAGTTCTAGCTTATACCACGGAGATTCTGATTAAGAGATCTCAGAGATACTCATTTAATCGGATATAGAATGGAGGTGGTTGTCAGGCACACGTTCATGGTTTGAGGAAGGTGATGAATGTCACTGATCATCACCTTCATCACAGTTAAGCATGAATGAACATCTTAGATAGGAACAAGCGTGTTTGAATAGAAAACAGAAATACTTGCATTAATTCATCGAGACACAGCAGAGCTCCTCACCCCCAACAATGGGGTTTAGAGACTCATGCCGTCAGAGAATACAAAGTTTAGATCTGAAATGTCATGAGATACAAAATAAGTCTCTAAAAGTTGTTTAAATACTAAACTAGTAGCCTAGGTTTACAAAAATTGGATAAACTATGATGGATGATGCAGAGATCCACTTCGGGGGCCCACTTGGTGTGTGCTGGGGCCCACTTGGTGTGTGCTGGGCTGAGACTTAAGCAATTCACGTGCAGAGGCCATTTGTGGAGTTGAACGCCAGTTTTTATGCCAGTTTGGGCGTTCAACTCCAGCTTTTGATCCTTTTCTGGCGCTGGACGCCAGAATTGGGCAGAGGACTGGCGTTGAACGCCAGTTTACGTCATCTATCCTTGTGCAAAGTATGGACTATTATATATTTCTGGAAAGTCCTGGATGTCTACTTTCCAACGCAATTGGAAGCACGCCATTTCGAGTTCTGTAGCTCCAGAAAATCCACTTTGAGTGCAGGGAGGTCAGAATCCAACAGCATCAGCAGTCCTTTTTCAGCCTGAATCAGATTTTTGCTCAACTCCTTCAATTTCAGCCAGAAAAATACCTGAAATTACAGAAAAATACACAACTCATAGTAAAGTCCAGAAATATGAATTTTTCCTTAAAACTAATAAAAATAGACTAAAAACTAACTAAAACATACTCTAAACTATATGAAATTATCCCCAAAAAGCTTATAAAATATCCGCTCATCACAACACCAAACTTAAACTGTTGCTTGTCCTCAAGCAACTAGACAAATAAAATAGAAGACTAATAGGTTGAGAAGCAATAATATCTCAGAGCTTTTTGCATGAAGCTCAGATTCTAATTAGATGAGCGGGGCTAGTAGCTTTTTGCTTCCGAACAGTTTTGGCATCTCACTTTATCCATTGAAGCTCAGAGTGATTGGCATCTATAGGAACTCAGAATTCAGATAGTGCTATTGATTCTCCTAGTTCAGTGTGATAATTCTTGAACACAGCTTCTTTATGAGTCTTGGCTGTGGCCCTAAGCACTTTGTTTTCCAGTATTACCACCGGATACATAAATGCCACAGACACATAACTGGGTGAACCTTTTCAGATTGTGACTCAGCTTTGCTAAAGTCCCCAATTAGAGGTGTCCAGAGTTCTTAAGCACACTCTTCTTTTTTCTTTGGACCTTGACTTTAACCGCTCAGTCTCAAGTTTTCACTTGACACCTTCACGCCACAAGCACATGGTTAGGGACAGCTTGGTTTAGCCGCTTAGACCAGGATTTTATTCCTTTAGGCCCTCCTATCCACTGATGCTCAAAGTCTTGGGATCCTTTTTATTTGCCCTTGCCTTTTGGTTTTAAGGGTTATTGGCTGTTTGCTCTTGCCTCTTGGTTTTAAGAGCTTTTGGCTTTTTCTGCTTGTTTTTTCTTTTTCTTTCTATTTTTTACAAGTTTTTTTTTCTGCAAGCTTTGTTCTTTGCTGCTTTTTCTTGCTTCAAGAATCATTTTTTTATGATTTTTCAAATTATCAATAACATGTCTCATGTTCATCATTCTTTCAAGAGCCAACATATTTAACAGTCTTAAACAACAAATTCAAAAGACATATGCACTGTTCAAGCATTCATTCAGAAGACAGAAAGCGTTGCCACCACATGTTACTAATTAGAATTTTTCTTATTAAAAACTCGAAATTTTATTGCCTCTTATTCAAAAGATCTACTATTTTATTCATGTTTGCTGATGATGAGAAAAATAGACTATAACTTAATTGGGGATAAAATCAAACTAGACACTAATTACTGCTAATGATCATGTAATGAAGACACAAACATAGATAAGCACTTAACATAGAGAAAACGAAAAACAGAGAAAGTAAGAACAAGGAACGAGTCCACCTTAGTGATGATGGCATTTCCTTCTTGAGGCACCAATGATGTTCTTGAGCTCTTTTATGTCTCTTCCTTGCCTTTGTGGCTTGATTCCTAGTGATTTTTGGTATTTCTATCCTCAGTTGCTTCCAATAATTATGTGGAGGGAAGTGCATCCCCTGAGGTATCTCTTGATTTGCAGCCACATGTTCTACCACTGAGCTATAGATCCTTCACATAATTGTGATGTCCACACCAAACTTAGAATGTTGCTCGCCCTCGAGCAAAAGAAGAGGGAATAGATGAAGAAGAAGATGTGGAAATAAAAAACTAGGATTATGAGGAGGGAAGGTGGGGATCCTGTGGGGTCCATAGATCTTGAAATGATCCTGTGAGGTCCACAGATCTTGAGGTGTCAAGGCATTTACATCCCTGCACCAATTTGGGCATGCAAAATGCCCTTGCACACAACTTTGGGCGTTCAGCGCCAAGTTGGTGCCCATTTTGGGCGTTCAACGCCCCTTTGCTGCCATTTCTGGCGTTGAACGCCAGAACCATGCTTGTTCTGGGCGTTCAGCGCCAGGATGCTCCCATTCTGGGTGTTCAGCGCCAGAACTATGCTCTGTTCTGGCGTTTGAACGCCAGACAGATGCTCCTCCGGGGTGTGATTTTTCTTCTGCTGTTTTTGATTCCGTTTTTGATTTTTTTTTTTTGTTTATTTTGTGACTCCACATGATCATGAACCTAAGAAAACATGAAAAAAAATAAAAATAAGGATTAGATAAACATTGGGTTGCCTCCCAACAAGCGCTTCTTTAACGTCCTTAGCTGGACCTTGCTGCGCTTTTAATCTAGCTTCAGCCTTGAGCATTCTTGCTCAATGTTGCCTTCTAGATAATGCTTGATTCTCTGTCCATTGACAATGAACTTCTTATCAGAATCAATATCTTGAAGCTCCACGTAACCATATGGTGATACACTTGTAATCACGTATGGTCCCCTCCACTGGGATTTCAGTTTCCCGGGGAATAGCCTGAGTCTAGAGTTAAACAACAGAACCTTCTGTCCTGGTTCAAAGATTCTAGATGACAGCTTTCTGTCATGCCACTTTTTTTATTTTTCTTTATATAGGTTGGCATTTTCGAAAGCTGTGAATCTGAACTCCTCTAGCTCATTTAGCTGGAGCAATCTTTTTTCTCCTGCTAATTTGGCATCAAAGTTTAGGAATCTGGTTGCCCAGTAGGCCTTATGTTCCAGTTCCACGGGCAGGTGACATGCCTTACCATACACCAGTTGGTATGGAGAGGTCCCTATAGGGGTCTTGAATGCTGTTCTGTAAGCCCACAGAGCATCATCCAAGCTCCTTGCCCAATCCTTTCTACGGGTATTTACTGTCCGTTCCAGGATTCTCTTTAATTCTCTGTTAGAGACTTCAGCCTGCCCATTGGTTTGTGGATGATATGGAGTGGCCACCTTGTGGCGAATTCCATACCGAACCATGGCAGAGTAAAGCTGTTTATTGCAGAAGTGAGTGCCCCCATCACTGATTAGTACTCTAGGGACACCAAACCTGCTAAAAATATGTTTCTGGAGGAACTTCAGCACTGTTTTAGTATCATTGGTGGGTGTGGCAATAGCCTCAACCCATTTTGATACATAGTCAACTGCCACCAGAATATAAGTGTTTGAGTATGATGATGGGAAAGGTCCCATGAAGTCAATTCCCCATACGTCAAACAACTCAATTTCCAAGATTCCTTGTTGAGGCATGGCGTAACCATGAGGCAGATTACCAGCTCTTTGGCAACTGTCACAATTACGTACAAACTCTCGGGAATCTTTATAGAGTGTGGGCCAATAGAAGCCACATTGGAGGACCTTGGTGGCTGTTCGCTCACCTCCGAAATGGCCTCCATATTGAGATCCGTGGCAATGCCACAGGATCCTCTGTGCTTCTTCTCTAGGCACACACCTACGGATAATTCCGTCTGCACATCTCTTAAAGAGATAAGGTTCATCCCACAAGTAGTACTTTGCATCAGTAATTAATTTCTTCTTTTGTATCCTGTTGTACTCCTTGGGTATGAACCTTGCAGCTTTATAGTTTGCAATATCGGCAAACCATGGTGCTTCCTGAATGGCGAATAAATGCTCATCAGGGAACGTCTCAGAGATCTCAAGAAAGGGGAGGGACGTCCCTTCCACTGGCTCTATCCGGGACAGATGATCAGCCACTTGGTTCTCTGTCCCTTTTCTGTCTCTTATTTCTATATCAAACTCTTGCAGAAGCAATACCCATCTGATGAGCCTGGGTTTTGAATCCTGCTTTGTGAGTAGATATTTAAGAGCAGCATGGTCAGTATACACAATCACTTTTGATCCTACTAAGTATGATCTGAACTTGTCAATGGCGTAAACCACTGCAAGTAGTTCTTTTTCTGTGGTTGTGTAATTTTTCTGGGCATCATTTAGAACGCGACTGGCATAATAAATGACATGCAGAAGCTTGTCATGCCTCTGTCCCAATACTGCACCAATGGCATGATCACTGGCATCACACATTAACTCAAATGGCAATGTCCAGTCTGGTGCAGAAATGACTGGTGCTGTGACCAGCTTAGCTTTCAGCGTTTCAAACGCCTGCAGGCATGCTGTGTCAAACACAAATGGCGTGTTAGCAGCTAGCAGATTGCTTAGAGGTTTTGCGATTTTTGAAAAATCCTTTATAAACCTCCTATAGAATCCTGCATGCCCCAGAAAGCTTCTGATTGCCTTAACATTGGCAGGTGGTGGTAATTTTTCAATTACCTCTATTTTTGCTTGATCTACCTCTATTCCCTTGTTTGAGATTTTATGCCCAAGAACAATTCCTTCAGTCACCATGAAGTGACACTTTTCCCAGTTTAAAACTAGGTTGGTTTCTTGGCATCTTTTCAGAACAAGTTTCAGGTAATCAAGATAGGAGCTGAATGAGTCTCCATATACTGAGAAGTCATCCATGAAGACTTCCAGAAATTTTTCCACCATGTCAGAGAAAATAGAGAGCATGCATCTCTGGAAGGTTGCAGGCGCATTACATAGCCCAAATGGCATCCTTCTATAAGCAAACACTCCAGATGGACATGTGAATGCTGTTTTCTCTTGATCCTGGGGATCCACTGCAATCTGGTTATAGCCTGAATAGCCATCCAAAAAGCAGTAATAATCATGACCTGCTAGTCTCTCTAGCATCTGGTCTATGAATGGTAAAGGAAAATGATCCTTTCTGGTGGCTGTATTGAGCCTTCTGTAGTTAATACACATGCGCCACCCTGTAACTGTTCTTGTGGGAACCAGTTCATTTTTTTCATTATGAATCACTGTCATGCCTCCCTTTTTTGGGATGACTTGAACAGGGCTCACCCAGGGGCTATCGGAAATAGGATAAATAATCCCAGCCTCTAGTAACTTGGTGACCTCTTTCTGCACCACTTCCTTCATGGCTGGATTTAGCCGCCTCTGTGGTTGAACCACTGGTTTGGCATTATCCTCCAATAGGATTTTGTGCATGCATCTAGCTGGGCTTATGCCCTTAAGGTCACCTATGGACCACCCAAGAGCTGTCTTGTGTGTCCTTAGCACTTGAATAAGTGCTTCCTCTTCCTGTGAATTTAAAGCAGAGCTTATGATCACTGGAAAAGTGTCACCTTCTCCCAGAAATGCATATTTCAAGGATGGTGGTAGTGGCTTGAGCTCGGGTTTAGGAGGTTTTTCCTCTTTCAGAAGAAAGTTCAGAGGCTCTTTCATGTCCTCTGAATCCTCCAAATCAGGCTGAACATCTTTAAAGATGTCTTCCAACTCTGATTCGAGACTCTCAGCCATGTTGATCTCTTCTACCAAAGAGTCAATGAGATCAACTTTCATGCAGTCTGTTGATGTGTCTGGATGCTGCATGGCTTTGACAGCGTTCAACTTAAACTCATCATCATTGACTCTCAGGGTTATTTCCCCCTGTTGGACATCAATGAGGGATCGTCCAGTTGCTAGGAAGGGTCTTCCTAGAATGAGAGTAGCACTCTTGTGCTCCTCCATTTCCAGCACAACAAAGTCAGTGGGAAAGGCGAATGGCCCAACTCTGACAATCATGTCCTCAATCACGCCTGATGGGTATTTAGTGGAACCATCAGCAAGTTGGAGACATATCCGGGTTGGTTTAACTTCTTCAGTTAAGCCAAGCTTCCTGATAGTGGATGCAGGTATCAGGTTGATGCTTGCCCCAAGATCGCATAAAGCTGTCTTGGTGCAATCACCTTCTAATATGCATGGTATCAGAAAACTCCCAGGGTCTTTAAGCTTTTCAGGAAAGCTTTTCAGAATGACTGCACTGCATTCTTCAGTGAGGAGAACTCTTTCTGTTTCTCTCCACTCCTTTTTATGACTCAAGATCTCTTTCATGAACTTAGCATAAGAAGGTATTTGCTCAAGTGCCTCTGCAAATGGAATCTTTATTTCAAGAGTCCTTAGATAATCTGCAAAGCGAGCAAATTGCTTATCCTGCTCCTCTTTCCGGAGTTTTTGAGGATAAGGTATCTTGGCTTTATATTCCTCAACCTTAGTGGTTAAAGAAGCCTTTTTAGAGGGGTTGTTATCAGCACTTGTGTGTGTCTGATCCCTCACTGGCAATTGAGTGCCAGAGTCAGAAGCTGGAGTGACGTTAGACGCCAACTCACTGTCTGTTCCTGGCGCCTGAACGCCAGAAATGTACCCATTTTGGGCGTTCAACGCTGGATTCTGCCCCATTTGGGCGTTCAATGCCAGATTCTTGCCCATTTCTGGCGTTGAACGCCAATCCTGCCTTGTTTCTGGCGCTGAACGCCAGTTTTGGGCATGGTCTGGGCGTTCAGCGCCAGCCTTCCACCCATTTTCTGGCGTTTTAGTGCCAGAATTATTTTTTCCTGGGCTCTTACTGTCCTCAGGTGAATCTTTGGTGGGTTGCTCATTTCTTGAATTTTTGATGCCTTGAGGTGGGGTATTTAATGTTTTCCCACTTCTTAATTGAACTGCTTGGCATTCTTCTGCTAATTGCCTTGATAGCTACTGCTTTGTTTGCTTAAACTGTTCGTCCATATGTATATTAGCTATCCTTGTCTCCTGTAGCCTGTCCTTGAATTCAGCTAGCTGCTTTGTTAAAAATCCAATTGCTGATTGAATTCAGCAGCTTGTTTTACAGTACTGAATTCAGCAGTTACTGTTTTAACCTCTTCATTCATGGAAGGGTTGCTGCTTAGATACAGATGCTGATTCCTGGCAACTGTATCAATGAGCTCTTGAGCCTCTTCAATTGTCTTTCTCATATGGATAGATCCACCAGCTGAGTAATCTAGAGACATCTGAGCTCCTTCTGCAAGCCCATAGTAGAAGATGTCTAACTGAACCCACTCTGAAAACATTTCAGAGGGGCATTTTCGTAGCATCTCTCTGTATCTCTCCCAGGCATCATAAAGAGATTCATTATCTCCTTGTTTAAAGCCTTGGATGTCCAGCCTTAGCTGTGTCATCCTTTTTGGAGGAAAATACTGATTCAGAAATTTTTCTGTCAGCTGTTTCCATGTTCTTATGCTGGCCTTAGGTTGGTTATTTAACCACCTCTTAGCTTGATCTTTTACAGCAAATGGAAACAGTAATAGTCTGTAGACATCCTGATCTATTTCCTTATCATGTACTGTGTCAGCAATTTGTAAAAATTGTGCCAGAAACTCTGTAGGTTCTTCTTGTGGAAGACCGGAATACTGGCAACTTTGCTGCACCATGATAATGAGCTGAGGATTCAACTCAAAGCTACTAACTCCAATGGAGGGTATGCATATGCTACTCCCATATGAAGCAGTAGAGGGGTTAGAATATGACCCCAGAGTCCTCCTGGACTGTTCATTTCCACTTATGTCCATGATGGATATATGGATATAACTTGGACTGATTTATCTTTTTATTTATTTTATTTTATAAGAAGTAAATACTTAAATAAAATAAAATAACTAAAAAGAATTTGAATTTTGAAATTAAAATTTTTTTTTTCGTAAAAGAAAATAAAAATTAATTAGTTAAAAAAAGAAATTTTTGAAAAAGAGGGAAGATATTTTCGAAAATTAGAGAGAGAGAGAGTTAGTTAGGTAGTTTTGAAAAAGTTAAGAAACAAACAAAAAGTTAGTTGGTTAGTTGAAACAAATTTTGAAAAGATAAGAAGTTAGGAAGTTAGAAGAGATATTTTGAAAAGATATTTTTGAATTTAGTGAGGAGAGAGAAAAACAATAAGATAGTACAAGATTTAAAATTTTTAGATCTAATGCTCCTTGTTTTTTGAAAATTTTGGAGGGAAAACACCAAGGAACACCAAACTTAAAAATTTTAAGATCAAGACACAAGGAAACTCAAGAACACTTTGAAGACTCACAAGAACACAAGAACATGAAGGAAGAACACCAAACTTAAAATTTTTAGAAAACCAAATCAAAATTTTCGAAAACCAAAGGGAAATCAACAAGAAAACACTAAACTTAAAGTTTGGCACAAGATTTAATAGAAAAAATATTTTTGAAAAAGAAGGTTTTGAAAAGAGTATAAAAGATTCTAACCCAATTACCAAGAACACAGATTAATGCTCTAGCCAAATGAGTTATGGAATTTTCGAAAATTTTAAGAAAGATTATTTTTGAAAACACCAAACTTAAAGTTTGGCACAGGATTTAACAGAAAAATTATTTCTTTGAAAAAGGTTTTAAAAAATTATGATAGCCAATTACCATGAACATAAACACCACGTTCTAATTAACTGAGCTATAAATTTAAAGTGTTTTAACAAGGGATAAATAATAAAAGACTCTAAACCAAAAAGAGAAAATTTTTCCTAATCTAAGCAACAAAATAAACCGTTAGTTGTCCAAACACGAACAATCCCCGGCAACGGCGCCAAAAACTTGGTGCACGAATTGTGAGTCACACTTTTCACAACGCGTACCACTAACCAGCAAGTGCACTGGGTCGTCCAAGTAATACCTTACGTGAGTAAGGGTCGAATCCCACGGAGATTGTTGGTTTGAAGCAATCTATGGTTATCTTGTAAATCTTAGTCAGGAAGTCAATTATGTTTATCAGTTGAATTGTGAATAACCAAGAGAGCATAAATTAAAGATTACTTGTTGTGCAGTAATGGAGAATATGTTGGAGTTTTGGAGATGCTTTGTCCTCTGAATCTCTGCTTTCCTCTGTCTTCTGATTCACGCACGCACGTCCTCCTATGGCAAGCTGTGTGTTGGTGGATCACCGTTGTCAATGGCTACCTTCCATCCTTCCAGTGAAAACTACGCTCACGCGCTCTGTCACAGCACGGCTAATCACCGGTTGGTTCTCGATCCGGTTGGAATAGGATTTACTATCCTTTTGCATCTGTCACTAACGCCCAGCCTTCAGGAGTTTGAAGCTCATCACAGTCATTCAATCCTTGAATCCTACTCGGAATACCACAGACAAGGTTTAGACTTTCCGGATTCCCATGAATGCCGCCATCAGTTCTAGCTTATACCACGGAGATTCTTATTAAGAGATCTCAGAGATACTCATTTAATCGGATATAGAACGGAGGTGGTTTTCAGGCACACGTTCATGGTTTGAGGAAGGTGATGAATGTCACTGATCATCACCTTCATCACAGTTAAGCGCGAATGAACATCTTAGATAGGAACAAGCGTGTTTGAATAGAAAACAGAAATACTTGCATTAATTCATCGAGACACAGCAGAGCTCCTCACCCCCAACAATGGGGTTTAGAGACTCATGCCGTCAGAGAATACAAAGTTTAGATCTGAAATGTCATGAGATACAAAATAAGTCTCTAAAAGTTGTTTAAATACTAAACTAGTAGCCTAGGTTTACAAAAATTGGATAAACTATGATGGATGATGCAGAGATCCACTTCGGGGGCCCACTTGGTGTGTGCTGGGGCCCACTTGGTGTGTGCTGGGCTGAGACTTAAGCAATTCACGTGCAGAGGCCATTTGTGGAGTTGAACGCCAGTTTTTATGCCAGTTTGGGCGTTCAACTCCAGCTTTTGATCCTTTTCTGGCGCTGGACGCCAGAATTGGGCAGAGGACTGGCGTTGAACGCCAGTTTACATCCTTTATCCTTATGCAAAGTATGGACTATTATATATTGATGGAAAGCCCTGGATGTCTACTTTCCAACGCAATTGGAAGCACGCCATTTCGAGTTTTGTAGCTCCAGAAAATCCACTTTGAGTGCAGGGAGGTCAGAATCCAACAGCATCAGCAGTCCTTTTTCAGCCTGAATCAGATTTTTGCTCAACTCCTTCAATTTCAGCCAGAAAAATACCTGAAATTACAGAAAAACACACAACTCATAGTAAAGTCCAGAAATATGAATTTTTCCTAAAAACTAATAAAAATAGACTAAAAACTAACTAAAACATACTCTAAACTATATGAAATTATCCCCAAAAAGCGTATAAAATATCCGCTCATCACACACGATTGCCATTTCCAAATCTCCCCTGATGGATCCAACTGACCCATCGCCATCAACAAACTTCATCATCAATAGCTTTGTACAAATCACTGCTCCGAACTCATTGATAATTTTTCTTTCCAAGATGAGGTTGTAGGCCGTGGAGTCTCTTAAGACCATGAACTCCGCCATTACCGACCTCTTCCCTCGTCCTCCTCCTATGGATACCGGCAGGGAGACTATCCCATTAGGTTTGATAAAGTTATCATCTAAGCCGACTACGCCGTGTTGGTAGGTCTTCAGGACGGTGTCTCGGAGGCCCAAGGCATCAAACACATTGCAAAATATGATATTCGAATCAACTCCAGTGTCTACTAGAATTCACTTTACTAGGCCGGTTCCAACTCTAGCTGTGATCACCATGGGAGGGTTCTCCGGCAAATCGTCAAACCATTGGTCCTCGGGCTCGAATGATATTGATGGTATCCTCCTGGAGGGAAGCACGGAGCTAGATGATGACACAGCTTAGACTTTGGCGTCTTTTCTGCTTGCCGACTTCGACCTGGGGGGAACATCTCTTCCTACTACAACGTTTACAATAGTGAGGCCGCACTCATTGTCCTCCTCAGGTTCCTGTCTCTACCTCACAAAGCGGCTCTTGTCGTCGCCAGAGTGGTCACGATCGCGCCTCCTTGGCTCTCTTATGAGGTGTGAAAATTTAGCCAGCTTACCTTCCAAGATCTACTACTCCAGAGCATCTTTCAAATCAAAACAATCTTGGTTCTTGTGGCTGAAGCCCTTGTGGTAGTCGCAATAGAGGTTTTTGTTCCCTCAAGTTCTATCCTTGAGTTGTTGGGGCTTCGATAGGATGCCCTTGTCGGCTATTTGCTGGTAGACCTCGACGATCAGGGCTGTCAGGGGAGTGTAGTTTGTAAACTTCCCTACCTGAAAAAACGGCTTGAAAGCTTTAGCTGGCCCTCCGTCCTTGGAGTGTTTCGTAGTCCTTTCCCCGTTACCGGGATGACGAGCAGAGTTATAGGCGGGCTGCCCCTTGTTGGCTGCCACGACTTGGCTAACCTCTTCGTCATTGATATACTCCCTAGCCACATTTTGGATTTCTTGCATCGTCCACACGGGCTTGGTGGTGAGGTGCTTCCTGAAATCCTCGTTCAGCAACCCGTTCGTCAAGCGTAAACTGGCCACCGAGTCCGTCAGGTCGTCAATCTCCAAGCATTCATCATTGAACCTATCCAGGTACCTTCTGGTCGGTTCCCCACGTCTCTGCGTTACCCATAGCAAGTTGATCGGGTGCTTTGATTTGGCAATGCCCGTGGTGAACTGTGCCAGGAAGGCGTGACTGATGTCCGCAAAGCTTGTTACGGAGCCCTGGGGAGAACATTGAACCAACGAATTGCCGGTCCCACTAAGGTCATGGGAAAGGCGCGACACCTTACTTCATCACCCACCCCTTCCAGGTTCATCTTGGCCTCGAAGGCCGTCAGGTGTTCTTGGGGGTCTTGGGTCCCATCATACCTCATATCCGTTGTCTTATTGAAGTGCTTCGGTAGCCGTACTTCGAGGATGGAGTGATGGAAAGAGGTTTCCCCCATGATTACAGGGTGTTGCCTTTTCCTTGGTCTTTCTCTGCTGTCTTCTCGGTTTTTCTCCACGCTATGCCTTGTTGGAGGTCGGGTGTAAATGATGGGATCTTGCCGTCTTCTTGGCAACTCCTTGCTTTCGCCTTGGCTTTCTGATTCTGACTGGGGGTCGGAGTGCATCTGGAGTGGTCCCTTCGGGGGCTTCTCCCTCTAGCTTCCCTCCCTCGGGGAGACCGGGAACGATCTTGCCCCGGATCTTGGCGGTGGCGCTCTCTGCTTGCTACCTTCCGCTCCAGATTTTGCACTCTGTGACACAGCTCTTGTATTATCCTGGCGTTGTCGCTCCCCGTCCCTCCAAAGGGACACCTTTCCTGGGAGCGCGAGGGTAGGTCAGGTCGCAACAGGGGGGACCTTGTGCGTTCTCGAGAGGAAGCCACAGAGGTCACCCTGCCGGTTCGGGGAACCATTTCCTCCCCACATGGTTCGCCTCCGTCGTCTGCCTCCACAGGTCCCAACAGAAAGTCCATTTTGGCCATTCCCCACAGATGGTGCCAATGTTCGGTTCTGCAGGTTCCGGACGGGTTGGTGGAGCTCTGGAGATGGAATGGTAGGAACCAGCCTTGGTCTGGGTCTAGGAGAAAAGGGCAGAGACTTCACGACCTCCTGAGCTGTTGCGATGTGAAGGAGGGGGCGACACCTGCAATGACACTCCGATAATCAAGTCAGAAATGGTGCAGATGGTGGTGAGAGAATAAAGGAGGTAGTGACCTACCGTGGGGAAGGGGTAGGGCCCTCCCCATATATACCCTGTCAGTGGGGTGGGTCCCGCGAGGACAGACCCACCTTCCTGAAAGTTTCCTTGCTCCAGCTGTCAGGTAGCTGGCTTCCTGGAGGAGAGGTGTCCGGGTCAGGGTCCGAACGTCTGACGCCCAGCAGACCGGCCGCTCGAGTCGGGTAGGATCGTACGTCGGGTCGGACTAGGCGGAGTGCCAGCTGGGCTGGGCCATAACAAAAATAAATTAAACTACGTATATATTTATATACAAATACATTGATAGCTGATTTTAGTTTAATGTACAAATAGTAGTTTTGAAAAAAATAAAATATCCTTAACCTCTTAAGTTATCATATTACACTCATAATTTGAGTTTTATAAAAACTACATACCACCCCTCTATTTGATTAATATAAATTAACAAATGTGTCAAGTATATTGGTGTTCTAATAATTTTAATTATTGATTTTGATTATAAAAAATATATATTAATTAAAATTAATAATTAAAATTATTAAAATATTAATATTTAAGATATATTTAAAAAAAATTTAAATTATAAACTCATGTTTCTTTTATTTGTCAATAAATAGAAAAATAAATTACGGAAATTCAATTTTAACCCTTAAAATATCTCTATACATAAATATATTTGTAAGATTATTAATAATGATTTTACTACTTGATGTCAAAGAGTATAAAAAGTATATAAAAGGCGTGGATTCTTTAAATATTTATCATATGAAATAAAGTTTTACTTTTTAACATATTTCTCTTTCAAAACTTTTTTTTTATAATTATAAAGTGTGTTTACAAGCTAATATTTTATGAGTGAACGTAAATCACTCCAAAATTCGAACACTCTGCAGATATTATTAGTATATTAAATTATTAAAAGACATTAACTTGCCTATTTTAGCTTGGTGTCTATTAATCTATTTTTATTTATTCAAAATGATAACTATATTTTGATTTATTTTTTAAATAAATAATTTACCATTAAATTTCATTCATATATTAGGATAAAATAAATTATTAAAATAATATCAAAAGTTCACACTATTAATAAAAATAATATTAAAAAATATAAAAAATAATTAATATTTTAAAAAATTTAAAAATATAACAAAAATAACATAACAAAATACCATTTTTCAACAAGTGACAAACCACGTGTGCGTCAAATTTTTATGTGAATCTTTAGATAACTATTTAGATACATAAAAAAATCGTAGTAAAATATTTTAAAAAATATTTTTGATTGTTCACAAAAAAATCTAAAAAGTATTTATTTAGCAAAAATTATTAAATTTTAAGAATAATAATGTCTTATTTTAAATTTTTGAATTTTTTAACTTTAAGACCATCTATATTAATAATTGAGAAAGAGTGATATGAGAACAAAAGTATATCAAAATTTATAAACATGATCAAAAGAATTTGATTCTTGTGATTCTTTGACATTTTTTAACCAAAATCTAACGAATTTTTTATTTTAGGTTGAATAACAACTCTCTAATGAGGTTCTAAAATAATTTTGATATATTAAGCACAAAATTCTGGAACTCTATTTATACTTGGCTATTGGTTTCTATTAAACCTTGAAGGCCCAAATAAAATAAAATATTTGATTTTATTTTCATTTAAATTCAAATCAAAAGTAATAATAATTTATTCTATTTAGTATTTATAACAATAAATGGAATCACCTATATAAATTATATAATATGATATAGCTAATATGATTATAATCAATTATATGTATTGCTCATAAATAAATTAGGAAATGAAAATATAATTTTTTAACAATCTCCCACTTGGATTATACATATAGTTTTTCCTCAGATAATCACATCTTACAAACTTTATGCGCACATCTGAATGCTGTTTTTCTGATTATTTTAATAATCTAATTCGACGTCTCATATTTTAGTTATGAAATCACTGCAGCTTTTATCACATTAGTGTCTCGAAAAAACCACGATGATCACTATACTAATACACTCAATGACATAGATCAAATTTGGATGATAAAATTCAAAAAGTATATGAAAGAATGATCTCATGCATGTCTATTTTCAATTGGTCAAACACTCAAAGTTTAATAAACTTTATAAGATCATGAATCAGAATGAAAATAAAATTGAATACTTTATTTTTGCAGAAATATCTATATTCGTAAATTTGCCTAAACTACATGAGCATCCAAATGCATACTCCCACTAAAATAATATATTATAAAATGATATGACACCCATATAAATAGTACCCACATAAAATATCTTGGGTGCTTGTTTCTTGTTAACCAAATATGCATGTATTTATCGAATTTGTGCTAATTTGCTCAATAGACACTTAAACACTCTGAACTCTCTTGTTTAACAATAATTTAAAATGTTAGATTACTAACACATTATCACAAAATAACTCAAATGGTCTTGCAAATATATATCCATAATTTGTGACAAGTGTACTGTAAAATCCGTAAAATTAGTAAATAATTATCCAATAAATTAATTATTAACCCTAAAATTAAAAACTAAAATTTTATAGTTTAATGAGGTAGAGCTAATCAAAATAAAAATTTTGACACTAATTTTAAAGAATTTGTCCCAAAATTGGGCCAAACCGAGCGAACCGAGCCCATATTAGGCCCAAGGCCCAGCCCATTACCACCTAATAAAAATGGTTTCAGCCATCTTCTCTCTCCCTCAAAGGCAATTCACGTTAAACTCAAACGGGGAGAAGAAAAGGGATTTTTCAAACCCTTAGCAGAATTTCAATCTCACTTATCTTTTTATCCGGAGTTCCGATTGACGAGCCGTCAGCGGCCATGCGTTCGTTCTCGGAATTCTCTACAAAACTCACCAAACAATTTGGTAAGAGAATCACGTTTTCTCACCCAGTTCTCCCCTCTTCAATTCGTGAATTTGAGTTTTAGTATTGAGAGATTTTGTGATTTTGATGGTTTATGGATACTCTAATGGTGGAAAATCACCGGATTTTATCTATTTGACTCATGGATAACGGTAAGAAAACTCTAATCCTTGTGAATTGGTGATTTAGTGAGATCAATATTGATTATTGTTATATTGTATGAATTAGATCGTGTATCTTGTTGAATTGGAGTTAAATTGGTGGATATTGTAAGCTTGGAATTAAATACTGGAAGCTGAAAATTCAATTGGTGAGGAGTTGAAGCTTTGGGGCTTGAGGAACGGTGGATAATTGAGGTGTTTCAGGTTTAGGAAGAAATCGGCCAAGGTATGATTTTGATTTCTCATAGTTAATGTTTAATGTCACGTGAATGAACTGAATGAATTATTAATGGATTGTGTATATGGTATATGATGTGTGGTTTAGTTTTTGTAAATAATTTGCGGTTGAAGTTGGTTGGACCCTTGAAGGGTGTTACATTATGGTATCAGAGCAGTTTGTTCTTGTAGAGCTTGAGGGACGGACTGACTATGCTTCTGAGCATACTCTGGTTGTGTGTATATGCTATTTAGGATGCCTGCTTGACACATATAACATAAATGTTCATGAGCATTACCTTTGGAGAATTCAAAACACTAGACTTGAGTTATTAAGACTGATCACCTTAATATCAATTGTTCGGTGCGGTTAGGACGCAAAGGGCATCTCATGGACGCGAGTGAGGTGATACAGTTGATTTTCTCTATTGCTGCTGTGAAAGCTACTGCTGAAGGAATGGAGCACGAAAATTGTGAGGATATTGGGACCGTTAGATTGAGAAGGAGAAGTTGTAGGAGATAAGTCGTTGCGGAGATCGGCTGAAGGTTGAAGTAATTGCAATGACCGAAATTATAGAGCAGTGTGTGACTGGAGAATACCACATTTATTCATAGCCAAAGATAGGGATGAAAACCCAAAACTGAAAATGTCAAACTTAGTATTAGACTTAGAACCAAACCGAATCGTTTCAAGTAGGGTATTGCCGTTAGAGCTTGTAGAGTTTAGTGATACTTTTGGTTGCCGTTGGAGGAATGATCAAGACTCTTAGAGATAAACAAATTAGAGTGTGGTAGTAGAAGCGCATAGATTAGAAAGACCTTAGAGCTACTATGCGTTGAGTTAAAAGGGGGACTATTCTCATGAACTCGCGTGGCGGACGATATTTTCGAGGACAAAAATTTCTGTCAGAGGGGTAGGATGTAAAACTTGCAAAATTAGTAAATAATTAGCCAATAAATTAATTATTAACCAAAAATATTAGAAAATAAAATTTTATAGTTTAATGAGGTAGAGCTAATTAAAATAAAAATTTTGACACTAATTTTAAAAGATTCGATCCAAAATTGGACCGAACAAGTCAAACCAAGTGAACCGGGCCCATATTAGGCCGAAGGCCCAACCCATTACCACCTAATAAAAATAGTTTCAGCCATCTTCTCTCTCCCTCAAAGGCAATTTACGTTAAACTCAAACAGGGAGATGAAAAGGGATTTTCCAAACCCTTGGCAGAATTTCAATCTCACTTATCTTTTTATCCGGAGTTCCGATTGACGAGCCGTCAATAGCCACGCGTTCATATCGGAATTCTCTACAAAAATTATTAAAAAATTTGGTAAGAGAATCATGTTTTCTCACCCAGTTCTTCCTTCTTTAATTTGTGGTTTTTGAATTTTAGTATTGAGCGATTTTGTGATTTTGTGATTTTGATGGTTTAGGGGTACTCTACCGGTGAATAATCACCGGATTTTATCCATTTGACTCCTGGGTAATGGTAAGGAAATCCTAACCCTAGTAAATTGGTGATTTAGTGAGCTCAATATTGATTATTGTGATATTGTATGAATTAGATCGTGTATCTTGTTGAATTGAAGTTAAATTGGTGGATATTGGAAGCTTGGAATTAAATGTTGGGAGCTGAAAATTCAATTCGTGAGGAGTTGAAGCTATGGAGCTTGAGGAATGGTGGATAATTGTGGTGTTTCGGGCTTAGGGAAAAATCGGCCAAGGTATGGTTTTGGTTTCTCGTAGTTAATGTTTAATGTCACGTGAAAACTTAGGCAGAAGACCTTAAGATAAGAATGAACTGAATAAATTATTGAAACAAATAAATATAATTTTCAAAAATCCAGGTTTTTACATCCTACCCCACTTATAGAAATTTTTGTCCTTGAAAATTAGGATATTACACAAAATATTACATAATTTCAACACTTTAATTTTATAAAATACTTTGAAAAATGCAAAAGTCTCAACTCATATCAATACATATACAATTTCAAATAGTTGAGAAAACATGGCATAAAGATGATAGGGAAGAAGTGTGATTGCAAAGCAGAACTTACGAAGTTGGCTTGATATCTCAGGGAAAGCGAATATCTTAGGGAATTCGACCAAACATATTGGTATGCGAAATTGCTACTCGGGTTGTAAATTGTTGTTCAAAATTGATTCCCTGGCAATGGCACCAAAAACGGATGCACAGAACCATGGTCTAAACATATCTTCACAACTTCGCATAACTAACCAGCAAGTGCACTGGGTCGTCCAAGTAATACCTTACGTGAGTAAGGGTCGAATCCCACGGAGATTGTTGGTATGAAGCAAGCTATGGTCACCTTGTAAATCTCAGTCAGGCAGATATAAAATAGTAATGAGGTTTTCGAAATTAATTAATAAAAAGTAAAGATAGAAATACTTATGTAAATCATTGGTGAGAATTTCAGATAAGCGAATGGAGATGCTTTCGTTCCTCTGAACCTCTGCTTTCCTGCTGTCTTCATCCAATCAGTCTTACTCCTTTCCATGGCTGGCTTTATGTGATACATCACCATTGTCAATGGCTACTTTCGGTCTTCTCTCGGGAAAATGATCCAAATGCCCTGTCACGGCACGGCTAATCGTCTGGAGGCATCACCCTTGTTAATGGCTTCATCTTATCCTCTCAGTGAAAATGGTCAACGCACCCTGTCACGGCACGGCTATTCATCTGTCGGTTCTCGATCATGCTGGAATAGGATTTACTATCCTTTTGCGTCTGTCACTAACGCCCAGCAATCGCGAGTTTGGAGCTCATCATAGTCATTCAATCATTGAATCCTACTCGAAATACCACAGACAAGGTTTAGACTTTCCGGATTCTCTTGAATGCCGCCATCATTCTAGCTTACACCACGAAGATTCTGATTAAGAGATCTAAGAGATACTCATTCAATTCTAATGTAGAACGAAAGTGGTTGTCAGACACGCGTTCATAGGGAATGATGATGATTGTCACATTCATCACATTCAGGTTGAAGTGCGAATGAATATCTTAGAAGCGAAATAAAATGAATTGAATAGAAAACAGTAGTACTTTGCACTAATCTTTGAAGAACAGCAGAGCTCCACACTTTAATCTATGGCGTGTAGAAACTCTACCGTTGAAAATACATAAGTGAAAGGTCCAGGCATGGCCGAGATGGCCAGCCCCCTAAAACGTGATCAATAGTCTCCTAAGATGAACAATGGATTAAAACTGAGACCAAAGATGTCTAATATAATAGTAAAAGGTCCTATTTATAATAAACTAGCTACTAGGGTTTACAGAAGTAAGTAATTGATGCATAAATCCACTTCCGGGGCCCACTTGGTGTGTGCTTGGGCTGAGCTTGAGTGTTGCACGTGTAGAGGTCCTTCTTGGAGTTGAACGCCAGCTTTTGTGCCAGTTTGGGCGTTCAACTCTGGTTTTGGCTCCTTTTCTGGCGCTGGACGTCAGATTTGGGCAGAAAGCTGGCGTTGAACGCCAGTTTACGTCATCTATTCTTGGCCAAAGTATGGACTATTATATATTGCTGGAAAGCCTTGGATGTCTACTTTCCAACACAATTGGAAGTGCACCATTTCGAGTGCTGAAGCTCCAGAAAATCCACTTTGAGTGCAGGGAGGTCAGAGTCCAATAGCATCAGCAGTCCTTCTTCAACCTCTGAATCTGATTTCTGCTCAAGTCCCTCAATTTCAGCCAGAAAATACCTGAAATCACAGAAAAACACACAAACTCATAGTAAAGTCCAGAAATGTGAATTCAACATAAAAACTAATGAAAACATCCCTAAAAGTAACTAGATCCTACTAAAAACATACTAAAAACAATGCCAAAAAGCGTATAAATTATCCGCTCATCACATATGCAGTTAAGATCGAATGAAAAATGCATATGAATAAGGAACAGGTTTTGGAGAATAATTAGTTCACTTTTCTAAGAAAGGAACCTCAGACATAACTTTAAGACAAACCATGGAGAAATAGGATACGTAACCAGGCAACCTTGAGACACAACTTCTAACGCTTCAAAAATCCACGATTTGCGTTACCTATTACTTCTATTTTGTCCATGATAACCCATTAGTATTCTCTTATACACAAATCATTAGTATTAAGTTGGCCAGACCTAATACCATGAGAAATGCAATGGTCGACTAACAGCATTAATCAATAGACAGTTATGTATCTAAAACTCAAACTCTTGTCATTAGCACAAGTCCTATTGCAAGACAGACACTCAGAGTATGCAATAAAGCATAGTCAATCCATTCCCAAGGCTCTAACAGGAACGAACTGTTCTGATACCATAATGTAACACCCTAACTTTTAGCATCTTATGATCATACCTAAAGTTTAGGCATTACTTACTCTAAACCTTTTTATTTTATACAATCTTTATTTAATATTGAGCCTTCGCGAATACGAACCAGAACTTTTAATTAAGAAAACGCAGATTCTTTATTTTATATACATAGACGTAGTCAAAGAACCTAAATTACAAGTCCTACCGCTCTAAAAACCAAGAGAATAAACGATGAGAGAAAAATAAATTCTAACAACTCAACTTGTAAGCATGATCTTCTGTGCTCCTGTAACTCCGCACTAAACCTTTGCACTTATAACTAAAAGTGGTGGAAGGGGATAAGAACCGGGGAGTTCTTAGTAGGGTCGGGGTTAGAAGTTAAGCTCGTTTCATTATGTTCTCAGTTAATAACAACAGTCAACAAAGTATAATCCAACTCAGCAATTACAGAACATAGAATCCAATCACAAGCACACATAATCATAGAAATTGCAATCACAAACAAATATGCACAAATAAGAATGATGCATGTCTAGTCCTATACAGGCCATGAGCTCATGTGTCAGTTTGTTTCCCGATTCCCAACACTGGTCCTCAGATAAGCATTTTGTACCGCCGTCCTTATCTTAGCCAACGTCCCCTCCATGAGCGTTACACATCGCCGTCCTTATAGGAGAACCTTCCTTTCTGTCTCTAGTGAGTGTTACGCATCACCGTCCCCACTAGACACTTGGCACTAAGGCCCAAACAGCACTCAATTTCTTTTCAATCTTTGCTCTCTACTCTACTGCGGTAGAGATCCCTTTAATTAATACATTCTTTTCTATTTGCTCTACCATGGCAGACGTTCATTAAAATCTTTCTAGTTCACTACTCTCTTCTCTTCTGTTACAGAGATCCTTTAATGCATCCTTCTCGTCACTGCTCTCTACTTTTCTGTAGCAGAGATCCTTTTACTTAATACATCATTCACTTTTTGTTCTTTTTCTTTTCTTTTCTTTCTCATCTTTTTCTTTTATTTTCTTACTTCTTTTCTTTCTCTCATATTTTCTTTAATCTTTTAATTCTTTATTATAATTCAACTTCACATTCTTTCCTCGTTTTTTCCTAATGTCTTATGAAAAAGAATCATAAAATTATTAAATTAACTGCGTCCTCTAAAGCTTTTAAGAATTATTCTGTTTGCTCTTCTCTAACTTAAATATTCTTAATAAAATGATAACACTAATATAAGTAAGATAATTTAAATGGTAAATAAATAATATTTATAGTTTTTCTTAAAAAAAACCTAGCTTCTAACGCTTTTATTCTTAAACTCTTATTATCTATGTTTTAAATTTTAAACTTTTAAATATTTCATTTTGAACCCAATATTTTTATAAAATTATATTTGAAACTTCACTTATTTCAATTTATAAAAGCAATCCTAAACTTTTATAAAATACCTATTTTTATTCCTGTAATTTATTTATTGCCAAAATACCCGAAAACTTATATAATTACAAATAGTACCTCAATTTTTATATACAAATACAATGTTACCCTTCAAAAATAAAATTTAATTACTAATCTTTATTTTATACTAAAACTGAAACTCTTAACCTTTTTCTCTCAAAAAATTACTTGTATTTTAATCCGTTTTCGAGTTTTTCAGTTACCGATTTTTCACAACTTTTAGTTTAATCTCTTGGCCATCAAAATTTATTAATTTTAATCAATAATTCTCATTCACAACAGCCCCAAAATCATCAAAATAATCCTAGCTGTGCTGTTCTGCACGGCCAAACGGTAATTCACAAACAACAACAATAATTTCACAAAATTTCAGCATAAACTTAATCAAACTCAAACAATAATCAATCAAATCAACATTCACTTATCAAATTTACATTTAATTATTATAAAGTTATCAAACCCTACCTCCGTATGAAATCAAAATACTCGAAGCTCTGGAGAAGCTTTCTGACTGAGCTGCTGAAGAAATAAATGTTTGGAATCGTCTGTACTTTCTAGAACTCTAATTGACCGAACTCAAGAAGAAGAGGAGCTACGTTACTGTCAACTTCTACCGGACAAAAGTAATGTAACATGTAAAGGAGGAGAAAACAAACACTTTTATCGGATTAAATTTTCGATTGGAGTTACGGATCTCAAGAAATCGAAGTCGAAAGTTCAACGGTGCCTTTCTCTCTCTCTTTCTCTGTCTCTCTCTCTTTCTCTGTGAGCCATGTGTGTATGATGATGATTAATGAATATAAAGGAGGAACGTGTCATATATATATATATATGAGTTGAAGCCATGTTGCTTTCTTTCTTTATTATATATATATATATATTATGGATATATAATGACATATATGTATATATAATGTCGGCCAACTCTTTTTCTTCTTCTTTTAAACTTTAATAATAATAACAATTATAAAAATCAATTTAAATTTTTGCCTATTAAAGTAGTTTCTAATAAATAATTCAGACTACTAGAATAAGTCATAATTAAATTAAATTTTAATAATTATAAAATTTTATTTAATTATTTTTTGTAAAATAATTTTTTTAAAATAAAATCTCAATAAATATAATGACATATAAATAATTTATTATTTAATTTTTAAAAATTCAGAGTCTTACTTCCTACCTTATTTATAGGAATTTTTGTCCTGAAAAATTAGGATATTACACAGAACGTTACATAGTTTCAACATTTTAATTTTTTAAAATACCTTATGGAAAAAGCAAAAAGTCTTAACTCATATTGATACATATACAATTTCAAATACTTGGATTTTTACATGGCATAAAGATGATAGGGAAGAAGTGTGATTGCAAAGTAGAAGTTACAAGGTACGCTTGATATCTCAGGGAAAGCGAATATCCCAGGGAATTCAATCAAACATCAGATCGAATGAAAAATACATATGAACAAAGAACAGGATTTGGAGAATATTAGTTCACTTTTTAAGAAAGGAACCTCAAACAAAACTTCAAGACAAACTATGGAGAAATAGGATACGTAACTGGGCAACCCCGAGACACAACTTCTAATGCTTCTAAAATCCACGATTTGCGTTACCTATTACTTCTATTTCGTCCATGATAATCCATTAGTGTTCTCTTATACACAAATCATCAGTATTAAGTTGCCAGACCTAATACCATGAGAAATGCAATGGTCGACTAACAGCATTAATCAATAGACAGTCATGCATTTAAAATTCAAAGTCTTGTCATTAGGACAAGTCCTATTGCATGACAGACACTCAAAGTATGCAATGAAGCATAGTCAATCCATTCCCAAGGCTCTAACAGGAACAAATTGCTCTAATACTATAATGTAACACCCTAACTTTTTGCATCTCATGATCGTACCAAAATTTCAAGCATTACTTACCTCTAAACCTTTTTATTTTATACAATATTTATTTAATATTGAGCCTTCGCGAATACGAACCAGAACTTTTAATTAAGAAAACGCATATTCTTTATTTTAAATCACTTAATCATAAAAGTAGGGGTGTTCATGAATTGGATCCGATCCACATATCCGCGGTGTTTATCTGAATCCGATCCAAAAATTGCAGATATGGATCCGATCTGCAAGGCTATCGAATCGAGTCGGATCAGATCCGCAGACTAATTGGATCGGATCGCAGGTTTTATATAGGTATCTGCATATCCGATCTACATATCTGCGTATCCGCAAAAATAGAGAAATAAATAAGTAAATATTCTTTTTATGTTTTATTTCAACTAATAATTATCATATATGTTGTATTATTTTAATTTATTATTTAAGAAAAGTATGTTTAATATTATTTTAAAAATAAAAATATTTAAAAGAATAGAAAAATAAATTTTATTGATATTTTTAATAAAAATAAGCTTTTAAAAATATTTTTGTATTTTGCGGATATATCCGCTATCCGATCCGATCCGATCCACAAATGTGCGGATCGGATCGGATCAAATCCAAGTTTAAAAAATTGCAGATATTGGATCCGATCCGATCCGATAATTTTAGTGCGGATCGGATTGAAATTTTGGCCATATCCAATCCGATCTGATTCGCATTCACCCCCACACAAAAGTATATTTATTCACATCGCTTTATATACATAGACTTAGTCAAAGAACCTCAATTACAAGTCCTACCCGTCTAAAAACCAAAAGAATAAACGACGAGGGAAAAATAAATTCTAACAACTCAACTTGTAAGCATGATCTTCTATGCTCCTATAACTCTGCACTAAACCTTCGCACCTGTAACTGAAAGTGGTAGAAATAGGGGATAAGAACTGGGGAGTTCTTAGTAGGGTCGGGGTTAGAAGTTAAGTTCATTTCATTATGTTCTCAGTCAATAACAACAGTCAACAAAGTATAATCCAACTCAGCAATTACAGAACATAGAATCCAATCACAAGCACACACAATCATAGAAAATACAATCACAAACAAATATGCACAAACAAGAATGATGCATATCTGGTTCTATACAGGCCATAAGCTCATGTGTCGGTGCCCGATTCCCGACATTGGTCCTAAGATAAGCGTTTCGTACCGCCGTCCTTATCTCAGCCAACGTCCCCTCTATGAGCGTTACGCATCACCGTCCTTATGGGAGAATCTTCCTTTCGGTCTCTAGTGAGCGTTACGCATCGCCGTCCTCACTGAGCCGTCCCTACTAGACGCTTAGCACTAAGGCCCAAACAACAATCAATTTCTTTTCAATCTTTGTTCTCTACTCTACTGCGGTAGAGATCCCTTTAATTAATACCTTCTTTTCTATCTGCTCTACTATGGCAGACGTTCATTAAAATCTTTTCAGTCACTGCTCTCTACTCTTCTATGGCAGAGATCCTTTTACTTAATACATCATTCTCATTTTGTTCTTTTTCTTTTCTTTTCTTTCTCATCTTTCTCTTTTATTTTCTTACTTCTTTTCTTTCTCTCTTCTTTTCTTCAATCTTTTAATTCTTTATCATAATTCAACTTCACATTCTTCTCTCGTCTTTCCTTAATGTCTTATGAAAAAGAATCATATAATTCTTAAATCAACTGCGTCCTCTAAAGCTTTTAAGAGTTCTTTTGTTTGCTCTTCTCTGACTTAAATATTCTTAATAAAATGATAACAATAATATAAATAAGATAATTTAAATGATAAATAAATAATATTTATAGCTTTTCTTAAAAAAAATTTAGCTTTGTAAAACTTTTATTCTTAAACTCTTATTATCTACGTTTTAAACTTCAAACTGTTAAATATTTTATTTTTAACCCAATATTTTTATAAATTATATTTAAAACCCCACTTATCTCAATATTTATAAAAACAACCCTAAACTTTTATAAAATACCCATTTTTATCCCTGTAATTTATTTATTGCCAAAATACCCAAAAACTTATATAATTACAAATAGTATCTCGATTTTTATATACAAATACAATGTTACCCTTCAAAAATAAAATTTAATTACTAATCTTTCTTTTATACCAAAACTGAAAACCTTAACCTTTTTCTCTCAAAAAATTACTTATATTTTAATCCGTTTTCGAATTTTTCGGTTACCGATTTTTCACAACTTTTAGTTTAATCTCTCAGCCATCAAAACTTATCAATTTTAATCAATAATTCTCATTCACAACAGCCCCAAAATCATCAAAATAACCCCAGCTGGGATGTTCTGCATGGCCAAACTGCAATCCTCAAACATCGATAATAATTTCACAAAATTTCAACTTAAACTTAATCATACTCAAAAAGTAATCAATTAAATCAATATTAACTTATCAAATTCATATTTAATTATTATAAAGTTATCAAACCCTATCTCCGTATGAAATCAAAATACTCAGGCTCCGGAGATGTTTTCTGACTGAGCTGCTGAAGAAGAAAACGTTAAGAATCGTTTGTGCCTCCTAGAACTCTAATTCGCCGAACTCAAGGAGAAGAGGAGCCACGTCACCGTGAACTTTTACTAGACAAAAGTAACGCCAACGTATCGAAGAGGAGAATATGAATACTATACTTTTATCGAATTAGATTTTCAATTAGAGTTACAGATCTCAAGAAATCAAAGCCGAAAGTTCAACGGTGCCACACGTTTTCTTTCTTCCCTTGCTCATAGCTTTCTCTCTCTCTCTCTCTCTCTCTGTGCTTCCTTCCTTTTTTTCTTCAAAAAATGAACAACCATGCGTGTATAATGATGATTAATGAATATGTTCCGGTATGAGAGTAGGCTCCGAGGTATAGCTCGTTTTGGTGAGACTTAAACCAGCTTTCCTTGGAGTAAAGAGGGCAGAACGTCGTCTTCTTCTGGGGAGGCGGCGTGAGGTACCTGAAAAGGGATTCCAAAACTCAAGTAAGTATGAGTTATGAGAGAGTTCAGAAAAAAATCAGAGTGAATTGCGTACCTACAACTGAGTGAGCAATTCGTATATAATGGGGTTTGTTGAGGGTGGTTATGCACATTTGTTTGTTACCGGACTGGATGGGATCTTCGTTGGTTGCCTCATTTTTGGGATTGAGGAGAGATTTGAGGAAAGTTCACACGTTTGACTCAGTTTCGAGTTTATTGCTTTTTGGTTTGCTTTACCCTAACGGATCATAGCCCCCAAGGTTGACCTGTTTTTGAGTCATGAACGGGTTAAGCTTCTACTCGTGAGTTATAACTCAGAACTGAGGTTCGAGATGATTTATAGTCTGGTTTTTGCGCCGAGCTATAACTCGGAGCCCCCAAGCTTAACTTGTTCATCGAAATGTTGGGGAATGTAATGAGTTTTATTTTGAATTTTCGCGAGGAGTGCTTTGTAGGAGAGAGAGTTTTGGGGAAAGGAAACTGCATTTAATGCGTGTTGGGGAATGAAATGATTGTGGAGATCAGGCCGTTGATTAATTATTATGATTTGCACGTTGGACGGTTGGGGTTTGCTCCGGGAGATGTAATGCTTGTGGAAAGGGTAGTGGGCTGTTTATTGGTTTTGGATTGTTGGTGTACTCGGTGCCTTTGGGTTTTTGTTTTTCTTTCTCCTTTGTTCACGGAAGATGAGTAAAGGTTAGTTTATTCTTCCCTTGCTTGTCTCGTCTTTGTTCTTTTCGTCTTCTCTATGTATTGTTGTTGGAAAATAGAGAAAGGGAAGAAGGTAGAAGTAGGGGCGGTTGTGAAGACAGAGATGAAACTTGTTGATGATGTGTGGGTTTGGGACCCGCTGAATCCTTTTGCTTGGGTTGCTGAATCAGTGAAGGAGTATGTTTCTGTGTTTGATGATGAGCGTAGTATTGCACAGTTAGGTTCTGCTTCTTGTTGGGTTAGGGAGGGTAGTGATGTGAAGCTTAAGTTTCTTCCGTGTGCTGCTGATGATCGTGTTTTTCATCGTGGGGAGGGGTTTGAATTCTTTTTTATTTATAGCTGTATTTTTGTAGACTTGGGTGTTAGATTCCCGTTCTCTGAGTTTGAATGTGGTGTATTGATGCAGTTGAACTGTGCGCCATCGCAGTTGCATCCTAACTCGTGGGCGTTTGTTAGGGAATTTCAAATTCTGATGGGTTGTTTGGAGGTTAAGCCTTCGCTGGAAGTTTTCTTTGGATTATTTCAATGTAAGGGGGTTAGGCGGGGTTGTTGGTTAAATCTTGCCAGTGTTCCTGGCCGTGCTATATTTAGTTTGTATAGGTCTTTGACGTCGAGATTTTTGCCAGTAAAGAATGTCATAAAAACAGTCGCATTGTAGATATAGTCTCTAAACTGACAAAAATCCCTTCGTACAAACGTGTTGGTTGTCACAAGTAACAAACTCCTTTTAAAATTGATAACCGAGTATTTAAACCTCGGGTCGTCTTCTCAAGGAACTGCGAGGAGGTGTGTTCTTACTATTGGTTATAAAGGTTGTGATCGGGGTTTAGAAGGTGAGAAGCAAGTAATTTAAATGACGAGTGAATCAAATGGCAAGTAAAAAATAAATAATAACTGTAAAACAACTTTTGGCAAGATAAGGGAAATTAGAAGTCCAACTTAGTTATCCTTCTCAACAATAATGACAGTTGTATCTTAATTCCACTTGGTCAACCTTTACCAGAGCAAAGGAAAGTCAAGGGACTAATTAAATTGACCTTTGAATCCTAATTATTTCCTAAGAAAAGGTTGGGATTATTTAAGTCCAACTCAATTAGCAAGATAACGATTATCAATTATGTTGAGTTTAATAACTGTTGAGTTACTGAATTCTTAACCAAAACCAAAAAGGGAAAAAAGTAAATTGCTGAAATAATAAAAGTGTCCTTAGATGGGAAGTAATGGCAACTTAAATCAAAGAGAACAATCATAAACTGAAAATACCTCAAATTATCATTAATTCAATTAGAAATCTGTAACATAGAATAATTCATAAATTATAATAATCAATTCAAATGTTGGAATAAATAAATAAAAGTAAAACTAAAAGAACATTAAACCTGGATCCAGAGTTACTCCTAAAACAAGAAGAAATCCTAAATCCTAAAAGAGAGAGAGAGAAGATCTCCCTCTCAACTAAATCTAGATCATTGAAAGGTGAAAATATGCGAGCTCTCTTTGAATGGAAGCATTCCCACACTTTATAACCTCTGGTCTATGCTGTCTGTACTTGGATTTGGGCCAAAAAGGGCTTCAGAACTCGCTGGGGGCGTATTCTGTAATTTCTGGTGCGTGGCCTCTGTCACGCGTCCACGTGGGTCACGCGGTCGCGTCATTTGGAGCTTTTCCTTGCCACGCGGTCGCGTCAGTCATGCGACTGCGTCATATGTATTCTGCTTAAAGCGCGCGGTCGCGTCAGTCATGCGGCCGCGTCGCTGCTGATTTGTGCTTGGCACGCGATCGCGTCATCCATGCGATCGCGTGGATACCAGTTTCCTTAAAGCTCTGTTTTGCTTCTTCCTTCCATTCTAGTATATTTTCTTTTTCATCCTTTAAGTCATTCTGCCTTTAGAAAATTTGAAACTACTCAACACACTAATCACGGTATCGAATGAAAATAAAGGTAATTAAAATAATTAATTTTTAAAGCTTAGAAAACATGTTTTTCATTATATGATATAATGAGGAAGGAAAAGTAAAACTATGCAATTAATATGAATAAGTAGGTGAAGAGGTGAATAAATCACTCTAATTAAGCACAAAAGAAATCATGAAATATGGGTTTATCAGTCTTCTTATAAGGAGTTTAAGTCCATGTTTTTGAAAATAGGTGTTGTGGAAAGGGAGTATCCCTGGTTTGTTGATGAGTGTTTGCTGAAAAAGTTTCCTCTGTTCTGGGTTCCGAGACCTAGGCAGATACTTGGTACGGACGGGATAGAGTATAGGAATGAAATGCTTGTGGAGTTTTTGGTTAATCATATTTCTTCATCGAGTTTGCTGTCTGTTGTTGAGCTCCTTGAGTTAGAAGGTGATAGGGATGCCCTCGATGGATATATAGGTAACCGCCTTGTTTGATTGTTGTATATATATGTTCCTTATTTGTAAATGTTAATATATTTCTGTCGTGCTTGTAGTTGAGAAGGCACCAAAAGTGACTTCATCCAGTTTGCGTGCTTTTTTCCGAACTAAGAACGTCGAGAAGCAAGGCTCGACTAGTCAGGCTATGGCGGAAAGGGGTGTCGAGGTCAATCAGCCGTCTCCTAAGAAAATTAGCTTTAAAAGAAAGAGAGGAGAGGGAAAGAAAAGTAGGAATGTGGTTGAGGAAGAAGTAGAGGGTGAGGTCAACCTGGATCAAGTGAAGAAGTTTACGGAGAATCAGAAAGTGTTGCATAGTTATAGGGGTGATGATGACTTGACATCTTTGCGGAGTGAGCATTTTCCTTTCACTGTGATGGCTGATGAGCATGTCCAAAACCCTTCTGACGTTAAGCTCATTCATGAGGTTGGCGAGGTTGGAGTGGCTCAGTATTTGCAGGTATATTGTATAGCTTTTGTGTTATGTGTTAGTTACTGGCGTTCACATTTATACTTTTCTTCAGGTTATTGGGGCTCGCTTGATGTGTGTTGGTCGGACCGAGGAATTGAAGCGTTCCAGAGCTGTGTTTGACAAAGCTGCCATGGATAAACTTATGCGTGAGAATGTGGAAAAGAGTGGTAAGCTTCGTGATGCCTTGGATCTGGTGGACCAATTAGGGGAGAAGCTCAAGGAAGCTGAAGCATCTTTGAAGAAGTCTCTTGAGGAGAAAACATCTCTTGAAGCTAGGATTGTGGTGCTTGGAGTTGAAAAGAAGCAGGATGAGGATGGAAAGGAAAATCATGGCCTCGAAATGTTTGCAGCTGGGTTTTATAGGGCTGCTGAGCAGGCGAGGTTTTTGGTTCCAGATTGCGACTTGTCAAAAATGGACCCCTGTAAGGTTATTGTTGGGGGCGAGTTGGTTGAAGATGATGATGATGTTGAGGGTGAGCGCGAGAATCCTGATTCTTAGTTTTTGTAAAACTTTGATATTTTTTGTGTTATTTTTTGGACTGGTTTTGTTTATTGTGCCTTTGGAGCACGGATGTTAGTACTGTTTTGTGAATACTTAATTGAAACTGTTTCCTTGTGCAGAGGTTTGCTATTTCTTATTTAGTATATTGGATTAGTGCTTGCAAGCGTTTTGCATTGGTTGATTTTTATTGGGTTTTGATAGATATTGTTCTTTGATTAATAGATTGGGTTTGTTTTTATATATAGGATCATGAAAGCGTTGGGTTGGTATATTGAATAGTATTTTCGATATTTGATAAGTCTACTTGAATGCGCGATAGGTAGTATTGTTCGGTAGAAGTTTAATAAAGTAGTATGATAGAGGTAGATGTATAGTTTGTAATATTATTGCGTTGAAAAGTGCGGGGTGGTGTGCCTCATTAAAACCTCTCCAGTAAAACCCTCCTTAGGAAAAACTCTAGTAGTAGGAAAAAGAGTGTATCACCGTGTCCGACTTATACATTAGCTGAAATATAGCTTTAGAGAGGATATATTCCATGTGTTTGGTAGGATAGTTCCATCAAGCTTTTGTATTTTGTAAGCCCCCTTGCCAATGACTTTGTAGACTTTGAATGGTCCTTCCCAGTTTGCACTTATCTTGTCATGTCCTTGTGGTTTTCGTATGTCTTCGACCCGTCTGAGGATGAGGTTGCCTTCCGAGAATATCCTCGGTTTGATCCTCTTGTTATACTTCCTAGCTATGGCCCGTTTTGTTGCAAGTTGCTGAAGTGTTGACTTGTCTCTATCTTCTTCTACGAGGTCGAGCTCGGCTCTTCTATTCGCGTCATTGTCATGTTCGTTTATGCTCGAGGTTCTGCTACTTTGTAGGGATACTTCGATCGGAATCATGGCGTTGCATCCGTATACTAGCCTGAAGGGTGTTTCCTTTGTTGATGATTGTTCAGTGGTGTTATAACTCCACATTACTTCGGGGATGAGCTCGGCCCATTCTCCTTTTGAGTCGTCCAATTTCTTCTTGAGGTCCTGCAAAATGATCTTATTGGCGGCCTCGGCTAGACCGTTAGTTTGTGGGTGTTCAACTGAGGAGAATTGTTGGATTATTTTGAAATTTTGTAAGAAGTTTTTGAATCGTTGATCTATAAATTGTCCGCCGTTATCAGTAATAATGAATTGAGGGATACCAAAGCGGCATAGTATGTTTTTCCATACAAAAGAGATCATTTTTTCAGAAGTGATTTTTGCCCAATGGTATAGCCTCTATCCATTTGGTAAAATAATCTATAGCGACAATTAAAAATTTAACCTGGCCTGGAGCGGGAGGGAATGGTCTGAGGATGTCTAGTCCCCATTTGTTGAATGGCCAGCATACCTCGGACGTGTGTAACTGATCGGCTGGGTTGTGGATGATTGGCGCGTGACGTTGACATTGATCGTAGTGGTTGACTTTGTGCATGCAATCTTGCTTTAGTGTCGGCCAATAATAACTAGCTCAGAGGATTTTGGCGGCTAAGCTTCGGCCGACAATGTGTGTGTTGCAGACTCCTTCGTGGACTTTGTCCATTGCCAGTTTTGCTTCAGTTGTGCTTAGGCATCGTAGGAGGGGTCTTGTGAATCCCTTCTTGTATAGCTCGGTTCCAAGTATGGTGTAGATGCTCGCTCATCTTTTGAATTTCCTTGGGTCTTGGATGTTGTTTGATACGAGACCTATTTTCAGATAGTTTATGAGTGGTGATCTCCAGTCGTACTCCTGCGAGACACTTGCAACTGTTGTTAGCGTAACACTGGGCTCGTCCAGTGTTAATTGTGATAGTATAGGAGTTTTGTCTTGACTTCTTGTGGCTGCTAATTTTGAGAGGATGTCCGCTCTGTTGTTTTGCTCCCGAGGTATATGAAAAATACTAAATTTATGAAAGTTTCTTATGAGGTTACTGACCATTGTATTGTATTTTTCAAGCAGGAGATCTTTTACCCGAAAGTTTCCTGTTACCTGTTGTACCACCAAGAGAGAGAGTCACATTTGACATTTATCTGTGTTATTCCTATGGTGTGTGCTAGCCGTAGTCCTGCTATTAAGGCTTCATACTTTGCTTGGTTGTTACTTGCATGAAAGGTGAATTGTAGTGATTGTTCGAGTTGTATTCCCTAATCGCTTTCGAGGAGTATCCTTGCTCCGGAGACTTTGCTGTTGGAGGCTCCATCGACGTATAGTGTCCATAGGTTATCCTTAGGAGCTTGGTCTTCTGGGGTGAGTTCTGCAATGAAATCGACTAGTGCTTGAGATTTGATGGCACCTCTGGATTGGTACTGGATGTCATATTCTGACAGTTCGATTGACCACTTGATTAGCCGTCCTGCTAGTTCGAGTTTCATCAGTATCTGCCTTAAGGGCTGTTCTGTTTTGATCACGATGGTATGACTTTGGAAATAGTACCGTAGACGTCTGGCCGTCATGACGAGAGCTAGAGCTAGTTTCTCTAACTTTGGGTAGCGAGTCTCAGCGCCTTAAGGTGATTTGCTGACAAAGTATACCGGGTGTTGTTGCTTCTCTATCTCTGTTACTAATACAGAACTGATAGCATGGTTAGTGATGGATAAGTATAAATATAATGGTTTACCTGTTTCTGGTGTCTGGAGGATTGGAGGAGTTGAAAGTATGGCTTTGAGATCCGTGAAAGCTGTTTCGCATTCTTCGGACAAGTGGAACTTTCTTGTTTTCTCAAGTTCTTGAAAAAGTGATGCGATCGTTGGGCTATATAGGGCAAGAATCTTGCTAATGTTGCAAGTCGACCGGTCAGTTGTTGTATTTCTTTGCTTGTCCTCCAGCTTCGCATATTGAGGATGGCCTGGCATTTTTCGGGGTCTGCCTCGATTCCTCGGCATGTGAGCATGAAGCCGAGGAATTTTCCGCTTTGTAATCCGAAAGCGCATTTTTTTGGGTTGAGCTTCATATTGTATCTTTGGAGTTGTTGGAATATCTCTGTTAGATCCTCGACATGGTTTGCTGTATGAGTTGATTTTGCCACCATATCATCGACGTAGACTTCTATGTTTCGTCCGATTTATTTTGAGAAGATTTTGTCCATGAGGCGTTGGTAGGTGGCGCCTGCATTTTTAAGTCCAAATGGCATTACCTTGTAACAGAAATTACCATTATCAGTGATAAAGGCAGTCTTATCTTGATCGGCCTCATGCATTAGAATTTGGTTGTAACCAGAGTAGGCGTCTATGAAGCTTAGGCATTGGAAGCCAGAGGAGTTATCAACAAGTTTGTCGATGCATGGGAGGGGATATGCGTCCTTTGGACAGGCTTTGTTGAGGTCTTTATATTCTACGCACATCCTCCACTTACCATTGTTCTTCTTTACCATTACCACGTTGGCTAACCATGTGGAGTATCGGAGTTCCTTGATGAATCCAACAGTTAGTAGTTTCTGGGTTTCCTCCAAGGAGGCTAGCCTTTTGTCAGTGCCGAGGTGTCTTTTCTTCTGAGCTATAGGCTGGATTGATGGGTTGATTGCCAGTTTGTGGCAGATGACGTTTAGGTCTATTCCTAGCATATCTGCTGGTGTCCAGGCGAACAGATCTACATTTTGTCTTAAGAGTTCCACCATTTGAGTTCGTTCTGCGTCTTTTAGCGCATTTCCGAGAGTATGTGTATTTGTCCTCGTTGTTTGTTAATTGTACTTTATTGAGGTCGTTGACGTTAGGATTTTTGCCAGTAAAGAATGTCATAAAAACAGTCGCGTTGTAGATATAGTCTCTAAACCGACAAAAATCCTTTCGTACAAACGTTTTGGGTGTCACAAGTAACAAACCCCTTTAAAAATTGTTAACCGAGTATTCAAACCTCGGGTCGTCTTCTCAAGGAACTGCGAGGAGGTATGTTCTTATTATTGGCTATAAAGGTTGTAATCGGGGTTTAGAAGATGAGAAGCAAGTAATTTGAATGACAAGTAAAGTAAATGGCAATTAAAATAAATAAATACTGTAAAGCAGACTTTTGGCAAGGTAAGAGAAGTTGGAGGTCCAACGTAGTTATCTCTCTCAACTATAATGAAAGTTGAATCTAAACTCCACTTGGTCAACCTTTACTAGGGCAAAGGAAAGTCAAGGGACTAATTAAATTGACCTTTGAATCCTATTTATTTCCTAAGAAAAGGTTGGGATTACTTAAGTTCAGCTCAATTAGCAAGATAACGATTATCAATTATGTTGAGTTTAATAACTGTTGAGTTACTGAATTCTTAACCAGGACCAAAAGGGGAAAAAGTAAAATTGCTGGAATAATAAAAATGTCCTTAGATGGGAAGCAATGGTAACTTAAATCAAAGAGAACAATCATAAACTGAAAATACCTCAATTATCATTAATTCAAATAACAGTCTGTAACATGGAAGAATTCATAGATTCAATTATAAAGGTAAATAGCCAACTCAGATACTGAAATAAATAAATAAAGTAAAAGGAAAATTTAAAGCAAAGAAATATAAAACCTAGATTGAGAATCACTCTTAAAGCGAAAAGAAATCCTAAATCCTAAGAGAGAGAGGAGAAGATCTCCCTCTCAACTAAATCTAAATCATCGAAAAATAAAATATGCGAGCTCCCTTTGAATGGGTGCATTCCCACACTTTATAACCTCTGGTCTATGCTGTCTATACTTGGATCTGGGCCAAAAAGGGCTTCAGAAATCATTGGGGCGTATTCTGTAAATTCTGATACGTGGCCTCTGTCACGCGTCCGTGTGGGTCACGCGGTCGCGTCATTCGGAGCTTTTCCTTGCCACGCGGTCATGTCAGTCACGCGTCCACGTCGTATGCGTTCTGCTTTTGTCGCGTGGTCGCGTCAGTCATGCGGCCGCGTCGCTGCATCTTCGCTTCTGGCACGCGATTGCATCGTCCATGCGATCGCGTGAATACCAGTTTCCTTCAAAGCTCCGTTTTGCTTTCTCCTTCCATTTTTGTATGTTTTCTTTTCCATCCTTTAAGTCATTCTGCCTTAGAAAATCTGAAACTACTCAACACACTAATCACGGCATCGAATGGAAATAAAGGTAATTAAAATAATTAATTTTTAAAGCTTAGAAAAACATGTTTTTCACAATATGACATAATAAGGAAGGGAAAGTAAAACCATGCAGTTAATATGAATAAGTAGGTGGAGGATTGAATAAATCACTCAAATTAAGCACAAAAGAACTCATGAAATATGGGTTTATCAGTCGTCAAGTGGCATTTGTCGCTCTTGGTGGTTGGTCCTCGAATCTAGGTCTGCCAGAGGAGGTAGCTGTTCCGAGTTATACACTGCCTGGACATATTGTTGGTCAGGATGCTTTGGTTGTTCGCCCTTTAAGCTGGCATTATAACATTGTCTGGCCTCCTTTTGGTCTCCATGGATTGTCACTACTTTGTTGTCCTACAAAAGAAACTTGACACACAAATGTATAGTGGAAACAACAGCGTTGAACGCATTCAACGATGGTTTGCCCAGAATAATGTTATAGGGACTTTTGCTATCTACTACAAGATATTGTATTTCTAAACTTATACTGTTGGGATAATCCCCAAAGGTAGTCTGTAACCAAATGTAACCTCGGATAAAGACTCGCTCACCTGAGAAACCTACCAGTTCTCCGGAGGATGGTTGTAGGACTTTTTCGCTCAGGTTCATTTTTTTGGAACGTTTAGTAGAACAATATGTCAGCGCTGCTCCCTGGGTCCATAAGGATCTCTTTTACCAGAGGTTCTCCGACTTGTGCCGTGATGACCATGGGGTCGTCTAGGTTTCGATCAGCGGCCTTATAGTCCTCGGGGCTGAACGAGATTCCTGGTTTGTCCTTGTTGGTCGGCTAAGGTATAGTTGAATCTGTCATAGTCATCATAGCTCGGTATGACCTCTTTCTTGCCGAGTTCGTGCATCCTCCACTTGCAAAACCACCAGAAATGCAGTTTATTATTCTGCGGGGTGGATTGTTATCATTGTCTACCTTTCTTCCCTTGTCTCGGGAGTTGTCAATTGTTTTCTGTTGGTGGCCGATGTGTTCGGTATTTTTTCTTCGTCCGCGGGTGTCAATGTATTTGTCCAACAGTCCCTGGCGTGCCAGTTTTTCGAGGACGTCCTTTGCTATTACACAGCCGTCTGTGGTGTGACCGTATTTTTGGTGAAAAGCACAATACTTGGATCTGTCCACGTGCCTCTGGTCCTGGTAAGTACCAGCTCTGTTTGGGGGTTTGATGAGCTTGGAATGTAGTATATCTTTCACTATGTCCTCCCTTTTTGTGTTAAAGGGAGTGTATGTGTCAAACTTGGGTGTTAGTCTGAACGGTCTCTGGTCTGTCCTGCTGGCCGGGTGTCTGCTTCGTCTTTCTTCCTCCTTATTCGGGGTAGACTTTTCTGCTCTCCGCAGTGCTCGGAATTCCTCCACTTCGATTTGAGTTGTTACTTTTTCTCGGAACTCGGCCAGGGTCTTGGGCTTTGCTATTACAATGGATTTCTGGAACTTCCCCGGTCGGAGGTCGCTTTTTAGGGCGTGGAGATAAACTTCGGAATTTAGGTTAGGTATCTCATTGGTTGCTTTTGCAAACCTGGTCATGTAGTCTTTTAGGCTTTCATTTGGCCCCTGTTTAATGGTACTCAAATAATCGGAGTTGTGGACATAGATCTTTGACGCAGCGAAGTGATTGACGAACTGGTCGGCCAGCTCATCAAAGTTTAAGATGGAACCCTCGGGTAAGTTGGAGATCCCGATGAGTGCGGCCCCGTCTAGGAAGGTTGGGAAGGTTCGGCACAAGATGGGGTCGAACTCTTTATTTATGAACATCATGGCGTAAAATTTAGTGACGTGGACATTTGGGTCTCCTATTCCTTGGTAGGGTTTTAGAGTCGAAGGTAGGGTGAGATTCTCGGGCATTTTGAAGTTCATAACTTGTTTTGTAAAGGGATTGGTTCTTTTGACGATTGTCTTTGTGGTCTTGGGGATGGTTTGCTTGGTTTCTGAAGTATGCTCATCATTGTCCTCTTTTTGTTCGGCACTTTTGTGTTTCCCTTTGGTACGATCGTGCTCCATCTGCCGCAGGAGCTCGGCCATCCTTTGGTTCTCGGCCCTGAGGGCCTCATTGATTGCTAAAATCTCTAATTGATTGATGTCGGAGGGAGCGTGACTTTACTTGTCCGCCATTTCTTGTGTCCTGCAGAAAAAATGATAAAAAAAATACACAGAGTAAAGAAAAGTGGGGTTAGAGAGTTTTCGGGCCCCACGATGGGCGCCAAATGTTCCGGTTGAGAGTAAGCTCCGAGGTATATATAGCTCGTTCTGGTGTGACTCAAACCAGCTTTCCTTGGAGTAAAGAGGGCGGAACGTCGTCTTCTTCTGGGGAGGCGGCGTGGGGTACCTGAAAAAGAGCTCCAACGCTCAAGTAAGTATGAGTTATGAGAGAGTTCAGAAAAAAAACCAGAGTGAATTGCATACCTACAACTGAGTGAGCAATTCGTATATAATGGGGTTTGTTGAGGGTGGTTATGCGCATTTGTTTGTTACCGAACTGGATGGAATCTTCGTTGGTTGCCTCATTTTCGGGATTGAGGAGAGATTTGAGGAAAGTTCACACGTTTGACTCAGTTCCGAATTTATTACTTTTTGGTTTGCTTTACCCTAACGAATCAGAATATAAAGAGAACGTGTCATATTATATATATATATATATATATATATATATATATATATATATATATATATATATATATATATATATAATGGCCTTTGTCTAACTCTTTTTCTTCTTCTTTTAAATTTTAATAATAATAATAATAATAATAATAATAATAATAATAATAATAAATCAATTTAAATTTTTGTTTATCAAAATAATTTTTAATAATAATTCAAACTATTAAAATAAATCATAATTAAATTAAATTTTAATAATTATAAAATTTTATTTAATTATTTTTAAAAATTTTAATAAATATAATAACACATAAATAATTAATTATTTAAATTTTAAAAATTCAAAATCTTACCACACAACTCTACCGTAGAGTTGTGTGTATCATATCAAATGTTTCATCAATATTAATATTGAGAAACAATTTCTTATATTCATCTACTGCAATGTAAGATCTAACATATAACCAATATCATTATAGACTTATAGTCTTACATGAATATCTCCATAACACTGAAGAATCGTATTGTACCTAATGCCTTACTTTATTGAGTGAAGTCATTTACAACAGAGCATATTTATATCTCCATATTTGATTTTAAATATTAATAATTTAATATCTTTAGATAATTAATAAGATAAGTTTTAAATGTTGTTTTTTTTTTTTATAAATTTAAACTTTTACTCATAGCACTAATATATAATATTTCACATAAAATAAGATATTTTTTTTAGTAAAATATCAAATAGCATTTGTTTTTGAGGTGTTGAATTTGTCTTTAAAATAATTTATTGACTATCTTTTCTCCCAAAGTCAATATTTTTAAAGAATTATCAACTTTCTATTTTCAAAAAATATCTTAATAGTAGAAAAAAATTACTCTCAAGATAGTGTTGATTAAGCCAAAATTTAGAACTTTATCAAGAATTTAAACTATAATTTTCAATGCAAGTAGTCATACTTCATTTAAATGAGATAGAATTAAGATAGCATCAAAGAAAAATAATAGTTAAAACAAATTTAGGACAAAAAAAATTGTACCAAAATATATATATATACTATATTTTCTTCCAAATTCAAATAACATAACTTTTTAACAATAATGTAATCTACTAAGTTGTCATTACCCAAAAGAATGAACAATGTCATTTAGCACTATACAATTTTATAGAAATTTTTATAGATAACCTAAGTGAATAGAAAAATTAAAATTTACTCACTAAATATGTCTTAGTATTTAAACTAAATAAACTTCACAATTTTTTTTTTAGTGTTTTGAGTACATGCAAATGAAATAACTAAATTCTTTATTTATTTATGTTGTGTTTTTTCTTTTGAAATATACTTATTACTTTTTAAATCCACATACTTAAAGAATACTTGTCAAGTAAGTAATTTTAGTCATTTCTTATTTTAACTTTTCTTTTATTGCACACAATGTAGACTTTTTGATAGTTACAACTTGATAACTGACGTTAAATTAATTTAATTATGCTACAGAAAAAAATAAAAAACTAAATACATGAGCATGTTGTTAGACAACTATAACTTTAATACATTTAATTTCAAAATAAGTCAAGACATTTACAAAACGTACTTAATTATTTTATGTATGTCTTATTGAAATCAAGTTTGATAAATATCATACTTATTTTAAACTTATCACTTTAATTAAAGCACTTTTTTGTATTTTTTAAGAAAATTTTTTTACAGCCACATATAGTATTTGTAAGTCTTTTGAAATTTTATTCTTTATGATCATAATACTTATGCCATTTGAACTATTACGCTTTTGAAACTTTATCCAAGAAGGATACGGGGTTATTTAATCCTTAATACAAAGTCTAGATTCATGTAGCTAAGAACAATAATCTCATTCTTTTCTAATTTCGAAAAATAATTCTATTTATTAAAAATAGACTAATATTGATATACATAACTTCAAATCAAAATAATATGTTCATACAAGTTATATATTATAAGAATAAAATTTATATTATGGCGGACCATCACAAGTACTTAACATAATATTAATATTTAGACTTTAGATAAAAATATTAATTTATAAGTAGTATTTTTAATATAGTAATCAAATATTATGCATTGATAATAAATCATGTCAAATAATAATTTATTTTGAATAAATTTATTGTTCACATCGAACCAAATAATTATCACAAGTTTATTGTCATAAATGTGCATATAATTTGACCAAATACAGAACTTTATTTGGATCGATCCATATATACCCGCATAAATTATGTACACATAAATTTATTTAGTGCGGCTTATTAAATATTTTCAATAAAATTTTGTCCAACACAAATTTATCTTTGAAGTGACTTATTGTTTATATAAAAATTTAAGAATTATATCTATTTTGTATAATATATATTTTTTATTAATTGACCAAATACCAACTTTTCTTTAGATTAATTAGTGGTTGCAAAACAAATTACGAATTTCAAAGCTTAATTAAAGAAGAAACCACAATCACTTTTAGTAGTCTTTAAAAGCCTGAATAAAATCCAATAGTAAGGCAAAAATATCAAATCTTTGAAAGATTTAAATATTTTAATCAAACTTCAATTAAAATTAAGTTAAATATAATAAAATAATATATTTATATATAAAATATATAATTTAAAAAATTAATTTATTTTATAATTTATTATTTTAAATTAATTAATTATTAAATATTACATAAATTTAATTGATTAATTGATCTTTTAATTGTTTTCCTTTTATTTTTATTCGATTCACTACCAAGTCATTTTTAGTTTAAATTAAACTCGTCTTATGGTCAAATTCAATTAATAGTGTCCAACTGATCAATTTGTTGCTGTTCTCTGTGCTTTTAAAATGAAATAAAAGTGGAATTATTTATGTGTTGTTTAAAGAAATAAAAAATAAATAAAAAAATTAATTTTTTTATTTAAATAAAAAAATAAAAAATTATAATAATATAAAATTATATTAATATTTTTATTATAAAATAAAATATAAATATTTTTATTTATTTATATTTTATTACATTTTATAAATATTATAAAATATTATAATTTTATATATTTGATTTAAATTATTTATCTAATACATATAATGTTTAATAAATTTTTGTTATAATAATATATTAAAATTAAATTTATATTAATAATTATTAATAATATAATTAAAAATAATATTAAAAATATACAAAATATAATTTTTTTTTTTGTTTATGATGGAAAGAAAAATTTTTTAATGAAATCCATACAAAACTTTTTTTATTTTTTTTAATAATCAAATAAAAAAATATTATTTTTCATTCATTTTCTTTTCACTAATTTTTTCTCCAACCAAATATAGTGTAATAATCCATGAGGAAAGAAAATTATGATTAACAAACTCTTTTATTAACCGAGAAGATCCTAGGATTTCTCTAACAGGGAGGAATCCGAGGTTTACAAGAAACTCCACGTGAACACGACCACACAAGAAACTCCAACATTCATTCAACCCCCTCTCTAGTATGAAATCTATTTTGCTGAAGCAAGAAGGCTTTCGTAGCGAGCTTTGAAGAAGGAAAAAATTGGGTCTCTAGGAGGCAAACACTCTTTGATAGTTGGTTGACTCAGAAATTCTTGACTCCATTTGTAGAGTTTGGGAAACTTGTCATTAGTGAACAGTTGAAGACCTGCAACTTCTTGAACCAGAGGCACCCAAAACGCAATGTTTACAGCGGCAATGTCCACAAGGCCATATTCCTCTCCTCCAAAAAACTTGCCTTTAAGCTCATCTTCAAGAAACTGAAGACCCTCGTGTGTTTCTTTAACGTTCTTCTCACGTTCTTCCTCGTTAACGGTGAAAACAGATTTCCATGCAGCACCGAACACCTGGATTTGCACAAATTAAAGTAATGGTTAAAAAATAATATAATTACGGATCTATGACTTTAATTCATGGATAATGTAAAACATTTTTACATCATTTTTAAATGTAAAGAAAATTAAAGTACTATTTATGATGAGAATTAATGTTATTTACCTTGTCATCTATGAACTTGGCCCAGAAACGTGCCAAGGCTCTCTGGTAAGGATCGGCGGGCAAAATGGATTTGCCCTTCCAAGCTTCATCGATGTACTCAACAATCACAAGGGACTCATTTATGGGCCTCTCATTGTGAACAAGCACTGGCACCTTCTTGTGAATGGGGTTGTATTTGAGGAGTTCTTCACTCTTGTTCTGCAAATCTTGTGTTACAAATTTGTATTCAACTCCCTTCAATTTTAGAGCAATCTGAACCCTGCAAACAAACGGGCTTCCCACAACCCCCAAGAGCTTCACATCTTCCTGAGCCATATTGATTAGAGAGAAATAAGAGATGTACTTAGATTTTGGTATATGATTGGTGATTCCTATAGTCTTGTCTGGGGATTTATAGAACCAAGAAGCTTGATTTTCAACCTACCACGTTGCTCATTAACACTGACTTTTATGGTCGACAATGGTTGACTAGGAAACAATAAAAAACTATAAGAGATTTTAATTAATTAATATTTTTGTTTTAACAAATTTTAATTATTAAATTTTATTTTATATTTTTTATATCAGATTATTTTTTTATTAATATATTGATGTAAGAATTTTAAATTTTTTTAAAGATTTCTATGATTTTATTTAATAATAATAAAGAATAATTTATCTAAATTTTTAACCTAATTTAATGTGTAATTAAAATTTATTAAAAATTAAAATATTCAATTAATTTTTTTTAAAAATTAATTCAGCGTATTACTCAAAATGTAAATATAAAGAAATAAACTCTAAATAAGATGAAAATCAAAGACTACAGTTATAGTATGGCATTCTGTATTAGTTAAAAATAAATGCGAATGAATGGGACTATGGGACGTGAGACATGACAAATGCACGAGAAGAATCGAGAACAAAAAGAAAATAACTTAATTACTTTTTATATTTTAATGTTTAAATTAAATTTTTATATTAGATAAAGTTTTTTAGTTAAATATTTACTATTTTTTATAAAATAAATATAATAGTCTTAAATTTTTTTTGAATATTTTATAATTTATTTTATATAAAATATAAAACGAATATTTTAAAATATATTCTTATTAAGAATAATTAAAAAAAAATCTTAATTCAAAATTAGTCTTTCATGATACATCTTTTGTGATCAAATTTCAAATGTAACCAACCATATGAATTTGGAGCTGAACAAAGAAAACTAGAAATAATCAGAATATACTTGATTTAAACTATTTTTCTAATTCATTATTATTGGTAATACGATTTTATATTTTGGAAAAAAACTTAGTTAAAAATTAATATCTAGTATAAAAATATAAATAGTCTAATATAAAGATTTAATTATAAATTCTAAAATTGTAAAAACTAAATTATAAATTTAATGAAATTAAACTAACAAAATAATTGAAAAACAAAAAGGTATCTTCTCTTCCTTTACAAAATTGTCTATATTTAATACTCCTATATCTTAGGAATAATTACAACTATTAATTTAATATTTGACATACATCTTAATTATGTTGCAAAACGTGTAAATATTTCTCAAAAGTTTTAGAGCACAGTAATTTTCTTATTGAATACTCCAACTCCGTCAAAAAGATTATTTTTATTATTATTATCAAAAGGATTATTCTAACATTCCACGCGGAAGTACTAGAAGTGATGCAAGGGATTACATCAGCAACGGGTTGTAATGGAGATGAACTGTAGTTTCTTATTTTGGTTTGGTGTTTTCTCTTGTATCCTTCCTTGTTTAGACTTTAGTCTTAGAAGGCGGAATATCACATTGAGGTGTTTCCACACTTGTTTCGTTATCTTTTATAAATATTATTTATTTACTAAAATAATTATTAAAATTTATTATTATTATTATTATTATTATATATATATATATATATATATATATATATAATTTAATTAATTCTTAATATTTATTTTATATTTTAATATATATTTTATATTAATGATTAATTTTAATATATACCTATTATAATTATTTTTAATTTTCACTTTACAATAAAAAATCTATTATTATTCATTTATTTTCATAGTAACAACATCTTCAACCTCTCATTTTTTTTTTGAATTTTTTTCTAACATAATTATTCATACTCTATTCAAAGATAAAACTTAAGGTCCAAATAAACAAGTCCAATTAATTTTGTACAAGAAGTTAAAAAAGTACAACATATCTACTCAGATTACGTTAGTTAAAAACACGGGTGATCAATCCACCCGATTACTCGAAGCATGGGTTTCACAACCTACATCTAACCAGACTTGCATGACAAATATACAACACATTGTCAAATACTACTTCAGATGCTATTCACAACTCAGCCACTACCATAATGTAGGATAACTTTTCTAATATTAAGGAAGAAATTACCCACTATCACAAATAAAAATATATGAGAGTGATGGCTAAGTCATCATCTGTCTCTACAAAATACCCTATCAAATTTAGGTATTTTTCAATCTTCACTTAAGTCTGCCTAAAAATTTTTATAGCTTAAACATTAGAGTCCCTTTCAAGTACCTCCTACCATTATCCACTCAAAAATATTGGACAACTTTACCCTTCTAGTAAACAAGTCGGAACCTTTAATCATAGGAGTTTGGACCATACCTTTAGACCCCTACAACTTTAGTTTCAGGTATTCCCTTGAAACATTGGCGTCATTGCCGAGGACTTGGAAGCCAACCATCAAGCATGGTGGATGTTCACCCAGAAAATGAACGTACTACGTACATCAGATTCAGAATCACAAAGTGGAGAATACCATAATAACGATCGAGTACTTTTTATACCTCAACACTCAGAAAGAGGTAAAGGTATAGCCAAGGAGAGAGATAGAGGGATCTAGGAGGAAGCAGGATAGGCTCTGATAAACCACAATTTTATGGTTTATCTTGTATTGAATTTGGTGATTTTATCAATTTTTTTCACATTTATTCATTGAAATAGCATGGTTTTGTAAATTATCACTAAATTATGCTTAAGAGAGAAAACATGCTTTTTAGGCCTTTAAATTGCCAAATTTAATTCACTTTAATTCCGTTAGATACCTTGATTTGCTTGTTAACTGATTTCAGGCTTAGAAGGCAAAGATTGGATTAAAAAAGTGAAGAAAAAGCATGCAAAATGGAGAATTCATGAAGAAATGAGAATTTGGTGGAATTGATGGCCATGCGTACGTGTGAGTGGAGATTTCGTCGTACACTCGGCACGTGACTTCATTAAAGAAAATGTGGCTGGCGATTTATGGATTCATTCAAGCCTAAATCCAACTTATTTATGAAGTATTTGAGGCCAAATTCAAGAAGGAACAAGGGGAGAGCAATTAGGTTTAGTTTTAGCCATGTTTTAGGTCTCTCCATAGATTTAGGTTTCAATTATTATTTTGATTTAATTTTCTTTACTTTTTATTGTTCTAGCATTATAGTTCTTGTAGTTTTACTTGTTATTTCCTTTATTTTGTTGTTTTTATGCTTATGAACTCTTGTTACTTTTGATTTTCATTTAATGCAATTTGATGTTTTTTTGTTTATTGATATTTATTTGAGTTGTTATTATTGTTATCTTGTATTTGGTAGTCATAGATTTTATTAATTCTTGCTATTTACTATGCTTTCCTTTTATGCCTTCCAAGTGTTTGAGTAGATTTTTGTACTCATGGCTTGAGATTGAGAACTTAGGTGCTTTGATGTCATTGATGTCCAGTGTCATTGATGATTTAGGGTTGTTAGTTAGTTTTATGACCAATTACGTCCACTTGACTTAACCCTTCGATGTTAAAGAAAATCTAAGTAGAATTAACTCTTTGTAATTACCATGTTGTGGTCAATGATACAAGATGTAAATTCTTGACTCTTGATCCTTGCCATGAGTAGTATTTTAGCATTTATATTATCTTAGTTGTTAGCTTTACTTTCTTGCATATTTATATTCCTTGTTCATTGATAAACCACTATTTCATGGTTTATCTTGTGCTCAATTGAGTGGTTTTTATCAACTCTTTACTCACTTATTCATACTATTTGCATGGTTTTACGTTTTCTTTCCGGATTTTGTGCTATGATTAAAAACATGCTTCTTTGACCTTATATTTGCTAATATTAATCTTCTCTTATTACCATTCGATGCCTTAATATGTGCGTTAAGTGATTTCAGAGATTACAGGGCAGGAATGATTTAGAGGATGGAAAGGAAGCATACAAAAATGGAAGGAATACAAGAAGTTGAAGAAATTGTTAAGCTGTCCAGCCTGACCTCCTGGTACTAAATCGACCATAACTTGAGCTACAGAGGTCCAAATGACGCGGTTTCAGTTGCGTTGGAAAGCTAACATCTGGGGCTTTGCAACGATATATAATTTGCCATAGCTGCCCCAAAGCCAGGCGACGCGAACGTGTGGACGGCGCCTCTGCGTCACTTTGCCGCGACCTATACGTACCAGGCGATTTCTGGGCTGTTTTTAACCCTTTTTTCGGCCCAAATCCAAACCAGAAACATAGAATATAAGTCAGAGAATGGAGGAATCAAAGGAGAGACGTAGAACAACTTATCATACATTCATATACATAATTTTAGGATTAGATGTAGTTCTTAGAGAGAGAGGTTCTCTCCTCTCTCTTAGGATTAGGATTAGGATTAGGATTTATATTAGGATTGGGATTTCATCTTCTTCAATCACAGGTTCAATGTTCTTTTTATTTATTTTATCACTTTAGTTTATGAACTCTTTATGTCTAAATTGATTTTCTTTTATTAATGCAATTGAGGTATTTTAGATTTATGATTTTTTATTTAGCTTTTTATATTCTTGGCTTTAATTGATTAATTGGAGACTCTTGAATTATCAAACTCATCGTGATTGATAATTGTTATTTTTGCTAATTGATTCGAATTCTAATAACTCTAGTCTTTCTTTAGGAATTGACTAGGATCTGAGGATCAACTTGATTAGTCCACTTGACCTTCCTTTATCCAGCAAAGATTAACTTAGTGGGATTAAAACCCAATTCTCATCACCGTTGATAAGGATAACTAGGATAGGACTTCTAATTCTCATATCTTGCCAAGAGATTTTTTTTATTATTATTATCAATTTATTTTTCTTGTCATTTAAATTACTTGTTCCTTATTTCCAAAAACCCAAAAATATACAATTTCCATAACCAATAATAAATCATACTTCCTTGCAATTCCTTTAGAAGACGACCCGATGTTTGAATACTTCGATTATAAATTTATTTGGGTTTGCTTAAGTGACAACCAAACTTTTGTACGAAAGGATTCTCTGTTGGTTTAGAAACTATACTTACAACGCGATAATATATTTGTGAATTTCTTTACCGATAGAAAATCCGATCGTCATTCATCAAACTAAAAACCCCCAAAAATACTTTCTCATAACCAATAATATGCACACTTCCCTGCAATTCCTTGACAGACGACCTGAGGTTTAAATACTCTCGGTTTTTTATTGGTTTGCACTTGTGACAAATAAATTAAACTTTGATTAAGGGTTGTCTATCGGTTTGGATCTATACTTGCAACGTGATTATTTTTGTGAAAATTCCTAACCGATGATTTCCTTCCATCAAGTTTTTAGTGCCGTTGCCAGAGAATTGCAAATGTGTGCTTGTTATTAGTTATTGTATATATGTGGATATTGTGAATATATTTGTCTTTTGCTTCTTTGTTAGTTTTTGCTAGTTGTAGGAGTTTGTTTTCTTTCTTTCTTATTAGATTTTGTTTTGATTTTCTCTTTTCACTATGAATTCTCATCTTTTTGGCTATGAGTTTGGTTCTAACTATGTTGTAGGAAATAAAAATTACAATGAAGGTTTGCATCAAGGATGAAAAAATTAAAGGTGGGAGGAGCCTCAAGCATATGAACAATCTTCATGGCAACAACCTCATCTGGTATACTACGAGAATAATCCAAATCATGATGCATACCAATCTAATGGATATGGTGGACCTCCTTGTAGTTATCAACCACAACCATCGTATGCTTATGAACCCCCTCCTCAACATAGATTTCAACCTTATTCACAAGCCCCATACCACCAAACACCTTCATATGATCCTAACCCATATCCACCATACCAACAACCATATGAGCCATATGAACCATACTTAGAACCACCCCCATTCCAACATCAATACTCCCGACAATCACCACCTCTATATACACCACATCAATACCCTCACCAATATGAATCACCTTCCTATTATGAACCCTTTCTCCCAAATAATGAATCCTCATCTTCACCCCAAACCTTGATGGATAACGCTCTTATTTCATATCTCCAAGAGCTAAGAGAATGTCGCACCATTTTTCAAGAGCGACTTGAAGCTCTAAGGAGGCAAGACGAATCCATGGCTACCTTGACCGAGGTAGTAACCAACTTGGCCTCACAACACTCATGCACTCAAGGTACTCTCATTGCCAATTATGGAGAAACAAGTGAAGAGCGTAGTATGAAAGAGAGATTGAAAACTCCAGTGGAGGATGACGAGTGAAATTTTGTATTAGAACAAGTGGAGGAAGCTGAAATTGTTGAAGAGGAAGAAGTGGTTGAAGATTTATTAGATGTTGAATGCCCATGGAAATCTAAAGTTGTAGATCCTTCTTCCGAGAAGTTTGAAATTGATGTTGAGGAGGGTGCGCAACCTCCAAAGCATATTGTGAATGAAGAATTGGAAGAAGTTGAACAAGCAACAAATCCTCCTCTTGATGATGATTCCACACCAACGCACAATTCTTTTGAGTTTGAGGAGTCTTTTCCCATTAAATTTGAGGTTGATGTTGAGTGATGGGAAAGAGCTAGAAGAATTTGGTGAGGAAGAAGTTGAATTGGAAGAAAATTGCCATGAGGTGGAGATAATCAAAGAAGAGCACAAGGGAGTAGAACTTACAAGACCATTGGAAACACCTCTCCCCAAGCCATTACCATCCATTCTTTCGTTCAAGAGGATAAATCTCTTATCCTTAAGCTTTCTTATTCCACTTGAATATGGTTTGCTTGAGACAGATGGTCAACTTAGAGCTCTTTGTAGCTTTAAGAGCAAAAGGGAGATGGTTAGTGGTTGGAAACACCATTCTAGGTTCATTGTGGTTGCATCATCAATGATTAGATGGAAAGGTAGGAGTCATGCTCAATTGATTGGATTTAGGAGGATGTTTGGATGTCTTTATGAGAATTCTAAGGATTGCTTGCTACCCAAATAGAACTTTGATGATCAACTTGAAGACGGGTGTATAAATAAGATTTGGGACCCCGAAATATATGAAGATCAACTTTGAGAGCTGATGCACGGAAAACTTGTCTCTTAACAAATTTCCTTCGGCAAGTGTACCGAATTTGTCGTCAAGTAAAAACTCACAATAGAGTGAGGTCGAATCCCACATGGATTGATTGATCAAGCAACTTTAATTAGAGGAATGTCCTAGTTGAGCGAATCCAGAATTTGAGTTGAGAATTGCAGAAAATAAAATGGCGGGAAGGTAAATGGCAGAAAAAGTAAATGCTAGAATTAAAGAACTGAAAGTAAATGACTGAAAGTAAATTGCAGAATTATAAATAGGAATGGGGAATTGCTCATAAGAGTAAATAACAGAAATTAAAGAGAATGGGTAAGATCAGAAATGGGGAGTTCATTGGGCTTGGGAGATGTTGCATTCTCCGGATCAATTTCATTTTCATCTTTTCCTCAATCAATGCACTCATTGATCTCCTTGGCAATCTTAAGTGATCGAATTACAATTTCTTGTAATTCAATCTCTCAAAACTTGATCAATAGCCAATTCCTTGGTCAATTGCTCATGAGAAGAGATGAAGTATGGTCACTGATTATACCACATGCATTTCCCAAATCAAGTGTTGAGAGGATTATAGTCACATATCCATCCAAACCTAATTTGGTCCAGCATGAGAAAGCATTTCTAGCATGATCTCTTCATTCCTCTTTCAAGGTTCAGAAGAGATCCAAGTATGAATAGCTTCTTTTCCAAGATAACTACCCAATTAGATGAAGATCGAAAGCTTTCAAGTAAAATCAAGAGAAAATATAGAAGAAGAATAATGAAAACTACTATTGATCCATCAAATTACAACAGAGCTCCCTAACCCAATGAAAGGGGTTTAGTTGTTCATAGCTCTGGAAAATGAAAACAAAGATGGAGAATACATGATGAAACTAGAAGTGCAGAGAAAGTAAAATACAGAGAGTAGTTCTATGCCAAGAGGCTCCCTATAATTTCCAACTCTCCCAATTTAATTCAAAGCTACTCCTATATATACTACTCTTCTGTTCTTCTAGTTGGCTCTTCAAGTCTTGGGTATGGGCCTTTGGATTTTGAGTTTGAAGCAGTTCTTTTCTTCATTGGGCTTGGCTTTACTTGCAGAGAGAAAGTTTGAAGCGGGCAGAGACTTTAGCTCAGAACGTTAGTGGTGTTAACGTTCAGTGAAAGTATGGGTTCGAGAACGTTAGTTTGAAGCAGTTCTTTTCTTCCTTGTTTTCTTGCTGCCTTTCTAATTATTTTTAATGAATGCTTGATTTGGAGTTTTTGTTGCCTGATTCTATTTTGACGATAGTTCTCTACATTTCTTTGAAAAGAGCTTTTGTTTGACCTATTGACTCTGGATTGTTTATTTTGTTTCTTGTTTCGCCTCTCTTGGTTTCGAAACTTTTTTATCTATTGGGGTAGCATTTTGGTGAAAAAAAGGTTCTTTTTTGGGGTTTCAGTGCCTTTTTTCTATTAGCTGTTTGTGTTTGTGTTGCTCCCAAAAATGTCGCTGCAGTGCGACAACGTCGCAAGGTAGGGGTGCCTTTTAACTGGGTAAATGATTTGGGAAGAAATTTTGATTTTCAGCATTCTCGGGAATTACTCGATTTCTTTGTGGGAAAAGGGGGATCTTCTTTGTTTCGACCTTTTGTGGACTTTCGAGGGGTGGTTGGCTTCCCTTGATTGTTTGTGCTGCCCCTGAAGGTGTCACTATGATGCTGCACTGCCTCCATTTGGAGTGGCGCCTTCTGGTTTAAATGTAATCCTTTTTGAAAAGAAAGGGGGCGATTGATGATTTTCGAGGATTTGTCCAACCTCTTTGCCCCCTTGTCCGGGTTGCTTGTAGTAACGAATTCTTTTGCTGTTATATTTGTAGGTGTATCTTTATGTCCCGTAAGGTCCTAATGAAAATGTCTACCAAAGTTCCCCCTGGGCTTCATGACTGGGTAGATTCTGTAGTTCTTTCTTGTGTGACTGTAGTAGATCGGGAGTACTGCAATCAGTTTAGGAGATTCCATAGGTTTTGTGTTAATACGGAGGATGAGAAGGACTATGAGCTAGTCGTCCCTGATCCTGAGAAGAGGGTTTGTTTTCCTCCTTTGGATAGTTCTGAGCGTCCTTTTTTCTATGCGTATGACTATTTTTTCACCAAGTTGGGTATTACCCTTCCCTTCTCCGAGTTCGAGACTGAGATCCTCTGGACCTGTAATATAGTGCCCTCCCAGCTTCACCCTAACTCTTGGACATTCATGAAAATTTTTTCAACTTCTGTGTCAAGAGCTAGGTGTCAGACCTTCTATTAGTCTCTTCCTGTACGTGTTTGTCTTAACCAAACCCGGGGCGCAAAAGGGGAAGGCTTCTTGGATTTTATTTTGGGCCACTCAAGGTAGGAAGGTCTTCTCAATCTTCGATGAGTGTTCCTTTCCCCTCTGTTGGCAAGAGAACTTTGTGGTGGTTAAGTACACTTTAGATAATTTAGATGAGGTGGAGCGGGCCTTTGTTGGTGTGTTGGAAGAGTATTGGGGTCGGGCTCCTCACTTGGACACGAAGAAATTCTTGGGGGATCCCAGCCTTCTTTAGTCCGAGTTAGGTAGTTCCTCGACCTCTTGTTTTTATGTCTTTTTCCATCTATTATGCGTGTATGTTTAATAATTTCGTGTTTTCCCTCTTTTTCTCAGAGATGGCTTCAGGGTCCACTTCGATGAGGTTTTTACGTAAGACCAAGAAGACGGTTGCTGCCCAGAATCTCCAGAGTCAAGAATCCAGAGCTTCTTCCTGACCTCCTCCGAAGAAGCCGAGTTTGGGTCCTGATGGTCAGAGAAAAGTTATTTCTACTCCTGGTGTCCACCTGATTCCTCCCGATCCGCCTTTGCCGAGTTCGGGCGCGCCTTCGTCTCCTACCGCTTCGGGGCTGGCCCCTAAGAAGCAGAAGACTGCTGGGGCAGTGGGTATCAATGACAAGGATTTTGATGGTTTTAGTTGGAGTGAGGAGCACATCTAGCCAAGGAATTTAGAAAGTCTCCTATTAATGCCACTGGGGCATTTCTGAATGCTACTCGGGCTGATGTGGAGAGGTTGAATGGCCTAAAGGCTGAGTTGGAGGAGAAAAATGCCAAGCTTGAGTCAGACTTGGAGAAAGCTAAGGCCCAGGCTACCAAGGCTGAGGCTGCGTCAAAGCTGGCTGAGGAGATGAAAAAGAGGGCTGAGGAGATGAAAAAGAGGGCTGAGAAGATTCTCGCACTTATGGGGAGCTGTTTGACATGAAGGAGAAGCTCCAGTCAACCTAGGATGATTATGCCAAGCTTCAAAGCCATGTGGTTAGGGGGATGAACGAGATGTACGAAAACTTAAAGGCTCAGGTCCGAGTTCTGGCTCCCGACCTTAATCTTTCTTTGTTTAGTATGGATAATGTTGTGGTTGAAGGGAAGATCGTTCCCGCCCCTGATGAGGACAAGGTATCTATGCCTGATCCTAAAGTCCAGACTGGCCCGTCCTTTTCAACTCCTGAGGCCCGAGCTGAGGACACTCCAGAGGTTGTTACTGTGGCTGCTTCTCCCGAGATCATCGATGCAGTTCCAGTTTCTGTGCTTCCTCCGTCGCCTCCGGCTAAAGATGTTGTGTCGGGGGAGAACCTTGACCCTTTGTGATCTCTTTAGTTTGTTTAATTTGTTCTTGAGATGGCCCGACCTGTGGGTCTAGTGAAACTTTATTTTGTAATAGCTTGTAGCTTTTTGAACATTTCATCTTACTTTTAGTTGTTTTGACAACTTTTAAGTAGTGTTTAGGATTTGTTTTGCAGCTGTTTTGAACACTTTGCTTTACTTTTAGTTGTTTTGACAACTTTCAAGTAGTGTTCATGATTTGTTTCGCAATTGTTTTGAACACTGTGCTTTACTTTTAGTTGTTTTGACAACTTTTAAGTAGTGTTCAGTACATGTTTTTTTGCAATGTTTTCGTTGTGGTGCTTTCTTATAATTGCTGAAGTTCCTTTCTTGGGCCCGACTTTGCATAGTCGATTATTATTGGGGGTCGCTTTGTATGGGTTACTTGTATATCTTTTGAGTTTCCTTTCTTTCTTGGGTCCAACTTTATGGAATCGACCTCTTTTCAAGTTATTTTTGCAACTCTATTTTTTATCCGACCTATTTAAAGGTCACTTTATACGAATCGCTTGAATAACTTCTTACATTAACTTGTACCTCGTCGCTTTGTCTTGCCGACCATTTTAGGTTGGGCAATGACTTTGTGCGGTTTGTCGAGCTTAAATTAATGCATTTGAATAAAATAGGAAACTTTGGAGATAATTGTTTATTAATGTTTACCATTCATTTATAGAGACGGTTACTGTTCATACCCTGGACCAAACTATAAGGCCCGGGTTGGGCGAAGAAAAAGGACCGACCTCTTTAAAGGTCGGCCTATCGTAGCTAACTCTCATAAAGAATTCGGACAAATCACAACAAGGCCCAAAGAGACCCAAAATAAAAAAGTCACCGCTCCCTAGAAGGCGGCTGACCAAAAAGATAAGGATCTCATCCAAAAGATAAGATAAGATAACAAACTTATCTCAAAGAAAGATCGTTAAGCACTAATATAAATACACTGGAGCACCCAGGTATAACTCATACTCCAATTCTACAAAAAACCTGCCTAAAGTCGGTACTGACTTAAGCATCGGAGTCTCTTGCAGGTACCACCCCCCCTCCGGTGAGCAAGGACCAGCAGCATCTCCTACATCAACAAGTCGGACGTAGCAGCCCAGTCCAGATTTGAAGATCTCATCCGAGATCGACCTCCTTATTTTAGGTAACCCTTGGAACATTGGCGCCGTTGCCGGGGGACCTGGAAGTCATCCCACCAACATGGCAAACAACCCTACTAACGACCATAATTCAGGTTTGGAAGAAGAAACGCCGCTTAAGATCACGGATGCCACACCAAAGGACACACCCCAATCCAAGCGAGATAAGCAACCTCAGAACACAGAAATTTTAGACGCCATCTATGAACAACAGGATCGCCTCAAACAGCTCGAACAAGAAGCTGAACGTACGTGAGAATCTGAGTGAAATCTCCGGAGAGAAACAAGGCGGCGTCGAGAGCTGGAAGACAAGCTCCTAAAACTCGAAGCCGACCTCAAAGCTAAAACCACTCGATCCGAACGTAAGGATAGCCCTTACAAGGACCAAGACCCGTTCACAAAGGAAATCATGAAGGCTAAAGTCCCGAAAGACTTCAAAGCTCCTGACATGACACCATACGATGGTACGTCTGACCCAAGTTATCATCTCAGCAACTTTAGGAGCCGGATGTACCTCACGGATGCCTCGGACGCAACCCGCTGCAAAGCCTTTCCGACCACCTTGACCAAGACGGCAATAAAGTGGTTCGACAGCTTGCCTCCAAGATCAATCACGAGCTTCGATGACCTTGCTAAAAAGTTCCTCGCCATGTTCTCCATTCTGAGGGATAAAGCCAAACACATTCCAAGCCTGCTAGGAATTAAACAAGGAGATTGGGAGAGCCTCCGTAGCTACATGGAAAGATTCAATAAAGCATGCCTTGGCATATAAAATCTCCCTATAGAAGTGGCCATCATGGGACTCATCAAAGGCCTACGAGAAGGACCCTTTAGCCACTCCATATCCAAGAAGCACCCAACATCTTTGAACGAGGTACAAAAACGGGCAGAAAAATACATCAATATGGAGGAGAACTCCCGATTAGGAGAAACCTCAAAAACCGGATTCCCATACCCACCTCGGGATAAGGATAAAGAGTCCAGGAAAAAAGAAGACCAATCCGCAGAGAAACCCAGGAAATACCACAACTACACCCCTCTTCGGGTATCCCTTGTGGATGTTTACCGAGAAATATACAACACTGAAAAAATCCCACTTCCTTGCCCGATTAAACACAAGAAGGGAGGAAGTTGGACCGAATACTGCGATTACCACAGGATCTATGGACACCCCACCAATGAGTGCTACGACATGAAGAATGTCATAGAAAAATTGGCTCGAGAAGGGAGACTAGATCGGTTCCTAGCCAACAGAGCGGATGAACCAAAAAAGAGAAAAAGGGACGAAGAGAGCGGACGAGCTGAACGTCCCCCTCACACCCTTGAGAGACATATCCACATGATCAATGGAGGATCCACAGGAGGAGGGATCTCTAAGTCATCCCGCAAAAGACAACTAAAAGAGGTGTACCGTGTCGGAGAAGGGGACAGGTCACCCGACCTCCCCACTATCACCTTCACTCAAAAAGACGCTGCGGGTATCATCCCTGGACATGATGACCCCGTAGTCGTTACCATCATATTATCCAATGCTAACCTCCATCGAACACCAGTCGACCAAGGAAGCTCCGCGGATATCCTATTCAAATCCTCCTTCAACAAGCTCGGTTTACAAGAGAAAGAGCTCAGAGCATATCCAAATAGCCTATTCGGGCTCGAAGACGCCTCAATCCAGCCACTTGGGTACATCCCACTATATACAACCTTCGGAAAAGAAACACGGTCTAGAACACTGAGCATAGACTACATTGTAGTCGATGTGAGCCCCGCATACAACGCCCTCATAGGTCGGACAACGCTAAATCAGCTGGCCGCAGTGGTCTCCACTCTGCACCTATGCATGAAGTTCCCAACTCCAGAAGGGATCGCCACCATAAAGGGAGACCAAAGACTCGCGCGACGCTGTTACAACGATAGTCTGAACCTTAAGGGCGACCCTAGAGGAAAAGAAACCAACACTATTGAACTTGGGGGAACCCGAGCTCACGCAGAACTTCGTCCTCGACCAGAAGGCGAGACCGAAGAAGTTCAGATCGGAGATACTCAAGACAAAACAACAAACATAGGGGCAAACCTAAAAGGAGACTTAAAGGAGATACTGACAAAGTTCTTAAGGAAGAATTCCGATCTGTTCGCATGAAAGGCCGCAGACATGCCCGGTATTGATCCCGAGCTAATGTGCCATAGATTAGCAGTATATCCTGGATCCCGGCCAGTGCAACAGAAGCGCAGAAAGCTCGGTCTAGAGAGATCGCAAGTTGTGGAGGAGCAGGTACAGGCCTTATTAGAAGTAGGGTTCATAAGGGAGGTTAAGTACCCATTATGTCTAGCCAATGTTGTACTGGTCAAAAAGTCGAATGGAAAGTGGCGGATGTGTACTGATTACACCGACCTCAACAAAGCCTACCCAAAAGATCCCTATCCACTCCCGAATATAGACACCCTTGTCGACGCCTCATCAGGATATAAGTACCTTTCCTTCATGGATGCCTACTCGGGGTACAACCAAATCCTGATGTATCAATCCGACCAGGAGAAAACCTCGTTCCTAACCCCAAACGTAAACTATTGCTACGTAGTCATGCCATTCAGACTTAAAAATGCAGGAGCTACATACCAGAGGTTAATGAACAAAGTTTTTGCCAACCACATCGGAAAACTGATGGAGGTCTACGTAAACGATATGTTGATAAAAACACAAAAAGAAGAAGTACTACTACTCGACCTGGCCGAAGTGTTCGACACTATAAGAAAGCACGGGATGAGGCTAAACCCCGCAAAGTGCACTTTCGCGGTAGAGGCTGGCAAATTCTTGGGCTTCATGCTCACTCAGAGAGGGATTGAAGCAAATCCAGATAAATGTCAGGCCATACTCAGCATGAAAAGCCTGACCTGTGTCAAAGAGGTATAGCAGCTCAACGGAAGACTAGCGGCTCTGTCTAGATTCCTAGTTGGATCGGCCTTAAGATCTCTCCCTTTCTACGCAACACTAAAGAAAGGAAAGAGGTTTGAATAGACCCCAGAATGTGAATAAACCTTCCAAGACTTCAAGACGTTCCTAGGACAGCCACCCGTCCTAACCCGACCCCGGTAAATAGAGGAACTGATCCTTTACCTCGCCGTGGGAAGTCGGGCGATAGCCTCAGCCCTAGTAAGGGAGGACGAGAACGGACAACAGCCCATCTAAACTACAAGGGGCTTTACAAGGGGCTGAACTAAACTACCAAAAGATAGAGAAGTTCGCATATGCCTTTATACTCATCTCTCGACGACTCCAACCGTATCTTCAAGCCCACACCATCAGAGTACGGACCAACCAACCCATAAAAGATATCTTACAAGAAACCGACTTAGCTGGAAGAATCCTACAATGGGTAGTGGAGTTGTCCGAATTTGACCTTAAGTACGAAGCTCGGACAGCTATCAAGTCTCAATACTTGGCCAACTTCGTCGTAGAGTACACTAACACCCCAGGCACCCCCGCTAACTGGAACCTCTACGTTGACGGCTCATCGAACAAAGCCGGGAGTGGAGCGGGTGTCATCTTAGGAAGTGACCAGGGAACCCAACTCAAACTCTCCTTAAGGTTCAAGTTTCCTACCTCAAACAACCAAGCCGAATACGAGGCCCTACTGGCTGGTTTGAAACTGGCTAGGGAAATTGGAGCTCAAAAGCTTACCATATTTAGAGACTCGCAAGTAGTCACCTCACAAATAGAAGGGAGCTAATAGGCCAAGGATCCCACCATGAAGAAATACCTAGACAAGACCAAGGAACATCTCAAAAAATTCTTGGGATACGAGATCCACCATATACCTCAGGAACAAAATGCCCGAGCTGACACACTTTCGAAACTAGCCAGCACCAAACCAGGGGGCAATAATAGAAGTCTCATCCAAGAAACATTGCAAAATCCATCAACCTCGGAGGAAGAGAAGGTCCTAACCATATCAGGCCAGGACCAAGGGTGGATGACTCCCATAAACAACTACCTCAAGTCCGAAACACTCCCCGCAGATAAAAGGGAGGCAAAAAGGCTAGTACGAGAAGCACAGTACTACACCATAGTGCACGGTGTCCTATATAGGAGAGGAATATCTACACCCCTCCTAAAATGCGTCCCGACCTCTGCTACAAGGGAAGTCCTAGAAGAAGTTCACAGTGGCATGTGCGGCAACCACCTTGGCGCACGAGCTCTTTCCAAAAAGCTACTCCGAGCTAGTTTTTATTGACCGACCTTGCAAAAAGAAACAACGGAGTTCGCCAAAACATGCACACCATGCCAGAAACATGCCAGCTTTCATATCGCACCACCCGAAGAGCTCATCTGTGTCACTTCACCTTGGTCATTTGTAAAATGGGGGCTCGAGTGGACCATTCCCCCAGGTATCAAGACAGGTCAAATTCCTCATTGTAGGAATAGACTATTTCACAGAATGGATTGAAGCGGAACCATTGGCCACCACTACCGCCCAAAGAAGTCAAAAGTTCCTATATAAAAATATTGTCACAAGGTTTGGGGTCCCATGCTCCAGCACCACAGACAATGGCACTCAGTTCACCAACACGGGCTTCAGGAACCTGGTTGCCAATCTGAAAATCAAGCACCAGTTCACCTCTGTAGAACACCCACAACTAACGGACAGGCGGAAGCCACCAACAAAGTCATATTGGCCGGACTAAAACGGAGACTACAGGACGCAAAAGGAATTTGGGTTGAAGAGCTCCCACAAGTCCTATGGGCATACCGAACAACACCACACTCCACCACCGGGGGGAATCACCCTTCTGACTTGCTTACAGAATTGAGGCAATGATCCCCGTAGAGGTAGAAGAAGGATCCCCTAGAGTGATTTGATCCTCTACAATAAAAACACCAACTCCCAAGCACAAAGGGAAGAGCTCGACCTACTTCCAAAAGTCCGAGAAAGAGTTTAAATTAGAGAGGAAGCGCTAAAGTGTGGAATGGCTTCAAGATATAATCGGAAGGTAATCCAGTGAAGCGTCGCCACCAACGATCTCATCTTAATCCAAAATGATATCGGAGTAGGTCAGTCAGAAGAAGGGAAGCTAGCAGCTAACTGGAAAGGGCCATACTGAGTCACAGAAGTACTAGGAAAAGGTTCCTATAGGGTGGCCGACCTCCAAGGGTGGGAGCTCCCGAGGTCATGGCATGCCTGTAACCTAAGAAGGTACTATAGCTAGAAAAAGATCTCAGGCCAAGGCGCACTCTTTTTCCTAAAAGGTTTTTTAATAAGGTGCTAGGCCAAGATCTAAAAGTTGCCCGACTAAAAGGGTAAGCACTCGCATGTACACATTCTTACTTTTTATCTTATTGATTGAATAAAATTTTAAGATTCCCTGAAAAAGTTTCCTACCAAGACGCATTAATTTACGCTCAGAACGCAAGATTCATCGCCCGACCAAGAAAAGGTCGGCAAGGTAAAATGGCGAAAGGCAAAGTTAATGCAAGAAGTTATAAAAAGTAACCCATATAAAGCGACTAGACGAGGTCGAACTAAAAATGGGATTACTAAAAATAACTTGAGAAGGCCCGACAGAGAATTCAGACTAATGAAAGGATCAATAAAAAGGGAACAACACCATACAAAGGCCAAAAAGGTTGAAAAACCTAGGCCCAAGGTGCTGGGCTAAAAGGTACAAGTCTTGAAAAAAGGCGCTACTTAAAAAGTAAAAGCACGACCTCAAGACAGAGCGAAAAAGTCGTCCAAATGAACTAAAAAGAAAGGGTTCAATATGAACACCTCCTAAAAAGTTGTTGGAAATTGACTATAAAAGTCCAGACAGTAAGCTATAAAAAGACGACGATGCCAAAGCAGAAGGTTGACAGCACAACCAAGACAAAGCGTAGTCCGAATAGCAAAGGTAGAAGTTCCTGAAACGAACACTACCTCAAAAGACGTCGGACCACAGAGCTCCGAACACCTAGATCCCAAGGGCGTAAGAGCCCGCAAAGTAGCGCCATCATCAAAATGTAAAGCCATATACAGGTTAAAAACAAAGGCACCCCACCAAAGCCAGTTAAAAGACTGCCAGTCACAAAAATTAAAACATTAAAGGCTCCAGGGCTGCCCATTGGAAACCCAAGAGTTAAAAGTGTTTTAATTAAAAAACAAAAGTTGCCAAGAGGCAACTAGGAAGTGTCAAGGAAGTGCCAAAATAAAGGCTACAAAACCAAAGTTCAAAAGGTCCACAGATCGGACCATACCAAATACATACTGAAAAAGATATGAAAAAGAGAGTTATAAAGGCTCCAAGTTAGCCCCAGCAGCTGCATCCTTCGGAGAAGGAGGGATCATTGAGATCGGGGTGACTCCAACAACTCCGTCAGGGCCATTGAGGATCTCCACATCAGGCTCTAGAGGAACCACCTCGGCAGAAAGAGCTGCGGACGACTCAACAACAGGAGCTGTAGAAACTTTAACTGTCGACACAATGGGAGGAGCTTCATCATCATTATCGGGGGCAGGCACAATCTTGCCATCCTCTACAATGTTATCCATACTAAACAAGGAGAGATCGACATCAGAGCAAGAACTCGGACCTGGGCCTTCAGGTTTTCATATAGCACAGTCATACCACTCACCACGTGCCCCTGAAGCTCGACATAATCGTCCTCAGCTGACTGTAGCCTCTCCCTAGCCTCCAACAACTCACCATAGGTTCGAGTATAGCTCTTCTTGTACTTTCTAGCCATATCCTCGGCCAGATTAGCAGCTGCCTCTGCGGCAGTAGCCCGAGCCTTCTCCCTCTCCATTTCAAGCTCCAACCCAATAGCTTTGGCCTCAAATTCCTCCTTTAAACCCTTCATTCTATCATAGTCAGCCTTGACATCCTCCAAAAAGGCCTTAGTGGCATGGACTGGAGATTCCATGACAACCCGGGACAAGGTCGTACTAAGATTGGCCATTTGGATACTATTGCTTGATATGAAATCCAGATGATGAAGGATTGACACGTCATCTAGAGAAACTTTACCACAAGGAGCAATCAGCTCTGTGGCAAAAGTCACGCCATCAAATTCCTTGTCATCCAGATTATAAGGGCCGACAGCCCTTGGCTTCTTGGGAGGAGGACCGGCTGAAGTAGGGGAGGAGGAAGCGCCAGAGGTCGAAAAAGGCGGATCAGTAGGAATCATCCGGACTCGAGGGGTCAGGATGACTTTCCTCGGCCCCTAAGGATCAGATGCCGGCTTCTTCGGAGGTAACTGTGAAAAGCTCTCCCTCGACGTCTTCTTCGACAAATTTTGGGCAGCCACCGCCTTTTTTGCCTTGCGGAACATCTTCATCGAATCCGACGACGACACCATCTCTGAAACAAAGCCAGCAAAACAATCACACAGTAGATAATAACAAGATCACAATCAATAAAAGAAGACTTTCTATGAAAGATGAGGTTGGACACTACCTAGCTCAAAACGGAGAAGAGCGGGGTCCCCTAAAAACTTTTTAGTATCCAAGTGAGGAGGCTCCCCCCAATGCTCCTCTAAAACACCCACCAAGGCCTGCTCTACTTCATCTAAACTCTCCTAGGGATACTTAAGAACTACAGGATCTTTCTGCCACCATAAAAGAAAGGGCGGCTCATCATTTTCGTCCAGAAATAAGGGATGAACATCCTCAACAGCTCGGACTTTAAAATAATAATTTTTAAAGTCCCGAAAAGAGTCATCAAACATGGAAAAAACTTTTCTTTCCTGTGTAGCTTGAAAGGAGATCCAAGAAGCCTTCTTCTAGGCCGTCCCGGGTTTGGTCAGCACAAACAAGAAAAGGAAAAGAGATAGGGTAGGTCAGACACCCAACTCTTGGCATAACAGCTGGAAAAATCTTCACAAAAGCCCAAGAATTCGGGTGAAGCTGCGATGGGGCTACATTGCAGTTCCATAAAACTTCAAAACCTTAGTCCCTTCACTGAAAAGAAAAACGCGCGAATGAAAAGCAAAAACCCAAGCACCAACATTTTCGCAAAAAAGTAGCAAAGACAAAAAGATTCCAACTTTCCTCAGAAAAACAAAGGCATGCGATGTCACCAGAAGTTTAAACAGAAGGAAGTCACAGCCATCAATCAATCAGAAAATACGAAAGTCACAGACAAGAAATACCAACCTGCGATGAAGAAAGGAACGATGGCAACAGAAGCGCAGCAAGAACACCAACGATCCGAAGGGCGCTGATGAGCGGATAATTTATACCCTTTTTGGCATTATTTTTACATAGTTTTTAGTATATTTTAGTTACTTTTTATTATATTTTTATTAATTTTTATGCAAAAATCACATTTCTGGACTTTACTATGAGTTTGTATATTTTTCTGTGACTTCAGGTATTTTCTGGCTGAAATTGAGGGACCTGAGCAAAAATCTGATTCAGAGGCTGAAAAAGGACTGCAGATGCTGTTGGATGTTGACCCTCCTGAACTCAAAGTGAATTTTCTGGAGCTATAGAAGCCCAATTGGGGTGCTCTCAATTTCTTTGAAAAGTAGACATCCTAGGCTTTCCAGAAATATATAATAGTCCATACTTTGCCCGAGATTTGATGGACCAAACTGGCGTCCAAAGACAGCCTAAAACATCTTGGTGTAAAACGCCCAAACTGGCACCAGAATTGGAGTTAAACGCCCAAACTGGCACCAAAAAAGGCGTTTAACTCCATGAACAGCCTATGCATGTGAAAGCTTCAATGCTCAGTCCAAGCACACACCAAGTGGGCCCCGGAAGTGGATTTTTGCACTATCTGCACTTAGTTATTCATTTTCTGTAAACCTAAGTTACTAGTTTAGTATAAATAGCACTTTTTACTATTGTATTCAGAGAGTTTTAGAGAGTCTTTTATCATCTTTTCACGTTTGCGGGCTGGCCTCACGGCCATGCCTAGACCTTTTTCACTTATGTATTTTCTACGGTGGAGTTTCTACACCCCATAGATTAAGGTGTGGAGCTCTACTGTTCTTCATGAATTAATGCAATTACTACTATTTTCTATTCAATTCACGCCTACTTCTTCTCCAAGATATACTCTCGTTCTTAATTCAGTTAAGTCAGAATGAAGGGGTGATCCGTGACAATCACCCAATCTTGTTACTCGCTTAGCCAGGATCGCGTGCCTGACAACCACAAAGCGGTCTACATGATGTTCAACGTAGTCATTGGACGACAGCCGGAGTATATTCTCTTGGATATCTAATACACGGACCGAGTCCGTGAGATTAGTATCTTCGTGGTATAGGCTAGAATTATTGGCAGCCATTCTTGGGATCTGGAAAGTCTAAACCTTGTCTGTGGTATTTCGAGTAGGATCCGGGAAGGAATGACTGTGACGAGCTTCAAACCTGCAAATGTTGGGCGCAAGTGACAGTGTGCAAAAGGATCAATGGATTCTATTCCGACGCTAGTGGGAACCAACAGATGATTAGCCATGCGGTAGCTGTACCTGGTATTTTTCATCCGAGACGAGAAATCCGACAGTTGATTAGCCGTGCAGAAACCGTAGAGGACCATTTTCACTGAGAGGATCTTACAGCTTGCCATGGAAGGAAGTAACGCATGGTTGGAAGGAGGCAATAGGAAAGCAGAAGTTCAGGAGCAACAAAGCATCTCCAGACGCTTATCTGAAATTTCCACCAATGAATTACATAAGTAACTTTATCTTATTTTCTGTTTTATTTCTATTTTAATTATCAAAACCTCATAACCATTTGAATCCGCCTGACTGAGATTTACAAGATGACCATAGCTTGCTTCAAGCCGACAATCTCCGTGGGATCAACCCTTAGTCACGTAAGGTTTATTACTTGGACGACCCAGTGCACTTGTTGGTTAGTTGCACGGAGTTGTGAGAAAAGTGTAAGATCACAATTCCGTGTACTAAGTTTTTGGCGCCATTGCCGGAGATTGTTCGAGTTTGGACAACTGACGGTTCATCTTGTTGCTTAGATTAGGTAATTTTATTTTATGTTTAAGCTTTTTCTTTTTATTTTCGAATATATATATATATATATATATATATATATATATATATATATATATATATATATATATATATATATATATGTTCTTCAGAATTTTTAAGAATGAATTCTAGAGTTTCATGAGATATGTTGAAGCCTGGCTGGTTGTGAAGCCATGTCTAATTCTTTTGGACTGAGGCTTCCACTTCTCATTGGCATGCTTGTATGTTTTATGCTAAAGCTTGGCTGGCTATTTAGCCATGTCTAATCTTTTGGACCGAAGCTTTCTCTTAAAGCTTGGCTGGCCATTGGCCATGTCTAAATTTTTTCGACCGAAGCTTTAGACTAACATTGCATAATTCCTAGAATTCTTATTAAAAATTTTGTATCTCTTTATTCCTTTTTCCAAAAATATTTTCGAAAAATACAAAAAAAAAAAACAAAAATTTATAAAATCATAAAAACCAAAAATATTTTGTGTTCTTGTTTAAGTCTTGTGTCAAATTTTAAGTTTGGTGTCAATTGCATGTTTTAATTTTCTTTGATTTTCAAAAATATATGCATTGTGTTCTTCATTGATCTTCAAGTTATTCTTGATGATTCTCTGTGTTTGATCTTGTGACTTTCTTGTTTTGTGTCTTTTCTTGTTTTTCTTGTGCATTTTTGAATTCATAGTGTCTAAACATTGAAAATTTCTATGTTTGGTGTCTTGCATGTTTTTTTTTCTTAAAAATTTTCAAAAATATGTTCTTGATGTTCATCATGATCTTCAAAGTGTTCTTGGTGTTCATCTTGACATTCAAAGTGTTCTCGCATGCATTATGAGTTTTGATATTAAATTTTGATGTCTTGTGTCTTTTTGTTGTTTTTCTCTCTCCTCATTAAAAATTTAAAAATAAAAAAGATATCTTTCCTTATTTTACTCATAAATTTCAATCTAAAAATTCTATCTTTTCAAATCTTTTTTTTCAAAAATCAAATCTTTTTCATTTTTCCTTCATGTTTTTCGAAAATTTTAAAATTGATTTTCAAAATTTTTTTCTTATTTTTATTTCATATTTTTGAATTTATTGCTAACATTAATATTTTGATTCAAGATTTTTAAGTTGTTACTTGCCTATTAAGAAAGAATCAATCTTTAAATTCTAGAATCATATCTTTTAGTTTCTTGTTAGTCAAGTAATCAACTTTAATTTCAAAAATCAAATCTTTTTAATTTCCAATTCAAATATTTTTCAATATGATTTTTGATCATATCTTTTTCAAAATTAAATTTCAAAATCTTTTTCTAACTTCTTATCTTTTCAAAATTGATTTTCAAATCTTTTTCAATTAACCACTTGACTTTTTGTTTGTTTTACTAATTCTTATCTTTCTCAAAACCACCTAACTTCTTCTCTCTCTCCAATTTTCGAAAATCACTAACCACTTTTTCAAAAATCTTTTTAATTAATTAATTTATTTAGTTTTCAAGTTTTATTTTATTTCTTCTCTTAATTTTCGAATTCTAACTAAATATTAAAATAAAAATAAAAATATTTTTCTTTTCTTTTGAATTAATTTTCGAATACTCTTTCTCCCATCTCTTTTTATTTATTTATTTATTTATTTACTGACACTTCTCTTCTTCTTATAATTCGAACCCTCTCCCTCTCTTTGTGTTCGAATTCTTCTTCTCCCTTCTTCATTCTATTTCTTCTATTCTTCTACTCACATAAAGGAATCTCTATACTGTGACATAGAGGATTCCTATTCTTTTCTGTTCTCTTCTTTTTCATATGAGTAGGAACAAGGATAAAAACATTCTTGTTGAAGCTGATCCTGAACCTGAAAGGACTCTGAAGAGGAAGCTAAGAGAAGCTAAAGCACAAAGCTCTAGAGAGGACCTAACAAATTTTTGAAAAAGAAGTAGTTATGGCAGCCGAAAATAATAACAATGGTGGAGATGCAAGGAAGATGCTTGGTGACTTTACTGCACCCACTTTTGACTTCTATGGAGAAGCATCTCAATTCCTGTAATTGGAGCAAACAACTTTGAGCTTAAGCCTCAATTAGTTTCTCTCATGCAACAGGATTGCAAGTTTCATGGACTTCCATTGGAAGATCCTCATCATTTTTTAGCTGAACTCTTGCAAATCTGTGACACTGTTAAGACCAATGGGGTTAATCCTGAGGTCTACAAACTTATGCTTTTCCCCTTTGCTGTAAGAGACAGAGCTAGGACATGGTTGGACTCACAACCTAAAGAAAGCCTGAACTCTTGGAAAAAGTTGGTCAATGATTTCTTGGCCAAATTTTTTCCACCTCAAAAGTTGAGCAAGCTTAGAGTGGAAGTCCAAACCTTCAGACAGAAGGAAGGTGAATCCCTCTATGAAGCTTGGGAAAGATACAAGCAATTGATCAGAAGGTGTCCTTCTGACATGCTTTCAGAATGGAGCATCCTATGTATATTCTATGATGGTCTGTCTGAATTGTCCAAGATGTCATTGGATCACTCTGCTGGTGGATCTCTTCATCTGAAGAAGACGCCTGCAGAAGCCCAGAAACTCATTGAAATGGTTGCAAATAACCAGTTCATGTATACTTCTGAAAGAAATTCTGTGAATAATGGGACAACTCAGAAGAAAGGAGTTCTTGAGATACTCTGAATGCCATATTGGCTCAGAATAAAATATTGACTCAGCAAGTCAATATGATTTCTCAGAGTCTGACTGGAATGCAAGCTGTATCCGGCAGTTCTAAAGAAGCTTCCTTTGAAGGAGAAGCTTATGACCCTGAGAATCCTGCAATGGAAGAGGTGAATTACATGGGAGAATCCTATGGAAACACCTATAATTCTTCATGGAGGAATCATCCTAATTTCTCATGGAAGGATCAACAGAAGACTAATCAAGGCTTCAATAATAATAATGGTGGAAGAAATAGGTTTGGCAATAGCAAACCTTTTCCATCATCTTCTGAGCAACAGACAGAGAATTCTAAGCAGAACCTCTCTGACTTAGCAACCATAATCTTTGATCTAAGTAAGACCACTCACAGTTTCATGACTGAAACAAGGTCCTCTATTAGAAATTTGGAGGCACAAGTGGGTCAACTAAGTAAAAGAGTTACTAAAATCCCTCCTAGTACTCTCCCAAGCAATACAGAAGAAAATCCAAAAAGAGAGTGCAAGGCCATAAACACGTTTAACATGGCCGAACCTGTAGAGGAGGGAAAGGCAGTGATTTCCAGTGAGGAAGACCTCAATGGACGTCCACTGGCCACTAAGGAGTTCCCCATTGAGGAACCAAAGGAATCGGAGGCTCATACAGAGACCATAGAGATTTCACTGAACTTACTGTTACCATTCATGAGCTTTGATGAGTATTCTTCCTCTGAAGAGAATGAAGACATTGTTGAAGAGTAAGTTGCTCAGTATCTAGGAGCAATCATGAAGCTGAATGCCAAGTTATTTCGTAATGAGACTTGGGAGGATGAACCTCTATTGCTCATCAATAAACTGAATACCTTGGTTCAACAGAAATTATCTCAGAAGAAACTGGATCCCGGAAAGTTCTTAATACCTTGCATCATAGGCACCATGACCTTTAAGAAGGCTCTGTGTGACCTTGGTTCAAGTATAAACCTCATGCCACTCTCTATAATGGAGAAACTGGGAATCTTTGAGGTACAAGCTGCAAGAATCTCACTAGAAATGGCAGACAATTCAAGGAAACAGGCTTATGGACTTGTAGAGGATGTCTTAGTGAATATTGAAGGCTTTTACATCCCTGTTGATTTCATAATCCTAGACACTGGAAAGGATGAAGATGAATCCATCATGCTTGGAAGACCCTTCCTAGTCACAGTAAGAGCTGTGATTGATGTGGACAGAGGATAGTTAGTCCTTCAATTGAATGAGGACTACCTTGTGTTTAAGGCTCAAGGATCTTCTTTTGCAATTATGGAAAGGAAGCATGAAAGGCTTCTCTCAATACAGAGTCAAACAGAGCCCCCACACTCAACTTCTAAATTTGGTGTTGGGAGGCTATCATCAAGCTCTGAGTCTCTGTGAAGCTCTGTAAGAACTCACTATCAAGCTATTGACATTAAAGAAGCGCTTGTTGGGAGGCAACCCAATGTTATTTAATTATATTTATTTATTTTTCATTGTTATTTTATGTTTTCCTTAGGTTGATGATCATGTGAAGTCATAAAAATTACTGAAAAATTAAAGCAAAAGGAAAAATAGCATAAAAAACAGCACACTCTGGAGGACAAGCTTACTGGCGTTTAAACGCCAGTAAGGATAGCAAAATGGGCGTTTAACGCCCAGCCTGGTAGCATTCTGGGCGTTTAATGCCAGAAAAGGCTGTCTGGCGTCTGGCTGGCGTTAAACGCCAGAAATGGGCAGCAGACTGGCGTTTAACGCCAGAAAAGGTAGCAGAGCTGGCGTTTAATGCCAGGAAAGGTAGCAGAGCTGGCGTTAAACGCTAGGAATGGCACACAGTGGGCATTTGAACGCCAGAATGGTGCAGGGAGCAGAATTCTTTGACACCTCAGGATCTGTGGACCCACAGGATCCCCACCTACCCCACCTCTTCTTCTCTCCTTTTCACACCTTTCCATAACACTCTTCCCCAAATACCCTTGACCAATCCCATCAATAACTCTTCCCCAAATACCCTTCACCTATCAAATCCTACCCTCTTTCCCATATCCTCTTCACCACTCACATCCATCCATCATAAACCACACCTATCTCACCATTTAAATTCAAACTATTTCCCTCCCAAACCCACCCCATCATGACCGAATTCCCCCTCTCTCCTACCCTATAAATACCCCTCCTCACTACCTTCATTTTTACACATCATACACACTTCTTTTCCCCTTGGCCGAAACTATCACCCCCCTCCATCTCCTCAATTTTTTCTTCTTCTACTCCTCTCCTTCTTCTTTTGCTCGAGGACGAGCAAACCTTTTAAGTTTGGTGTGGAAAAAGCCTTGCTTTTTGTTTTTCCATAACCATTAATGGCACCTAAGGCCGGAGAAACCTCTAGAAAGAGGAAAGGGAAGGCAATTGCTTCTACCTCCGAGTCATGGGAGATAGAGAGATTCATCTCAAAGGTCCATCAAGACCACTTCTATGAAGTTGTGGCCAAGAAAAAGGTGATCCCCGAGGTCCCCTTCAAGCTCAAAAAGGGTGAATATCTAGAGATCCGACATGAGATTCAAAGAAGAGGTTGGAAAACTCTCACTAATCCAATCCAACAAGTCGGAATCTTAATGGTTCAAGAGTTCTATGCCAATGCATGGATCACTAAGAACCATGATCAAAGTATGAACCCAAACCCAAAGAATTGGCTCACAATGGTTCAGGGAAATTACTTGGATTTCAGTCCGAAAAATATAAGGTTGGCATTTAACTTGCCAATGATGAGAGGAGATCCTCATCCTTTCACTAGAAGGGTCAACTTTGATAAAAGGTTGGACCAAGTCCTTAGGGATATTTGTGTGGAAGGAGCTCAATGGAAGAGAGACTCAAGAGGCAAGCCGGTTCAACTAAGAAGGCTTGACCTCAAACCCGTGGCTAGGGGATGGTTGGAGTTCATCCAACGCTCTATCATTCCTACTAGCAACCGGTCTGAAGTTACAATAGACCGGGCTATCATGATCCATAGCATCATGAATTGAGAGGAAGTAGAAGTTCATGAGATCATATCCCTAGAACTCTACAAGGTGGCGGACAAGCCCTCTACTTTGGCAAGGCTAGCCTTCCCTCATCTCATCTGTACCCTATGCAATTCAGCTGGAATTGTCATAGAGGAAGACATCCTCATTGAAGAGGACAAGCTCATCACTATGAAAAGGATGGAGCAAACAAGAGAGCCCACTCATGGGCCTCAACAAGAGCATGAGGAAATTCCTCATCATGAAATCCCTGAGATGCCTCAAGGGATGCACTTTTCTCCACAAAACTATTGGGAGCAAATCAACACCTCCTTAGGAGAATTGAGTTCCAACATGGGACAACTAAGGATGGAGCACCAAGAGCATTCCATCCTCCTCCATGAAATTAGAGAAGACCAAAGAGCCATGAGGGAGGAGCAACAAAGGCAAGGAAGAGACATAGAGGAGCTCAAGCACTCTATAAGATCTTCAAGAGGAAGAACTAGCCGCCATCACTAAGGTGGACCCGTTCTTTAATTTCCTTGTTCTTATTTTTTCTGTTTTTCGAAAATTATGCTTTATGTTTTGTCTATGTTTGTGTCTTTACTACATGATCATTAGTGTCTAGTGTCTATATCTTAAAGCTATGAATGTCCTATGAATCCTTCACCTTTCTTAAATGGAAAATGTTTTTAATTGCAAAAGAACAAGAGGTACATAGGTTTCGAATTTTATCTTGAAATTAGCTTAATTATTTTGATGTGGTGGCAATACCTTTTGTTTTATGAATGAATGCTTGAACAGTGCATATTTTTGATATTTTTGTTTATGAATGTTAAAATTGTTGGCTCTTGAAAGAATAATAAAAAAAGAGAAATATTATTGATAATCTAAAAAATCATAAAAATGATTCTTGAAGCAAGAAAAAGCAGTGAAAAGCTTGCAAAAAAAAAAGGGTGGTGAAAAAAAAAGAAAGAAAGAAAAAGAAAAAGCAAGCAGAAAAAGCCAATAACCCTTTAAACCAAAAGGCAAGGGTAAAAAGGATCCAAGGCTTTGAGCATTAATGGATAGGAGGGCCCAAAGGAATAAAGTCCTGGCCTAACCGGCTAACCAAGCTGTCCCTAACCATGTGCTTGTGGTGTGAAGGTGTCAAGTGAAAAGCTTGAGACTGAGTGGTTAAAGTCATGGTCCAAAGCAAAAAAAGTGTGCTTAGGAGCTCTGGGCACCTCTAACTGGGGACTCTAGCAAAGCTGAGTTACAATCTGAAAAGGTTCACCCAGTTATGTGTCTGTGGCATTTATGTATCCAATGGTAATACTGGAAAAACAAAATGCTTAGGGTCACGGCCAAGACTCATAAAGTAGCTGTGTTCAAGAATCAACATACTGAACTAGGAGAATCAATAACACTATCTGAATTCTAAGTTCCTATAGATGCCAATCATTCTGAACTTCAAAGGATAAAGTGAGATGCCAAAACTGTTCAGAAGCAAAAAGGCTACAAGTCCCGCTCATCTAATTGAAGCTAATCTTCATTGATAAGTTTGGAATTCATTGTATATTCTCTTCTTTTTATCCTACTTTGTTTTTAGTTGCTTGGAGACAAGCAACAATTTAAGTTTGGTGTTGTGATGAGCGAATAATTTATACCCTTTTTGGCATTGTTTTTACATTATTTTCAGTATGTTTTAGTTACTTTTTATTATATTTTTATTAGTTTTTATGCAAAAATCACATTTCTGAACTTTACTATGAGTTTGTGTGTTTTTCTGTGATTTTAGGTATTTTCTGGCTGAAATTGAGGGACCTGAGCAAAAATCTGATTCAGATGCTGAAAAAGGACTGCAGATGCTGTTGGATTTTGACCCTCCTGCACTTGAAGTGAATTTTATGGAGCTACAGAAGTCCAATTGGCACGATCTCAATTGCATTGGAAAGTAGACATCCTAGGCTTTCCATCAATGTATAATAGTCCATACTTTGCCCGAGATTTGATGGCCCAAACTGGCGTTCAAAGACAGCCTAAAACATCTTGGCGTAAAATGCCCAAACTGGCACCAGAATTGGAGTTAAACGCCCAAACTGGCACCAAAGCTGGCGTTTAACTCCATGAAGAGCCTATGCACATGAAAGCTTCAATGCTCAGCCCAAGCACACACCAAGTGGGCCCCGAAAGTGGATTTCTGCACTATCTGCACTTAGTTATTCATTTTCTGTAAACCTAAGTTACTAGTTTAGTATAAATAGCACTTTTTACTATTTTATTCAGAGAGTTTTAGAGAGTCTTTTATCATTTTTTCACGTTTGGGGGCTGGCCTCACGGCCATGCCTAGACCTTTTTCACTTATGTATTTTCTACGGTGGAGTTTCTACACCCATAGATTAAGGTGTGGAGCTCTGCTGTTCTTCATGAATTAATGCAATTACTACTATTTTCTATTCAATTCACGCCTACTTCTTCTCCAAGATATACTCTCGTTCTTAATTCAGTTAAGTCATAATGAAGGGGTGATCCGTGACAATCACCCAATCTTGTTACTCGCTTAGCCAGGATCGCGTGCCTGACAACCACAAAGCGGTCTACATGATGTTCAACGTAGTCATTGGACGACAGCCGGAGTATATTCTCTTGGATATCTAATATACGGACCGAGTCCGTGAGATTAGTATCTTCGTGGTATAGGCTAGAATTATTGGCAGCCATTCTTGGGATCCGGAAAGTCTAAACCTTGTCTGTTGTATTCCAAGTAGGATCCGGGAAGGAATGACTGTGACGAGCTTCAAACCTGCGAATGTTGGGCGCAAGTGACAGTGTGCAAAAGGATCAATGGATTCTATTCCGACGCTAGCGGGAACCAACAGATGATTAGCCATGCAGTAGCTGTACCTGGTATTTTTCATCCGAGACGAGAAATCCGACAGTTGATTAGCCGTGCAGAAACCATAGAGGACCATTTTCACTGAGAGGATCTTACAGCTTGCCATGGAAGGAAGTAACGCATGGTTGGAAGGAGGCAATAGGAAAGCAGAGGTTCAGGAGCAACAAAGCATCTCCAGACACTTATCTGAAATTCCCACCAATGAATTACATAAGTAACTTTATCTTATTTTCTGTTTTATTTCTATTTTAATTATCAAAACCTCATTACCATTTGAATCTGCCTGACTGAGATTTACAGGATGACCATAGCTTGCTTCAAGCCGACAATCTTCGTGGGATCGACCCTTACTCACGTAAGGTTTATTACTTGGACGACCCAGTGCACTTGCTGATTAGTTGCACGGAGTTGTGAGAAAAGTGTGAGATCACGATTCCATGTACCAGTCGCCCCCGAAAAGCTCCAGAAAAGAAGAAAAGCTTGGGACATAATCAATGGAGTCAGACGAGGAAAGTTTGTTCGAAGGAGAAAGTAAGAGGAAGATGAAAAAAGTGAAAAACCCCTTCTTTGATTTCAAACAATGTTTAAAGAGAGGGAAAAAGAAACGGAAAATAAAAGCCCAATCAATAGGATTTAAAGACGCTCGCATACTCCCAAGAAACTAACACCACGAAAGCAATGCCGCAATTAAGGAGCTAAAAACGCTTTGCATTTAAGCAAAACAAACGCCAGAATCGCACGAGAAGGAGCTGATCAAATGCAACTAAACTAATGCTCGAGCACAACTTCCTAGAAATTGGCCGAAGCTCGAAAAGCACGACCTCGGGAAAGGATCGAAGCTCAAGAAGGGACACTATTCATACCCTGGACCGAACTATAAGGCCCGGGTTAGGCGAAGAAAAAGGACCAACCTCTTTAAAGGTCGGCCTATCATAGCTAACTCTCACAAAGAGTTCGGACAAATCACGACAAGGCCCAAATAGGCCCAAAACAAAGAAGTCACCATCCGCTAGAAGGCGGATGACCAAAAAGATAAGGATCTCATCCAAAAGATAACATAAAATAACAAACTTATCTCAAAGAAAGATCGTTAACTCATACTCCAATTCTACAAAAAATCTGCCTAAAGCCCGTACTGACTTAAGCTTCAGAGTCTCTTGCAGGTACCACCCCCTCCGGTGAGCAAGGACCAGCAGCATCTCCTACGTCAACAAGTCGGACGTAGCAGCCCAGTCCAGATCTGAAGATCTCATCCGAGATCGACCTCCCTGTTTCAGGTAACCCTCGAAACAGTTACTAAAGGCTTAAGTGCTCCTAGGCTTTGTCCCGGTGCCTCAATAAAAAACCCTTATTATTGGGAAACAGAGTGCACCTTGGTTCAAGGCTTTCTAGCTATAGTATCTTCTCAGGTTATAGGCATGCCAGGACCTCGGGAGCTCCTTCCCTTAGAGGTCGGACACCTTGTAATAACCCTTTCCTAGGACCTCGGTTACCCTGTAAGGTCCTTTCTAGTTTGTAGCCAACTTTCATTCTCCCGACTTCTGCGTCCCGATGTCATTTCAGATAAGGATGAGGTCATTGGCAGGAAAGCTTTTCTTGATCACCTTTTGGTTGTATCTTAGAGCCATTCGGTGCTTAAAGGCTTCCTCCCTAATTCGAACTCTTTCTCAGACTTCTGGGAGAAGGTTGAGCTCTTCTCTTTGCGCTTGGGAGTTGATTCCTTCATTGTAGAATACGACCCTAGGTGACCCTTCATCTACTTCAATGGAAATCATTGCCTCTATTTCGTAAGCAGGTCAGAACGGTGATTCTCCAGTTTTAGAATGTGGGATGGTTCGGTATGTCCATAATACTTGAAGGAGTTTGTCAGCCTAAGCTCCCTTTGCATCTTGTAGTCGGCGTTTTAGCCCAGCCACGTCGACTTGTCCACTGGCTTGGGGGTGTTCTACCGAGCCGAACTGGTGCCTAATTTTTAGGTCAGCCACCAAGTTCTTATAGCTCAAGTCGGTAAATTGAGTCCCATTGTCTGTGGTAATGGAGTGGAGAACTCCAAACCTTGTGACAATGTTCTTGTACAAGAATTTTCGACTTCTTTGAGTAGTGATAGTGGCTAAGGGCTCCGCCTCAATCCACTTGGTGAAGTAGTCGACCCCTACTATGAGGTATTTGACTTGGCCCGGTCCTTGTATGAATGGTCCGAGTAGATCAAGTCCTCATTTTGCAAAAGGCCAAGGCGATGTAACGCTGATGAGTTCTTCAGGAGGCGCTACATGGAAGTTATCATATTTCTGGCAAGGTGGGCACATTTGACAAACTCGGCCTCTTCCTTTTGTAAGGTCGGCCAAAAGAAGTCGGCTCAGATTAGCTTCTTGGCCAGGGCCCGAGCTCCTAAGTGGTTTCCGCACATGCCACTATGAATGTCTTCTAAGACTTCTTTTGTATCGGAGGTCGGGACGCATTTTAGGAGGGGTGTTAAAATCCCTCTCTTGTAAAGGATATCACAGACCAGCATATAGTTTTGTGCCTCTCTTTTGAGCTTTTTCGCCTCCTTTTCTTCTATAGGGAGGGTCTCAAATTTGAGGTAGTTGACTATGGGAGTCATCCACCCCAAGTGTTGATTGGATATGTTTAATACTTCCTCCTCTTTTGAAATTGATGGGGACTGCAGAGTCTCTTGGACGAGACTTCTGTTGTTGTCCCCTGGCTTGGTGCTGGCTAACTTTGAAAGAGCATATGCTCGGGCATTGTATTCCCGGACTATATGTCGGACCTCACTTTCTTTAAAGTGTGTGAGCTGTTCCTGGGTTTTATCCAGGTACTTATTCATGGTAGGGTCTTTGGCCTGATAGTTTCCATTGATCTGTAAAGTTATTATTTGCGAATCGTTGAAAACTTTTCTTGTTTCTGCACCGACTTCTTTAGCCAGCTTCAAGCCAGCCAATAAGGCTTCGTATTCTGCTTGGTTGTTGGAGGCAGGGAACTTGAACATTAGGGATAACTCTATTCGGGTTCCTTGATCGCTTTCTAGTATGATGTCCGCTCCAATTCCGGCTTTGTTTGACGAGCCGTCTACATATAGGCTCCATATGATGGGAGTCCCTCTGGGCTGTCGGTTTATTCAGTGATGAAGTCGGCCAGGTATTGTGATTTAATGGCTGTCCGAGTTTCGTACCTAAGGTTGAACTCAAACAGTTCCACCGCCCATTACAGGATCCTTCCTGCCAGGTCTATCTTTTGTAGGATGTGTTTCATTGGTTGATTAGTGCGGACCTTGATGGTGTAAGTCTGGAAGTAAGGACAGAGCCTTCGGATGAGGGCATGAGCAAATTTTTCTATCTTCTGATAGTACAGCTTGACCCCTTACAGGGCTTTGCTGACGAAGTAGATGAATTGTTGCCAGATTTTCGAAAATTAAATAATGAGTTATTTATGATTTATTATTATATTAAAAAATTATTTTTTAAAAGTAATTAAATTAAATTTTATAATATTTTGAGTTTAAAATCCATTAAAATTTTTAAATAATTTTTATTATAATGAGATATTTCAAAATAATTTTTATTATAATGAGATATTTCAAAAAATAAAATAAAAGTATTATTATTATTATTATTATTATTATTATTATTATTATTATTATTATTATTATTATTAGCCAAATGCCATTAAGGAAATAATAAAAAGGAAAACAAACGTAGCTTGCATGTTAGTGTATATATATATAAAGCATGACACATGTTTCATTTTATTATTTGTCATGACACCTAGTAACATTAAATATCACAAATTATAACTCATCACAAATTACCTTTAACTATTCCTTCATTCCCACCGAACTTGAAGAAAATAAAAGAAAGAAAATGAGAACGTGGCTTAGGTGCATGAATATATATATGTATAACTTAACACCTAATAAAGCTTTTATAACCACAAATCACTATTATCCTTAATCTTCTTCATTTCTTCTCATTCATGACCGAAACCATAAGAAAATGAAAGAAAGGCCGTGAGAGAAAGAGATTGAGAAACCATGGAACCTTTGAACTTTTGGCTTCGATTTCTTGTGATCCGTAACTCCAATTAAAAATCTAATTCGATAAAAGTGTTTGTATTCTCTTCATCTACACGTTGGCGTTACTTTTGTTTGGTAGAAGTTAATGGTGATGTAGTTTCTCTTCTCCTTGAATTCGGCCAATTGGAGTTCTAGGAGGCACAGATGATTTCTGACGTTTTCTTCTTCAGCAGTTCGATCAGAAAGCTTCTCCAAAGTTTTTGTTGAATCTAATTTTGTACGGAGGTAGGGGATTTTATTTTGAAATTAATTGTTTTAAACTATGAATGCCATGAAAGTCTAGTGGGTATTTGTAAATAATTTATGATTGTTTGGAATGACTGCATGATGAGTTTGAGTTGTACTTGTGACTGAATTTGATGAATATGTATTTGATTTCTTGATTGATTAGGAGTGCTGAAAATTTTAATTATTGAGTTAGAAAGTCGGTTTGATTAAATACTAAAATGAATTTTCTTGGTTTGGGGTTAATTTGATGTTGAAAATAAATCCGCATTTGAATCGATTTGAGATATTGGGAATGAGTTTTATTGATTTATCGAAAATAATTCTGAGGGTCGGTAAAGATTTAGACATTGGAATTGGTTCGATTTGTTGGTATTGAACTAAGATTTGAAAATGATTTCTGTTATTGGAATTAGTTTGAGTTATTGGAAATGATTAAAAAGAGGTTGAAAATGATTTAGTTGGGACCCGAAAGAGTGGCAAAGTTCGAGTTTTATGGGAGATGCTGCCGAAATTTTATTATAAAACTTAAGACTTTGTTTGAAATATTTAGAAAAAGGTTGGACTTGAGAAATTGTATGTTTGGGTTTGATTTATTAAGAAAAACTTTATGTTTTGAATGTGATTTATTAAGAAAATATCATGTATTGAGTTTTGACTTATTAAGAAAGACTTTATGTTTTGAGTTTGATTAAAGAACTACATTTTAAGGAATTATGATTCAAGGAGTTTATTAATTTTAAAGAACGAGTTTGATTGTCGTCCTCCCTAAAGTCTCGAGACCCTGCCGTGAGATTTACTTAATAAATGATTCTTTTAGTCTTTTGAAAGAGGTTTAAATCTGAAATTATTTTAAAGTTGGTTTGGAAAAATCATGGTTAAGTAAGAACTGATTTTTGTATGAAAGAAGAACTTGTTATAAATAAAATAATTTCGGAGGTTTGGAAAAGGTTATAAAGAGAAATAATTAAAGAGATCTCTGCCACAGGAGAACAGAGAACAAAGATTGAATGAATATATTAAGTAAAGAAATCTCTGCCACAGGAGAGCAGAGAACAAAGATTAAATGAATATATTAAGTAAAGGAATGTCTGCCACAGGAGAGCAGATACGACTTTGTTTGGGCCTTAGTACCAAATCTATAGTGGGGACGCCCACACACTGAGAACTGTATGCATTTGGAAAGCCATATCTGGGACTCGTACCCGGGTAATGTCGGGAGCGGGTAGGCAACCGACACATGAGCTTATGGCCTGCATTAGGAATAGACATGCATCATGTTGTTTGCACATTTGTATTTGAATGTGTCTGCTTATCTAGTTTCTCTGTGATTGTGCTGTTTGTCTTATTGCAATTTAGTTGTGTGTTGATCTTTTTCGTGTGCTATTGGTTGGTGTATTGAGGTGATTGAGAACCGAGATTGTGATTGAGAATTATTTTAAGTTCGAAAATTTAAAGAAATTAATTAGTTATATAAAGTAAAAGTAAAAAGTATTTTCAAAGGTTTAACAAAATAGTTTTACTGAGTGAGTTAATTATTTGCATTAAATTCATTACTTTTACGGCATTTTCATTCCCTACTGAGAAAGTGTGGTTTGTTCTCACCACAAATCTTCCACCCTTTCAGTGACAAGTTCGAAGATTCAGTATGAGGCTGCGGACGAATAGTAGATTTACTTATGATACCTCTCGTTTTTATAGAGTTCCCTCATCCTTGTTGCTTTAGCTTTTATTTTGTCCAGAGGGATAGGTATTGTCTTCAAGTTTTATATTGAATTTATTTGTATAGCATTTATTATTAATAATAATTATGTGATTATTATTATTTGAAGATCTTTGATATGTGATTTTAATTACTAAAAACAATTTTCTAGAATTCTCTATAAAATTGAAACGCGATATCGAACTAAAGGCTCAATATTAAATAATTAATAAGAAAAACAGGTTAGTAACTCCTTACTTTTGGTACGATCATGACATACTAAAAGTTAGGATGTTATAGCTATTACTCGACTTCTGACTGCCAGATACAGCACGAATTCTTCTCCTTTAGTAGGTCGGGTGAGAATGGGTGGTTGCCCCAAGAATTCTTTGAAGTCTTGAAAGGTTTATTCGCATTCTGGGATCCACTCGAATTGTTTTCCTTTCCTTAGGATTGAATAGAAGGGGAGTGACCTCAGGGTTGATCCATTTAAGAATCTGGATAGGGCTGCTAGTCTTCCGTTCAGCTGTTGTACTTCTTTGATGCAGGTCGGACTTTTCATGTTAAGTATAGCCCGACACTTGTCTGGGTTTGCTTTTATGCTCCTTTGGGTCAGCATGAACCGAAACTTTCCTGCTTCTACTGCAAAGGTACATTTTGTGGGATTTAGTCTCATCCCGTGCTTTCTTATAGTGGAAAACACCTCAGAGAGGTCAGACAATAGTGCCTCGTCTTCTTGAGTTTTAACAAGTATGTCGTCCACGTAAACTTTCATTAGTTTCCCTATGTGGGCGGAGAATACCTTATTCATCAATCTTTGGTATGTCGCTCCCGTGTTTTTTAGCCCGAAAGGCATTACTAGATAGCAGTAGTTCGCCTTTGGAGTTATGAATGAGGTCTTTTCTTGATCAGGTTTGTGCATTAGGATTTGATTGTATCCCGAGTAGGCAGGTCGGTGTGATCGACACACATTCTTCATTTCCCATTTTGTTTTTTTACCAATACAACGTTGGCTAGCCAGAGTGGGTATTTTACCTCCCTTATGAACCCTGCTTCCAGCAAAGCCTGTACTTGTTCCTCCACGACCTGTGTTCGTTCTGGTCCAAACTTTCTGCATTTCTGCTGAACCGGTCGGGAGTCAGGGTGTACGGCGAGCTTATGAAACATTAGGTCGGGGTTTATGTCGGGCATGTCGGAAGCCTTCCAGGCAAAGAGGTCGGAATTTTACCTCAGCAAGTCGATGAGTTGTTCCTTTAGATTTTCTTTTAAGTTTACGCCTATGCTTGTCGTCTTGTCGGGGGTGTTTCCGATTTGGACCTCTTCTGTCTCGCCTTCAGGTTGGGGACGTAGCTCTTCATGAGCTCGGATTCCTCCCAATTTGATAGTGTTGACTTCCTTTCCCCCTGTATTGGTTTTTAGTCTAAGGCTCTCATTGTAGCATTTCCTTGCCAGATTTTGGTCTCCTTTTACAGTGGCGATTCCCTCGGTTGTCGGAAACTTCATGCAGAGGTGAGAAGTGGATACGACAGTAGCAAGCCTGTTTAGGGTTGTCGAACCTATTAGGGCATTGTAGGCTGAATTTACGTCGACCACGATGTAGTTGATGCTTAAGGTACTTGACCGTATGTCTTTTTCAAAGGTAGTGTATAGGGAGATGAACCCTAGTGGTCGGATTGGGGTGTTGATGAATGTAAATATTCTTATGCTGGTTAGAAACTAGTGATGAATCCGATCGTGAGTATAGTCTAACCAACACACGAATGCCGCATCAAACAATTCTAAAATCTATTACCGAGAGTATTGATCCCGGGTCGTTCTCTCTAGGAATTGCTTTAGAATGTGCATCATTGATTAGGAAAGCTTTTATGGTTTTGAGAATTGGTGCAAGGATTCAAACTAGCAAGGCAATCAACAACTAATTAAAATAAAAGCCTTGGCCAAGGGTAAGCATTGGAAGTTCCATCATTATAGTTTCCTTCAATTGTGATAAGAATTGATTGTTGCTTCACTTAGTTAACCCCCTAACAATGGAGGAAAGTCAAGTGAGAGTAACCAACTTGAGTCACAAGTCCTAGTCTCACCCTAGGGAAGTCTAGCTTTAGTGCACTCCAAGTCAATTAGCAATTCTCAATTCATAATCTACAATTGATATCAACTATTCAAGTGTCTCCAATAACTCACCCCTAAGTCAAGTGAGAGAAATCTACTCCATAGCCAAGGTTGTCATTATCACAAACAATTGGTAGGCAATTATAGAAGACATGATGCAATTGAGAGAAGAGAATTGAATCAAAACTATCTAATCCAAACAATCATCAACAATCAAACAATTGAATAAAACCTCAATTCATTAATCCAAATTCAAAGTAACAAAGTATACCAAATCTAGATCTAAGAAATAGAATCAAAAGAACATCAATTAAGGGTAGAAGAAGAGTAGATCTACACTTGTAGTAAAACAAAAAGCCAATTATCAATAGATCTGACTAAGAATTCCAAGGAAACTTGCAATGGAGGATGAAAACCTAGAGAGAAGTTGGAGCTTCTCTCTCTAGAAATAAAATGTAACTAACTTCCTAAAAATATCTCCCATTATGACTAATTGTCCTAACACTCCTAATCCTTGGCCTTCTTAAACTTTTCCCTCCAAAACCTCCTCCAAAACAGGGCCTGGGAACCCCCTGAAATCACTGGGCACGTGTTTCATTTAAAAAATCATGTGCGCACATCGACGCGTACGCGCACTGCACGCGTACGCGTCCCTGGGTCCTTTGCGATCTTGTGCGTAGGCGTAAGGTGCGCGCGAGCGTCATAAGGGATATGGCCCAGCCATATAGACGCGCCGGCTCCTCGCTCGGCTCCAATGCGCTGGCTCTGGATGAACGCATCCACGCGTACGCGCACGGTGCGCATGCGCGTGCATGTGGAAATTCTAATTCTTTAGTTTGTTCCATGCTCCTTCCATTCATGCATGCTTCCTTCATTCCTCTTGGCCATTTTTGCCCTGTGACTTCTAAAATCACTCAACAAACGGATCAAGGCATCTAATGGTAATTGAGAAGGATTACAATGTATCGATTTTTATGCAAAAGAAGCACATTTTCATCTATGAGGAAAAATGGGAAAGAGACACAAAATCATGCAGTTTTATGTGAATAAGTGTGGAAGATCATTGATAAAACCCTTAGATTCTATGCATGATAAACCGTAAAAATGGGGTTTATCAACCTCCCCACACTTAAAGTCTAGCATTTCTTCATGCTAAGGGAAAGCAAAAGATCAAAGGACTACAAGGGCATAGGACTCATGTGATGCGATCTACCTACATGAATGCAACTAGGGTGTATGCTACTATCTACTTGGCCAAGAGTAATTCAATCTTTCTAGAAGGCACATATGTATATGCACATAGGGCAAGATGATGGGCAGTGTATGAACTCTACCAAATCTAATCATCAAGGTGAAGTATGCATAACTTGTATGAAGAGCGCTCGCGAGAGCCGGGAACAAGGAGTTGAGCTTCGAACCCCTCACCGGAAGTATTTGCACTCTATTCTCTCGGTGTATAGGGTTGATCACTCAATCCTCCCCTACTTCATGCTTTTCTAAAATTTGTTTTTCTTCTAACAATCAACATATATTCCATGCATGCATACAAGTATCATGGGGTCTTTTCTTTAGGTTATAATGGGGCTAGGGTCAAGGTAGGGATGCATATTTGGTCAAGTGAGCTTGGGATTTGAATCTTTGATGAGCTTAAACTTCTCACCTACCCTATGACATCTCATACAATTTTAAAGCTAACCTAACTACCCATCCTTTCACTTTTTTTTAACATACTCATGTATTTTCTTTTCATTTCACAATACTCGTGCATTGATTCTTGTTGACCTTACTTTGGGTCATTTTGTCCCCTTTTTTTTTCTTTTCTTTTTCATACTAAGTTTCTCTTCTTCTTTTTTTCTTTTTTTTCTTGCAATATATGCAAAAACATCAATACACAAGGTTTTACATTTAATCAATACATGAGCATGTACCCAATTCCCAATATTTACATCAAACACAAGATTACCCTTTTATTCCCCCAATGTTCCAAGATTCCCACACTTGAATGATACACATACGCTAGCCTAAGCTAATCAAAGATCCAAATAAAGGACATTTATTATTTTTTGCTTTAAGGCTTGTAATGTGCTAGATTAAGAACAAAGTGGGTCAATCGTAGGCTCAAATTGGCTAACAAAGGAAGATAAAAGGTGAGGTTATTTGGGTAAGTGGGCTAAAAGAAACGATGGCCTCAATCATATACAAGCATGAATACAAGGAATAATAGACATATAGAATTAAACAAATCAAAGATCACAATCATAGGAAGAGAACAATTGCACACAAGAAGGGAAAATAAGTGGTTATAAGATGTAACCACACCATTAGGCTCAAAACTCGCTTGCTTGTGTTCTTGGCTCAAATCCCATGTTCCAAAATATATTCTTCAAACAAGCTAAGCATCAAAAGATTTTCAAATTTCAAAATTGGTAGGGTCGCCCTAAAATTCTAGTTTTCTAGAATAGAAGTCATTGCTCTAACCAAGTGGATTTATTAAGAGATACTAATATGAAAAAGATGCCAAAAATGAAAGACCTAATATTCAATCTACTCTAGTTAAGAAAAGAGGTTCAAGGAATTTATTCGGGTGTTACCTACGAAGACCGGTCGGCCGACCGACCTCCCCACACTTAGAAGTTGGCACGGTCCTCCGTGCCTTGAGTGAGACGGAGTGGTGGATCGGCTTCCGAGTGTCCATCATCTTCATCATTATCGCTTTCCTCATTATTGGTGTCGGTGGAAGTGGAAATTTCTGGTTCTTCCATAGGTGGGGCTAGGCAACTTAGAAGCTTCTTGACAAAAGTGTATCAGCGTTGGTTACGCCGCTCATAACGGTCAAGCTTCTTGTGGAGTTCCTCTATGCGTTGCATGGGTGATTTTGGCGGTGCGGAAGATGTGGAGGGAATGCTCATGGGGATGGTTAGGGGTGGCTCTTCGGTGTCCGTCGGAAGGTAAAGATATCTCCCGGTTGGAACAACATCTCCATCCACCGGGATCATGGCCCTTCTGTCCTTAGTCTCTCGGGGAACACCAGTTGCGGCGACTAAGTCGGTCACTAGAGCGGGAAAAGGTAGATTCCCCTTAGCGTGGATGCGGCCCATAGATTGGCGGATGAGACGGGAAATATGCATCGGTCTCTCTGTGAGGACACACCAAACCAACAAGGCTAACTCGACAGTGATAGATGAGCCATGGGTGCTAGGGAGCACATAATGGGCTAGAATTTGTGCCCATGCCTGAGCTTCTCTGGTGAAAAAACGTGCGTCAATGCCCTTGGGCCGGGGCCTCATCCTTCCTCGAATCCAGAATGATTCGGGTATGGCAATGACCTTAAGGATAGCATCCCAATCAAACGCACGTTGGCATCGAGCCGACAAAATCTCTTGATAAGCATCAACCCCTTCCGCTAACGGTCCGGTCTTAAGCACATTCTGAATGGCCACCTCCATGACGGAAACTTGCCTTCGGCACATAAATACCGATGTAAGGGAAGAGGAGTGGTAGTTGGTGTAAAATTCAACCACCCATGACAAGTTCGTCTCCCGTGGCTTCCTCAATAGGAATTCCCATTGCCGCCATTCGATGTGGGGTATAATGAGCGGTATGACATGAGCCAGAGGGGCTAGAAGGGGCTCCGCATGATAGTTCCTCAGCTTGATCAAGGGATAGACAAGTTCACAATAGCGGTTGGGAAACTTGTTCGGATCCCTCACCGGATTGTCTTTTTCCAAAACATCAATGTTAGCAACGCTCCTAGCCTTGGTGATGAGAGGGGCTTAGCTCGCGGGCCTTGTTGTGCTTTGCTAGTAGACCGTGATGGTGCCTTCTTGGGTGCCTTTCCATTGTCTCTTTTGACCACCATCCTAGAAAAGAAGGAAGGGTGGTGAAATTAAGCTTAAAGAGGCGCTGGTGCACGAAATTGTGATGTCCAGGCTCGAACAATCCCTGGTAATGGCTCCAAAGCTTGGTGCTCTGATCTCAATACATAATTGTCACAACTTCGATACAACTAACCAGCAAGTGCACTGGGTCGTCCAAGTAATACCTTACGTGAGTAAGGGTCGAATCCCACGGAGATTGTTGGTATGAAGCAAGCTATGGTCACCTTGTAAATCTCAGTCAGGCGGATTTAAACATGATACTTTATTAGATTAAAATAAACAATAAAAGGGATAGAGATACTTAAGTAGATTCATTGGCAGGGATTTCAGATAAGCGAATGGAGATGCTTTTCGTTCCTCTGAACCTCTGCTTTCCTGCTATCTTCATCCAATCAGTCTTACTCCTTTCCATGGCTGGCTTTATGTGATACATCACCACTGTCAATGGCTACTTTCGGTCATCTCTCGGGAAAATGATCCAATGCCCTGTCACGGCACGGCTAATCGTCTGGAGGCATCACCCTTGCCAATGGCTTCATCTTATCCTCTCAGTGAATAATATGCTCACGCACCCTGTCACGGCACGGCTATTCATCTGTCGGTTCTCGATCATGCTGGAATAGGATTTACTATCCTTTTGCGTCTGTCACTAATGCCCTGCAATCGCGAGTTCGGAGCTCGTCACAGTCATTCAATCATTGAATCCTACTCGGAATACCACAGACAAGGTTTAGACCTTCCGGATTCTCTTGAATGCCGCCATCATTCTAGCTTACGCCATGAAGATTCTGGTTAGGAGATCTAAGAGATACTCATTCTAGCTTAATTCATGTAGAACGGAAGTGTTTGTCAGGCACGCGTTCATAGGGGAGATGGTGATGAGCGTCACACATAATCATCACCTTCATCACGTTCTTGGGTGCGAATGGAGATCTTAGAAGCGAAATAAGATGAATTGAATAGAAAATAGTAGTACTTTGCATTAATCTTTGAGGAACAGCAGAGCTCCACACCTTAATCTATGGAGTGTAGAAACTCTACCGTTGAAAATACATAAGTGAAGGGCCAGGCATGGCCGAGATGGCCAGCCCCCTAAAACGTGATCAATAGTCTCCTAAGATGAATAATGGAATAAAACTGAGACCAAAGATGCCTAATACAATAGTAAGAGGTCCTATTTATAATAAACTAGCTACTAGGGTTTACATAAGTAAGTATTTGATGTATAAATCCACTTCCGGGGCCAACTTGGTGTGTGTTTGGGCTGAGCTTGAGTGTTGCACGTGCAGAGGCCATTTGTGGAGTTGAACGCCAGTTTCTGTGCCAGTTTGGGCGTTCAACTCTGGTTTTGGATCCTTTTCTGGCGTTGGACGCCAGATTTGGGCAGAAGGCTGGCGTTGAACGCCAGTTTACGTCGTCAATTCTTGGCCAAAGTATGGACTATTATATATTGCTGGAAAGCCCTGGATGTCTACTTTCCAACGCAATTGGAAGCGCGCCATTTCGAGTTCTGTAGCTCCAGAAAATCCACTTTGAGTGCAGGGAGGTCAGAATCCAACAGCATCAGCAGTCCTTTTTCAACCTCTGAATCTGATTTCTGCTCAAGTCCCTCAATTTCAGCCAGAAAATACCTGAAATCACAGAAAAACACACAAACTCATAGTAAAGTCCAGAAATGTGAATTTAACATAAAAACTAATGAAAACATCCCTAAAAGTAACTAGATCCTACTAAAAACATACTAAAAACAATGCCAAAAAGCGTATAAATTATCCGCTCATCACAACACCAAACTTAAATTGTTGCTTGTCCCCAAGCAACTGAAAATCAAATAGGATAAAAAAAAGAGAATATACTATAAATTCCAAACTATCAATGAAACATAGTTTCAATCATATGAGCGGGACTTATAGCTTTTTGCCTCTTGAATAGTTTTGGCATCTCACTTTATCCATTGAGGTTCAGAATGATTGGCATCTATAGGAACTTCAGATTTCGAATAGTGTTATTGACTCTCCTAGTTCAGTATGATGATTCTTGAACACAGCTTCTTTATGAGTCTTGGCCGTGGCCCTAAGCACTTTGTTTTCCAGTATTACCACCGGATACATAAATGCCACAGACACATAATTGGGTGAACCTTTTCAGATTGTGACTCAGCTTTGCTAAAGTCCCCAATTAGAGGTGTCCAGGGTTCTTAAGAACACTCTTTTTTTTTTTTTGCTTTGGACCTTGACTTTAACCGCTCAGTCTCAAGTTTTCACTTGACACCTACATGCCACAAGCACATGGTTAGGGACAGCTTGGTTTAGCCGCTTAGACCAGGATTTTATTCCTTTAGGCCCTCCTATCCACTGATGCTCAAAGCCTTGGGATCCTTTTTATTTGCCCTTGCCTTTTGGTTTTAAGGGTTATTGGCTTTTTCTACTTGCTTTTTCTTTTTCTTTTTTTTTTATATTTTTTTTCGCCTACTTTTTTTTTCTTTTTTTTTTTTCTGCAAGCTTTGTTCTTTGCTGCTTTTTCTTGCTTCAAGAATCATTTTTATGATTTTTCAGATTATCGAATAACATGTCTCCTAGTCATCATTCTTTCAAGAGCCAACATATTTAACATTCTTAAACAACAACTTCAAAAGACATATGCACTGTTCAAGCATACATTCAGAAAACAAGAAGCATTGTCACTACATTAATATAATTAAACTAAGTTCAAAGATAAATTCGAAACTCATGTACTTCCTGTTCTTTTGAATTAAAACATTTTTCATTTAAGAGAGGTGATGGATTCATAGGACATTCATATCTTTAAGACAAAGTTACTAATGATCATGTAGTGAAGACACAAACATAGATAGGCACATAACATAGAAAACGAAAAACAGAAGAAAGAAGAACAAGGAATGAATCCACCTTAGTGATGGTGGCGTTTCCTTCTTGAGGAACCAATGATGTCCTTGAGCTCTTCTATGTCTCTTCCTTGTCTTTGTTGCTCCTCCCTCATTGCTTTTTGATCTTCTCTTATTTCATGAAGCATGATGGAGTGCTCTTGATGTTCCACCCTTAGTTGTCCCATATTGGAACTCAATTCTTCTAGGGAGGTGTTGATGTGCTCCCAATAGTTTTGTGGAGGAAAGTGCATTTGAGGCATTTCCGGAATCTCATGGTGATGAGCTTCTTGCGCCTCTTGAGCTCCATGACTGGGCTCTCTTGCTTGCTCCATCTTTTTCTTAGTGATGGGCTTGTCCTCTTTGATGAGGATATCTCCCTCTATGTCAATCCCAGCTGAATTGCATAGGTGGCAAATGAGGTGAGGAAAGGCTAACCTTGCCATAGTGGAAGACTTGTCAGCCACCTTGTAAAGTTCTTGAGGTATAATCTCATGAACTTCCACCTCTTCTCCAATCATGATGCTATGGATCATGATGGCCCGGTCTATGGTAACTTCAGACCGGTTGCTAGTGGGAATGATTGAGCATTGAATAAACTCCAACCATCCTCTAGCTATAGGCTTGAGGTCCAATCTTCTTAGTTGAACCGGCTTGCCTTTGGAGTCAATCTTCCATTGAGCTCCTTCTACACATATGTCCATAAGGACTTGGTCCAACCTTTGATCAAAGTTGACTCTCCTTGTGTAGGGGCATGCGTTCTCTTCCATGTATGGCAAGTTGAACGCCAACCTCACATTTTCCGGACTAAAATCTAAGTATTTCCCCCGAACCATTGTAACATAGTTCTTTGGATCCGGGTTCTTACTTTGATCATGGTTCTTGGTGATCCATGCATTGGCATAGAACTCTTGAACCATTAAGATGCCGACTTGTTGGATGGGATTTGTTAGAACTTCCCAACCTCTTCTTTGAATTTCATGTCAGATCTCCGGATACTCATTTCTTTTGAGTTCAAAAGGGACCTCAGGGATCACCTTTTTCTTGGCCACAACATCATAGAAGTGGTCTTGATGGGCTTTAGAGATGAACCTTTCCATCTCCCATGACTCGGATGTGGAAGCTTTTGTCTTCCCTTTCCCTCTTCTAGAGGATTCTCCGGTCTTAGATGCCATCAATGGTAATGGAAAAACAAAAAAGCTATGCTTTTACCACACCAAACTTAGAATATTGCTCGCCCTCGAGCAATAAACAAAAGAATAGAAGAAGAAGAAGAAGAAGAAGAAGAAATATGGAGAGGGAGAGGGAGATGTGGTTTCGGCCAAGAGGAGTGTAGAGGGGTGTGTTGTGTGAATTTGAAGAAGAATGGGGGGCTTTATATAGGGAAGGGAAGGGGGGAGGTTTCGGCCATATGGGTGGGTTTGGGTGGGAAATTGGTTTTGAATTTTGAAGGTAGGTGGAGTTTATGAGGTAGGTTTATTGGGAAGAGTGGGTGGATGTGAGTGGTGAAGGTTTAGTGGGGAAGAGAGATTGATGTGATTGGTGAGGGGTTTTTAGGGAAGAGTGTTTATGGGGTTGTGTGAAAGAGAGTGGTGAGAAGAAGTGAGTGGAGGTAGGTGGGGATCCTGTGGGGTCCACAGATCCTGAGTGGATCCTGTGGGGTCCACAGATCCTGAGGTGTTCAAGGATTTACATCCCTGCACCCATTAGGCATGTAAAAATGCCTTTGTACCCAACTCTGGGCGTTCAGCACCAGAACCATGCTTGTTCTGGGCGTTCAGCGCCAGGATGCTCCCATTCTGGGCGTTCAGCGCCAGAACTATGCTCTGTTCTGGCGTTTGAACGCCAGACAGATGCTCCTCCAGGGTGTGATTTTTCTTCTGCTGTTTTTTATTCCATTTTTGAATTTTTTTTTTATTTTGTGACTCCACATGATCATGAACCTAAGAAAACATGAAAAATAAGAATTAGATAAACATTGGGTTGCCTCCCAACAAGCGCTTCTTTAATGTCAATAGCTTGACAGTGGGCTCTCATGGAGCCTCACAGACGTGCAGAGCTTTGTTGAGACTCTCCAACACCAAACTTAGAGTTTGGATATGGGAGTTCAACACCAAACTTAGAGTTTGGTTGTGGCCTCCCAACACCAAACTTAGAGTTTGACTGTGGGGGCTCTGGTTGATTCTGCTTGGAGAGAAGCTTTTCCTGCTTCCTCCCCATGGTTGCAGAGGGAGATCCTTGAGTTTTGATTACAAGGGAGTTCTCATTCCATTGAAGGAATATTTCACCTCTGTCAACATCAATCACAGCTCTTGCTGTGGCCAGGAAAGGTCTTCCTAGGATGATAGATTCATCCTCTTCCTTTCCAGTATCCAGGACTATGAAATCAGTAGGTATGTAAAGGCCCTCAACCTTTACTAATATATCTTCTACTTGTCCATAAGCCTGTCTTCTTGAGCTGTCTGCCATCTCTAGTGAGATTTTAGCAGCTTGCACCCCATAGATTCCCAGTTTCTCTATTACAGAGAGGGGCATGAGGTTTATTCCTGAACCAAGGTCACACAGAGCCTTAAAGATCATGGTGCCTATGGTACAGGGTATTATGAACTTTCCAGGATCCTGTCTCTTCTGAGGCAATGTCAGTTGATCCAGATCACTTAGTTCATTGATGAACAAGGGAGGTTCAACTTCCCAAGCATCAATGCCAAACAATTTGGCATTCAGCTTCATGATTGCACCAAGAAACTTGGCAGTTTGCTCTTCAGTGACATCCTCATTCTCTTCAGAAGAGGAATACTCATCAGAGCTCATGAAGGGCATAAGGAGGTTCAATGGAAGCTCTATGGTCTCTAGATGAGCCTCAGAGTCCTTTGGTTCCCCAGAGGGAAGCTCCTTATTGAGCACTGGACGTCCCAGGAGGTCTTCCTCCTTGGGATTCACGTCCTCTCCTCTCCTCACAGGTTCGGCCATGGCGCTTATGTCAATGGCCTTGCACTCTCCTTTTGGGTTCTCTTCTGTATTGCTTGGGAGAGTACTAGGAGGGATTTCAGTGATCATTTTACTCAGCTGGCCCACTTGTGCTTCCAAATTTCTAATGGAAGACCTTGTTTCATTCATGAAACTTACAGTGGCCTTAGATAGATCAGAGACTAGATTTGCTAAATTAGAAGCATTTTGTTCAGAGTTCTCTGTCTGTTGCTGAGTTGATGATGGAAAAGGTTTGCTATTGCTAAACCTGTTTCTTCCACCATTATTAAAGCCTTGTTGGGGCTTTTGATCCTTCCATGAGAAATTTGGATGATTTCTCCATGTTGAGTTATAGGTGTTTCCATAAGGTTCACCTAAGTAATTTACCTCTGCTATTGCAGGTTTCTCAGGATCATAGGCTTCTTCTTCAGAAGATGCCTCTTGAGTACTGTTGGATGCAGCTTGCATTCCATTCAGACTCTGAGAGATCATATTGACTTGCTGAGTTAATATTTTATTCTGAGCCAATATGGCATTCAGAGTATCAACTTCAAGAACTCCCTTCTTCGTAGGCGTCCCATTATTCACAGGATTCCTTTCAGAAGTGTACATGAACTGGTTATTAGCAACCATGTCAATGAGTTCTTGAGCTTCTGCAGGCGTTTTCTTTAGGTGAATGGATCCACCTGCAGAAGTGTCCAGTGACATCTTTGATAGCTCAGATAAACCATCATAGAATATATCCAGGATGGTCCATTCTGAAAGCATGTCAGAGGGACACTTTTTGGTCAACTGTTTGTATCTTTCCCAAGCTTCATAGAGAGATTCACCTTCTTTCTGTCTGAAGGTTTGAACATCAGCTCTAAGCTTGCTTAGCTTTTGAGGAGGAAAGTACTTGGCTAAGAAAGCCGTGACCAGCTTATCCCAAGAGTTCAGGCTGTCTTTAGGTTGAGAATCCAACCATAATCTAGCTCTGTCTCTTACAGCAAAAGGGAAAAGCATGAGCCTGTAGACTTCAGGATCTACTCCATTAGTCTTAACAGTATCACATATCTGCAAGAATTCAGCTAAGAACTGAAAAGGATCTTCAGATGGAAGTCCATGAAACTTGCAGTTCTGCTGCATCAGAGAAACTAATTGAGGTTTCAGCTCAAAGTTGTTTGCTCCAATGGCAGGAATGGAGATGCTTCTTCCATGTAAATTGGAATTAGGTGCAGTAAAGTCACCAAGCATCCTCCTTGCATTATTATTATTTTCGGCTGCCATCTCCTCTGCCTGTTCGAAAATTTCTGAAAGGTTATCTCTGGATTGTTGTATTTTAGCTTCTCTTAATTTTCTCTTCAGAGTCCTTTCAGGTTCTGGATCTGCTTCCACAAGAATGTTCTTATCCTTGCTCCTGCTCATATGACAAGGAAGAATGGCCAGAAAAATGATAATAATAATAGAGATCCTCTATACCACAGTATAGGGATCCCTTTGTGAGTGGAAGAGAAGGGGGAGACAAAGAATGTGATGTAAAGGAAGAAATGCAACTGTACGAATGGAAGAGATGTGAGATGAGATGTTAGGATATGAATGAATAAATAGAATAGGATGGGGGAGGTATAATTTTCGAAAATTATTTTGAAAAGGAGTTAATGATTTTTGAAAATAGTTTTTTTGAAAAATGTTTAGTAAATTTTTTTTTTTCGAAAATTTTTTTGAAATAAAAAATAAAAAATAAAAATAATTAGTTAATTAAAAAGAAATTTTGAAAAAGGGGGAAGATATTTTCGAAAATAGAGAGAGAGAGTTAGTTAGGTAGTTTTGAAAAAGTTAAGAAACAAACAAAAAGTTAGTTAGTTAGTTGAAACAAATTTTGAAAAAGATAAGAAGTTAGGAGGTTAGAAAAGATATTTTGAAAAGATATTTTTGAAAAAGATAAGATGAGAAGATATTTTTGAAAAGATATAATAGAAATTAGTTTTGAAAAAGATTTGATTTTTAAAATCACAATTAATGACTTGATTCATAAGAAATCACAAGATATGATTCTAGAACTTAAAGTTTGAATCTTTCTTAACAAGCAAGTAACAAACTTCAAATTTTTGAATCAAAACATTAATTGATTAAGTTATTTTCGAAAATTTGGTATAAAAATAAGAAAAAAATTTTTGAAAAATATTTTTGAAATTTTCGAAAATAACTAAGAATTTTGAAAAAGATTTGATTTTTGTAAAAGATTTTGAAAAAGATAAGATTTTCAAATTGAAAATTTGATTTGACTCATGAGAAACAACTTGATTTTAAAAATTTTTGAAAAAGTCAACTCCAAATTTTCGAATTTGATGAGAGAAAATAGGAAAGATATTTTTTTTTATTTTTGAATTTTTATGATGCAAGAGAAAAACACTAAAAAGATGCAATGCATGAAATTTTTAGATCAAAACATGTGATGCATGCAAGAATGCTATGAATGTCAAGATGAACACCAAGAACACTTTGAATGTCATGATGAACATCAAGAACATATTTTTTGAAAAATTTTTAATGCAAAGAAAACATGCAAGACACCAAACTTAGAATTCTTTAATGCTTACGCACTAAGAATTCAAGAATGCATATGATAAACATGAAAAGACACAAAACAAAAATTCATCAAGATCAAACAAGAAGACTTACCAAGAACAACTTGAAGATCATGAAGAACACTATGAATGCATGAAATTTTCGAAAAATGCAAGATGCATATGCAAGTGACACCAAACTCATGATATGACTCAAGACTCACACAAGAAAAAAAATATTTTTTGATTTTTATGATTTTCTAATTTTTTTGGATTTTTTCAAAAATTATATGAAAAAAAGAAAAAATAAGGATTCCAAAATTTTTAATATGAATTCCAGGAATCTTGCCATGTTAGTCTAAAGCTTCAGTCCAGGAATTAGACATGGCTCACTAGCCAGCCAAGCTTTCAAAGAAAGCTCCAGTCCAAAACACTAGACATGGCCAATGGCCAGCCAAGCTTCAGCAGGTGATCAGAAACAGTAGCAGGTGGATTAACTCCAACTAGCTTGCTCTTGATAACAAATTGCTGCCTCAGTCCAAATGAATTTAGACATGGCTTTACAGCCAGCCAGGTTGCAACATATAATTACATGGGCTGGAGTGATTAGTTGAATACCAATCCCAAAGTAGTTTGGGTATGGCTTTACAGCCAGATATGATTCAACATATTTCATGAAACACTAGAATTCATTCTTAAAAATTTTGAAGCCATAGAATAATTTATTTTTGAAAACATTTTTATTTTTTAGAAAACAGATGAGAAAATTTTAAAAATTTTTTTGAAAAATTTTTGAAAATAAAACAAAAAGAAAATTACCTAATCTGAGCAACAAGATGAGCCGTCAGTTGTCCAAACTCAAACAATCCCTGGCAACGGCGCCAAAAACTTGGTGCACGAAATTGTGATGTCCAGGCTCGAACAATCCCTGGTAATGGCTCCAAAGCTTGGTGCTCTGATCTCAATACATAATTGTCACAACTTCGATACAACTAACCAGCAAGTGCACTGGGTCGTCCAAGTAATACCTTACGTGAGTAAGGGTCGAATCCCACGGAGATTGTTGGTATGAAGCAAGCTATGGTCACCTTGTAAATCTCAGTCAGGCGGATTTAAACATGATACTTTATTAGATTAAAATAAACAATAAAATGGATAGAGATACTTAAGTATATTCATTGGCAGGGATTTCAGATAAGCGAATGGAGATGCTTTTCGTTCCTCTGAACCTCTGCTTTCCTGCTATCTTCATCCAATCAGTCTTACTCCTTTCCATGGCTGGCTTTATGTGATACATCACCACTGTCAATGGCTACTTTCGGTCATCTCTCGGGAAAATGATCCAATGCCCTGTCACGGCACGGCTAATCGTCTGGAGGCATCACCCTTGCCAATGGCTTCATCTTATCCTCTCAGTGAATAATATGCTCACGCACCCTGTCACGGCACGGCTATTCATCTGTCGGTTCTCGATCATGCTGGAATAGGATTTACTATCCTTTTGGGTCTGTCACTAATGCCCTGCAATCGCGAGTTCGGAGCTCGTCACAGTCATTCAATCATTGAATCCTACTCGGAATACCACAGACAAGGTTTAGACCTTCCGGATTCTCTTGAATGCCGCCATCATTCTAGCTTACGCCACGAAGATTCTGGTTAGGAGATCTAAGAGATACTCATTCTAGCTTAATTCATGTAGAACGGAAGTGTTTGTCAGGCACGCGTTCATAGGGGAGATGGTGATGAGCGTCACACATAATCATCACCTTCATCACGTTCTTGGGTGCGAATGGAGATCTTAGAAGCGAAATAAGATGAATTGAATAGAAAATAGTAGTACTTTGCATTAATCTTTGAGGAACAGCAGAGCTCCACACCTTAATCTATGGAGTGTAGAAACTCTACCGTTGAAAATACATAAGTGAAGGGCCAGGCATGGCCGAGATGGCCAGCCCCCTAAAACGTGATCAATAGTCTCCTAAGATGAATAATGGAATAAAACTGAGACCAAAGATGCCTAATACAATAGTAAGAGGTCCTATTTATAATAAACTAGCTACTAGGGTTTACATAAGTAAGTATTTGATGTATAAATCCACTTCCGGGGCCCACTTGGTGTGTGTTTGGGCTGAGCTTGAGTGTTGCACGTGCAGAGGCCATTTGTGGAGTTGAACGCCAGTTTCTGTGCCAGTTTGGGCGTTCAACTCTGGTTTTGGATCCTTTTCTGGCGCTGGACGCCAGATTTGGGCAGAAGGCTGGCGTTGAACGCCAGTTTACGTCGTCAATTCTTGGCCAAAGTATGGACTATTATATATTGCTGGAAAGCCCTGGATGTCTACTTTCCAACGCAATTGGAAGCGCGCCATTTCGAGTTCTGTAGCTCCAGAAAATCTACTTTGAGTGCAGGGAGGTCAGAATCCAACAGCATCAGCAGTCCTTTTTCAACCTCTGAATCTGATTTCTGCTCAAGTCCCTCAATTTCAGCCAGAAAATACCTGAAATCACAGAAAAACACACAAATTCATAGTAAAGTCCAGAAATGTGAATTTAACATAAAAACTAATGAAAACATCCCTAAAAGTAACTAGATCCTACTAAAAACATACTAAAAATAATGCCAAAAAGCGTATAAATTATCCGCTCATCAGGCGCCAAGAAAGAATAATCATGCAAGTGATAAAGCACAAAAGAATAAATGGCTTAGATACATGACAGGTGCAACATGTAACTAAGGCAATAATAAAGATCATAGCTAGTCACTAGCATGTAATGCATGAGTGGTATAGGCATGCAAACAAGAAGTGTGAGAAGCACACTCTTAACATCAACAACAAAGAAGTAAGAAAAATAGGGAATGAGCTTGTAGAAATGAAGCAAGAAATATAGTAAGCTCAATGCATACATGAACAAACAAGTGAATGAGAAAGAACACCAAAATAGAGAATACTTAGTCAAAATAATTCCAAGAAGTCATATGGGTCTTTCATTAAACACTTGGTGTGCATCCCTTTATGACAAAAATTTAGAGAAAAGTGACAATGTAGCATCCCATAAAGCATCAACAATCATCATATCACACCACTAAATACAAAAGAAAGCAAGTAAATCAAACAAACTCATCAATGCAAGAGTAAGCTCCACTTAGAACACTCATGAGAAAATGAAAAGAAATAAGGAAAGAAAATGCAACAAACAAAGAGAACATGAATGCAACTTCTAAAAAAAAAAGAATAAGAGCATGTAACTATGAGAATGGAAAAAAAAAAAAGGGAAAAGGAAACAAAAATTGGAAATGAGGAGTACCTTGAGAGGGAGAAGAGGAGATAAGGTATGGAGTTGAGAGAAAGGTTAGTGAAGAGGAAGAGAGGGAAGAGGGAAAAGAGAGGTGTGGGTCCGCCGGAGGTGGTGGTTGCCGCCGGTGGTGGCGGAGAAAAGGAGGTAGGGAAGGTAGAGGAGGGGAGAGGTGAAGATGAGGGATGGTGGTAAGAAGAAAGAAAGAAAATGGAAGGAGAAAGGCACACTCTAATTTAATTGGTTCGCGAAACCGACACGCGCGCGCCATGCACGCGTGCGCGTGCATGGGTTAAATCAGTAAGGGCGCGGACGCGCACGGTGCGCGTGTGCGTGAAGTAGCGAAATGTGAGTGTGCGCGCGAGCACCAGGTGCGTATGCACGTGCATATATGTTGTGCCCTCAGCACAGGTTGGGCACAACTCTGGCCCAACTCTCGGGAAAAAGTAGCAGAGAATAAAATTTGGTGAGCGACACGGACGCGCACGGTGCGCTGACGCGTCGATTGGCATTATGGTCGAGGTACGCATGCGCACCTGGTGCGCCTACGCGTGAGTTGGGCTGGGCCAGTAGCATGAAATTGGCCCAACCAGGGCACAACTCTCTGGACGATGGCCCAAGGTTGCAAAACGCAGTAGTGACGCGTACGCGGCTAAGGCACGTACGCGTGTTTTTGTGCGAATGGCCATGGACGCGTACGCACATGGTGCACGCACGCGTGATGTTGGTTATGCCCAGGGCCCAAAGCTGGCCCAGAATTTGCACAACTCTCTGGTAAATTGCCCAGGAGCTGTGAAAGCATAGGAATGCGTACGCGCACAGCGCGCGCACGCGTCCCCCCCCCCTTTTTGAATGAAAAAAAATGCCTAATTATCAGGTATTCACTAGCCAAACAAGCCAAAGAATCTAAGAACACCCAAAATCAATGCAAAACCTAAAGAGGAGTGGGCTTTTACCACATAATCAAGTCATTTATAGAAAAATCAATGCAAGTCTTTATGAACAAGTTATCCAAGGTAGTCACAAGAAATTCTAATCAAGCAAAAATATAGTTAAGCAATTACAAAACAATGAAGAATTCAAAAACTATACATAAAGGGGAGAAAGGATAGATCTCACCATGGTGGGGTGTCTCCCACCTAGCACTTTTGTTTAATGTCCTTAAGTTGGACTTTCACTTGTTCATTGCTCTTTGTTAAGAGGTACGTCTTCCAAAAGGAATACTTGAATCTCTTTGTTGCTCTTCATTTGTTCACCATGATACAACTTGAGACGGTGCCCATTGACCTTTAAGATATCCGGACTTGAGGGATGGTGCAAATGGTAAACCCCATAGGGTTCCGCTTTCACTACTTGATAAGGGCTTTCCCATTTTGACCTTAGTTTACCGGACAACAATCTCAATCTAGAACTGTAAAGAAGGACAAGATCACCGGCCTTGAATTCTTTGCCTCTTATGTTCCTATCATGGACGGCTTTCATTTTTTCCTTGTAAAGTCTAGAGTTCTCATAAGCTTCAAGCCTCAAACATTCTAACTCCACTAATTGTAGCTTCCTCTTAATTCCGGCTCCACCCAAACTCGGATTACACTCCTTGATGGCCCAATACGCCTTGCGCTCTATTTCCACCGGCAAATGGCAAGCTTTTCCATACACCAACCGAAAGGGACTCATGCCAATTGGCGTTTTGTATGCCGTTCGGTAGGCCCATAATGCATCGGTGAGCTTGGCACTCCAATCTTTCCTATTGGGTTTCACAATCCTTTCCAAGATGCGTTTGATCTCCCGATTGAAAACCTCGGCTTGGCCGTTTGTTTGTGGGTGGTAGGCTGTGGCTACTTTATGCATGATGCCATATTTCTTCATGAGTCCATCCATTCTTTTGTTGCAAAAATGTGAACCTTGGTCGCTCACGATTGCTCGTGGCGACCCAAATCTACAAATGATATTATTTCTCACAAAAGAAAGGACCACATTAGCATCATCCGTCCGGGTGGGTATTGCTTCCACCCATTTGGACACATAATCAACGGCGAGTAGAATGTATAGGAAATCATTAGAATTTGGGAATGGCTCCATGAAGTCAATTCTTCACACGTCAAAAATCTCACAAAATAACATGGTTCGTTGGGAAATTTCATCCTTCTTAGAGATATTACCAAATCTAATGCATTGAGAACAAGATTTATAAAAATGAGAAGAGTCCTTGAAAAGAGTTGGCCACCAAAAGCCACAATCTAGGATTTTCCTTGCCGTTCTTTGAGGTCCAAAATGGCCTCCTCCTTTGGAGGAGTGGCAAGCTTCCAAGATTGAGTGAAATTCGATTTGTGGAATGCACCTCCGAATTACGTGATCCACCCTACATCTCCAAAGGTATGGGTCATCCCACACGTAGTATTTGGATTCGCTTTTTAGCTTATCCCTTTGATGTTTGGAGAGATTAGGAGGGAAGGAGCGATATTCTAAGTAATTGGCGATTAGTGCATACCAAGGAATGGTTTCCGAGATTGCATGCAAGCCCTCAAAGGGAAATGAATCATTGATAGGAGTAGTATCATCTTTTGTGTGTTCAAGACGACTTAGATGGTCTGCCACTAGGTTTTGCGTATCACTCCTATCCTTGATTTCCAAGTCAAACTCTTGCAACAATAAAACCCATCTAATCAATCTCGATTTGGATTCTTTCTTAGCCAACAAATACTTTAATGTCGCATGGTCCGAGTACACTACCACCTTTGAACCGAGAGGATATGCTCGGAATTTGTCCAAGGTAAAAACAATGGCTAAAAGTTCTTTTTCGGTAGTAGTGTAGTTGGATTGGGCTCCATCTAATGTTTTTGATGCATAGGCTATGACATATGGATTCTTACCCTCGCGTTGTGTTAACGCGGCTTCCACGGCAAAATTTGAAGCATCACACATTATTTCAAATGGCTGACTCCAATCCGGCCCTCGCACAATGGGAGCTTGGGTTAATGCTACCTTGAGCTTGTCGAAAGCCTCCATGCATTCCTTGCTTAAATCAAACTCAACATCCTTTTGTAGCAACCTTGAGAGAGGCAATGCTACCTTGCTAAAATCCTTGATGAATCTCCGATAAAATCCTGCATGTCCAAGAAAAGAGCGGACCTCCCTCTCGGAAGAGGGGTAAGGCAAACTAGATGTGACATTAATTTTAGCCGGATCTACGGAGATACCATCTTTGGAAACAATATGTCCTAAAATAATACCTTATTTGACCATGAAATGACACTTCTCAAAATTTAAGACAAGGTTGGTTTTAGCACATATTTCCAAAACTTTTTCAAGGCTATCCAAGCAATGATCAAAAGAATCACCATATACCGTGAAATCATCCATGAATACCTCCATGCATTGCTCTAGAAAATCCACAAAGATGCTCATCATGCACCTTTGAAAAGTTGCCGGTGCATTGCATAAGCCGAATAGCATACGCTTGTAGGCATAAGTTCCAAAAGGGCAAGTAAATGTTGTTTTTTCTTGGTCCTCTAGAGCAATGTGTATTTGGAAGTATCCCGAATAGCCATCTAGGAAGCAATAATGAGATTTACCGGATAATCGATCGAGCATTTAATCGATAAACGGAACTGGAAAATGATCTTTTCTAGTGGCCGAGTTCAACCTTCGGTAGTCTATGCATACTCGCCAAGAGTTTTGCACCCGTGTTGCTATGAGCTCCCTGCTTTCATTCTTGATTGTGGTTACCCCGGACTTCTTAGGCACAACTTGAACGGGGCTCACCCATTCACTATCCGAAATAGGGTAGATGATGTCTGCCTCAAGTAACCGTGTTACCTCTTTCTTGAAAACCTCCAAAATAGTAGGATTTAATCGCCTTTGAGGTTGTTTCACGGGTCTAGCTTCCTCTTCCAAAAAGATCCGGTGCTCACACACTTGGGGACTTATCCCCACTAGATCCGCCAAACTCCACCCTATTGCCCTTTTGTTCTTCCTCAAAATACATAGCAACTTCTTTTCTTGTTGAGGAGTTATTTCCCTTGCTATGATCACCGGAAACTTGTGGGCTTCATCGAGGTATGAGTATTTTAGGTGGGGTGGTAATGGCTTCAATTCTAGCTTTTGCTCTTGGCTTGTCACTTGAACTTCTTCACTTGGATCTTCACTATTTCCTTCAATCATATGTTTCTCTTCTAGCTTTGCATAATGCACTTCCGCCACAATGTTGTCAATTAGATCACACCGAAATATAGAATGGTTCTCCGGTGGGTGCCTCATTGCCTCTTCTAGGATAAAACTTACAACTCTCACATCTATCTCGAATGAGTAGGTTCCCGAATGGGCATCCAACTTGAATCTAGAGGTTCTCAAAAACGGCCTCCCGAGTAGGATAGATGACGCCCTCTCGGATTCACTTGGTGGCATCTCAATGATATGGAAATCAATTGGAAATATCAAACCCTTGATGTTGACCAACACATCTTTCGCAATACCCGACATGGTTATTATGCTCTTGTCCGCCAAGACAAACCTAGCCGCCGACCGCTTCAACGGTGGGAGCTTCAATAAATGATAAACGGAAAGAGGCATAATGCTAACGCATGCACCAAGGTTGCACATACAATCAATGAATTGGACTCCATCAATGATACAAGAAACTAAGCAAAGACCCGGATCAACACATTTTTCTGAAATAGATCCCATCAAAGCCAAAATGGAACTACCCAATGGAATGGTTTCCAACTCATGAATTCTATCTTTGTTCATACACAAGTCCTTAAGAAATTTTGCATATTTAGGGTTTAGGGTTTAGGGTTTAGGGTTTAGAATGTGTATCATTGATTAGGAAAGCTTTTATGATTTTGAGAATTGGTGCAAGGATTCAAACTAGCAAGGCAATCAACAACTAAGTGAAATAAAAGCCTTGGCCAAGGGTAACCATTGGAAGTTCCATCATTATAGTTTCCTTCAATTGTGATAAGAATTTATTGTTGCTTCACTTAGTTAACCCCCTAACAATGGAGGAAAGTCAAGTGAGAGTAACCAACTTGAGTCACAAGTCCTAGTCTCACCCTAGGGAAGTCTAGCTTTAGTGCACTCCAAGTCAATTAGCAATTCTCAATTCATAATCTACAATTGATATCAACTATTCAAGTATCTCCAATAACTCACCCCTAAGCCAAGTGAGAGAAATCTCTTCCAGGTTGGCTATTATCACAAACAATTGGTAGGCAATTATAGAAGACATGATGCAATTGAGAGAAGAGAATTGAATCAAAGCTATCTAATCCAAACAATCATCAAGAATCAAACAATTGAATGAAACCTCAATTCATTAATCCAAATTCAAAGTAACAAAGTATACCAAATCTAGATCTAAGAAATAGAATCAAAAGAACATCAATTAAGGGTAGAAGAAGAGTAGATCTACACTTGTAGCAAAACAAAAAGCCAATTATCAATAGATCTCACCAAGAATTCCAAGAAAACTTGCAATGGAGGATGAAAACCTAGAGAAAAGTTGGAGCTTCTCTCTCTAAAAATAAAATGTAACTAACTTCCTAAAAATATCTCCCACTATGACTAATTGTCCTAACACTCCTAATCCTTAGCCTTTTTAAGCTTTTCCCTCCAAAACCTCCTCCAAAACAGGGCCTGGGAACCCCCTGAAATCGCTGGGCACGTGTTTCATTTAAAAAATCATGTGCGCACATTAACGCGTACGCGCACTGCACGCGTACGCGTCCCTGGGTCCTTTGCGATCTTGCGCGCAGGCGTAAGGTGCGCGCGAGCATCATAAGGGATATGGCCCAGCCATATAGGCGCGCCGGCTCCTCGCTCGGCTCCACTGCGCTGGCTCTGGATGAACGCATCCATGCGTACGCGCACGGTGCGCGTGCGCGTGCATGTGGAAATTCCAATTCTTTAATTTGTTCCATGCTCCTTCCATTCATGCATGCTTCCTTCATTCCTCTTGGCCATTTTTGCCCTGTGACTTCTGAAATCACTCAACAAATGGATCAAGGTATCTAATGGTAATTGAGGAGGATTACAATGTATCCATTTTGATGCAAAAGAAGCACATTTTTATCTGTGAGCAAAAATGGGAAAGAGACACAAAATCATGCAGTTTTATGTGAATAAGTGTGGAAGATCATTGATAAAACCCTTAGATTCTATGCATGATAAACCCTAAAAACGGGGTTTATCAGGTGTCCCCTAATCCAAACAGGCTATCGGGGTATGCTTTGAGGTCCTTTATTTCTAGCCCGAGCTTGTCGAAGGCGGGCTTGAACAGGATATTAGCTGACCTTCCTTGATCTATCAGGGTTCGGTGGAGGTTTGCATTAGCTAGGATCATTGTTATTACTACAGGGTCGTCGTGTCCGGGTAGCAGACCCTGCGCGTCCTCTTTTGTGAAAGAGATGGTGGACAGGTCAGTCGGTTGGCTGCTTTTCCCGACTTGTTACACTTCTTTGAGATGTCTTTCCCGTGAGGACTTTGTCATTCCTCCCCCTATGAATCCTCCGTTTATCATATAGATGTGGTGCTCTGGGGTGCGAGGTGTAAATCCCGGTTAAATCAGTAGATAATTAGTCAATAAATTAATTTTTAATAAGGAAGATTAGAAATGTAAATATTATATTAAATTAGGATAGAGCTCATCGAAATGAGAATTTTGACACTAATTTCAAAGAAAATGGTCCAAAATTGTACCAAACGGGCCGAACCGATTGGACCGGGCCCGTGGGCCCAACCGGGCCAACCTTTAAATGGACCCACGCTCTTCTTTTATCCTTATTTCTGCTGGAACGAAGCTGAAAGCTTCAGGGAAGGAGAAGAATGCCATAACCCTACGGTGATTTCCGACTCACGTAGCTCCTCCGTCCGAGCTCCGATCGCCACACCGTTTGTGGCCACGCGACCACCGCGTCTAGCTCTACGTTTCTACCGGACCAATTTCATAGGTAACTCGTTCTTTTATTCTCAGCCTCTTCTTCCCCAATTTTTCGGAATTTAAGTGGAGGTATTGAATTTCTTTGTTCTTTGATGTTTTAGGATCCAATTAACTTGAGGAAAACGTTCACTCTTACTTATGTGAAGCTTGGGTAAGGTGAGGATAATATAAATCCTATTTAATTTGTTGAATTTATGTTTTGGGAATTAAATTGGATATATATGTGTTATGAATGTGTATTAGGTTGAAAATAAATAATTGGAACCCGAAATTGTGAATACTGGAACTTGAAGGAAGCGGATTAGTTGAGGTTTTGAGGGCTATGTTCTTTTAGAAAAATTGTCTTGGAATAATACTTGGGAATCGGCTAAGGTATGGTTTAGGTTTCTTGAATTTAATATATAATGTTCTATGAAAACTTAGGCTAGATGACCATAGGATAAGTTGGAATGCAGGTGTATGTTTAACGTTTAGTAATTTATCAATGAATATATTTGGTTAAAGTTTATTGGATAATTAGTTATTAATTTTGGATGGTGAATGTTATTATGTTAATTTGGAGAGAATTATGGTTGAATGTTATTGTTGATGAACATGGTTGGTTTGGTCCTTATTGATTAACTAATGATTTGGTGAATTATTGATTTGAGATATTTTGTGTTAGAAGCCTAGGATTAGTGAACTATGATCCTTAGTTGAATTTTGATCGTTGGATTTGAATATTGTATGAGTATAATTGTTGATCTGAGGTAGATTTATTGTGGTGACTGTTATGATGATGAGGAAGGGTATGTTGAATTGAAAAAAAAGCAGGTTTGGACCTGGAAAGGGTGGCAAAGTCTGAGTTTTAGAGGAGATGCTGCCGAAATTTTATAAAAATTAGAGATTTTGTTTATATGATTATTTAAAAAGATTTAGATTCAAAGGTTATATGGTTTGATTTAGAGTTGTTAAGAAAATGAGCATGTTTTAAGTTTGATTCATTTAGAAAAGAATGAATTATGTTTTGAATTAGAACTATTGATGGACGGAATGGGAGGTGTGATAATGAAGGATAAAGATTGAATATGATTGACGTATGATGATGAATGAGATGCGATTGAGAATGATGTGGATGTTAATGAATTATAATTGAATTATTTATATGGCTTATGAATTTGAATAATCTGAGATACGAGATTCTCTGGATCAAGTACCGTGACTTGCCACCACGTGTACCAGGTTGAAAACTCGATACTCTGTTGACCCTACGACGTAAGTGTGACCGGGCAATATATAAATTCCCGGGAATGTTACCCCATTAAGCAATATTGATTATTTGAGACAAAGCAATGCATAGACTCTTGGGGATGCACGTCGGGGGACAGTCTAAGGACAATTCAGACTTGTCGGGTTGGCTGGATAACCGACAGATGAGCCTCATCAGCCATAGGACAGGCATGCATCATATGCATATTACTTGAATTACTTGCTTGTGCTTTAATTGGGTGTGCCTATATGTACTTGCCATGCTAAATGTGTATTTGTTACCTGTAATTGTAACCTTCTTGTGTTTGTCTTTATTTGTCTATTTGTCTGTGAAAATGCGTGATGGAGTTGGAGGTATGGAGGAATGGCAGTATGGGACTTAGATTTAAGGTTAAGTTAAGTTAGGTTTAAATATTTTTAGAAAACCACCTTTTATAGCTCCTGTTTAACACTTTAAGCTCTATAATCTGAGTGTCGGCGTTCTAGGATTGCCTCTAGCATTCCCAGGACCTTATATATTATGTGTATGGCACCTTTACCATACTGAGAACCTCTGGTTCTCATTCCATACTATGTTGTTGTTTTCCAGATGCAGGTCGAGAGACATCTCGTTAGGCGTCTGGACCCTTGAAGTGAAGTCGTTAATGGGCTATTTTGTTATACAGTGATGTATATATATGTACTTAGCTTTCTCTCCGCATAATTTGTTCTTTTTGATCCTCTTAGAGGTTTATGGAGAGGCAGGATTGTGTATATGTACTTTTGGGTTTTGGGATATGTATGTATATATGTGTAAATATTCTCCGGCCAGTCTTGACTTCGCAGGCTGAGTTAGGAGCTTGTTATTTTGTTTCTTTGGCACTCTATTCCTACTTCTGTTATCTTATGTTTAATAATTATGATTTTCTTAGCACGTAAGTTAACTCATACCTTGAGCGTTGCGCTTTTATTTCGCGATTTTTATTTTCTCTATTCTTCAAGGCTCCTAGCATATTATAATTCTTCTACTATTATATATATACTCATTTTATTTTAGAGGTCGTAATACCACACCACCTCTGTTTTATGACTTAAGCGTAAAGATTAGTGTGGTAGGGTGTTACACAAGGGGGGAATTGTGGCCGTCCCTCCTCTTCTTCCCTTCTCGCTTTCTTGGGTCATCCCACCTATCTGCCAGATACCTGTCGAGCCGACCTTCTCTGGCCAGTTTTTTTATGACGTTCTTTAGGTCGTAGCGTTCGTTATTGGAGTGCCCATAGAGTTTATGGTATTTGTAGTACTCGGTCCGACTTCCAGTCTTCTTATGTTTGATCCGGCGGGGTGGTGGAATTTTCTCTGTATGGCATATTTCTCTATAGATGTCCACTAGGGAAACCTTGAAGGGGATGTAGTTGTGGTATTTTCGAGATTTTTCTGCACTCGGTTCCTCCTTTCTCTTGGATTCTCGCTCTCTATTCCTAGGTAGGTAGGATGGGTTGGACTTCAAAGGAGGCTCACTTAGTCAGAAGTTTTCTTCCATGTTGATGTATTTTTCTTCCGTTTCTTGTACTTCATTTAAAGAGGACGGATGTCGCTTGGATACGGACTGGCTGAACGGTCCTTCTTTCAGGCCGTTGATTAAACCCATAATCGCTGTTTCAATTGGCAGCCTTTTGGATTTCCAGACAAGCTTTGTTGAATCTTTTCATGTAATCCTGGAGACTTTTCTTGTCTCTTTGTTTTATTCCTAGCAAGCTCAGAGCGTGCTTTGTTTTGTCCTTTTGGATGAAAAACCTAGTAAGAAATTTTCTGGCAAGGTCGTCGAAACTAGTGACCAACCTGGGGGGCAGGCTGTCGAACCACTTCATCATAGCCTTTGTTAAAGTGGTGGGGAAGGCTTTGCAGCAAGTTGCATCAGAGGCATCAGCCAGGTACATCCTGCTTCTAAAATTACTAAGGTGGTGACTCGGGTCGGACGTCCCGTCGTACAGGTCTATGTCTGGTGACTTGAAGTTTCTGGGAACCTTAACCTTCATAATCTCTTCTGTGAACGGATCTTTTCCTTCTAAAGGGCTTTCGTCGTGGCCTGGCCTTATGGTCCGGGTTCGCAGGTCGATTTCCATCTTCTAAAGTTTCTCTTCTAGCTCCCTGTGCTGCCTTACTTCCCTCCTTAATTCTCGTTCGGCCTCTCGCTGTCGCTCGGCCTCGCGTTAGAGTTGTCTCAAGCGATCTTGTTATCCGTGGACCATGCTCAGTATTTCTGCCGTTAGGGGGGTGTTTTTCCCCTTTGGGATGGCATGCGTTGGAATGAGTTTTCTTTGGATGAGGATTTTTCGGGGGAGTCTCCCTGTGGTATGGTGGTGGAGGTGGGAGCACGACAGCGTGGTCCTCCGTCTGTGCTCCTTCCTCGGGTTCAGACGCCATATGACCGTCGTCTGGTTGTCTGTCTGCCATTATAGTGAGATGACTTTCAGGTTCTTCGGTAACGGTGCCAATGTTCCGAGGGTTACTTGAAACGTTGAGTCAGGTCTGAACGTGAGGTCCAGGTCCCTTCGATTAGCAGTGAGCAACTTGTTGATGTCGAGGTGCCACCTGTCCGAGTTTCTCGTGAGAAGGTTGGGGGTGGTACTTGCAAGAGACTCCGATGCTTAAGTTAGCAAGGGCTTTAGGCAGATTTTTAGTAGATTAGAACGTGTATTATACCTGAGGAGTGCCAGTGTATTTATAGTAGAGTATGATAACTTTTCTAGGGGTAATAATCTTATTTTATCTTATATATTGGGAGTTTGTAGAAATCTTATCCTTTTGGTCACTGCTTTCTAGAAGCAGCAACCTCGCCGTGTTAGGTGCTCGGAGCTTTGGGCTCCTTAGTCGGTGTCCGACCTCTTTCAAGAGGTCGGATGAGGGATGGTGGGCTCTCCTTTTAGGTCGACCTTTTGTCCTTGTTGGTCCCGGCCTCGTACTCGGACCAGGGTATGAACAGGGTTAAAATTAGGAATTTTTTTGGGATTAGGATAAAATATATACGAGTAATATAATAATTCTACAAAATATTTAAGATAAAATAATAATTTAGAATTTAAATATAATACTGTAAAGATTATTTTCAAACTGCATAAATTTTTATTTATCAATATACCAATGTGCTCAAATAATTATTTCTAATTTAGATTATAAAATAAACATCTAATCACATTTTATAAAATACAGTTTAAACCAGAAAATATCAATTATTCAAATTAAATGATATAAATTTTTATTATTTTTCTATTACCAAAACTTTAATTTCAGTTTATATAAAATAACTAATTATAATTAAAATTGTACATAAATATTAATTAACTTAAACTTAAAATATTTATAAAAATTAATCTAATCGTTTCTAATAAATTAAACTCTAAGAACTCAAATTAATAAAATAAACCATAATTTATTCATAATAAAAATTTATTAAATTAAATTATATAGTACTTTCATTACTGAATTTTAATTTCAAATTATATGAAATAACTAATTATAAAAATAAGTTAAATTTTAGAGTGGAAATGAAACAAAAAATGATATTTGGTATAAATTTATTTTAAGTTTATTTTATTCATCAATAATATTTGTTATTTATTTATAACAATAATTTTGAAGTGTTCTTTTAATTTAATATTTATAGAGAACCATTTTTATATGTAGTTTTTAATTTATATAATTATTTAAATATTCAAAAATTGTTACTTGATATAAAAATTGTTGTAATAGTTATAAAACCGTTCTTTAAAATAGTCAAAGAGAATGGTTTTATTTTATTGTAATAACGTAATGAAAAATTGAACTTCAATTACAACACTATAAAAATTATTGTATAAGGCTATCTAATAGAACAATTTTAAAGTGTAGCAACTTAGGTAACGGTTTTTAAGCGTGTCTTTTGTATAATTATTTAAACAAAATTTAAAAACCGTTGCTTAAAATAAATCCTTGTAACGGTTATAAAACCGTTCTTTAAAATAGTCAAAGAAAATAATTTTATTTTGTTGCTATAAAATAATAAAAAATTGAACTTCAATAGTAACACTATAAAAAACTGTTGTCTAAAACCATGTAAGAAAATGGTTTTAAGACGTTGCAAATTTTGGCATTGCTAAAACCCATATTTATTGCAGTGGTAGAAATAGAGTATAGTATCATACGCACAATTGTACAGTTGTAGAAGAAGTCACAAAAGGGATTAGTTCTTACTCATAAAAGAGAAAAAGAGAAGGCACGGTACGGGGGTTGTGAATGGCGGACGGAGATGGCGAATAGGGATGGCGGACGGGAAATGTGAACGGCAGCACGGTCAAGGCTGCGGTGTTATCTTCTCGATCTCAGACGAAAATAGTGGTCAACAAGGGTTTTGGTCTTCCGAAAAAAATAGATAATAAGAAAAAGAGAGATGTTCATAGAGATGACCATATATTAGTAACAGTTAAAATGTTATATTAATAAGTGTAGCTATTCATCTAATTTGGTATAATGAGATCATTCAAATTAAATCATTAAAAAAAATGATGTGAGAACAGAAGCATACCTAAATTCACGAATATAATCGAAAGAATTTGATTTTTGTGGTTATTTTATCTCTTGAAACTAAAATCTACTGAATTCTTCATTTTTGAAAGAATAGCAATTTTCTGATAGAGTAAGAGTTACAAGATGATTTTGGTATATTGAGGACTAAAATCTAGACTTTATTTATACTTGACTATAAATTTTCATTAAATCTAAAAAGTCAAAGTAAAATAGAATATTTTATTTTATTATCATTTAAATCTAAATAAAAAATAATAATAATTTATTTTATTTAGTATTTATAATAATAAATAAGATCAACATATATAAATTATATAATATGAAATAATTAAAGTGATTATTATCGATTATATGTATTACTCATAAATAAATTAAAAGATAATCATTTTATAATACTTTATGAAAAAATTAACATCAAAATTTAATTTTTAAAATATTTTAAAAATATATATTTAATATTTAATTATTTTTATTGTATTTTAAATTTTTGAAAAACTTATTTATTATTTATATTTTTAAAATTATTTTTATTAATAATATAAATTTTTAAGTATCATTTTAATAATTTATCTTTTATATTATAAAATATAGATAATTAAAATGTATATTGCATGTCCTCCCTTTTGGTGGAAAGATGGGGTTCACTAAATTTTTCTTTTCTAAAGTCTTTTAGCTCACTTTTGTTTTATATTTGTATTTTTTGTTTTTCGTTCCTTCCATCAGTTGGATGTAGCTCATTTTTACCATATGAACATAATAAAATATTAAAAAAATCTTACAAAGGCTAAAGACGCCACGCCACTAGTTCCGCTGTTCACTTTATTCTATTTGTTCTTTGACTCTGCTAGAGCATTGAACTCCATGTTTGCGTTTACCATAATTTTTTTAATAATTAAGAGGATCTATTTCTATTTATTATTACTAAGCTTGTTTATTTTGAATACCTCTGTAGAAACGTTTAAAGTGAAAAACGAAATGGAAACGTTGAATAAATGGGTCGTACATTGGGAGGAGAACAAAAGGGGTGATGGCGTTCCTCCAAGTCCTACCTTGATAGCATTTTTCCAGGGAAACCTCCATTTGCTATGAAAGTTGTATCTAAAATAAGTTAAAAAAAAATATGTTATTTTTATAAAATACTAATTTTTATTAAATAAAAATAAAATTTATCATAAAAGAAAATTATTAATGATTTTTAATAAATATATTTTTATAAAAAATATTTTAAAATCATAAGTGTAACCCTTTTTCTTTAAATAAATAAATATAAAATATATAAGAATATAAAATTATAAATATATTTTATTTGTTAAAATCAATTGTTATGCAATAAAATTTTTATATTAGAAAAATTTATATTAAAATGTTATTTGTAATATTATATATATAAAATATAAAATAATTAAATTTTGTTTTATATTACACCATTAAAAATTAAAAGTATATTAATGATTACTTTTGTTAAGATATTCGATTATGGGAGACATCCACTCTAGACCTTAGTTGGATATGGTTATTGTGTTTGACTTGTCTTCTCCCTTCGATACTGATGGTGCATGGAGAGTTTCCTGGATCAGTCTTCTATAATTGTTCCTTGGTTTGGTGCTGGCTAATTTAGAGAGGGCATCTGCTCGGACATTGAATTCCTGAGCTATATGTCGGACCTTCCTTTTTGAGAACTATGTTAATTATTCCCGTGCTTCTTCTAAATACTTCTTTATGCTAGGATCTTTAGCTTGATAAGTGCCGTTAATTTGGAAAGTGATCACTTGAGAGTCACTAAATATTATCAATCTTTTTGCCCCTACTTCTTTAGCCATCTTCAAGCCAGAAAGCAAGGTTTCATATTCTACTTGATTATTAGGAGGAAATTCGAACTTTAGTGATAGTTCAATCCGAGTTCCTTCTTCATTTTCCAAAATAACTCCTGCCCTACTTCCGGTTTTGTTAGATGATCTATCTACGTTCAAGTTCTAAATTGACAGGTTTTTCTAGGTTTCCGTGTATTCTGTTACAAAGTCGGTCAAATATTGGGATTTGATGGCTATCCAAGTTTGATATCTTAAGTCGAACTCGAATAGCTCTACAGCCCATTGTAGCATCCTTCCTACAATGTCCGTCTTCTGTAGAATATGCTTCATGGGTATATGCAAATATTTCTATATTTTGATAGTTTAGTTCTACCCCCTATAAGGCTTTGTTTACAAAGTAGACGGGTTGTTGTCTGTGTTCATCTTCTCGGACTAGGGTTGAGACCATAGCATGACTTGTTACTGCTAGGTAGAGGACGAGCTCCTCTCTTGAGACAGGTCGGGTGAGGATTGGGGGTTGGCTTAGGAAGGTTTTAAAATTTTGGAAGGCTTGTTGACATTCTTTCCATTCAAATTAGCTGTTTTTTAAGAATTGAAAACAAGGATAGAGACTTCAGGATTGATCCTACTAGGAACCTGGATAGCGCAGCCAACCTCCCATTTAATTGTTGGACTTTCTTGAGACAAGTCGGGCTTTTCATCTCCAATATCATTGTGCACTTATCTGAGTTAGCCTCAATGCCTCTTTGAGTGAGCATGAAACCTAAGAACTTCCCAGCTTCCACTGCAAATGTGCATTTTGAAGGATTTAACCCCATTCCATGCTTTCTTATTATGGAGAACACCTCAAATAAGTCGGTCAAAAGAACAAGGTCATCTCGGATCTTGACGAGCATATCGTCCACAAATACCTCCATTAGTTTTTCAAGGTGAGATAAAAATACCTTATTCATTAGTTGTGGGTATGTATCTCCAGCATTTTTTAATCTAAAAGGCATTACTACATAACAATAGTTAGCCTTTGGAGTAATAAAAGACTTCTTTTCATGGTCTGACTTATACAACAGAATTTAATTACATCCTGAGTATGCATCCATAAAGGACATATATCTATAACCTGAAGCTGAATCAACCAAGGCGTCAATACTGGGGAGAGGGTATGGATCCTTGGGGCAAGATTTATTGAGGTCGATGTAATCAACACACATCCTCTATTTCCTGTTCTGCTTTTTTATGCGGACCACGTTAGCCAGCCACAAATGATACTTTACCTCTCTTATAAACCCGACTTCTAATAAGCCTTGCACCTATTTTTCCACGACCTATGTATTTTTAGGACCAAGCTTCCACTGCTTTTTCTGAATAGGTCGAGAACCTAGAAAACGGTGAGCTTGTGAGACATGAGGTTGGGGTCTATACCAGGCATATCAGAGGCTTTTCAAGTGAAGAGGTCGAAATTCCTTTGTAAAAGATCAACGAGTTGTGCCTTTAAACCTTCCTCTAGGTTGGTCCCTATACTCGTTATCTTTTCTACCTAATCTCCGATTTGTACCTTTTCTATCTTTCCTTTAGGTTGGGGACATAGCTTTTCCTGAATTTGGACACCGCCAAACTCAATAGTATTGACTTCTTTACCACCTGTAATACCTCTTAAGTTGAGACTTTCATTGTAACACTTTATTGCCAACTTTTGCTCTTTCTTTACAGTAGCGATCCCTTCTGCTGTTGGGAACTTCAAACATAGGTGGAATATAGAGATAACAATAGCTAGTCAATTTAGGGTGGTCCGTCCGATTAAGGCATTGTAAGCAGATATGATGTCGATCACGATGTAGTCAACGCTTAAAGTTCTTGATTTTTTGCCTTTACCAAAGGTGGTGTATAGTGAGATGTAACCAAGAGGTCAAATCGGTGTGTCCCCCAACCTAAAAAGGTTATCTAGATACGCCTTCATATCCTTTTCTTTTAACCCGAGCTTGTCGAAAGTGGCCTTAAACAGTGTGTTAGTCGAACTTCCTTGGTCCACCAAAGTTCTATGTAGGTTGGCATTAGCGAGGATCATTGTAATTACAACAGGATCGTCATGGCTCGGTGTCACCCTTGTGCATCTTTTTTTCCTTTAAGGTGCTTTTTATGCGATGATTTAGTGAGTCTCCCACTTGCAAATCCTCTATTTATCATGTGTATGTGCCTCTCAGGAGTTTGTGGGGGTTGATCTCGTCATCCTCCGTCATCATCATCTCTTTTCCTTTTCCTTGGGTCGTCCGACCTTTCGGCTATATACCATTGGCCAACTTTTCTACTACGTTCTTTAAGTCATAACAGTCATTAGTATAATGTCCATATAGCTTGTGATATTTGCAACATTCTGACTGGCTTCCAGCCTTTTTGTGCTTGATGGGGCGAAGGAGTGGAAGCTTTTTAGTGTGACAAATCTCCCTTATAAACATCAACAAGAGAAACTCAGAGCGGAGTGTAGTTGTGGTATCTTTGGGGTTTTTTTGAGTTGTATTTCTCCTTTTTCTTAGCCTCCCTTTTCTTATTCCGAGCTTGGTAAGAAATGTTTGGCCTTAGAGCTGGTTCTCTAAGTCCGGAATTCTCCTCCATGTTGATATACTTCTCTGCTCGCTCTTGTACTTCATACAAGAAAGTCGGGTGTCGCTTGGATATTGATTGGGATAACGGCTTATTTCTAAAGCCGTTAACCAAACCAATTGTTATTGCTTAAGAAGCTAAATTTTATATTTTTAGGCAAGCTTTGTTGGATCTTTCCATGTAGTCTCAGAGAATTTCTCTGACTTCTTATTTGACCCCCAACAGGCTTAGAGCATACTTGACCTTGTCTTTTTGAATTAAAAATTGGGTAAGGAACTTCCTTACCATGTCATCAAAAAAAAGTTACCGACCTGGGTGGTAAGTTGTCAAACCATTTCATCGCTGCTTTGGTCAGTGTTGTCGAGAAGGCTTTGCAACGAGTCGCATCAGGCACATAAGCTAAATACATCCGACTTTTAAAATTGTTAATGTGATGTCTCGAGTCGGTTGTTCCATCATAGAGATCCATGTCGGGAGTTTTAAAGTTTCTGGGAACCTTAGCTCACATAATCTCTTTAATGAACGGATCCTTACCTCCCGGAGGACTTTCCTCACGATCCGTCCGATGGCTCCGATTTCGTAAGTTGGCTTCTAATTTCGAGAGCTTTTCCTCCATCTCTCTCCATTGGCGTACTTCCTTTTGTAATTCTATTTCTATTTCTTGATGTCGTTCAACCTCTTGCTCGAGTTGTTCCAATTGACCGCAATGTCCATGTACTAGTCCTAATATCTCTGTCAGATGAGGAGGTTCCTTCGCCTCGGTTGAGTGGACTTCTGAGTGAATTTGTCGTGGATGGGAGTTTCCTGATGTTCCTTCTCCATCGGGGGCACTTGTTCTTTCCCGTGGTAGGGATAGCACAAGTGTTTGGTCATCATTGTGAGGTTTTAACTCGGACTCAGATGCTGTGCGTCCGTCAAAATTGTTCGTCCGTCATGGTGGATGTAGACTTTTAGGTCTCCGGAAATGGCGCCAATGTTCCAAGGGTTATCCGGAACTGGGTTATTTTGGGCTTGAACGTGAGATCCAAACGCCTCTAGATGATACGTCTGACGTCTTCTCCAACGAGGATAAATCCGTCCGAGTTGTTTGAGGAGAGGTGGGAGTGGTACCTGTAAGAGACTCCGATGCTTAAGTTAGCAAGGGCTTTAAGCATGTATTTAGTGGATTGAGTCTAAAATATACCTGAGGTGTCAATGTATTTATAGTAAAATATTGAACCACCTTCTAGAGTAGTTCCACATTTAGTGGTGGATAATCGTTCCCTTTTCCTATGGAAGCTGTTGAGATTCTTCCTTCTAGAAAATGGAAAGATATTTTAGGAAGTAGTTGTTTGAGTTAGATGAGTAAGACTTGGATTGCTGTCATCGAGCCCGACCTCTATGAAGTTGGGTAGAAAAAGCCATCATTTTGAGTGGACTTTTCTTCTTTTTGAATTTGACTTAACATTTATATATATATATATATATATATATATATATATATATATATATATATATAAAATCTTGAGATTTTTTATTTTTTTCAGATTTTTTACATTAGATAAATAGAAATAGAAAATAAACAAGGATCTTCCATTTTTTAAATATAAGAAAAAAATTGCTTCTCCATACAAAAAGCAGAAAAAAGTTGACATGAAAATGTAAATTAATAAATTACCAAAACTTAGTCTGCCTTAACCTAATCTAGATAACTCAAGAACAGAATTGAGACTATTTATACCACCATATTTGACAATCTATTGTTAAGTTTACTTGAATAAATTGATGTGGGATAGATACCTCATACCTGCACTACACACGAGTCAAATAATACTATAAATTTCTATTAAGTTCTTTAAAAAATATAAATATAAAAAATATTACTTATAGAAATAGGTAGGAAATTGTTTCTTCCAAAAGTAAAAAACATGAATGACATAACATGATTTGAAACTCCCAAGCACTCGTCCTATTTCAATCCGACGATCAATTTTTAGAGATTTTTTTATTTAAATTAAATAAATATAAAATTTATAGAAATACATAAAATATAATCGTATCTTGAATACTGTGAGGATAACTAAATTATAATCATATTTCGGATATTGAGACTCCGAACTATGACACAACGAAAGTATGACGTATCCTCTTAGGTGCACTTGAGATATATTTCATGTGAGGAAATGGATACTGAAATACGTTTAAAAGCTGATTAGGGTCTAATTTAATTTAATTAAATTTTATTCAAAAATATCAATTTAAAATTATTTTTAAATTTGGTCTAATTTAAAATTTAAGTGAAACTGTATCTCCATGTATCTCGGGGTGCTGTGATCTTAATTTCTATTTTTGACGTATCTCGGGTACTCAGTACCCATTTCTCGACCTATAATGTACCCCAGGTACACTTGAATACATCAGATTCTCTATGCGTCATATTCCGGGATCTCAGTATTCAGGATACATTCATATTCGCGTTAGACTCACAATACCTGAAATGCGATAAGTTGTTTATTTAATTAATTATTTTACAGTTTATTTATATCAGTAAATTATATAATTATTTAATTTAAATTAAATAATTCTCAGTATTTATTATTATTTAAAAAATGTTAAAAAAAAAAAAAAATAATAATAATAATAATAATAATAATAATAATAATAATAATAATAATAATAATAATAATAATAATAATAATAATAATAATAATAATGCTTGTTTCTGCTTTTGTTATTCCTTTTGCAAATGTAAATAACGCAACTCAAAAAGTAAAAATATAATTTTTATTTTTTATAAAAAGATCAACCCTTTTATGTAATTATGTATGTAATCATTTAAATAGAAATACATTTTAGGTAACATTTGCATAAGTTTATCTTACTTAATATTATTTTTCATAAAGATAATTATTTAAAATATTTTATTTGTAATCTGAAATAATCTGATCATTGTTAAATAATATAAAATAAAATATAATTATTTTATACTTGGCATACCGTTAGTAAAAAAGTAAAATCTAATAATTTATAAATGAATCTCATCTAATATGTACAAAGTTATTTGAATTCATTTTAGACGTATTTCAATTAAAATTTGGTTGAGGTAACCAGACACTAATTCTATTTTAAGAGTAACATATACTAATTCTATTTTGGGAGTAACATATTCTAAGTTCTAATTTCAAAAGAAAATAAAAAGGCCAATATATCATACTCGTTAGATTGATGAGAAGGTTAAAATAGATTATTAACTTATTAAAGTAAAAAATTATTATATTTATTGAAAACTAATTTTTTTTTAAAAATTTATTAAATATAAACAAATAAATTCAATACAAAGATATCATGTCAAACATATCAAAACATAATATTTACAAGTAGTTCTTATTGAGCACCCGTCATCATCTATGTTCATTGCAGTCGTGGGCACTGGATCATGAAGGTGGTGATGGATCTTCGTCTAGCGGCTTGCGCCTACTATCATCACCGAGCATGAAAGGAGGTGGAGGGGGTACCAATGCACTATCAGAAGAATCGTTCTGCATGGACTACACAAACGTCTACAGTTGGCTGATTGTACTTTTAATAACATTCACCTTTGCATTCTGAATATCGAAGCTCTGTTGGAGCATGCTTCTAATTGGGCATACTTCATTCTTTGTTTGAAGTATCGGTTTAAAAAATTCACAAGTTTAAAAATTTAAATTTGTTGTAGATATAGTCTTAAACCGAAATTCAATACTATTAAAGTTTAGTAAAAATGTTATAAATTCAAAATAATAATCAGAAAGAGAAATGCTAGAAGACCCATCAGAATTTATTGTTTTTGGCCATCACTTAATTATCAACTCAATTTTTTTAGTCTAATTCTTTTAGTCTAATAATCCAATAACATACTTTATCTCATACTTTTAAACATTAATGACTAACTGATAGGTAAAAATAATAAATTTTGATGGTCCTCTAGCATTCATCTATCTGAAAATTTAATTTTGGGTTGTTCTTCCTAACTTGCAATAAGGTGCATAATCATTGATTATGAGAAACAGAAGTTTTGTATAATTATGAAATTTTAAATTGACTAGAAATTAAAGGAGCAAATAAGGAGTAAATGGCAATACGGTAAGACAAAGAGTAATTAAAGTATAATTAACTAGAGTAAAAGAGAAGTAAATTCAAGCTTTAAAGATGTCTTGGCGAAAATTGATGATTAAGGGTCATTATCATTGTCACTAACCACATGATAATTACAAAGAATAAACCTATTTGTCAACCTCTACGAATTGAGTAAAGTCAATTAGGCTTATTAACCACAATTTATAAGTCCTAACTAACTTACTAATTGAAATTAGTAAAAAAATTAGCGATAGTAAAAACAAGATTAATTAACATCTCTAAATTATCAATCGACTTGAACATGAGAAAGTATGAGGAGCCAATGTATGTAATTGTACAATGTATACAATGAGGTTAAAAAAGTAAATTAATCCTAAATTTAATTAGTGGCATGACTAATTAATTGCTAATAATTTTTAAATTTCAAATTAAAAAAAAATCAGGGTTTTCATATTGGTGAATTGAGGCTCTGCAACTAGCCTCTCATCTTATCTTCCTCTCGCTGGACCCTCTCACCCGCTAGGCGCCAGCCATGGCTGTGCATCCACAGCCGACGCCGCCCCCTTCTACGGCAATCTTCGAGCACCCCGTTGTCCCCTGAAATTTTTTTCCCAAATGAAACTGATCGACGCAGCGTGCAGCCCACCGCGACTTCTTTCTCCGTTGCGACTCCCCCACCTGCGAGGCGAGACATCCGCGGCTTCCTCCACGCACAGAGCCACCCCCAACACCACCGGGATTCCCCCACTCACGACGAAGAAACCCAAGGCCAAAACGGCAATCGAAAGTCGCGCCACTGCGTCGCAAGCAACACAGCCGCAGCGCCTCTGATCCCCTGCGTCACGTTTCCGACGATGAAGAAGATCGCCCTCTACTCCCTTGAGTCTCTTTCCTTTTTTGGCTTAGATTTGGTTGCAATTGGAGCTTTCTTATTTGTATTTTTATTGTATTTTCGGGTTGAATAATAAATAAATAATTGTTTTTTTTTCTCTCTGTATTTATATTGAGGCATGACAGGGCTTTAGATAAGCAGGTTTCCATGCTTCAAATGGAACTAGCAGCTGCTAGGAGTTCTCATGAAGCTGGGATCTCAGACTCGAATAGCACGGCCGCTACCATGGGGATCTTCAGGGAAGGCGCTCCTAGGAAGAATGCCTTTGTAGTGATTGGAATAAACACAACTTTCAGTAGCAGGAAAAGTCATGATTCGGTTCGAGAGACTTGGATGCCTCATGGTATATTCCATTTCCTCTAGAAACTGTTTCTGCTAAGAGTCAATTTTGGTATCTACCTTTAAAAAATAGGGTGAAATATTAGAGGAAAAATTTTATGCTAATAGATGTTTATATGGATCCTAACATTGAGAGGACATTGAACTAGAATGACATGGCCAACTTTTATATGTATCTAATACTTGTTTGAACAGGAGAACAACTTCTTCAGTTGGAGCGCGAGAAGGGAATTGTTATTAGATTCTTGATTGGTCACAGGTAATTGGCTAGATGATTTTTTAGTGTGACTGAAATTATCTTGACAACATAAGTTGTTAAAGTTATCCTTTCCTTTGAAGTTTTAATGTATGTTATTGTGTTTTTGTGTAATTTCTTTTAATCCTAAATACTTACTAGGATAAAAGTATACTCAAACTTATCTTCACTATTTATTTTTGCCAATTCTATTTCTTCTATATGCCTATGTTGTGCAAATAAATTATGTGTTTAGTTGTTTGAAGTTATCCTTTCCTTTGAAGTTTTAATGGATGGTTAATTTTATTATTAAGTGTTTAGTTGTTTGGATTGGATTCAAGTAAATACAAATAAATTATGTTGGATGTGATGGAACTGAGACATGAGGTTCAAATTTTAACTTATTGTTGATTTAACAATAAGTAGATTTTACAATCCAGTAATATTCATATGTGACATTGATCGATATTTGTTGGGAATTGATACATAGTTACCGAATCATAGTGGCCTCCGTGAAGAGAAAATACCAAGAGTTGGATTGCGGTTTAATCTTTGCAACTGGCACAGGATTTTTATGCGAACTATATAAAGAAAGTCAGTTTCGTAAGTAAGATTAGGATTCATAAACTAAGTGATGTTTAATTTTTTGTATTGGATTCAAGTAGACCAAATTAAGTTATGCTATATGTTCATTTTACTAGGTCTGTCGATGGTCAATTTCATTATTAAGTGTTCAAATGTTTGGATTGGATTCAAGTAAATACAATTAAATTATGTTAGAGTTCATTTTACTAGGTAAACGGATGGTTATTTTCATTGTTCAGTGGATGTTTGGTTGTTAGTATTAGATTCAAATAAATACAATTAAATTATGTTGGATGTTCATTATACTAGGTATATGGATGGTTATTTTCATTGTTACATGGATGTTTGGTTGTTAGTATTAGATTCAAGTAGATACAAATAAATTATGCTAGATATTTATTTTAATAGGTATGCGAATGATTATTTTCATTTTCAAGTGGATGTTTGGTTTTTGTATTAATTAATTATTATGTACCTTATGTGAATACATAAAAAAGCAAAATTTTCTTATAACTTTAAGGAATTTAATTTTCATGCACTGATTGTGTAAAACATTTTACCTAATCGACCAATCACACCTATCTTTTTAGATGATTATTCAAGCAATCAAAGTAAAATAGTAGTAACAATAATTAGATACATGCATAAAACTAATTTACATTGACAATGTATTAAAATTAAATTAATTTTTTAGTCGTTAGAAAGAGTTACTAGAAAATTTTATCATTCTCAGTATATATAAATTTTATAGATAGTGGAGTAAATTAAATTGTGACAAAGATTAGATAAGAGTGAACTCACCCTTGATTTTAATGTTCTCCTAAATTAACCTGCATCTATGTATGTGGTTTATGCATTTGCATCATTCAGATGATTGCAATCCTTTTTAAAGTATAATATATTCATATCATCAATGCATGAAAAGTAACAATAATGAAAAATGAAAGGTTAAGTAATTAATTTTTACCCTTTAGAACCCAAAGAAATAATAGAATAATAAAATACATTAAACAAAAAGAGTGAGTTAGTTTTGTCACGAAATAGTTACCTTGCTATTGCTGGCTAACTGCAGTACATGATCATTGATCACTAGTAAAATGGTCAATTCCAAATCATAATTTTTAATTAAGATACGCTGGATGTTCAATTCAGTAGGTATGCGGATGGTTATTTTTTTTCTTAACTGGATGTTTATTCGATTGAGACCCAAGTTAAAAAAAATGGAATATCTATACATTTGTGACTAAAAAAAACATCATAATGTCTTATAACTAAACTCTAACTATTCAACAAATAAACAATATCAAAGAGGGTTGTACTACTTTCACTTTTATTCGACTTATTTTTTTCTTCTTTTGTCCGTCTTTTTCTTGGGTAATTCTTCAATCCGTTGTGTCATGGTCCTCTTCATGGGTAAGCCACATAGGAATTCATGCAATAGGTCCTTTGCAATCCAATGCAAGCATCTTTTCAGTTTATACCCAAGTAAAAAAAAATTAATAACATGACAAATAAACCTTGTAATCATTCCAACTACCAATAAAAATTATTATAAGAACCAGGAAGAGAAGGCATGTCCTTAGAAGGAATTTAAGTGGTCTCAAATACCGAATCAACCAATTATAAACACAACAATCAGCAAGATAAACTAGATTCACACAACGCAACAACATGTTAGTCCAAACCACAATGTCTACAGCGAAAAACAACCACCCAAAAGAAATTAACGTAACCTTCCGTCTTAGTTAACCTCAGCACTAAATATCTAAGTCTAGAACCCGCTTTGTTGACCATATATACACATGCTTACTTATAAAAAAGACACCCATCACACATCACCTTATAAAACCAAGCTGTCAATATACTAAAATTAAAATTGCAATCACGCTTATGAAAATCAACCATCCAATTGATAGACAAACTAACCATCAGACTTGTACTTTATCTCATCATGCGTACATCAAATTATCATCAAATACAGATGAAATCATATATCTAATATCAAGACAAAAGGTTATATCGAATTTTCATCAATGAAAAAAGAGAACTCATTCATAATGGCTACAAGTCTTCTTTTTCAATCAAGTATGCCAAAATGGAATTGCTGAGAAAAAAACGTTAACACATCTTGATAGTGGCTACAAGTCTTCTTTTTCAATCAAGTATGCCAAAATGTTTCTGGTTTTTTATTGTTTTGCATGTTGTTCATATAATGAATAGAATTTCTAGCACATTCTTGAAGAATAAATCCCCATATCAGATACTGTATGACACTCTATCTGATCTCTCGAACCTTAAAAATTTTGGTTGTCTAGCTTATGCTAGTACTCTTAATGCCAATCGATCAAAACTGGAAGGTCTAGGAAGGTTGTGTTCTTGGGATTTAGGAAGGCTTTGAAGGGATTTGTACTCTTAGATTTATAAAATAGACAAATTTTCATATCAAGGAATGTGGAATTATGAGTTTTATTTTCCTTTTCTAAAGCAACATGCAATACCTGAAGGTTATGAACAACATTACAATAAAACCATAAGCCAGGATCCTTTTTCATATGATTATGCCTATCATGAATATCATGGAGAAAATAATCAGCCTTTGAACTTTCAAATTAAAACTACACAAGTTAGTCATAATGAGTCTCACATTAATAATAATGTTCAAATAAATGATGACACTGCACAAAACAATATACGTGATGATATTGCACATAATGACATAAATAGCACACATATACAAATAGTGGCAACTCCTGCACCCTTAACTCAAACACACACAAACCAATCCCATGCACCCACATGCCCTGTACCAATAAGGTCTAATAGAATTTGACAACCTCCATCCAATCTTAAAGTCTATAAGTGTTGGAGTCTCACCACCAACAACAATAGCTCAACCATCAATCATTTCAGCAGGTATTATTTATCTAACACTAAATCAATTGCAACCATCTACCCCTACAACTTATTCTACACGTTCCAATATACTAAAATTGCAACAATGGAGTTCTTTACTATGAACAACCAAACATCTCAGCAAGACTCATTGCATCTAAAACTAGAAGGAACAGAAATAGTAACCATCCCAATAAGAAAAATACCCACTAACCGTATAATGTCGACCACGATGAGTGTTTGAGGGCCGTAACAGCAATCAGCCCGTGATCCACATGACACGGCTTCAACTAGTGGAGGCCGGAGGTAGGAGGCAGGAAGGAGGATGCAGCCAGACGCAGGGCACACACAATGTTCAAGTTAATCGTGATGAGACAAGCCGGTGATGGAGGACGCTCACGCGGAAGAGTGAGCAGTGACGTTCACAGACCGACCGAAGTGCCTGTTGCCGGTGACCAAACACGCGCACGCAGGAGGGTACAAGGGGCAGGTCTGGTCAGCAATGATGGAGGTGCGGGGTAAGGCGACGTCGCGGCGATGGGATGGTCAGGGACGATCCTGCATGGTTGGGAGGGAATGATTGCCGTCGGTAAAAAAAATGAAATTGGGGAAAATTAGAATTAGGGGTTGGAATTAGGGTAAATTGTGATTTAAATTTTACATTAAAGTCATATTGGGCCCAATAAACAGCCCATTGTACACATTGTATAAATATCTCATTGGCTTCCTGGCGGGATTCCTTGAACATTAGTAACTCAAATTTACCCTAGTTTTTAAGTCAAACCAAGAATGAAAATCTACTCTATAACTAGTTCAAACATTTTCTCAAACACCTAAAATGCATAAACATAAAACTTCATAAATTACAAGAATTAATAAAATTTACAATTACACAATTCAAGAAAGCAATAATAACATCTCCAATAAGCAATAATAAAACATAAAATATCAAATTCATTAAAAAAAATTGAAAATTCAACAAGGGTTCAAGAATTTAAAATAACAAAATAGAGGAAGTAACAAGAAATTTTAAAAAACTAGAATAGCAAAACAATAAATTATAAACTAAAAATTACAATTAAACAAATCTAAAAATAGAATTAGAAAGAAATTCATAAGAAACCTTTGAATTCTAGAGAGAAATTGGAGATTCTCTCTCTAGAATTCAATGACTAAAACCCTAAAAAAAGAAAAAAATGAATGTATGATGAGTTGTCTTTGATCGCCCTCAAATCTTGATTCATATTGGCTCCAAATTGGTCTGAAATGGGCCAAAATGACCCCCAAATCACGAGTCGTGTGCCATTTTAAATGAGGCACGCGATCACACTAATGCATACGTACAGCACAAGATTTCTTCTTTTGTTTCTTCGCGAAATTTTGACTTCTAATTTGCAAGCTTTTCATCCATCTTTCCAAGTCATCCTTGTCTCTTAAACCTTAAACAACTTGAACAAATATATTAAGGCATCGAATGGAACAAAAGTAAAATCAATTTGACAATTTTTAAAGCATAAAAAATATTTTTAATCAATTAAGCTCAATTAAAACAAATTTTACAAAAAAATAATTTTTTAATTTAAAAATTACCATAAAATATAAATTTATCAATTTTGTTATTCACTTACTCTAGCTCCTGGCAAAACTCCCTGTTGAGTAGAATGATATGTTCTCTCATGTCTGTTGGTCTAATCACATTGCAATGGTCCTCCAGCATCCTCACACAATCAAATAATAGAGGTGGTGGTAGTGTTGGATTGATGCATTTGACATGATACACCTTCTCACATTTTTGACTGCCAACTGTCTTCATCTGGATCCTCTCCAGTCTATTAATACCATAGTTGTAAGAACCGAACCGGTGATCGAACCGGTCAGGTTACTGGTTCACTGGTTTATTGGTTCAATCGATAAACCGTTAGTTGAACCGGTAAAACCGGTTTCACATGAATAAAAATAGCAATCCTAAATTCCCTAGTTCCTATTCTCTATTCAGCAAGACAGCAACCTTAAATTCTTAAATAGTTAAATTCCCTATTCAGCAAGACAAGCAAATTCATATTTCATAGATTCAAATCAAGCATATAATCCAACAGTTTCATATTTCCAGTACAAATCAACAAAACATAAATTGATTTACATGAAAAATTTGATTTACATAACATGAAAAATGCAACAGCCAACAGTTTCATATTTCATGTCCTAATCCAACAGTAAATTTACAAGGAAATTCAACAAGCATATTCAACAAGGAAATTCAACAAGCATATTCAAGTGTAATGTATTCAACAGTTTCAAATTTCAACAAGCATATTCAACAAGGAAATTCAGCTTAACAGAACTTACAGTAACAGAACAGAGCAGAGTGTAATGTATTTCACACAACAATCATTAAACTTCAAGTGCAGAACAGAGCAGAAGCAGATTACAGAATTGGAGCAGTGGAGCTTACCTGTTGACAGAGTCACAGAGCAGTAGCACTAGAGCAGAAGGGCGACGGGGAGGGCGACTGGGCGAGGGAGACGGCGCTGGAATGGCGAGTTCGACTGCGCGCAACGGCCGACCGGCGAGTTCGCGGGTGGCGGATCTGCTGTTCGGAGAGGATGACGGGCTGAGTTGGTTGAGTTGGTTTCTTCAGAGCTCAGACCGCGAGACGAAGAGGATGACGGGCTGGGGGCTGGGTGAGAGAGGTGAGGGCGGCGGACTGGCGGAGGGCTGGTAGGGTTTCGCCGTTTCGCCGTTAGGGTTGGGGGGAATAGCCAAAAGGGGAGGGAAATTGGAACTGCAAACTGGGATCGGGTAGGGCGTGGGGGTGGTAGCCCGTAGGGCTTTTCTTTTTTTTTTTTTTTTAAAAAAAACCAAAACGACGTCGTTTTGGAAAAAGAATTAAAAAAAAAAATTTCCTGAACCGGTCGGTTAACCAAAAACCGCCGATTTTCCGGTTTTTATCAAAACTGGCCGGTTCAACCCGGTTCAAAACGGTTCTATTCCTTATTCGGTTACATCACTCAACCGGACCGGTTCTGGATCTGGTTCACCGGTTTTCCGGTCGAACCGGCCGGTCCGATCCGGTTCTTACAACTATGATTAATACTGCCATATTGAAGTAGTGATGTAGTTATTAAATTCCTTTTTTATGCCCTGTTTAATATTTTTTTAGTGTATTTAGAAGTTATAAGCAGAAATTATTTTATTTCAAATTGAAAGGTCAACAATAAACAATGTCAGCACTATTTCTTGAGTTAATAAAAATTATGGTTATTATAACTTTGAACTCTTATATCTAGACTTCATCTATTTTAGCATTGTTTGTTTGTTATTTGTAAAATCCAGATAAATAATAATTAAATTAATTAAATAAGTTAATTGTGAGCAAAAAGGGTTAAAGATTTAAAATTTAAAATTTAAAAAATTTACTGATAAAAATTTAATTTAAAAAATAAATTTGATCACGAAAATATAATTAATTGCGAAAAAATGTGTACCGACATTAAAATTAACTATATCGGCTTAAATCTGTTTGGTACTGTGTGTGAGAAAACTAAAATTGTAAAAATAACAGGAAAATATTTAGAATAAAAACTCAAATACTTATCTTAAAGCTTTTGACCCTAGGTAAGGCTAATAGGCTAAAATTGCAACGGGCCCTCACTAAGGCCCAAGCCCGTGACTCTTAAATCCTCATTCTCCAAAGATTAAACACACTTGGCCATTGAGAGGAAGAGGAGAATGGATCCTCTCCAGTTTTTTTAACACTTGAGAGAATAAAGTGTGATCTCTCACCTTTAATTCTACAAGTGGGATCAAAAATAAAGAGGAGAGAGAGAGAGCAATGAAAGATGAGATTAAATACTGGACACCATCTAGTTTTTTTTCCACGGGAGAGGATCCACTCCCGAGGAAGAGAGTCACAAAGAGGAAGAGAAGGAGAGTCCTAGTTTTACTATTCACTTCAAAGTTCAAATCTATATATCTCACAAACTGTCGCTCCGATCGAAAATCCGTTTGTGGCCATGCGTTTGTCTTATCATCCTCTTCGATTCTATGTTACTTTTACAGTGAGTATTCACAAGAACTCTGACCCATTTTTTATTTTTTCCTTATTTTCACATTTTGGTTGAGTGTGAGTTGAACTTTGTGATTTTGATGCTTTAGAGGAAGTTCATGCACGACTTCTAGCAGAATTTTGACCCAAGGTTATGTGATACAAGATAAGAGAATTATTTTTCATTGATTTTTTCTAATTATGTGTGAAACCCTAGCTTGAGAATGTGAAATATTGGTGTAACTAGATTGAATATAATTGAAATTTTACATATACTAGTTTATTTAGTTGTCAATAGATATAACATGGAGAACACTCATTTATTTCTTAACAATTAACAATTATATTCAAGTATTTTGAATAAAAAGAAACTATTTTGTATTAATTTTATTAATATATATTAACAACAGATCAATATATTGTTTAATAAATTTACACCAAAAGATTAACTTATTAACAATGACATATTCATAACAACTACATATTTATGAATAAAAATTTTTTGCATACATTATAATAATTTTTTTTGTCAAAAGAAATAAAAAATTAGAAAATTTTTAACAATAAAAAAAAATTAAAGGTTTCTCTCAAATACTAAGTTAATCTTAGTATTAAATGCAAGTGTAAGATATATTAGTCAATTGACTAATATATTTATGTATAATGAAATGAAAAAGTGATTCTAAATTTATCAAACAATAAGAATTTTTGAATATATTAGTTAAAATTAATGATAATGTATTATCATAATTTTTCATCGTAATATATATATATATATATAAAACAAAAAAGTCATGAGAATATCCACTAAAAATTTTCATAACACCTACATAAGTATGATTTATTTTTCTTTAAAATTTTTTATAAACTATTTTATTAAGCTTTGTTAATAAATATAACATCGAGATAAATTCTTTTAATTTTCTAACCCTCAAGAGAATTTTGTAGGCAGAAAAATTTTATAATAATAACATATCTTCTTAAAAATAATTTAAATTATTTATAAAATATTACTGGTCTATTTAAGAAAAACTTCCTCAATTTTTAGAAAATATCATATACCAACATTTAATACGCAGGCCGTACCTTTTTTAAATTTATTCTCTCAATTAAATTATTACTCAATTCGTAGGATGAACTTTATGAAAATGAACTTTCTTTTTATCATAAATTGTTAGAAACTTAATAATTGCAGAGTCTGCATTTCTAAATTTTGAGCAGTGACCAATTTAGATTGATATTATCACTATTTCCACAACCTCTTGATAGTGCACTCCGATATGAATTTATTGTCTAGAAACTTACATTCAAATTACTCTTGTGTGGTAAATTATTTTTTTTATCACCACCTTCCAAACAGATTGGTTTCTGCAAAATACTATTGATTGTCCCTGCAACACTAACATTTATTAATTCTGCAAATAAAGCTTTGAGCTATTTAAGACAAATGATTAAATTGTGCTTACCTCTTGTTTGTGTAACGCAGGTTTGTATTTGTAACACCCTACCATACAGAGTCTTATGCTTAAGTCATAATTCATAGATGACAAGGTATTACGACCTCTAAAACAAAAATTTAGTACGTATAGTAGTAGGAATGATCGATTATAACTAGGAGCCTTTGTAGAAAAAGGGGGTAAACAAAAACCGTAACTCGAACGCGCAACACTCCGATCGATAACGAACGAGCAAAGGATAAACCAACGTGAGATCATATATATACAAAAGAGTGTCAAAAACAGGAATATCAAGACCCAAAATCCGGTTGCGAAGATAACCGGTCCGAGCATAGTAATATATACATATAATAAAATAAGGAAACCCCAAAGGAAACCCAAAGGGACACAAATACATAAAACCTATTCTCCAAAATCTCCCATAAGAGGAGTCATCACAGTTTGTATTATTTAATGGAGATAAAAGTATCTAAATAAGATATATAAACCAAAACAGAGTCCCGAGAACAAAGGATCTTCGCTAATCCAGAAGTCTCCAGCATGCCTCAACGAGAAGCCTCGCGTCCTGCATCTGAAAACCACAAAATCTGCATGGGTGAGAACCAGAGGTCCCCAGCACGGTAACAGCTTCCACATATATAATACATAATAATAGAGGAAAGCCGAAGGCAATCCTAGAACTTCCTCCAGATAATATCAAAGCTTATAAACAAGCTAAACCGTAAGTGGCAACTGACTAAAGATTCTTCAGTCTAACTAATACTTCCCTTTTCAATTCCTTCAGACCTCCCAACCACCAGCAGGAGTATAATATAGCAAACACAGTTATATCAGACAAGAAATTTACAAATAGGAACAGATAAGGCATTTAGGCAATTAGCAAGTAATATGCAGTCAAATAGGCAATCTCAAACAATTCATGTAGTATGCTTATGATGCATGCCTGTCCCTAGTGGCTGATGATATCATCTGTCGGTTATAGAGCCAACCCGACAAGTCCTGGTAGCTAACCATTGGATTGTCCTTCTGTCGTGCATCCCCAACTCAAGTTATACTCATCATAAACTTGATCATAATCATGATCCATATCCATCACCCTCACTGGTGAATATTTATCGATCACCATCACTGGTGAATATTTATCCATCACCATCACTGGTGAATATTTATGGGGGCGAGCTCATCCGGGCCTTTCACAGTGCCCGGCCACACTTACGACATTGGGTTAACAGAGCTTCGAGTCTCAACCTGGAGCACATGGTGGCTAGCCATTGCTACTACCCAGGGAAACCCTCATCTCCAATGGTGGAAGTGCAAACATTCACAATTCAATCAACAGCATATATGCATTTATACTTGGCCATAAACATGGCTCCGCCGTAGCACGGCAATAATCTAGCCATCCGGCTCACGGTTAAATCCATAACCAGCCAATTCATTAACAATTATGGCCCTTCGGCCCATAGCATAACAAGCACTTCCACCGCCATTCTCCGCATCTCACATTTTCATCTTTGATCCTCAATGATCATTCATTTTTCCCCTTGCTTCACTCGCAAGTTACCACATTCACTAGCCCTTTTTCCTCATGCTAGGCATATCATAATGATTTAAGATATAAGTGGTGAGATCCGAGGCTTAGAAGTATGAAATTTGGCCTTTAAAACTCAAAAATCAACTTTGGGATGAAAACAGGGCCACGCGTATGCACACTCCACGCGCACGCGTGGTTGGCCTTAAAACTCATCGACGCGCAAGCGTCATACGCGCGAACGCGTGGGTTGAAAATTAGCCAAACGACGCGCACGCGTCAGCCACGCGTACACGTGGGTACTCTTGCGCCCCAGGCACAAAACTGGCACAACTCTCTGGAAAATGGCTGGGCATTGGGTGCAGCACATTCGGCGCGTCCGTGCACATCACGTGCACGCATGGATGGCGCTTCCTGAAAGAACGGCGTGTACGCGCCAAGTGCGCCTACGCGCGGGGGGTGATTCTGCTAAAATTTTTCTAAGTTAAAAGCTGCAGAATTCACAGATTCAACCCCCAATCTTCCGGTGGACATAACTTCCTCATTTTAAATCGTTTTTCACCCGTTCTTCGAACGGAATGGACATCCCGGATCCAATTTCATTTCTAAACAAATTTGGCACAAATCAGAGATCCGTAGTCCAAGTTATGTCCCGTCAAAATATGCCCAAAAACCATGTTTTCATACAAAACCACAAAGTGCCATTTTCAAAACAAGCCACTTTCAACTCTTTTCAAAATCAATCAAAACATGCCAATTTCAACCCTTCTCTTTGAAATCATTCAAAATGTACCAAAATCAACAACAAGCCATCCTCAACTCACACATTGACATTTTACCAAAATTACCAAAACCACATCCAACCATTTTAACACTTCTTTATCAAATGGTTAAAGGACAAACACAATATCATGTCATACATCCTTCCTCATCCCAATTTCCAATAATACCATTTCCAATCAACAATCACTATACATAATCAACATCATACTCACCATCAACATGGTACCACCCACCAATTCAACCTTAATCATCCATCAAGCATATATCACAACATGCATTTCTTATATATCACACAATCAAGGTATCAATATTCATAATCACATATATGAACACATCATATATCTCAACCATTCAACAACACCAACAATTCAATGCCTATCTTAGGGCCTCTAGCCTAAGTATTTCCTACCACATTACATATTAGATACGGGAAACCGAAACCATACTTTAGCCGATTTCCCAAGCTCAACCGGAGCACTTCCAAACCACTTTTCCTCAAGCTCTCAAGGTCTCAACACCTCCAAGAACATATTTTGTCACACAAAACCCTTTTCCAAGCTTTTCAAAATCACCAATCAAGCTCCAATATTCACATATACACAACCTAAGCCACAATCATCATACCCATACACAACATCTCAATGCCTAAACCTCATAGAACAATAAATTACACTAGAGTTGAGAATCTTACCACACCCAAGATCCAAGGAGACAAGATTAACCTTCTCCTTCAAGAGAGTTGGGTCCTATAACATCAAAGAACCCAAAATCTCAACATTTTTGCTCATGAAACTCGAAATCAAGGGCTGAAATTTCGAACAGTAAAACGTGGCTTACCTCAAGATTAATTGTATGGGTTTTGTAGAGCTCTCCGCGGTGAACGCGTGGCCGCAAACGGAGAGACAATCGGAGCTCTAGATCAAAAGTTATGGTGGTTTGAAGATCAACCAAGGGAGAGAACTTGAGAGAGTGTTCTTCCCCCCTCCATACCAATTTCAGCGTGTTTGAGTATGTTGTGAGGAGAGAGAGTGCTGAAAACTAGGGTTTTGGTTTAGTTTAGTTGGGCCAAGGGTCCACTTTGAGTCCGGTTGGACCGGTTTGGCTCGTTCGGTCCAATCTTGGTCCGATTTCTATAAAATTGGTACCGAAATTCTCGTCTCAATCTCCTCTATCACATTTAGCCATAAAAATAACATTTTTGGCTTTCTAGAATAAATTCTCATTTATGGTTTAATTAGCCGTTAATTAACCGGGTCTTACATTCTACCCACCTAATTGGGAATTTTGCCCACAAAATTCAAATACAATTACCTGAGAATAAGTGCGGATAATCCGTTCGCATCTCCGACTCAAGTTCCCAAGTGTGTTCCTCAACACCGCCTCGACTCCAAGCCACTTTGACTAATGAAACCTCCTTTCCACGCAACTGTTTGATACTAGTATCATCAATTCTGACTGGAGCCACTGGAAGCGTCAAATCTTCCCTTAATTGAACCGATTCGGGTTCTAACACATGGCTAGCATCAGGGGTGTACTTCCGAAGCTGCGACACGTGAAACACGTCGTGCAGGTTCGAAAGATGAGGTGATAGAGCCATCCGATATGCCACCGGTCCAATCCTCTCCAGGATCTGAAATGGACCAATGTATCGAGGATTCAACTTCTTCGCTTTAATCGCTCTACCTATTCCTGTGGTCGGAGTAACCTTAAGGAAAACATGATCTCCTTCCTCAAATTCCAAGGGCTTCCGCCTCTGATCGGTGTAACTCTTTTGGCGACTCTGCGCCGTAAGCATCCTATCTCGGATTTTCTTCACTTGTTCAGTGGTCTCAGCTATCATCTCCGGCCCCAACAAGCCTTTCTCTCCAGCTTCATACCAACATAGCGGAGATTGACATTTCCTCCCATACAACGCCTCATACGGAGCCATTCCGATGCTCGCATGGTAACTATTATTGTATGCAAACTCCACTAACGGCATATACCGATCCTAACTCACCGGTTGGTCCAAAACACAAGCTCTCAACATATCCTCTAGTGTTTGGATCGTCCTCTCGGATTGACCATCTGTTTGAGGATGGTAAGCTGTACTCAAGTTTAATCGGGTTCCAAAAGCTTTCTGAAATGCACCCCAGAACCTCGAAGTAAAACGAGAATCTCTATCAGAGATTATAGTAGCAGGTACACCATGAAGTCTCACAATCTCCTTTATGTATAACCGTGCTAGCTCCTCAAGGGTGTAAGTCATCCGAATGGGCAAAAAGTGAGCTGACTTCGTCAGTCGGTCCACAATCACCCAGATAGCATCAAAACCAGTCCTAGTCTTTGGCAATCCCGACACAAAGTCCATTGCAATACTTTCCCACTTCCATTGCGGAATCTCTAAAGGTTGCAACATCCCGAAAGGTCTTTGATGTTCAATCTTTACCTTTTGACAAGTTAAGCACTTTGAAACATATTCCGCCATATCATTCTTCATACCTGGCCACCAAAACATCGCCTTTAAATCATGGTACATCTTAGTACTTCCCGGGTGAATGGAGAATCCGCTTTTGTGTGCCTCCTTCAAGATATCTTGCCTCAAAGTACTAATATCCGGCACAATGATCCTACCCTTGAATCTCCATAACCCATCTTTTTCTTCCGACACTCTCCACTGTTTTCCTTGCTCGATAGCCGGTAACACCTTCCATAACGCTTCATCATTTTCATGAGCCTTTAGGAGTTCAGACTTAAAGTCACTTGAGATTTCTAATCGGCTCAAACACAAGGTTCCAGATACTTCTCGAGCACCAATTTTTAGACTCTCGAATCCCTTGAGCAACTTCTCCTCTTGAATCATCATCCAAGACACATACAACGACTTCCGACTTGACGCATCCGCCACTATATTCACCTTTCCCGGATGGTAATTCAACTCAAAGTCGTAGTCTTTCAATAATTCCATCCACCTCCTTTGCCTCATATTAAGCTCTTTCTGATCAAAGAGATATTTCAAGCTCTTGTGATCAGAGAAGACTTGGAACTTAACCCCATAGAGATAATGTCTCCACACCTTCAAGGCAAACACAACCGCCGCGAGTTCCAAATCGTGCGTAGGGTAACTAACTTCGTGAGGTCTCAACTGTCGTGAGGCATACGCCACCACATTATGATGCTGCATCAGCACGCATCCTAAACCCTTTAGTGAGGCATCACAGTACACCTCAAATGGTTCGTTCGGCTCAGGTAACACCAACACAGGTGCAGTGGTCAACTTTTTCTTCAATGTCTGAAAGCTCTCCTCGCACTCAAGATTCCAAACAAACGGAGTGTCTTTGCGGGTTAACTTTGTCAACGGCAAAGCTAATTGCGAAAAGCCTTTGATGAACCTTCGGTAATAGCCAGCTAAACCCAGAAAACTCCTTATCTCAGTTACTGTGGTTGGTTGCCTCCAATCCATCACAGCTTCCACCTTAGTTGGATCTACGGCTATTCCCTGCTTACTCACCACGTGACCCAAAAACTTCACCTCACTCTTCCAAAACTCACACTTAGACAGTTTCGCATAGAGTTTCTTCTCCTTTAAAATCTGCAACACGGTCCGCAAGTGTTCCGCATGCTCTTCTTCAGTCTTGGAGTAAATCAGTATGTCGTCAATGAAGACAACAACGAATTTATCCAGAAACGGACGGAATCCTCTATTCATGTAATCCATAAACACTGCAGGAGCGTTCGTCAACCCAAAAGACATCACAGTATACTCGTAATGACCATAACGAGTCCTGAAAGCAGTCTTAGGGATATCCTCCCCCCTCACCCTTATCTGGTGATAACCGGATCGCAAATTGATCTTAGAGAAAACCCCAGCTCCTTGTAACTGATCCATGAGATCATCAATCCTCGGCAATGGGTACTTATTCTTTATGGTGACCTTGTTCAGCTACCTGTAATCCACACAGAGCCGCATACTTCCATCTTTCTTCTTTACCAGTAACACTGGAGCACCCCACGGGGAAACACTTGGTCGGATAAAGTTCTTACCCAACAATTCCTCTAACTGAGACTTTAGCTCGGCCATCTCTAACGGTGACATCCTATAAGGAGCACTTGAGATTGGTCCCGCCCCAGGCACCAACTCAATAGCAAACTCGACCTCTCGGTTAGGTGGATATTCCTCAATATCATCGAGAAACACTCCCGGAAACTCACACACTACCGGAATCTGATCCAACTTTTGATCATCACCCGAAACATCAGCGGTTAACAACAGGATACCCTGACATTCGATTCCAGAACAGTTCACCATCATCGAATTCAAGTAATAATTATTCACCACGACCGGCCCTTCTGTATCCTCCGGCATAAAGTACACCGACTTTGTAGAACAATCAAGCAGGACATGGTTCTCAGATAACCAGTCCAATCCCAAGATAAGATCAAGACCGATCATCGGTAAGCAGATTAAATTATGGACAAAATCACGCTGCTTGAACCTAAACGAAACTTTCGGGCATCCTAGCCTAGTTACCATGGCCTCATGGGTAGCATTATACACTTTTAAGTCATAACCTAAGGTTACGATCTTCAATCCTAACTCATGGGCTTTCTCAAATGCAATAAATGAATGCGATGCTCCCGAATCAAATAAAGCATTTAAAGTTTGACCAGCCATTTCACAGTTACCTCAAATGAGTGTCTCGGATCCCTCTGCACCCACAGCTGAGGTGGTGAACACCCGACCAGTCTGTTGTGCTTTCCCAGCACCTTGCTTTTGCTTCTCCGGATAACTTGTGCCTTTATGCCCCGCTTTTCCACAATTGTAGCACAAACCCCATCCGGCCTTGCATGGTACTCCCGAATGGTGACTTCCACACCTAGTACAAGCTTGATCATTCTGAGGCTGCTTCCCAAACCTTTTCCCTTGGGAGTAGTTGTTGTTGGGCCTCCTAAAAGAACCTCTCCTCTTGAAAGACGGACCTCTAGGTGCAAAGCTCTTCCCTCGGTTCTGTGGAAATGATCCTTTGTGACTTCCTTTCTCAGCGGCTGCCCTCTTCACACACTCTTCAGCAACCCTACACTTGTTCACCAATTCGGAGAAAGTCCTAATCTCCATTGGCCCCACCGAACCGAAAATATCGCTCCGGAGTCCTCCTTCGTACTTAACACACTTCCACTCCTCATATTCCACCGGAGTCCCTTGACACATACGAGAGAATCTGAACAGCTCCTCAAACTTGTCAGTATACTCAGATATGGACATAGTACCCTGCTTCAGCTGCAACAATTCAAGCTCCTTGGCCGTCCTAGCAGAAGTCAGAAAGTACTTCTTATAGAACTCCTCTTGGAAGACATCCCAGGTGATATAATCATCACCCTGCTGCAGGAGGCGTCGGATTCCTTGCCACCAATGCGACGTTTCCCCAGTGAGCAAATAGGTAGCGAACTTTACACGCTGCCCTTCAGGTACCACCTGCGCTTGCAGTGCTCGTTCCATGGCCTGAAACCATGTATCGGCTTCAGTCGGGCTAGTAGTTCCCTTGAACTTCGGTGGATTAACCTTCAAAAAGTTTGCCAGTGTCATCGGGCCCTGAACTCCACCTCCATCATTACCATGGTTGTTCATCTGTTGACCAAGAGCCTCAGCAGTGGCTTGCATAGCAGCAGCCATGTTCTCCAACGCAGTCATAAAGTTCACCGGATCATTAGGGTTAGTCTCCGGCACACGAGCATTCGTATGTCCTCTCCCACAACCTCTACCGCGTCCACGAGGCGCCATCTGGTTCCTATACACACCAAACAATCGATATTAAGTTGATCAGTCTCAATATCGGAAGTTTAGTGCTTCAAAGTCCCAAATGCATGCTCATGAACGTTTATGCCAATTATATCAAGCAGATATACTAACAGCACATAACACACATACAGAGAATGCACAGAAGCATAGTCAGTCCATTCCTCAGGCTCTACAGGAACGAACTGCTCTGATACCATAATGTAACACCCTACCATATAGAGTCTTATGCTTAAGTCATAATTCATAGATGGCAAGGTATTACGACCTCTAAAACAAAAATTTAGTACGTATAGTAGTAGGAATGATCGATTATAACTAGGAGCCTTTGTAGAAAAAAGGGGTAAACAAAAACCGTAACTCGAACGCGCAACACTCCGATCGATAACGAACGAGCAAAGGATAAACCAACGTGAGATCATATATATACAAAAGAGTGTCAAAAACAGGAATATCAAGACTCAAAACCCGGTTGCGAAGATAACCGGTCCGAGCATAGTAATATATACATATAATAAAATAAGGAAACCCCAAAGGAAACCCAAAGGGACACAAATACATAAAACCTATTCTCCAAAATCTCCCATAAGAGGAGTCATCACAGTTTGTATTATTTAATGGAGATAAAAGTATCTAAATAAGATATATAAACCAAAACAGAGTCCCGAGAACAAAGGATCTTCGCTAATCCAGAAGTCTCCAGCATGCCTCAACGAGAAGCCTCGCGTCCTGCATATGAAAACCACAAAATCTGCATGGGTGAGAACCAGAGGTCCCTAGCACGGTAACAGCTTCCACATATATAATACATAATAATAGAGGAAAGCCGAAGGCAATCCTAGAACTTCCTCCAGATAATATCAAAGCTTATAAACAAGCTAAACCGTAAGTGGCAACTGACTAAAGATTCTTCAGTCTAACTAATACTTCCCTTTTCAATTCCTTCAGACCTCCCAACCACCAGCAGGAGTATAATATAGCAAACACAGTTATATCAGACAAGAAATTTACAAATAGGAACAGATAAGGCATTTAGGCAATTAGCAAGTAATATGCAGTCAAATAGGCAATCTCAAACAATTCATGTAGTATGCTTATGATGCATGCCTGTCCCTAGTGGCTGATGATATCATCTGTCGGTTATAGAGCCAACCCGACAAGTCCTGGTAGCTAACCATTGGACTGTCCTTCTGTCGTGCATCCCCAACTCGAGTTATACTCATCATAAACTTGATCATAATCATGATCCATATCCATCACCCTCACTGGTGAATATTTATCCATCACCATCACTGGTGAATATTTATCCATCACCATCACTGGTGAATATTTATCCATCACCATCACTGGTGAATATTTATGGGGGCGAGCTCATCCGGGCCTTTCACAGTGCCCGGCCACACTTACGACATTGGGGTAACAGAGCTTCGAGTCTCAACCTGGAGCACATGGTGGCTAGCCATTGCTACTACCCAGGGAAACCCTCATCTCCAATGGTGGAAGTGCAAACATTCACAATTCAATCAACAGCATATATGCATTTATACTTGGCCATAAACATGGCTCCGCCGTAGCACGGCAATAATCTAGCCATCCGGCTCACGGTTAAATCCATAACCAGCCAATTCATTAACAATTATGGCCCTTCGGCCCATAGCATAACAAGCACTTCCACCGCCATTCTCCGCATCTCACATTTTCATCTTTGATCCTCAATGATCATTCATTTTTCCCCTTGCTTCACTCGTAAGTTACCACATTCACTAGCCCTTTTTCCTCATGCTAGGCATATCATAATGATTTAAGATATAAGTGGTGAGATCCGAGGCTTAGAAGTATGAAATTTGGCCTTTAAAACTCAAAAATCAACTTTGGGATGAAAACAGGGCCACGCGTATGCACACTCCACGCGCACGCGTGGTTGGCCTTAAAACTCATCGACGCGCAAACGTCATACGCGCGAACGCGTGGGTTGAAAATTAGCCAAACGACGCGCACGCGTCAGCCACGCGTACACGTGGGTACTCTTGCGCCCCAGGCACAAAACTGGCACAACTCTCTGGAAAATGGCTGGGCATTGGTTGCAGCACATTCGGCGCGTCTGTGCACATCACGCGCATGCATGGATGGCGCTTCCTGGAAGAACGGCGCGTACGCGCCAAGTGCGCCTACGCGCGGGGGGTGATTCTGCTAAAATTTTTCTAAGTTAAAAGCTGCAGAATTCACAGATTCAACCCCCAATCTTCCGGTGGACATAACTTCCTCATTTTAAATCGTTTTCACCCGTTCTTTGAACGGCATGGACATCCCGGATCCAATTTCATTTCTAAACAAATTTGGCACAAATCAGAGATCCGTAGTCCAAGTTATGTCCCGTCAAAATATGCCCAGAAACCATATTTTCATACAAAACCACAAAGTGCCATTTTCAAAACAAGCCACTTTCAACTCTTTTCAAAATCAATCAAAACATGCCAATTTCAACCCTTCTCTTTGAAATCATTCAAAATGTACCAAAATCAACAACAAGCCATCCTCAACTCACACATTGACATTTTACCAAAATTCCCAAAACCACATCCAACCATTTTAACACTTCTTTATCAAATGGTTAAAGGACAAACACAATATCATGTCATACATCCTTCCTCATCCCAATTTCCAACAATACCATTTCCAATCAACAATCACTATACATAATCAACATCATACTCACCATCAACATGGTACCACCCACCAATTCAACCTTAATCATCCATCAAGCATATATCACAACATGCATTTCTTATATATCACACAATCAAGGCATCAATATTCATAATCACATATATGAACACATCATATATCTCAACCATTCAACAACACCAACAATTCAATGCCTATCTTAGGGCCTCTAGCCTAAGTATTTCCTACCACATTACATATTAGATACGGGAAACCGAAATCATACCTTAGCCGATTTCCCAAGCTCAACCGGAGCACTTCCAAACCACTTTTCCTCAAGCTCTCAAGGTCTCAACACCTCCAAGAACATATTTTGTCACACAAAACCCTTTTCCAAGCTTTTCAAAATCACCAATCAAGCTCCAATATTCACATATACACAACCTAAGCCACAATCATCATACCCATACACAACATCTCAATGCCTAAACCTCATAGAACAATAAATTACACTAGGGTTGAGAATCTTACCACACCCAAGATCCAAGGAGACAAGATTAACCTTCTCCTTCAAGAGAGTTGGGTCCTATAACATCAAAGAACCCAAAATCTCAACATTTTTGCTCATGAAACTCGAAATCAAGGGCTGAAATTTCGAACAGTAAAACGTGGCTTACCTCAAGATTAATTGTATGGGTTTTGTAGAGCTCTCCGCGGTGAACGCGTGGCTGCAAACGGAGAGGCAATCGGAGCTCTAGATCAAAAGTTATGGTGGTTTGAAGATCAACCAAGGGAGAGAACTTGAGAGAGTGTTCTTCCCCCCTCCATACCAATTTCAGCGTGTTTGAGTATGTTGTGAGGAGAGAGAGTGCTGAAAACTAGGGTTTTGGTTTAGTTTAGTTGGGCCAAGGGTCCACTTTGGGTCCGGTTGGACCGGTTTGGCTCGTTCGGTCCAATCTTGGTCCGATTTCTATAAAATTGGTACCGAAATTCTCGTCTCAATCTCCTCTATCACATTTAGCCATAAAAATAACATTTTTGGCTTTCTAGAATAAATTCTCATTTATAGTTTAATTAGTCGTTAATTAACTGGGTCTTACAGTATTTCTACCTTTGTTCTGGTTAATACCTCCTTAAAACCTTGGTTGGATGATGTACCAAAAATCACGTTGCTACACTGTGCATTCATGTTTGTAGTGTTCTCCAAACATGCTGACCCTCTATTCCCACTAACATATGTTGTTTTTGACATGTTTATATATGTTAGCTTTGCCTGATTTGTAAATAAAGATGAATGATAGTTTTACCCAAAGGCTTTAAGAAATCAAAACTAAATATTTACACCCTACTCAATAATGTTTCTCTTTCTATTTATTTCCACACCATGCTGTACTATAATTCTTCACCAAAATTCATAACAATAATGTAATGAAAGATAAGTTCCTATTCATAAAATCTGTGTACCTGGTATGTTTGAGTTTGTGTTAGGACTAATCTGTTGTAGAGGTGGCCTAAACAATGGAATATTCTCAGAAGTTGGTTCTGATGTCTGCAACCTTTTTCTTTTTTGATCCATAATAATCTTTCTTTTACATCTATATGAAGAAGCATTTGTTCCATCCATTTCTTCTTAGCTTCACTTGCTGTCTATGTATCTAAGTATGCTTCACCCCTATCTATCTATGTCTTACTATACTCTATTTTGAAGCCTCCATATAGTTTGTTTGCCCCTCTAGTTAAATGATTCTGTCTAAACTTTGCCGGTTGGGCTGTTTGTTTCGAATACAACATTGAGTCATTTTTTTGGTGGGCTAACAATATTATACTATAGTTTCCTTTTGTGTAAGCTATGTCTACCGTTTGAATTTTATTGATAATTATTATTTAATAATAGTAACAGTAAGAATAAATCTGCAAGTAGTTAAAGGTTTAGTAAATTGATAGTATTTTGTAGTGTGGATATCAATGTGCATAGTATTAGTTTCTCATAATAACACAATTTTTAGCTAATGCTTAAAAAACATATTCGTTAATAGAATTGAATAAATAGTGCAAATATAGTAATTAAATTTCCTATTTCAAAATAACAATAATTTTACTAAGTTAATTTTCTTCTTCATAAGGATAAAAAACTTTAGCATTACTAATGAGTCACAGCTGAAATAATAACAACAGGACATTCATAATTGGTGGTTAACAACATTCATAACACCTAATGATTAAGTGATCCTTAGTAAATGTTTAAAACAGATGCCAAGTTGTTTACAACACTTACTCTAACTTGGCTTAACTTAGACTTGGAAAATTACTAACCACCAACAAAGGGAATAAAAAGAAAACACTAGTCAACATGAGACCTGCATGACAACTACACCTGACACATTAGAAAAATGCTAAGCAAATAGAAACGTGACATCTTTAACATCACTTGCTACCAATACCCCTAAACTCGATAAAGGCTTTCAACATTCATTATGGCGGATCATATACATTCTCTTCCCAAACATGGTGAAGTATATGCTCTATCCTAGAATGCACAAACTTAAGTCTTGCTATTATTAGATCAGTCCTCTCGGTGTCATTCGAACCACCACAGCCGGTCCTCAATTCCATCACAGATAGAGCTGGCAATATATACTCTACCCATGCGTACCCAACTCGGACCAATCCGTTTCGGTAGGATTGTCTACTCTATCGTTGCGGGTAGGGTAGGGTACAGGTTTAGAGTATACCCTACTCTACCCTACCCGCATCCTTAATATATTATATAATATATATGTAAAAGTTATATATATAGTGAAGAAAATCAATCTTGTACTCACAATCTTCTTCTTATAAAAACTTGAAATAATCACTAAGCTAGTTAATGATCATATTATTTGTGATTTTATGTTGAATTTCTTTAAGATTTTATTATTTTTAGTTTTAATTTGAACTTAGTTTTTTATTTTCTATTTTATAAATATGTATTAAATTTAAAATGGTTGAATTTTATATTTATTTGAAAAAATTTTTTGTTTCTGCGGGTAGGGTCGAGTAGGATAGGGTTTAGAACTTTAACGTGCAGGTAGGGTTAGGGTTGAGAGATTCTCAACCCGCGGGTAGGGTAGGGTAGAGTTTTAAGAAAATTCACAACCCGTGGGTAGGATTAGGATAGAGTCTAAACCCTACCCTACCCTACCCATTGCCAGCCCTAATTACAGAGAATATGTTTTTTCCAACTAACATTGTGGGATTGTATGGAATCGCTATGCTTGAGGTCTTTATCAATCTCTCCCAGTCAATTTGGTTTTGCACATCTCTCTTAAACTGTTAAGCCATGACTTGTTTACTAAAACCAACATTATGGTAAGATGTGAATCCAACACCACCATTAAACTGTGTTAGAGAGTGGTAGTCAGATTTGGCAGCATCTGGGATGTCACATTCAAAAAACAATTGTTGGAGCATATCAAAAGTGCAAATTTGTGAAGGTTGAATAAAGCTTGGTCCATCCTAGCCAACCCAGTAAAAATTCCCTAGTCAATAACAGCTTTAGGACCTTGTTTTTGAACGTCACTCTGGAAACTTCTAGTGTTTTCAGTCAGCATCAAAGGAGTTGTACAGAGTCCAGAACATGTTCTTTCTAAAAATTTTTTTTTGAACACATAGAGTACCTAATACTCAAAGGAATCGTGTAAGAACCTGAATGCATAAAGAGACACCGTATAACATTGGTGTTTCCTTGTCACATCTATTGCAAATCTAGACTCCCTCGTTAGAGGGTTCCAAATAAAAAAGGAAGAATTGATGCTTCTCTGTGACAATCTTATGCAAAGGGTTCCATGGTCAGAGCCTATAAATGTGTAGAATCCAAAGTTGTTGATGTCCACAGGAATGTTGAGTTAACTTTGATTCCCGCTATCCGCATCAGCTCACACAAACTATTGACAGAAGTCATCAATAGAGGGGTATCCAACACCAACAATGACACTCCTATTTTTATGTTAGTTCTTCAAGAAATTCTGTTTCACAAACAATGGTGATGTGAGTTTGAAATTTCACACTTTGCTTGTTGTTTTGAGCTTTCCAACTATTTTGGAGTCAGCCTTGGTAAAGATCTTTCATAGGAGATCATTGCCAAGGTGTGGAAGATCAAATTTTCTGGGTGCTATGTCACTCATTATTGAAAGACAAAGAATAAAAGGTTGAGATAAGTTTTTCAAACAATAACAGGCTTTCTTTTCTTTAGTGTTAGTGATAATTGTCACTAATTATTTATAACGATGGCTTGTTGTAACCTTTACTTACAACTTACCATATATATATATATATATATACTATTAAAATAATTAATTGACCGAAGATACCTCTTTAGAATTGAGGAGTTAAGGTGACTATTTGGCTAATTTTGCCTATTCAGAGTGCAACATTTAAAAGATGTGAAAATAGTGAAGATATGAATCTACTTGGTATTAAATTAAGAGAACAGATTAAAAGAAGGAAGTTACAAACCCACAAAATTAAGTGTAACATATCTTTGACAAGATTGAGGAGGTTTTTCTTAAATAAACTAAATCATATTTTCAAAAATAATCTTTAAATAATTTTAAAGATATGTTTTAATTGAATGGATATACCTCTTTAGCTTGGAGGTGACTATTTTTTATTATTTTAATATGATTTATGAACATAAACATACTTTTGAATTTTATACTTATGATATCATAACCAGGTTGATTATAATAAGTAAGTTAAAATAGGAATAGACATATTCAATGGACCATGTAACAACTACTTTGTTTAAATTTTCATGATTTAGTTGTGAATTTATATCCAAAGACATCAATCCACAGGCTATATATATGATGATATAAACTTAGTGTACTTTTATACTGATGACATTGCTATAATTGTCTATGGTACTGATGACTCTTAATTAACTTACCAAGAAAGTTGGACCAATATTTAAAAAGATTTATGGCTAACTCCTGTTGTTACTGGTGTACGAAATCGTGATCGTTCATTCCTTGGTAACGGCGCCAAAAATTTCATGCGCACGTTCATGATTTTAGTTCTTTGTCACAACTTCACACAACTAACCAGAAAGTGCACTGGGTCGTCCAAGTAATAAACATTACGTGAGTAAGGGTCGATCCTACGGAGATTGTCGGTTTGAAACAAGCTATGGTCACCTTGTAAATCTCAGTCAGGCAGATTCAATTGGTTATGGAGATTTGATAATTAAAATATAATTAAAATATAAAATAGGAGATAAGCGTATGGAGATGCTTTTATTCCTTCTGAACCTCTGCTTTCCTATTGCTTTCATCCAATCATTCATACTCCTTTCCATGGCAAGCTGTATATTGGGCATCACCGTTGTCAATGGCTACATCCCGTCCTCTCAGTGAAAATGGTCCAAATGCACTGTCACCGCACGGCTAATCATCTGTCGGTTCTCGATCATGCTAGAATAGGATTTAGTAATCCTTTTCCGTCTGTCACTACGCCCAGCACTCGCGAGTTTGAAGCTTGTCACAGCTATCCCTTTCCAGATCCTACTCGAAATACCACAGATAAGGTTTAGACTTTTCGGATCTCAAGAATGGTCGCTAATAATTCTAGCCTATACCACGAAGACTTTGATCGTAAATCAGGAGGCTAAGAGATATGCATTCAAGCTTGCTTTCATGTAGAACGGAAGTGTTTGTCAAGCACGCGTTCATAAGTGAGAATGGTGATGAGCGTCACTAATCATCACATTCATCATGTTTTTGGGTGCGAATGAATATCTTAGAATAAGAATAAGCTTGAATTGAATAGAAAAATAATAGTACTTTGCATTAATTCATGAGGAACAGCAGAGCTCCACACCTTAATCTATGGTGTGTAGAAACTCTACCATTGAAAATACATAAGAACAAGGTCCAGGCATGGCCGAATGGCCAGCCCCCTAAGCGTCTAAGGAAAAACATTCCAAAGATCTAAAAATGATCCAAAGATGATGTGAAATAAATCACTAAAAGTAGTTTTTATACTAAACTAGTAACTAGGATTTACAGAAATGAGTAAATGATGCAAAATTCCACTTCCGGGCCCACTTGGTGTGTGCTTGGGCTGAGCATTGAAGCTTTCACGTGTAGAGGTCTTCCTTGGAGTTAAACGCCAGTTTGTAACCTGTTTCTGGCATTTAACTCTGCTTTGCAACCTATTTCTGGCGTTTAACTCCAGAATATGGCAGAAAGCTGGCGTTGAACGCCAGTTTGCATCGTCTAAACTCGGGAAAAGTATGAATCATTATATATTTCTGGAAAGCCCTGGATGTCTACTTTACAACACAATTGAGAGCGCACCATTTGGACTCCTGTAGCTCCAGAAAATCCACTTTGAGTGCAGGGAGGTCAGAATCCAACAGCATCTGCAGTCCTTCTTCAGCCTCTGAATCTGATTTTTGCTCAAGTCCCTCAATTTCAGCCAGAAATTGCCTAAAATTACAGAAAAACACACAAACTCATAGTAAAGTCCAAAAATGTGATTTTTATTTAAAAACTAATAAAAATATACTAAAAACTAACTAAATCATACTAAAAACTATGTAAAAACAATGCCAAAAAGCGTATAAATTATCCGCTCATCAGTTACTAAATATTTTAAATAAATTTTATAGTTTTATGTAAGATATTTAAAAAAGCTTTGACGTCAGGAATATCTGATGAGACTATAATACATGGAAAGGTACCTACTATGTATGTGTGAGTAAGACACTCATATTCTTATAAGCTATGATTCCCTTTTATTTACTAATGATTTTAGGTTTATTAATGAATATCGTGTTTAGATGAAAATTATGTGAAATTTTAAAGTATCGTTTTGACTTTGTAAAATAAAGTTAATATGTTCAAATTTTAGATTAATATATAATACTAATATATAATTGGTATTTATATTTGTGTTTAGGAGTGAAGGTTTATATATAATTTTTTTATTCTATTTTTTATTATAGTCAACCTTTTTACTTAATATTAATTCAAGTATAAGGTATCTTAGTCAATCAAATATATAGATGAACTGAAATAAGTATCAGGTCAATTGTCGTCATCCTATTTGTTTTGATTAGATTAAAATAAAACAAACCATTGACTGAAAATTTTTTTTTTAATTAATATTTCTACATTAGTATAAAATACTGATATAGTAATATTATTTATGATAAAAAAATTACTTAATCTTAACGCATGTGTAAAGTATTACAAAAGTGACTTTTGAGTAATTTTTGTAAGAGATTAACTAAATCGTATTGGATTAGTTTTCTTATAATAATCCTGTAGATATTAACATACTCAATCTTTATCGTAAAATATTCATTGAGTATTGCATGTATATCAAAGATAACTATATATTATTAATAGATTTGTGTTTCTTTTTAGTGACACCACATCCATCAATAAGTTGAATTTGTCAATGGTAATACATTAATCTATTAACACACAATATCCTAACACGTCTATCCTACCTAAATAAATATCTTTTCTATTGATTTCATAGGTTCCATGAATTTGGTTTAGTCAATTCGCAGGTATATGAAAAAAGATCCGTCCTTCCTTTATCTTAGCTTGTGTAAAATATGGAGCTCACATCTTTTCAACTATGGTATGTATAAAAATTTGCATTGGGCTTTAGGTTAGAATTCCTTCTTTTACGATTATTTGGATTCAAAGAATAAGGTCGCTATACCCTTTTCATGAAGGGTCGCACTATGGTACAGATGCTATTTGGTACAGATTTATAGATATTTCATCTGCTTCAATAGCATATCAACACATAGCACTGGCAGGTGCAGGTCCTGGCAAGGTTTGGATAGTGACTGTGGCTAAGTCAAGCCTGATGAATAGAAGTGGTAACTGATAAACTTGTGGAATAGACCTTAGCAGCAGTGGATCACTAAATTAGGTATCCAAAAAAAAAAAAAACAAAAAAGAATGAAACCATCTTTATCGAAGGGCATTCCAGTTCAATTAAATAATTTTTTTTAAATTAGTTCAATTAATTTTAAGCTTTTGCCGAAACATGGGAGATTTTAGTTTATACTATTCTAGAAAAAATGCACACAATGATTTATTAAATTAAATGTATTAAAAATTATTTTTCTTAATCAACACTTTAAGGTTTACTTACGGTACTAATTTATTAAGAATTTATAAATAACTTTTTTTAAATTGGTTCAATAAAATTAAAAATTAAATATATAACTACTTTACGAGTAAATTCAAAAACTAAATCCTCGTTAATATCTATTAATCTAACCAAATAATTTATTAATTTATAAATAAAATTTTAATTAAAACAACGACACCTAAGCAAATAATTCCCAAACTCAACATATGAGCGTCATGTCAGCATTTTAAATTAGTTCAATAATATTAAAAATAAAAATAAAATTTCTAACAACTTTGCTAATAAACTAGAAAACTAAATCCTTATTAATATCTAACAACCTAACCAAATAATTTATTATTTATTAATTTGTAAATAAAGTTTCAAAAATTTCTAACGGCGACACTGTAACACCCTAACTTTTAGCACGTCATGACCGTACCAAAAGTAAAGAGTCACTAACCTGTTTTCCTTATTTATTATTTAATATTGAGCCTTTGACACGACACTGTATCGCTAATTTCTTTTAAAACCGGAAGTAAATACTTCATCTTAAAAAAAACAAATAAGCATAGATTCATATACCAGACTTCTTACTTAAATAGCTTATAATGTAATATACATATAAAACATACAACTCCTATCCCTCTTATAAAAAGTTATAATAACAAAGACGAGGGAAGAAAAATTATCTAACTAAAACAATATCATATAAACAAAACACAGTAAAACTCTTCATAATGCTCCTTCATCTGATTCCTAAAAAGGTAAAGCTCTACAGGGGTGAGAACTTCGTCCTCGCAGTCACAGCCGCAGGTTCTCAGTAGGGACAGAGAATGCCGTGAGAGTAAAGAATTAAGTTGCAAATAATCATTTTTCAACTTTAAATAATTACTTTTAAAACTCACTTTAAACACTTTGATTAGTTCTCAGTAAGTTAAATCATTCAAGAAAATCCCAGTCAACAGTAGCAACCAAAACCTACAACAAACATACTAACTAAAGCACATAAAGTGAAACAAACACAACACATGCACAATCACAGACAAATAGAATAATCAAACACAACCAAAAAAATAAATGCGCAAACAATATGATTCATGTCTATCCCTAGCGCAGGTAATGAGCTTATTTGTCGATTTCGACACTCACCTGATGCAATCCGACTCGCAAGACAGATAAGGCATTCCAGCGGCATAACCTCTACTAGTTTCTACTTTTTGCAAGCGCTGATTCTCCAGTTGAAGTATGCCGAACATGACCTCTACAAGTTCTTGCAGGCACTGATTCTTCAGGTGAAGTATGTGCCTCTTTCTCCTGGAAGCCATTCAATACACACGGGCGTTCCCGCACAATCATTCACAAATAAAGCCCACGGCTTAACATTTTCACATCGACAGCATAACCATTTATTTTCTGTCAACCTCTCGTGACCTTTTAATCATTTCATAATCACACGTGCCGTGTTCTCTTTTTCCTTTCTATCTTTTTCTTAACAAACTGAATTCATATCATAACTTAAAACAAAATCTCTTCTCAAAAGATTGAATTTAAAAGATTATACTTTTCTTAATAAATCTGATTGAAAATAAGACCCTTTCCGTAATAATTCAGAATCAAACAATATTCATAAATCAGATTGTCTTTTAAATAATGCCTTAAACAAAGTCTTGGAGTTTTATAAAAATTTCGACAACATTTCCTCTAAAATTCGGACTATTCCACCCTTCCAGGGTCCCTGCCAAACCGTTTTCAATTCTCAAAAAATTATTGATAAATCCAACAAACCATATCCATTACCAAAATATTTATAAATCTGAAAGCTAACCAGGTTCAATATCAGAATCATTTCTTACTTTATATGTATAAATCAAACTTTTCAATACAAAACTCTTTTCTCGAATTTGAAAATATGTAAATCAAATCTTTTATTCAACATAGAATCACTTCCCAAAATAAGCCAATAAATTAGATTTCTAGTACAAAGTTCGTTTCTTAATATAAATCAGATTTTTAAAATAAAAATCACTTTTCATATATTTTTGCTAAAATTCGGATAGAACCTCCCCTAAAATTAGACCTCACCACCCTTACGGGCTCCCTCTCTCTTATAATTTATCAATTTATCTTGTTTCAAACCAACACTCAATCCAAAATTAACCAAGTCAAGTATAAAATCAGTCAAGTAAACAACTTCATCCATTCCGCACAACTCAGACCAATATAATATTCTCAATTCGTACATTGTTTAACCAAAAAATAACATAACGTACTCACAGCCGCAATTCCGGCAATTCTTTATCACAACCAGCTAAACACATAATTTTCCAGCATTCTCAAACATTTAATAAATCAAGCACATGTTCATAATAGTTCATTAGCTACCAACCAAGTTTTCAAGCATACCCTTATCATCATCAAATCACATAACCAATAAAAATCATCCTCAAACACATCAACAAATCAATCTTATCACAATCAATCATATTCGCTATTACCAACAATTCTGACTTTCATCAATTAGCCATACATAACATTTATAAGTTATTTGCAATTATTCAATAAAATCTTTGGGCATTCTTAATTTAAAAGCTTTCATTTTACAAACAAACCCCCTACCTCAATGTTGCAATAGCAGGATTTGATGCAGAAATCCCTTTTATCCCCAATTCGTGGCAGCAGCAGTGATTCTAGTAATATTCTCGCAGCAGAAACATTCAATAGCTCTAGACAAGTGCGGCAACACCGAACAATGATAATAATGACTCTGAAAAATTAAATGAATCATAAACAATTGGGGAGCAAGGTGATACGGGGCAGAAACAGAGCAATTTCTTCATAAGCTTACCAAAACGGAAGATAATAGAAACAACGTCTCCAATTTGGTCAAAGCTTGGTGGCTAGCTGGCGATGAAGGAACGCATCCTTCCGCCTCTGGTTCGTGATTCCAATGACGATGAGGGACTTAGGCAGAATCAGAATCGGCAACGTCATCTCCTCCTCCCACATGCAATGGTGACGGTAGGGGCTCCGGTGGCTAGGGCTCTGATCGGAGGCAGCAGTGGTGGCGAGACACCGCGGCGGTGGAACCTTTTTCCCTTCCCTTCGTCAATCGCGTCTTCCCTCTCTCACGCGTCTCTGGTTCTCGCGGATGAGCCTTTCTCAGCTTCTCCGTCTCACCTACATGACGGAACAGACGTAGTCTAGGCAGCGATGGCGCGGCGCAGGATGCGACGGCTCCTCTCCTTCCTCGCGTCGTCCCTGGCTCGCAGCACTCTCTCCTCTCCGATTGCAACCTTCTTTCTCTCGTCTCCCTTAATCCCCGTTTTCTTTTCTTTCCTTTTTGGTTTGTTGAGGCTGTGTTGTTTGTATATAGGGGAGAAGGGCTGGCAGTGGGTGAGTGAGTAATTAGGGGAGGGTGAGCCTGGCTCACCAAGGAGTTGACAGATTAGGGGGTATACGTGTATGTATTGTAAAAATTGGGGTTAGGATTAGTAAATTAGGAATTAGGGTTTAGAGTTAGGAATTTAGGATTTGAGTAGAGTTTTAATTTAAAACCAAATTTAGTCAATATAATTAATTTTAAGAATACTATTTTATTTTTCAAATTACAATTTATTTTTAATTAAATACTCTAATTTATAATTTAGAGATAAATAAATAAATTTTCGTTTAGTTCATAAAATTAATCAAAACTTTTAATTATTTAATTTAAATTATATACAAAACTCTCTTTTATCTCCAATTACTAAAACTTTGAATTTTAATTAAACAAGAACCATTAATTTGAGTAAATACAAAAATATCTCATTATAATTGAAATTTATATAAAATTGAATTAATTTAAAACTCGAAGTCTCATAACATTCCTAAAAATAAAACCACATATATAAACATAAATAACTCATTATTTATTTTCTAAAAATCTGGCGTCTTATATCCCACCCCACTTATAAAAATTTTCGTTCTCGAAAATTAGCATATTGCATAAAACATTACATAATTTCAACATTTTACCCTTTTTAAAACACCTTGTTGAAATGTAAAAAGTCTCTACTCATATGGATACATATACGGTTTCATATACTTGGATTTTCATAAGACATAGAGAAAATAGGGTAGAAGTGTGATTGCAAAGCAGAAGTTACAAGATAAGCTTGGTATCTCAGGGAATTTAAGGAAACATACGCAGTTAAGACCGAATGAAAAATGCCTATGAACAAGAAACAAGGCTGGAAATAATTAGCTCACTTTTTCAAGAAAGAAACCTCAGACAAGCTTGAAGACGAACCATGGAGGAACAAGATACGTAATCAAATAACCCCGAGACGTAACTTCTAACGTTCCCAAACCCCGTGATTTGTATTACCTATGAACTATATTTGCCTATGACAATCCGTTAGTGTTTTCGTATACACCAATCATCAGTACTAAGTTGGCCAGACCTAATACCATGAGAAATGCAATGATCGACTAATAGCATTAATCAATAGACAGTCATGCATTTAAAACTCAAACTCTTGTCATTAGAAAAAGTCCTATCACATGACAGACACTCAGAGTATGCAGCGATGCATAGTCAGTCTATTACCAAGTTTCTAATAGGAACGAACCGCTCTGATACCATAATGTAACACCTAGCACGTTATAATCGTACCAAAAGTAAGGAGTCACTAACCTGTTTTCCTTATTTATTATTTAATATTGAGCCTTTGACTCAATACCGTATCGCTGATTTCTTTTAAAACTGGAAGTAAATACTTCATCTCAAAAAAAACAAACAAGCATAGATTCATATACGACACTTCTTACTTAAATAGCTTATAATGTAATATACATATAAAACATACAACTCCTATCCCTCTTATAAAAGTTATAATAACAAAGACGAGGGAAGAAAAATTATCTAACTAAAACAATATCATATAAACAAAACACAGTAAAACTTTTCATAATGAGAACTTCGTCCTCGCAGTTTCTCAGAAGGGACAGAGAATGCCGTGAGAGTAAAGAATTAAGCTGCAAATAATCACTTTTCAACTTTAAATAATTACTTTTAAAACTCACTTTAAAGACTTTGATTAGTTCTCAGTAAGTTAAATCATTGAAGAAAATCCCAGTCAACAGTAGCAACCAAAACCCGCAACAAACATACTAACTAAAGCACATAAAGAGAAACAAACAAAACACATGCACAATCACAGACAAATACAATAAGCAAACACACAAAAAAAAAAAACAAATGCGCAAATAATATGATGCATGTCTATCCCTATCGTAGGTAATAAGCTCATTTGTCGGTTTCGACCCGCACCTGACGCAATCCGACTCGCAAGTCAGATAAGGTATTCCAGCGGCATAACCTCTGAAAGTTTCTACTTCTTGCAGGCGTTGATTCTCCAGCTGAAGTATGTCAAACATGACCTCTGCAAGTATGCTGGCGCTGATTCTCTAGCTGAAGCATGTGCCTCTTTCTCCTGGAAGCCATTCCATACACACAGGCGTCCCCGTACAATCATTCACATATAAAGCCCACGGCTTAACATTTTCACATCGGCACCATAACCATTTATTTTCCGTCACCCTCTGGTGACCTTTTAATCATTTCATAATCACACGTGCCATGTTCTCTTTTCCCTTTCTATCTTTTTCTTAACAAACCGAATTCATATCATAACTTAAAACAAAATCTCTTCTCAAAAGATTGAATTTAAAAGATTATACTTTTCTTAATAAATCGGATTGAAAATAAGACACTTTCCGTAATAATTCAGAATCAAACAATATTCATAAATCAGATTGTCTTTTAAATAATGCCTTAAACAAAGTCTTGGAGTTTTATAAAAATTTCAACATTTTCTCTAAAATTCGGACTATTCCACCTTTCCAGGGTCCCTGCCAAACCGTTTTCAATTTTCAAAAAATCATTGATAAATCCAACAAACCATATCCATTACCAAAACATTTATAAATCTGAAAGCTAACTAGGTTCAATATCAGAATCATTTCTTACTTTATATGTATAAATCAAACTTTTCAATACAAAACTCTTTTCTCGAATTTGAAAATATGTAAATCAAATCTTTTATTCAACATAGAATCACTTCTCAAAATAAGCCTGTAAATTGAATTTCTAGTACAAAGTTCATTTCTTAATATAAATCAAATTTTTAAAATAAAAATCATTTTTCGTATATTTTTGCTAAAATTCGGATAGAACCTCCCCTAAAATTAGACATCACCACCCTTACGGGCTCCCTCTCTCTTATAATTTCTCAATTTATTTTGATTCAAACCAGCACTCAATCCAAAATTAACCAAGTCAAGTATTAAATCAGTCAAGTAAACAACTTCATCCATTCTGCACAACTCAGACCAATATAATATTCTCAATTCGTACATCATTTAACCAAAACATAACATAATGCACTCACAGCCGCAACTCCAGCAATTCTTTATCACAACCAGCTAAACACAGAATTTTCAGCATTCTCAAACATTTAAGAAATCAAGCACATGTTCATAATAGTTCATTAGCTACCAACCAAGTTTTCAAGCATACCCTTATCATCATCAAATCACATAACCAATAAAAATCATCCTCAAACACATCAACAAATCAATCTTATCACAATCAACCATATTTGCTATTACCAACAATTCTGACTTTCATCAATTAGCCATACATAACATTTATAAGTTATTGACAATTACTCAATAAAATCTTTGGGCATTCTTAATTTAAAAGCTTTCATTTTACAAACAAACCCCTACCTCGATGTCGCAATAGCAGGATTTGATGCAGGAATCCCCTTTATCCCCAATTCGTGGCAGCAGCAGCGATTCTAGTAATATTCTCATAGCAGAAACATTCAATAGCTCTAGACAAGGGCGGCAAGCACCGAACAATGATAATAATGACTCTAAAAAACTAAATGAATCAGAAACAATTGTGGAGCAAGGTGATACAGGGTAGAAACAGAGCAATTTCTTCATAAGCTTACCAAAACGGAAGGTAATAGAAGCAACGTCTCCAATTTGGTCAAAGCTTGGTGGCCGGCTAGCGATGGAGGAACGCATTCTTCTGCCTCTGGTTTGTGATTCCAATGACGATAAGGAACTTGGGCAGAATCAGAATCGGCAACGTCATCTCCTCCTCCCACATGCAATGGTGAAGATAGGGGCTCCGGTGGCTAGGGCTCTGATCGGAGGCAGCAGTGGTGGTGAGACACCGCGGCGGTGAAATCCTTTTCCCTTCCCTTCGTCAATCACGCCTTCCCTCTCTCACGCGCCTTTGGTTCTCGCGGCTGAGCCTTTCTCAGCTTCCCCCTCTCACCCACACGACGAAACAGACGTGGTCTGGGCGGCGATGGCGCGGCGCAGGATGCAACGGAGCTGGCAGCGGCCTAGCACAACGGCTCCTCTCCTTCCCTGCGTCATCCCTGGCTCGCAGCACTCTCTCCTCTCTGATCGCAACCTTCTTTCTCTCGTCTCCCTTAATGCTCGTTTTCTTTTCTTTTCTTTTTGGTTTGCTGAGGCTGTGTTGTGTGTATATGGGGGAGAGGGGCTGGCAGTGGGTGAGTGAGTAATGAGGGGAGGGTGAGCCTGGCTCACCAAGGAGTTGACAGATTAGGGGGTATATGCGTGTGTATTGTAAAAATTGGGGTTAGAATTAGTAAATTAGGAATTAGAGTTTAGAATTAGGAATTTAGGATTTGAGTAGAGTTTTAATTTAAAACCAAATTTCGTCAATATAATTAATTTTAAGAATACTATTTTATTTTTTAAATTATAATTTATTTTTAATTAAATACTCTAATTTATAATTTAGAGATAAATAAATAATTTTTTTAGTTCATAAAATTAATCAAAACTTTTAATTATTTAATTTAAATTATATACAAAACTCTCTTTTATCTCCAATTACTAAAACTTTGAATTTTAATTAAACAAGAACCATTAATTTGAGTAAATAAAAAAATATCTCATTATAATTGAAATTTATATAAAATTGAATTAATTTAAAACTCGAAATCTCATAAAATTCCTAAAAATAAAACCACGTATATAAACATAAATAACTCATTATTTATTTTCTAAAAATCTGGGGTCTTACAGACACCTAAGAAAATAATCCCCAAACTCAACTTATGAATGCCATGTTAGCATAAGAACTTTCTATTTATATTGCTATAAAGATAAAGATAAAGATAAAGATAAAAAAATACTCATAGTAGAAGAAGTTAAATTTACTCTTTCATTACATTTATAAGAGCATAGATGATTCACAGTTATGATATTTTTTAATTTATTTTTAAAGTAGTGTTCATTTTTTAGTGTAATAATTATAAACTAATACATGATGATAATTAATTGGGATCGAAAAAGAGAAGATGAAAAAAGAATAAGAAAAGAAAGAAAGAAAGAACATGCCAATATAATAGTGGTCATGAGACAATGATAGATATGTATATAGAGAATAGTAAGAAAAAAATAAAAATAAAAATTAAAACTCTAAAAGAATAATAATAGTATAGTGATAATTAATTGCGGTTAAGATGAATAGATGAAGAAAACAAGGAAAGGAAATAAAACAAGGTAACATAATAGTGACGGACTGACTGTGAGACAATAATAGTTATACATGTATAAAGAATGATAAGAGAAAATGATAGTATATGGTATCATTGTTGAGTAGGTGTGGTTGCTTGTGGTGTGATGTATTGTAATCTGGTGTGTCATCGTTGATGCTGTGATCTAAATTTTGGAACCGTGCCTACAGTTGGGTTCATTCAGTGGTGTATCATATTGATTTGCTTTCTTTGTACCGTTGCAGATGATTGAGTTGCTGTGTTATTGAAGTTGGATTTTAGCTTTGATTTAGCGATGGAAAGGAGGGGTCTGGTTCAACGAGTTTGAAAGAGATCTGTAGTTACTAGGGGTGTTCATGGGTCGGGTGAAACCAGGTTTGATGTGATCCAAACCCGGCCCAAAATATATACTGGGCCTATTTGTTAGACCCGAACCCGACCATAGACCCAATGAAATCTAAATAATTTTGGGCCACAATTATACCAGGTGAAAATCGGACCGTTAACATTACATTACCTTGATATCTTCTTGTAAGCTAGCATGTGAAAATATCCAAATTTTCAAGACTCCAACCATTATTTGACATGGTAAAATTCACTTAAAAAAATATAACAAGAACCAACTCTTCTCTAAAATTAAATCATAACCACAATCAATACTAATATTGTCTAATAACACCAAATATTTAAATCAATACAAATAACACAATATTATGCATTAGTCTAAAGTCTTATGTATTTTAAACATAAAACAGTAACTTATAGTCTTATAATGACTAATAACACAAAATATTAAAGTTTACAATACTTAAATTCCACATAAGAATAGCCATCATCCATCACTAATAACACAAAATATTAATTGTGTATAATGACTGGGCCACCGGGCCGGGTTCGGGTGACCCAAGTTATGGCCCGTACCAGACCCAAATTAATGACCAGGTCTTATTTTGAGATCCTTACGCAGCCCTAGACCCAATAAAATCACACTAAATTAGCGTCTAAAATGTTCGAGGCCGGGCCGAATTTTCAGGTCGAACCGGGCCATAAACACCCCTAGTAGTTACACTTCCTCTAGTATGGAGGAGGACGACGATGATAATCTATACCTCAAATAATAATAATAATAATAATAATAATAATAATAATAATAATAATAAATTTGAGTAAAAAAACTCATTCATATAAACTTCAACTAAATAAGTTCATTAATTTATAATGCTTCAATAATGTTTTCTTTTTTATTAAATTTAGTTTAGTATGTATTTTTATGTTATACTTTAAGATACAAATTATAGTTTAATTTCGATGTACTGACAGTATAAAATATTTTTATACAATTATTTAATTACATCTGTTCCTTTGGATGAGACGACATAGGAGTTTAATTGTGCTAATTTTTCTAAAATAATTTATTACTCTTTCATTTATGCTCTTCCAAAAATATAATTTTACTATCTTATTACTTTTTGTTTCTTAACATTATTACTATCTGTTTTTTATTGTTATTATTATTTATATTATTATTATCATTATTAAATCAAAATAAATAATACATGAACTAGTTAGTATTTTAATACATTTTACTTCAATAAAATTTATTTATTCAGCATAAAATTAATTGTCATAAGATCTTTTCTTTTTTTTTTAAATGCGTATTTTGTATTGAATAACTAATATGAAATATATATTTTTTAAAAGAGAATTCGTTAAAGCCTCTTTAATTTCTTAAGTTTAACATTCTTAATTTAAAATAAATAATTTGTTACCATTTTATTTCAAATATTTGTATGCATTCTTAGAATTTTATAAAAAATAACAAAAAATTAAATACACATCTAATATAATATTTCTTTCCAAAATAAAATTTAATCTAACCAAATAAAAAAAACAAGGAAGAAGCCTATCTAACTAGCCACCCACCACATGACCAAAAAAAATAAAAAGAACAAAAGTAAAAAATTTCCATGACCACAAAGAACGGTCCATGACCAAATATTAAAACAATGGCCCACCTCCCTTGCAAGCAACTGATTATCCTCCTCTAAGCCGTGGCTCCCCTAGCAAGCACGACAAGTGTCATAATCTCTGCCAAGCCTGTCCCCTTCCAAGCATTATAGTGCCACTTATTACGTAATCCATCAATCTGTATAGACAAATTTGTACGTTATAATTTTCCTTCCATGAATTGCTTTACTATAGTTTAAACAATTACACTAAAGTTGATCTAATGCTTTTGCTTTTCATGCATAAGAATTATCATATAAATCATATAGCAACTTCTTATCTAACACCATAAAGCTTACCATTAAGAAGAAGGATCTTCTTAAGATTTGTTCCATAAAATAAGCCCTATAACATACTTAAATAGATTTCTCACCTTTGAATTATACTTGTTGAATATTTTGGTTTTATCTATGCAAGGTAAAAATGTAAATAGATCTCTGATAAGGGAAAAACGATTCCACACAAAACTCACCGGTAAGTGTACCGGGTCGCATCAAGTAGTAATAACTCACAAGAGTGAGGTCGATCCCACAAGGATTAATGGATTGAGCAATTTTAGTTAGGTGATGAATTTAGTTAAGCAAATAGTTGATGATTTGAGTGAAACTTGATTAAAAGAAGTAAAATTGCAAGAAAATAAAAGGGAGAAGGTAAATTGACAAAATCTTAAAGTGCAGAAGAATTAAATTGCAGAAACTTAAAGTGCAAGAAAGTAAAAGAGCTGAAACTTAAATTGTAAGAAATGTAAATAACTGAAACTTAAAGTGCAAGAAATTTAAATTGCTGAATCTAAATTGACAAAAAACTTAAATTGCATTAAGAATAAAAGGGATTTGGGTACTGGGATTCAAAATTGAGCTGGAAAATGTAAATTGAAGTAAATCAGAGAACTATGAGATGAAGAGATTTAGATCTGGATCTCAGTAGCAAAACAGAAATGGAAAAATTGCAAAGGAGTCAAAACGGAATGAGAACTTGGATCAGATTTAAAAACTTAAAGAGAAATCAACAATTGCCTTTAAATAACAAAACAGAAAGAAACTCAAATCTCAATTGCTCTCTTGACCAAAACAGAAAAGAAGAAATTGCAGAAGAGGTTAAATGAAAACAGAAAAGAAGATTGAGATACAATTTCCAATACTTAGAAGAAAAGAAAATGAACACAGAAAGCCAAACTTGCTTCTATTTATACACTTTTTATTTTCAAAAGTAAAACAAAAATGAAGTAAAGGTCCTTCTCAAATCAAAATTGCTTCTATTTATACACTTTCTATTTTCAGTCATTGAGCAATTGGAATGGGCTTTTGATTTGGCCTTGAAGAAGAGTGGGTCAGGGGTGGTTTGGTTCAAGTGGATCAAGGTTGCATTGTAGCTCCAGTGGAGCATTCCGTGCAATTAGTGAACGCTGCGTTCACTTCCTTTTGGTGTGCCAATTTGGTGCGCCTTGTTGCCTCCCCTAGCGTTCACCTATTGAACGCTACGCTCAATTTTTGAGCGCTCTCCTTATGGTGCGCGCATTCCCTTCTTTGGCACTCCTTTAGTGAGTGCAAGTTCACTTGCCGAGCGCTGCCTAGCACTCCCTTGGTTGAGTGCTTCTCCTAGCGCTCCCTTGGTTGAGCGCTACGTTGAAATTTTGAGCGTCCTTAGTGTGTGGATGGCATGAGGTCTTGGCTCCCAGGCTGAACTTCATGAAAACGTGCACAAAGTGAACGCCACGTTCACTTCCAAAGTGAACGCTATCCCAAAAGCGTTGTTGAGTGTGGCGTTCACAAAGAGAACGTAACGCTTCCCTGATTGCTTCCCTTTCTTTCTCATTTCTTCACCTACAAGCAACCAAACAACCAATCAAGGTTTCACCAAGATCACAAGATCTTTGCATCATTCATAAAATTAATTAATTCTAGCATAAAACCTATGATTTTGTGTAAAATAAATTATGTTTGATTGATTCAAAATAACCATGAAATCTCACTCCAATCACTTACTCATTGTGCAAGAAAGTGCATAAAACCTAATGAAACAAGTGAAAAATGCTTGTAAAACTAGCATAAGATGACATGTCATCACAACACCAAACTTAAATCTTGCTTGTCCCCAAGCAAGCACTAAACATGAGAATAAATGAAACAAAACAGAGAAGTATATGTGTCCTTATTTAGCAGGTAATAGAATTTGAACTATGGGATTTTATGCAGACAAAAATGCAGCTCAATTATTCTTTGCTGATAGATATGAAATGTCTCTTTGAGGATTCATTAGAGTTGCTGCTATAATGCCTTGTTCTTTTATTGATCCCTGTTAGCTTTTTCCTTCTTTCTTTTGCTTAGAAACTTATTTCTCACTGAAAGCTTAGTGTCAAGTGTTGCAACAGCCTTTTGGCTCAATTTTTCTCAACACCTCTTCACTACAGACACTTGGCTTACAATTCTTCTTAGGAACATTGATGCCCAGCACCTCTTTGGGTTACTAAATGCTTCGTAACTAGGTTGCTCTTGATAATGGACTTTCGGTTGGTAATCCCGGATTAGTTAATCCAAGTTACCAAGTTTTAAAAGACTCCTCAAAACCTAATTGTCCAAGTATATCCTAGTATAAGAAGCACCACAGGCATATGTCCTAAGGTCTAAGCTATTGGTGTCTAGCCTTATTATTTGTTTCTTTCTTTCTTGTTGCCAATTCTTGGCTTTTTCTTTTCTTTTTCTTTCTTACTTTTCTTCATTTTTCAGGGATGATCATTAATAAAAGGTTTCATAACAGCAACTAGGTTCACACTACAAAGGACATTCTATTCTGCAGCTTTTATTATTAAGCTTATCATCCAATCAAGCAATTACCACCACAAGTCTTTATTCTAATTCCTACTATATTGGACAATTACTTTCTATTTCAAACATTTTCTCTTATTGATGCAGAAGGGAAACAAGACATGAATTTAATGCAGATGAGTGGTAACAAGCATAATGCAGCTAGTGCATTTAACAGACATCAAAATTTGCACTAATTGCACTTAATATCAAGGTAAACAGCAACTTCTCATTCAGAATATTTCAAAGCAGAGTAAATTTTGTGACAATATAACCTATCAGGAGTGTCTTGCAGCTTTCCTTTTGTCATCATCATCTTTTACTTTTGCATTTCCCTTGGTGATGATTCTTTTAAGAGGTTGAGTGTCTTTTCTGCATAATTATTAGAAGTTGCTTGTTTTTTCAAGCACTTAGGCAGATGGTTAGCATGCATGAATTATTGTAGATTCTTGAACTTACTTTGGTGAGGGAACACCAAACTTAGTCCCTTGCTACTGTCTATAATGCATCAGTTACATGAAACCATGTGCTTTTGCTAAAAGTAATAAAACTAAAAATTAGAAGTAGTAAAACTAGAAACTAGAAGACAGACAATGGTTTAGTGATTTCCCTGATTGTTTGGAGCTAGTAACCATTTATGCAGAGGGTTGAAATGTGTTTTTAAATGAGATCTTTGGTGGAACACCAAACTTAGCATCCTTCATTCACCCTTAAATTATTTTGGTGTGCAACATGATAAACTTCGATTTTGTGGTTTATCTTGTGCTTAATTTGGGAGATTTTATCATCTTTTCTCATATTTATTCAATGAAATAGCATGGTTTTGCAATTCTCCCTTGATTTGTGCCTAAATGTGAAAAACATGCTTTTTAGGCCCTAAAATTGGTGATTTTAATTCACTTTAATTCCATTCGATGCCTTGATATGTTTGTTGAGTGATTTCAGGTCTATAAGGCAAGTATTGGATGGAAGAAGTGAGGAGAAAAGCATGCAAAGTGGGAGAACTCATGAAGAAATGAAGGAACTGTAAAGCTATCAAGCCTGACCTCTTCGCACTCAATCGACCATAACTTGAGCTACAGAGGTCCAAATGAGGATGTTCTAGTTGCGTTGGAAAGCTAACATCCGGGGCATCAAAATGATATAAAATTTGCCATATGTTGCTTCACGTATAGGGGGCGCGCACGCGCCATGTACGCGTGCGTGCCAATGCTGCTCGTGGCCCACTAAAGATGAAATCGCTGGGGGTAATTTCTGAAGTACTTTGGGCCCAACCTAACTCATTTCTGATGTTATTTCATGTAGAATTCAAGCTGGGGCAAGGGAAGAGCAATTGTTTGGTAGTATAGCATCATGTAGGTTACTTTCTAGAGAGAGAAGCTCCCTCTTCTCTCTAGAATTAGGTTAGGTTAATCTCTTCTAGATTTAGGTTCAATTACATGTTTTCATCTTGTTTCTTTTATGAATTCTTGCTTCTATTCCTTCATTCTCATGATTTATAGTGTTAATTTCCCTTTTTGCTCTCCTTTGTGATGATGAACTCATGTTGGATTTGGATCTTTTCTTTAATGCAATTTAAGCTTTGATGTTCTTTTATGGTTGATTTGAGTTGTGATCTTACTTTCCTTGCAATTGGTAGTTGGTAGATTTTACTATTCCTTGTCATTTATTATGCTTTACTTTTATGCCTTCCAAGTGTTTGACAAAATGTTTGGTTGGGCTTTAGAATAGACTTTGAGCATTCTTGGCTTGGAAAGAGTAATTAGGCAATCTTGAGTCATGAAAACCCAACCTATGTTGATGATCTAGAGTTGTTAGTTAATATCATTTTCAATGACTCTAATCTTTTGCTAATTCAATTAGTAATTTGATTAGGAATTTTGATTTGAGATTAACTAGTCTTGTTTGACTTTCTCTCTTGGAAGATAACTTACACCTTCTTCCAATGTTGGAGATGACGAAATAAGATAAATTCTTATTAATTATTGTTATTAGCGACTAGGATGGAAAACCTATGACCTCAACCCTTGCCATGAATGTCTCTCTTTATTAATTACTTTCTTTAATTGCTCTCTTTACTTTTCTTGTCATTTATTTTATTGCCCCTCTTATCAAATCAAACCCCCCTTTTGCACCTTCATAGCCAATAATTGAACACTTTATTGTAATTTCTTGTGAGACGACTCGAAGTTTGAATACTTCGGTTAATTCTTATTTGGGGTTTGTTATTTGTGACAACCAAATTTTTAATTTGATTCGAGGATTGACTGTTGGTTTGGAGCTATGCTTACAACGAAGTTCTAATTTCTACAAGAGAAATTCTAGACCGACAACAATTTTCGCTTATCAAATTAATGGCGGCGTTGCCGGGGAGTTGTAATGGTGTTATGTTATTGGCTATTGTATATATGTTAATATGCTTCTTTGCTAGTTTTTGCTTGTTTTAGGAGTTAGTTTTTATTTGTTCTTACTAGTTTTGTTTTTATTTTCTCTTGCTATTATGAATTCTCACCACTTTGGCTATGAGTTTGGTTCAAATTATGTTGTAGGAAATGGGAGCTACAATGACAGTATGCATTAAGGATGGAACAATCAAAGGTGGGAGGAGCCTCAAAGGATTGATCACCCTTCTTGGCAACAACAACCTCCAGATTCTTATGGGTATAATCCTAATCCTAATTCATATCAATCTAATGGATGTGGTGACCCTTATTGTGATTTTCAACAACCACCACCACATGCCTATGAACCACCCCCTCAACATGGTTTTGAACCACCTTACTCGCAAGCCCCAAACCACCAAACACCTCATTTTGACCCTAATTCTTATCCACCATACCAACCACCTTATGAACCACACATGGAACCACCACCATTCCAACACAATTACTCTTAAGAACCACCTCAATATACACCACCTCCATACTCTTACCAAGATGAACCAACTTCCAATTATGAAAGTCCTTCCCAAACAATGAACCTTCTTTTTCCACACCACCTCCAATGGATGATCCTCTCCAAGAATGTGTTAGTTCTTACATTCGAAGGCAAGAAGAGAACCAAAAGGAGTTTAAAGAGCTATAAGCCAAGATGGCTACCCTAGCGGAAGCCGTTAGCAATATGGTCTCCTCCTGCCTAAGCCTATGCGATCAAGGAACTCCCATTGTTGAATGTGGAGAAGCAATCAAGAAGCATAGTGAGGGAGTGAGTTTAGAGCCTCAAGGTGTAGAAGAAAGGGTGAAACAAGGATTACCACAAGGGGAGGAAGTCGAGATAATTGAGCCGGAAGAAGTGGTTGAAGCCTTTGAAGAGGTTGACCAAGAGATGGATTCAATCATTGAGGAGTTCCTATCTACAATTGAATCCTCTCTCATTGGGCTTGACATAGAGGGTAAGGAAGAAGATACCTCACTCCCCATACCCTTGGTAAGCAATGAAGAAGAGATTGAATTGGAAGGAAGCTACCAAGAGGAGAAGATTGAGCAAGAAGCAAGCTCCACCATTGAAGACGATTCCACACCAACTAATGAGTCTTTTGGAATTGATGAATCTCCTTCATTGTGTTGTGAAATTGATGACAAGGAGAACCGTGCACAACCTCCAACACATGGTTTGAGCAATAAAGGGTGTATAGAAGAAGTTGGTGGGCAAGGAATTAAAGTTGAAAAAGCTTGCAAGGAGGTTGAGGTAGTCAAGAAGGAGCACAAGGGCGTAGACCTCGCATTGGCTAAGTGTGGGGAGGTCCCCTTTCCTAAGTCACCATCCAACACAACATTCAAGTGGGTAAAATTCTTATCCTTAAGCTTTACTTTCTCACTTGAATATGGTTTGCTTGAAAATGATGGTCAACTTAGAGCCCTTTGTGGAATTAAGAGTAAGAGAGAGTTGTGTAGTGGTTGGACACATCACTCTAAGTTCATGATGGTTGCATGCTCAAAGTTGAATGGCAATGTGGTGTAAAACCAAATGGCATGGGTCTAGGAGAATGTTTGGATGCTTAATTGAGAATTCTAAGGTCATGCCACCCAATTGGAATCATGATGATCAAATTGAAGATGGGTGTCAAAACAAAGTGTGGGATCCCGGATCGCACAAGGAAAATCAACTTTGGGAGCTCATGATTTGTGAAGAACTCCATCAAAGCTTGAAGATATTAACATTGAAGAACCAGCTTACTGGAGATTCAAGCATTGGTGGATGTTCCAACTTAAGGATAAACAAAAGTGCTAGGTAGGAGACACCTTACCATGGTGATATCTTTTCATTTTTCCTTTTGTATATATTGATAGAATTGGTTTAATTTCATGTTTTGTTGAGTTGTTGAGTATAATTGGTAGTTTAGTAGGTTAAATAAGGTTTTAGGGTGTTTGGGTAGCTGTTTGGAGGTTAAGAATGCTTGGTTTGGTGTAAGAACTTGGAAAAATTTTGAAAAACAGAGCACTAATCCGCGCGTGCGCGCACCTGGCGCGTACGCGCGCCTCAAGCATTTTTGACCATCCACGCGGACGTGCCATGTACACGTACGCGTGGATGCAAAAATTCCACCCCAGTCTAAAACTAGAGAGTTATGCCCAGTTTGTGCCTATCCTGTGCCTGCAACCCACGCGCAAGCGTGCATGACGCGTACGCGTCGGTCGCCATCTTCACATCCGCGCGTGAGCGTACATGGCGCGTACACGCCCTTCGGCCAAACTGTGCTTCGGCGCGTAAGCGTGCATAACGCGTCTGCGCTGGTAAAAAAAAAAGAGAGAGTTTTTTTTCCTCTTCCATTTTCTTTTGTCCATTGCATTCGCATACTTTTGTTCTTTATATTTTCATTTTGTTTTTATAGCCTGTTTTTACTTTATTTTTCTTCGAGTTTCTTATTTTAATAATGGTGTTGAAGGCTCTTACTCAATTGTTGAGAATTTCTTGGTTAATCTTGGTGCTTCTTGACTTGTTTGATATTGTTGGGTGATGAAACTTTTAAAACAATGCTTAATCTTGTATGACTCTTATATTCTTTGTGCATTGATATGAACTTGCATGCCTTTCATGACCCACTCTTTCTATTTGAACTTGATGCTTTTGAGTGCTCTTCATGCTTTGACTTTACTCTTGCATCAAGTGTTAGTTGATATGCCTTAGCTTATATTGTTTTCTCACTCACATGTTGTAGCTACCATGTAGTGAGAACCTTACTCTTATTTGGCATTAGCCCTCGCCTATGTTCTATTTGCTTTGATATCTTTGTTGTAGGCTTAATTTTCTTTCTTTTTCTTTCCTTTTAGGTTGGCCACCAAAAGAGGAAAAGGAAAAGCTTCTAAATGGGGCAACAAACAAGTCCTTTCGCACAATCTTTTGGAGGAGCTCATCAATTGTAGCAACCCGTCCACTTTATTCTTCTTTGCATGCACCGAGGACGGTGTAAATTTTTAAGTGTGGGGAGGTCATCCGACCGATCTCCATGGGTAACAATTTCTTTCTTTCAACACCAATTCTTAATTTTTGTCTTTGTTAGCTAGTTGTTGCATTGCATGATAGGTTGCATGCTAGTTAGAATTGTACATATTTTACCACTTCTTTTTATGTTAGGACTACTTGGTTAGGGTGATGATATCTTTTCCAAGAAAAAAAATTGTTTTAGGGCACCCAACCAATTTGAAAAAAAATTTTTGTGATGAACTTGCTTGAAGAATTTATTTTGGAATATGGTTTTTGAGCTAAGAACACAAGCATGTGAGTTTTGAGCCCAATTGCGTGGTTACATCACATAACCACTTATTTTACATTCTTGTGTGCATTATTCTCTTTCTATGATTGTAATCTTTGATTTGTTTGATTCTTTATGTCCATTATTCTATGTATACATGCATTTATATGATTGAGGCCATCATTTCATATAGCTCACTTACCCAAATAGCCTACCTTTTATCAACCATTGTTAGCCAATTTTGAGCCTATTTAATCTCTTTTGTTCTTAATGTTAGCACATCACTACCCATAAGCGAAAAACAATAAATGTCCTAAATTTGGGTCTTTAATTAGCTTAGGCTAGTGAGGGTGTGTATCATTTGAGTATGGGAAACTTGGGACATTGGTTGAGGTAAAAGTGTAATTTCTATTTTTGTTGAAAATATTGGGAATTGGGTACATATTCATGCACTATATGTAAAACCATATGCATTGATACGTTTGTATATACTTTAAAAAAATGATAAAGAAAAAAGAAAAAGAACATATATATATATATATAAGAAAAAAAAAGAAAATATAAAAAAAGAAAAAAAAAAGAGAAAAAGAAATAAAAAGGGTACAAAAATGCCCCAAAGTAAAGTTCAATAAAAATCAATGCTTATGGAATGTGAACTAAAGAAAATGCATGAGTATGTGAAAAAGTGGGAATCATGGGTAGCTAGGTTGTGTATTAGAATTGTATAGGTTGTTATATGTGTTAGGTGAGAGCTTAGGTTAATCAAAGATTCAAATTCCAAGCTCACTTGACCATATGCATCCCTACCTTTACCCTAGCCCCATTACAACCTATGAATAAGTCCTCATGATGAATGTGTGCATGCATTGAATAATTGTTGATTGTTAGATGAAAAACAAATAATAGAAAGCATGATTAGAAGAGAATTGAGTGATCGACCCTATACACTAGAGCAACTAGAGCGGAAACACTTCCGGTGAGGGTTCGATGCTAAATTCCTTGTTTCCGGCTTTCATGAGCTTTTCTTCTTGCAAGTCTATTTGAACTTCATTTTGATATTTAAATTGGTAGAGTTTGTGAGTCGTCATATGACCTTTACCCCACTTTTTCATACATGCTCTTGGAGATTGATTTGCTTTTAACCAAGTAGATAGAATCATTTTGCATTTAGTTGCATTTATATAGATAGGTGCATATAGTTTATTTGCATTGAATAAATGTTCATACCCATTTTCTTGTCCTTCTTTATTCTTAGCATGAGGACATGCTTGGTTTAAGTGTGGGGATATTCGATAAACCCCGATTTTGTGGTTTATCTTGTGCTTAATTTGGGAGATTTTATCACCTTTTCTCACATTTATTCAATGAAATAGCATGGTTTTGCAATTCTCCATTGATTTGTGCCTAAATGTGAAAACATGCTTTTTAGGCCCTAAAATTGGTGATTTTAATTCACTTTAATTCCATTCGATGCCTTGATATGTTTGTTGAGTGATTTCAGGTCCATAAGGCAAGTATTGGATGGAAGAAGTGAGGAGAAAAGCATGCAAAGTGGGAGAACTCATGAAGAAATGAAGGAATCGTAAAGCTATCAAGCCTGACCTCTTCGCACTCAATCGACCATAACTTGAGCTACAAAGGTCCAAATGAGGCGGTTCTAGTTGCATTGGAAAGCTAACATCTGGAGCTTCGAAATGATATAAAATTTGTCATATGTTGCTTCGCGTATAGGGGCGCGCATGCGCCATGTACGCGTGCGTGCCGATGCTGCTCGTGGCCCACTAAAGATGAAATCGCTCGGGGCGATTTCTGAAGCACTTTGGGTCCAACCCAACACATTTCTGATGCTATTTCATGCAGAATTTAAGCTGGGGCAAGGGGGGAGCAATTGTTTGGTAATATAGCATCATGTAGGTTACTTTTTAGAGAGAGAAGCTCCCTCTTCTCTCTAGAATTAGGTTAGGTTAATCTCTTCTAGATTTAGGTTCAATTACATGTTTTCATCTTGTTTCTTTTATGAATTCTTGCTTCTACTCCTTCATTCTCATGATTTGTAGTGTTAATTTCCCTTTTTGCTCTCCTTTGTGATGATGAACTCATGTTGGATTTGGATCTTTTTTTTAATGCAATTTAAGCTTTGATGTTCTTTTATGGTTGATTTGAGTTGTGATCTTACTTTCCTTGCAATTGGTAGTTGGTAGATTTTACTATTTCTTGCCATTTATTATGCTTTCCTTTTATGCCTTCCAAGTGTTTGACAAAATGCTTGGTTGGGCTTTAGAATAGACTTTGAGCATTCTTGGCTTGAAAAGAGTAATTAGGCAATCTTGAGTCATGAAAACCCAACCTATGTTGGTGATCTAGAGTTGTTAGTTAATATCATTTTCAATGACTCTAATCTTTTGCTAATTTAATTAGTAAGTTGATTAGGAATTTTGATTTGAGATTAACTAGTCTTGTTTGACTTTCTCTCATGGAAGATAACTTACACCTTTTTCCAATGTTGGAGATGACGAAATAAGATAAATTCTTGTTAATTATTGTTATTAGCGACTAGGATGGAAAGCCTATGATCTCAACCCTTGCCATGAATGTCTCTCTTTATTAATTGCTTTCTTTAATTGCTCTCTTTACTTTTCTTGTCATTTCTTTTATTGCCCCTCTTATCAAATCAAACCCCTCTTTTGCACCTTCATAGCCAATAATTAAACACTTCATTGCAATTCCTTGTGAGACGACCCGAGGTTTGAATACTTCGGTTAATTCTTATTTGGGGTTTGTTATTTGTGACAACCAAATTTTTAATTTGATTCGAGGATTGACTGTTGGTTTGGAGCTATGCTTACAAAGAAGTTCTAATTTCTACAAGAGAAATTCTAGACCGACAACAATTTTCGCTTATCACAACACCAAACTTAGCTCCTTGCAGTACAGAAAAGTCTACCTAACCTTTTTATTGAAAATAGTTTAGGAAAAGAAAACTACCTCTGGTTGGGTTGCCTCCCAACAAGCGCTCTTTTAGTGTCACTAGCTTGACATCCTTCATTCTTGCTCAACTTAATTTCTGAATCTCCTTCTCTTTGTCCCAAGAGCCTCCCAAATAATGCTTTACCCTGTGACCGTTTGCTGTGAAATTGCTCTTTGTTGCTTCATTTAGGAGTTCAAGGCTTCCATAAGGGAGAACCTTTGTCACCAAGTAGGGGCCTGTCCATTTAGACTTGAGTTTGCCAGGAAAAACTTTGAGCCTGGAGTTATACAAGAGTACTTGCTGTCCTGGTTTGAACTCCTTCTTTGAGATTCTTTTGTCATGCCATCTCTTAGCATTTTCCTTGCAATGTAAATCTTCTTCTTCAACCCTCATGCAGCTTTTCTCTTCAACAGTATAATAGAGTTATTCCCCTCTTCACCTAAGTCCAGGATTACAAAATCTGCTGGAAGTATGAATTTCCCTACTCTGACCAAGAGATTTTCAATCACCCCCTTGGGAATTACCAGAGATCTATCCACTAGCTCCAATGACATCTGTGTAGGCTTTACTTCTTCTATAGATAGCCTTCTCATCATAGACAAAGGCATCAGGTTGATGTTGGATCCTAAATCACACAATGCCTTGTCAATGATTATGTTACCAATGGTACAAGGCAAGAAGAAGCTCACAGGGTCTTTGAGTTTTGGTGGGATGCCTTCTTGGATCACTGCACTGTATTCTTGTGTCAAGATCACTGTCTCTTTCTCATTCCAGCTTCTCTTCTTGTTGATGAGCTCTTTGAGAAACTTAGCATATAGAGGCATTTGCTCTAATGCTTCAGCAAGAGGAATATTGATTTCTAGCTTCTTGAAAACCTCTAGGAACTTGGGAAATTGTTGATCCTTGATCTCCTTCTGTAATCTTTGAGGATATGGCAGAGGAGGCGTGTAAGGCTTTACCATTTTCTTCTGTTCTTGTGATTGCTCCTCCATGATTTGCTTTCCTTTCTTTGAAGCTTGTGGCTGTTCCTCTTTCTCCTTGAGCTTCTCTTGTTCCTTCTCCTTAAGTGTCACTTCTTCCTTGCTGCTGGCCTCATCATTCTCAGCTGGCCTCTTGTTAGTTTCTTTGTCATTTAACAAGGTTCTTCCACTCCTTAATTGGATTACTTTGCATTCTTGTTTGTGATTGGGAATGGTTGCACTTGGCAATGCATTGGTTGGTCTCTCAGTTGCTGTTTGCTTGGACAATTGTCTAATCTGCCTTTCCAAGTTCCTTAGTGAAGCTTCATGGTTCTTGTTGGCCAATTCTTGATGCTTGATCATCTTTTCCATCATTATCTCCAAGTTGGAGATCCTTTGAGATTCTTGGGGTGGTTGTGGTTGATTATGGGATGTTTAGGGTGGATGATAGTTATTTTGGTTAGTGGATGGGTTGTTGGGTGGATAGTAGTTGGGTTGGGGTTGATTGTTTTGTGGTTTTCTGTATTGGTTTTGGTTAGTGTTTTGATGATTTTGATGGTTTGTGTTTCTGGAATTGTTCTGGTTTGAATTTCTCTGCCAAGGCTGCTGGTTTTGGTTGTCTCCCCACCTCAAATTGGGGTGGTTCCTCCAGGATGAGTTGTAGGTATCTCCATGGAACTCATTTTGTCCAGCACCTTGATTGTGCATATAGTTAACTTGCTCTTGCTGCTGCTCTTCATAGTTTTCCTCATTCTGTCCCCACCCAACTAGTGGTTGATTTGGAGTGCTCACTGCTGCAATTTGAAGACCATCAATCCTCTTAGCCATAATCTCCATTTGTTGTTGGATCTGTTGGTGCATCACCTTATTTTGGGCCAGAATGGTATCCACTCCTTCCAGCTCTAATACACCCTTCCTCTGAGCTGGTTAGCGTTGCCTTTGATGAGCATAGAAGTATTGATTATTTGTCATAGTGTCTATCAGATTCTGAGCTTCCTCAGCCATCTTCACGAGTTGTAATGAACCTCCAGCAGAATAATCCAAGGCCTCTTGAGCTCTTAGTGTCAATACTTCATAGAAATTTTGGAGTTTATCCCATTCATTGAACATCTGATGAGCAGATAATTTATACGCTTTTTGGCATTGTTTTTAAGTAGTTTTCAGTATGATTTAGTTAGTTTTTAGTATATTTTTATTAGTTTTTAAATAAAAATCACATTTCTGGACTTTACTATGAGTTTGTATGTTTTTCTGTGATTTCAGGTATTTTCTGACTGAAATTGAGGGACTTGAGCAAAAATATGATTCAGAGGCTGAAGAAGGACTGCAGAAGCTGTTGGATTCTGACCTCCCTGCACTCGAAATGGATTTTCTGGAGCTACAGAAACCCAATTGGCGCGATCTCAATTGCGTTGGAAAGTAGACATCCAGGGCTTTCCAGCAATATATAATAGTTCATACTTTGCCCGAGTTTTGATGATGCAAACTGGCTTTCAAATGCCAACTTCCTGCCCTATTCTGAAGTTAAACGCCAGAAACAGGCTACAACCTGGCGTTTAACACCAAAAAGAGTCTCTACACATAAAACTTTAATACTCAGCCCAAGCACACACCAAGTGGGCCCGGAAGTGGATTTTTGCATCAATTATTTATCTTCTGTAACCCTAGCTACTAGTTTAGTATAAAAACTACTTTTTATTTCATGTTTTTGGTAGTCTTTTTGACCATCTTTGGACGTTTAGTCCCTAGATCTTGGAGGCTGGCCTCACAGCCATGCCTAGACCTTTCACTTATGTATTTTTAACGGTGGAGTTTCTACACCCCATAGATTAAGGTGTGGAGCTCTGCTGCTCCTCATGAATTAATGCAAAGTACTATTATTTTTCTATTCAATTCAAGCTTATTCATATTCTAAGATATTCGTTTGCACTTCAACATGATGAATATGATGATCCGTGACACTCATCACTATTCTCAACCTATGAACGCGTGCCTGACAACCACTTCCGTTCTACCTTAGATCGAGCGTGTATCTCTTAGCCTCCATTCCGAAAGATCGGAGTCTTCCTGGTATAAGCTAGAATTATTAGTGGCCATTCCTGAGATCTGGAAAGTCTAAACCTTGTCTGTGATATTCCGAGTAGGATATGGGAAGGGATGACTGTGACGAGCTTCAAACCCGCGAGTGTTGGGCATAGTGACAGACGCAAAAGGATCAATGGATCCTATTCCAACATGATCGAGAACCGACAGATGATTAGCCATGCGGTGACAGCGAATTTGGACCATTTTCACTGAGAGGACGGGAAGTAGCCATTGACAACGGTGATGCCCAACCTACAGCTTTCCATGAAAAGGAGTATGAATGATTGAATGATGGCAGTAGGAAAGCAGAGATTTAGAAGGAGCAAAGCATCTCCATACGCTTATCTAAAATTCTCACCAATGAATTACATAAGTATCTCTATCTTATTTTATATTTTATTTATATTTTAATTATCAAATCTCCATAACCATTTGAATCCTCCTGACTGAGATTTACAAGATGACCATAGCTTGCTTCAAGCTAACAATCTCCGTGGGATCGACCCTTACTCACGTAAGGTTTATTACTTGGACGACCCAATGCACTTGTTGGTTAGTTGTGCAGAGTTGTGAAAAAGAATTAAGATTATGAATGTGCATACCAAGTTTTTGGCGCCGTTGCTGGGGAATGAATAATCACGATTTTGTGCACCAACATCTCTGGTGGACACTTTCTGATCAAGGCTTTGTATCTTTTCCAGGCCTCATAAAGTGACTCTCCATCCATTTGGGTGAAGGTTTGTACCTCTGTCTTCAATCTTATGATCTTCTGAGGTGGGTAGAATTTAGCTAGAAATTTGCTCACTAGATCCTCCCAATTGTTGATGCTTTCTTTTGGAAATGCCTCCAACCATTGAGCAGCTTTGTCCCTTAATGAAAATGGGAATAGCAGCAACTTGTAGATGTCTAGATGTACACCATTTGTCTTAACTATGTCATATATCCTCAGAAAGGTGGATAGATGCTGGTTTGGATCTTCAAGTGAACCTCCTCCATAGGAACAATTATTTTGCACCAGAGTAATGAGTTGGGGCTTCAATTCAAAGTTGTTTGCATTGACATTGGGAGTTAGTATACTGCTCCTACAGTTCTTTGGATTGGGGAAGGTGTAGGAAGCTAGAACTCTCCTTTGAGGTGGGCCATTGTTGTTGGCCACTTCCTCATGTGGGTCTCAGATGTTATCCTCCATCTCTTGATCCTCTTCTTCTGATGCTTCTTCTCCCACAATCCCCTTTCCTCTTGCTTCTCTTCTTCTTCTCAGTAATGTTCTGTCTGGCTCAGAATAAAAGGAATTGGATTAACCTCTCTTTCCTCCTGGCATAAAATACACACAAAACCAGAAACTAAAAGCAATTCACTCTACTGCTAGAATGAGGTTAATGTTAGCTTAAACAAAAACTCAAACAGTTAGTGTGCTTGACAAAAATAAAGAAAAATGCTTAATCCAGATTATCACCCTACGTAATCATTGTCAATCTAAATCAATCCCCGGCAACGGCACCAAAAACTTGATGAGGGAAAAACAATTCCACACAAAACTCACCGGCAAGTGCACCAGGTCGCATCAAGTAGTAATAACTCACAAGAGTGAGGTCAATCCCACAGGAATTGATGGATTGAGCAACTTTAGTTAGGTGATGAATTTAGTTAAGTGAATAGTTGATGATTTGAGTGAAACTTGATTAACAGAAGTAAAATTACAAGAAAATAAAAGGGAGAAGGTAAATTGACAAAATCTTAAAGTGCAGAAGAATTAAATTACAGAAACTTAAAGTGCAAGAAAGTAAAAGAGCTGAAACTTAAATTGCAAGAAATGTAAATAATTGAAACTTAAAGAGCAAGAAATTTAAATTGCTGAATCTAAATTGATAAGAAACATAAATTGCATCAAGAATAAAAGGGATTTGGGTACTGGGATTCAAAATTAAGTTGGAAAATGTAAATTGAAGTAAATCAGAGAACTATGAGATGAAGAGATTCAGATCTGGATCTCAGTAGCAAAACAGAAATGGAAAAATTGCAAAGGAGTCAAAATGGAATGAGAACTTAGATTAGATTTAAAATCTTAAAGAGAAATCAACAATTGCCTTCAAATAACAGAACAAAAAGAAACTCGAATCTCAATTGCTCTCTTGACCGAAACAGAAAAGAAGAAATTGCAGAAGAGGTTAAATGAAAACAGAAAAGAAGATTGAGATCCAATTCCAATACTTAGAACTATAAACAGGAAAAGTAAAAGATGATTCTCAAATGAAGAAATTCAGTGGTGTTCTTCAATCTAAATTCCAAAACCCAAAACAAAAAATAGAAGTTGCAGAAGAAAAGAAAATGAACACAGAAAGCCAAACTCAGATCTAATCCCAATTCCCCAAATTCAAGAGAAAATTAAAAGAGAGCCAAAAAGTAAAAGTAAAAGAAAAATGAAGTAAAGGTCCTTCTCAAATCAAAATTACTTCTATTTATACACTTTCTATTTTCAGTCATTGAGCAATTGGAATGGGCTTTTGATTTGGCCTTGAAGAAGAGTGGGTCAGGGGTGGCTTGGTTCAAGTGGATCAAGGTTGCATTGTAGCTCCAGTGGAGCATTCCGTGCAATTAGTGAATGCTGCGTTCACTTCTTTTTGGTGCGCCAATTTGGAGAGCCTTGTTGCCTCCCCTAGCGTTCACCTATTGAACGCTGCGCTCAATTTTTGAGCGCTCTCCTTATGGTGCGCGCATTCCCCTCTTTGGCGCTCCTTTAGTGAGCGCCAAGTTCACTTGCTGAGCGCTGCCTACCGCTCCCTTGGTTGAGCGCTACGTTGAAATTTTGAACGCCCTTAGTGTGTGGATGGCATGAGGCTTTGGCTCCCAGGCTGAACTTCATGAAAACGTTCACAAAGTGAACGCCACGTTCACTTTCAAAGTGAACGCTATCCCAAAAGCGTTGCTGAGTGTGGCGTTCACAAAGAGAATGTAACGCTTCCCTGATTTCTTCCCTTTCTTTCTCATTTCTTCGCCTACAAGCAACCAAACAACCAATCAAAGTTTCACCAAGATCACAAGATCTTTGCATCATTCATAAAATCAATTAATTCTAGCATAAAACCTATGATTTTGTGTAAAATAAATGATGTTTGATTGATTCAAAATAACCATGAAATTTCACTCTAATCACTTACTTATTGTGCAAGAAAGTGCATAAAACCTAATGAAACAAGTGAAAAATGCTTGTAAAACTACCATAAGATGACTTGTCATCAATCTCCCCTTTTTTAGTCTTGCCTTGTTATAGTTTACTCAAACTTTTATTTCAATTCTTGTATATGCATTAGAATATGGGTTTAAATTTATATATTGAGTTTTTTTGGATTCAAAGACCGAGGTCTCTATTCACTATTTTCCAAATTACTACATTTTTTTTACATTTGAAAATTTTTTTAGTCTTGAGTAAAAAATTGATTCTCACCACTAAGTATCATAGTCCCTCTTTGTTGGTTAACACAACATAGCAACACAGAGCATATTCCTGTGGATATTAATATTCTCAATCTTCACCGTAAAATGTTCATCTATGCATTGGATACTGCATGTATACCAAAGCTTTGACTATTATTTTTTGTATTTATTTTTTATTAGACAGAAATATATCTTTAGTAAACTTCCTTAAAAATTAATAAATGTTGTGGTGCACGAAATTGTGATCTCAGGCAACGGCGCCAGAAACTCTGTACGCACGTCTTAATAAATCGTTTTTCATTCACAACTTCGATACAACTAACCAGCAAGTGCACTGGGTCGTCCAAGTAATAAACCTTACGTGAGTAAAGGTCGATCCCACGGAGATTGTTGGTATGAAGCAAGCTATGGTCACCTTGTAAATCTCAGTCAGGCAGATATCAAAAGGTTATAGAGTTCTCAAAATTAAATAATAAGTAAACATAAAATAAGGATAGAAATACTTATGTAATTCATTGGTTAGAATTTCAGATAAGCGTATAGAGATGGATTCGTTCCTCTGAACCTCTGCTTTCCTGCTGTCTTCATCCAATCAATCTTACTCCTTTCCATGGCTGGCTTTATGTAAGGACATCACCGTTGTCAATGGCTACTTTTTATCCTCTCTGGAAAATGGTCCGATGCGCTGTCACTGCATGGCTAATCGTCTAGAGGCATCACCCTTGTCAATGGCTGCATCCCATCCTCTTGTGAAAATGGTCCAAATGCTCTGTCACAGCACGACTAATCATCTGAATTTCTAATGGAGGACCTTGTTTCATTCATGAAACTTACAGTGGCCTTAGATAGATCAGAGACTAAGTTTGCTAAATTAGAGGTATTTTGTTCAGAGTTCTCTGTCTGTTGCTGAGTGGATGATGGAAAAGGTTTACTATTGTTAAACCTATTTCTTCCACCCTTATTAAAGCCTTGTTGAGGCTTTTGTTGATCCTTCCATGAGAGATTTGGGTGATTTCTCCATGAGGGGTTATAGGTGTTTCCATAAGGTTCACCCATGTAATTCACCTCTGCTATTGCAGGGTTTTCAGGATCATAAGCTTCTTCTTCAAAAGATGCCTCTTGAGTACTGTTGGATGCATCTTGCATTCCATTCAGACTCTGAGAAATCATATTGACTTGCTGAGTCAATATTTTATTCTGAGCCAATATGGCATTCAGAGTATCAATTTCAAGAACTCCCTTCTTCATAGGCGTCCCATTACTCACAGGATTCCTCTCAGAAGTGTACATGAACTGGTTATTAGCAACCATATCAATGAGTTCTTGACCTTCTACAGGCATTTTCTTTAAGTGAATGGATCCACCTGCAGAGGTATCCAATGACATTTTAGCTAATTCAGACAGACCATCATAGAATATGTCCAGGATGGTCCATTCTGAAAGCATGTCAGAAGGACACTTTTTGGTCAGTTCTTTGTATCTCTCCCAAACTTCATAGAGGGATTCACCTTCTTTCTGTCTGAAAGTCTGAACATCCACTCTAAGCTTACTCAGCTTTTGAGGAGGAAAGAACTTGGCTAAGAAAGCCTTGACCAGCTTATCCCAAGAGTTCAGGCTATCCTTAGGTTGAGAGTCCAACCATATTCTAGCTCTGTCTCTCACAGCAAAAGAGAAAAGCATGAGCCTGTAGGCTTCAGGATCTACTCCATTAGTCTTAACAGTATCACATATCTGCAAGAATTCAGTTAAGAACTGGAAAGGATCTTCAGATGGAAGTCCATGAAACTTGCAGTTCTGCTGCATCAGAGAAACTAATTGAGGTTTCAGCTCAAAATTGTTTGCTCCAATGGCAGGAATGGAGATGCTTCTTCCATGTAAATTGGAATTAGGTGCAGTAAAGTCACCAAGCATCCTCCTTGTATTATTATTATTTTCGGCTGCCATCTCCTCTTCTTGTTCGAAAATTTCTGAAAGGTGCTTGCTGGATTGTTGTAATTTAGCTTCTCTTAGTTTTCTCTTCAAAGTCCTTTCAGGTTCTGGATTTGCTTCAACAAGAATGTTCTTGTCCTTGCTCCTGCTCATATAAAAAAGAGGGACAGAAAAATAATAATAGGGATCCTTTTTACCACAGGTATAGAGGTTCCCTTGTGTGAGTAGAATAAGAAAAGAATGTAATGTAAAGAAAGAAACACAAGGGTAAGGAGAGCAGAGATGTGGGATGAAGAGAGGTGTTAGTAGATGAATAAATAAATAGAAGGAGATGAGAGAGAAGGAGAATTTTCAAAAATTATTTTTGAAAAAGAGTTAGTGATTTTCGAAAATAGTTTTTGAAAAAAGTTAGTAATTTTCCGAAAATTAAAATAAAAATTAAAATAATTAGTTAATTAAAAAGAAATTTTGAAAAAGAGGGAAGATATTTTCGAAAATTAGAGAGAGAGAGTTAGTTAGGTAGTTTTGAAAAAGATAAGAAACAAACAAAATGTTAGTTAGTTAGTTGAAACAAATTTGAAAATCAATTTTGAAAAGATAAGAAGATAAGAAGTTAGAAAGGATATTTTAAAATCAAATTTTGAAAAAGATAAGATAAAGAGATATTTTTGAAAAGATATGATTGAAATTAGTTTTGAAAAAGATTTGATTTTTAAAATCACAATTAATGACTTGATTCAGAAGAAATCACAAGATATGATTCTAGAACTCAAAGTTTGAATCTTTCTTAACAAGCAAGTAACAAACTTGAAATTTTTGAATCAAAACATTAATTGATGATGTTATTTTTGAAAATTAGGAGATAAAGATAAGAAAAAGATTTTTGAAAAATATTTTTAAAATTTTTGAAAATAAATAAGAAAAATGAAAAAGATTTGATTTTTGAAAAAGATTTTGAAAAAAGATAAGATTTTTAAATTGAAAATTTGATTTGACTCATAAAAACAACTAGATTTTAAAAAGTTTTGAAAAAGTCAACTCAAATTTTCGAAATTTATGAGTGAAAAAGGGAAAGATATTTTTTTGATTTTTGAATTTTTAATGATGAGAGGGAAAAACATGGAAAAGACTCAATGCATGAAAATTTTGGATCAAAACAATGAATGCATGCAAGAATGCTATGAATGTCAAGATGAATACCAAGAACACTTTGAATGTCAAGATGAATATCAAGAACTTATTTTTGAAAAATTTTTAATGCAAAGAAAACATGCAAGACACCAAACTTAAAAATTTTTCATGTATAGACACTATGAATGCAAGAATGCATATGAAAAATAAGACACAAAACATGAAAACATCAAGATCAAACAAGAAGACTTACCAAGAACAACTTGAAGATCATGAAGAACACTATGAATGCATGAATTTTTTCGAAAAATGCAAGATGAATATGCAATTGACACTAAACTTTCAACTTGACTCCAGACTCAAACAAGAAACATGAAATATTTTTTATTTTTATGATTTTTTTTTATTGTTTTGGATTTTTGTATATTTTTTTCGAAAAAACATATAGAAAAAAGAAAATAAGGATTTCAAAATTTTTTTAATATGAATTCCAGGAATCTTGTATTCTTAGTCTAAAGCTCCAATCCGAGGGTTAGGCATGGCTTAATAGCCAGCCAAGCTTTAGTATGTAACTCAGACATGCCACGGCTGACATTCCAATTAACTTGCCTCTATGCTGATGGTTGGAAGCCCCTATCCAAAAGAATTAGACATGGCTTTACAGCCAGCCAGGCTTCAACATGCTTCATGAAACTCTAGAATTCATTCTTAAAAATTCTGAAGAAAAATATATTTTTGAAAAGATTTAATTTATTTTTTTTTAAAACAGATGAGAAATTTTTGAAAGGTTTTTGAAAAATTTTTGAAAATAAAACAAAAAGAAAATTACCTAATCTGAGCAACAAGATGAACCGTCAGTTGTCCAAACTCGAACAATCCCCGGCAACGGCGCCAAAAACTTGGTGCACGAAATTGTGATCTCAGGCAACGGCGCCAGAAACTCTGTACGCACGTCTTAATAAATCGTTTTTCATTCACAACTTCGATACAATTAACCAGCAAGTGCACTGGGTCGTCCAAGTAATAAACCTTACGTGAGTAAGGGTCGATTCCACGGAGATTGTTGGTATGAAGCAAGCTTTGGTCACATTGTAAATCTCAGTCAGGCGGATATCAAAAGGTTATGAAGTTCTCAAAATTAAATAATAAGTAAACATAAAATAAGGATAGAAATACTTATGTAATTCATTGGTTAGAATTTCAGATAAGCGTATAGAGATGCATTCGTTCCTCTGAACCTCTGCTTTCCTGCTGTCTTCATCCAATCAATCTTACTCCTTTCCATGGCTGGCTTTATGTAAGGACATCACCGTTGTCAATGGCTACTTCTTATCCTCTCTGGAAAATGGTCCGATGCGCTATCACTGCATGGCTAATCGTCTGGAGGCATCACCCTTGTCAATGGCTGCATCCCATCCTCTTGTGAAAATGGTCCAAATGCTCTGCCACAGCACGGCTAATCATCTGAGGTTCTCGATCATACTGGAATAGGATTCACCCTCCTTTTGCGTCTGTCACTACGCCCAGCACTTGCGAGTTTGAAGTTCGTCACAGTCATTCAATCCCAGAGTCCTACTCGGAATACCACAGACAAGGTTTAGACTTTCCAGACTCTCATGAATGCCGCCATCAATCTAGCTTATACCACAAATATTCTGATTAAGAGATTCAAGAGATACTCATTCAATCTAAGGTGGAACGGAAGTGGTTGTCAGGCATGCGTTCGTGGGGAATGATGATGATTGTCACGTTCATCACATTCAGGTTGAAGTGCGAATGAATATCTTAGAAGCGGAATAAGTTGAATTGAATAGAAAAACAGTAGTACTTTGCATTAATCTTTGAGGAACAGCAGAGCTCCACACCTTAATCTATGGAGTGCAGAAACTCTACCGTATGAAAATACATAAGTGATAATGGTTCAGGCATGGCCGAATGGCCAGCCCCCATGAAAGTCTAAGATAGCATAAAACTGATCAAAGATGTCTAATACAATAGTAAAAAGTCCTATTTATACTAAACTAGTTACTAGGGTTTACAGAAGTAAGTAATTGATGCATAAATCCACTTCCGGGGCCCACTTGGTGTGTGCTTGGGCTGAGCTTGAATGTTACACGTGTAGAGGTCAATCTTGGAGTTGAACGCCAGTTTGTAACGTATTTCTGGCGTTCAACTCTGGCTTGTGACGTGTTTCTGGCGTTTAACTCTAGATAGCAGCGTAGAACTGGTGTTCAACGCCCTTTTAAGTCGTCTAAACTCGGTCAAAGTATGGACTATTATATATTGTTGGAAAGCCCTAGATGTCTACTTTCCAAAGAAATTAGAAGCGCGCCATTTTGAGTTCTGTAGCTCCAGAAAATTCACTTTGAGTGCAGGGAGGTTAAAATCCAACAACATCAGCAGTCCTTCTTCAACCTCTGAATCTGATTTTTGCTCAAGTCCCTCAATTTCAGCCAGAAAATACCTAAAATCACAAAAAAACACACAAACTCATAGTAAAGTCCAGAAATGTGAATTTAACATAAAAACTAATGAAAACATCCCTAAAAGTAACTAGATTCTACTAAAAACATACTAAAAACAATACCAAAAAGCGTATAAATTATCCGCTCATCATGTTGTATCTTTACTTTTTATTTTTAGGAGATCTTTTTACAATGTTCTATAAATCTATTCATGCTGTCACCTTTATTAAGAGACATGACTTTTGTTTTACTAAGTAAATTTCCTAAAACGGACATTTTGTAAATGATTTATCCTTCTATAAGATATGCCCCAAAAATCACCTGAGAGGATTTTCAAAATGATTTCGCGGTGAATCCATATCCCCAAGTCATTCTATTTACATATTTAATTTTGGATGTATATTAATAGATTTTTGTTTCTTTTTACTGACACCACATCCATCAATAAGCTAAATTTGTCAATGCATTAATTTATTTGCCTATAAAAGTAAAGATGTAAATCTTATATAAAAAGATTTATATAAGTAATGAGTTTTTAATCTTGACTTGTTATACTTTACAAAAACTTTTATTTTGATTTTGTATATGCATTGGGATAAGGTTTAAATTTATATATTGAGTTCCTTTGGATTCAATGACCAAGGTCTTTATTTACTGTTTTCCAAATTACTAAACCTTTTTTTTTTGCATTTGAACATATTTTAAGTCTGGAGTAAAAAGTTGATTCTCACCACTAAATATCATAGTCCCTCTTTGTTGGTTAACATAACATAGCAACACAAAGCATATTATTGAAAAAATTCATATCTGAATCTTTCTTTTCATTGAAGCGATAGATTGAGTTTTACTAACACATTGAATTAGGTTTGTAATCCATAGTCATTTTATTTTAATTTAGTTCTTTTCTCTATAATATAGCCTCTAAGTATTAGTAAGACATTGAACACGGTTTGTATTTTGAATGATTCATGTTATACTTGATTTTTTCACTATGTAAGACAACATCTAATTTACCATTAAAATCTGTTAACTTGGTTATAATCAAGTTACACGTGTGATATGTGAACTAAACCATAATATGTTGACTGCCATATATCATAAGTTTAAATAAAATTGGTATCAAAATAATTTCACAAACATAGGAGAAACTCATAGTTATAAGAGTACATGCTTTCTCCAATAACAAAGCATACTGATGTCTAGGGGTGGCAAACAGGCCTAAACTCATTGGACTGACCCGTGTAACCTGTCAAAAAAGGTGGGCCGGGTTGAAAAATTGGAACCACCAAATAGCAAAAGCTCGCCTAACCTGCACCACTTAAACCGCGGGTTTTGGCGGGCTTAGTATTTTTTTTTTGCAAGGGGGTATTTTTGCAAATCCAACTTCTCCCAACCCAACTTACAAGAGAATGAAAATAAAAATTGAGAGTTTTGAATTATATTTATTTTCCCCGCTTGCCACCCTTATTGATATCTTACTCAAGAATAAAAGAAAACACTACTAAAATAGCATAAATATTAAGCCAATGCTTGAACACAAATTTAAAAACTCAATTTTCTCCATCTATCATTATATATTTTTGCTTCTTGGCATTCTTTCGGCTAAATTTATTTGTTGAGAGTTGTCCCCTATATTCATTCTGGTTTGCACTGCTAGAGCCAGATCTCAAGCCATTTGTAACTCTTTTAGCAGGGGTTTTATACTTAAAACTGGATATGGAATCGTCTCTAGCATCCTATAAAGAATAACATATCATAATCAATCCTAATTTTTTAGATTAACAATAACAATGTACTATTGCTTGAACTGATTACCATAGTATACTGAGGGTCAGGGTCAGTGTCAGTATTAAGATTAGTGACGCTCCCAAATATATCAACTGAGTTACTGCACCCATTCTGCTGTAAACAGTGTTAACACAATTTTACGTAAGTGTTATGGGGTACAGTTGATGTGGCATTAGCTAAAAATCTGAATGTACATATTAATCCTTTTAATAAACGTCACATTCACTGAGGAATTGCCATTATAATTCTTGGGTAGGTTTTTGCCAACAACTTCTTCATCGTCACATAACTTCATCACAGTGAACACTTGATCATAGCCACTGATATTAGCAGCTTTCACATTTATCTTAAATAAAAGCCTCTGTCCATCATGTTGTCTAAGGTAGGAAGTACTCATCCTCACGTCCACCCTAAAAAATAAGATTTTGGCATCATGTAGAAAAGCCTGAATAGATCTTATCATGTAAAGAAAAAACTAATTATGTACTGTTCATAATAATACTTACATTGATGAGTTCATATTTGATGGTAAATTTTGTCTTGAATTGAGTGGATTTCATCACATAAACTCACATTTATTCACTTAAATAGCATACTTTTGTGATTTCTCTCTAACTTGTGCCTAAATGTGAAAACATGCTTTTTTATGCTTAAATTAATCAATTTTGTTTCACTTTTATTCCATTTGATGCCGTGATATTTTTGTTGAGTGATTTTAGATCCAATATGCAAGAATGGCTAGGTAGAAGTGGAAGAAAGTATGCAAAATGGGAGATTTTATGAAAAAAAACAAAGGAGAAGCACACACTCCAGTGTGCGTATGCACACAACCCTGTGCATATGCACAAGTCCTGACGTGTGACTCACTTAAAAAGTCACGTGGTTTGCGATTTTGGGGGTCTCTTAGCCCAATTTGAAAGATCTGAAGCTGAAATGAAGGTTATATCAAAGGGGCAACATTCCATATGAAAAGGAGACCATAGAGCACCATTACACACCATATTGGATAGTTTTAGTTAGGTTTTAGGTTAGTTTTAGGAAATTCTCTCCTAGGTTTTATTAGGGTTTATAGTAGAATTGCCACTTTACAATTTTGATCTTGGATATTTGCTTGTCTCATTGTAAGTAATCTTTAATCTTCTCTTTAATTACACTACTTTTTCTACATCTTCTCATAGTTTTAGTTACTTTATTAATATATCCAATTTTAATTTCTTGAATCTTTTGTTGATGAATTTGATGTTTTATGATTTATACATGCTTGTTGAGTTTCTATTATTGATTTTGTTCATAGATCGGTTATAGTTTTCATTATCTTTTGTAATTTGCCATGTTTTGCTTTTATGCCTACCAAGTGTTTGTGAAAATGCCAATTTTGGATTTTAAGTATATTTTCACTTCTTGGCCTAGAAAATGAGTGTTTAGGATATTAAAGTCATAATGTCCAACATTTAGTAGTAATGTTTTAGTTGTTAGTTACTCTTGTTTCCACTAACGCTACCTTTTTACTAAGTTAATTAGTAAGTTAGCTAGGATTTGTGGATTAAGGTCAATTATGCTTGCTTGACGTACTCTTTGATGCTAGGGGTTGACGAAGTGAGATTAACTCATCATAATTACCATAGTTGTGGTTATGACAAGGATAGGATTCCTTAATTCTCATTCCCAAGTCAAGTCTCTTTTATGCATTTATCATATTTTTGCTAGTTTTGATCTTATTTTGTTTTAATTTGCATTAATTGTCTTTTGATCTATTGTTAGTTCATTTATTCTTTAGTTCTTTTTAATTTCAATTCCATGCTTAAAAACCCACCTATTTCACAACCAAAAGGTTGCACATCTAATTGCTACTCCGAGGGAAGACGACATAGAATTTAAAACTCCCAGTTATTTGTTTTGATTGTGACAATCTTTTATTCTAAACTTTGATTGTTAGAGTTATTTGTCAATTTGGACTATACTTACAATGGAAGTTATTTTGTGAAAAATCCGAATCGACGTTTGGTTCCCCATCAAGTTTTTAGCGCCGTCGCCGGGGACTATACAATTGTTGTCATAGTTTTATTGTGAATATGTGAATAGTATAAATAACTTGCTTTTTGCTTGTTTGCTTGTTTTTGTTAGTAATTAGGGTTTAGTTTTCCTTGTCTATTAATGTCCTTTGTTTTTACTTTCTATTTTCCCTATGAGTTATCACCCCCTTTGCTTGGAGTTAGGTTGTGATTATATTGTAGGGAGTGATGACTTATCCACACCACTACCATCATCCACATCCATGGAATCCAAACACTTATTCACCTTGTCACCAACTCTATACACCACCACCTCCCTATATACAAAGCCAAGACCCTAACTCTCGTGATTTTCTTTTTCAACCTTCATCAATCCAAGCCTCATCTCCACATATGGATCAATCCACACAAGAAGCACTCCAAGTGCTCATCCAAGAATAAGAGGAATTCCAGAGGAAGCAAGAGTGTATTATGGCTACATTGGCCGAAGCTTTAAACCGGTTAGCCTTGTTATGTTTATGCCACAACCAAGGCAATTTTGTGGATGAATGTGAGGAACCAAGCTCAAGTGAAGAGTGTGGAGTGAAGGAAAAATTACAAACTCAAGTGAAAGATGAAGAGTTAAGGTATGAATCACAACAAGAGGAGGAAGGTGAGACTATTGAACCGGAAGAGATAAATGGAGAATTGAGGAAAATTGATCAAGAAGTAGATTTCCTCATTAATGATTTTTTATCCACATTGGTCAATTCCCTCAATGATCATAATGAACCTTCCCCCATTGGATTTGGAATAGAGGTTGATGTAGACTTCACACAATCCCCTCATTACGACTTGAGTGATGGGGAAGAGCTTGAAAAGGTTGGTGAGGAAGAAGTTGATAACCAAGAGGTGGAGGCATTCATGCGAGAATCCAAGAGAGTGACACTGTTCCAAGGGCAAATTGAGTGGGTAACAATTTTGCCAATGAGTTTCATCGGCCCACATCAATATGCTATCTTGGAGACGGATTATCAACTTCAAGTCCTTCGTGGAGTGTTAAATAGTGAAGCATTAGATGTTGGTTGGAGTAGAGGTCTAAGAATCATAAAAAAAACCAATTCAATATTTGGAGTCTAAGTGGGGTGTTTTAATGGAAATTTGAGAGTTTGTTCATCTGAGTACAAGCATAAAGATCAACAAGAAGGTGAACGGATGACTAGGGTATGGGATCCCGGTATAAGCTTCAACAATCAACATTCTTGGGGTCTCAATACTTGCTTGGAGTTTCTTGAAAGCTTGATGTGCTTTATTTGGGATCCTGGAGGACCTTTCAAGAGCAAATATAGGTGGAGATTCAAGAAGGAATGGAAGCATAAGTCACCCTAACATGAGTCTCCTCAAAAAGTCCAACTTAAGGACAATAAACCACAGTGCTAGGTGGGAGACACCCTACCATGGTAATATTCTTCTAACCCTTCTCTTCTTTTAGCTTTTGTTTCTTTAATATTTGCTTATCTTGCTTAGCTTAGTTTAGTTGCATTTTGGTGTTAATTATGTGTTTTTAGAGGAATAATATATTTTAGGGTCGAAAAACCTTTGTTAGATATTATGTTTGGAGCCTTAGAACCTTTAGAATTTTGGAAAAGTAGGGTTTTGTGGATGGGCATGCACCTGTGCATACGCACAAAAGACCCATATTGATTTGTGCGTACACATGCATGGTTGCTTACGCACACTCCAATTTTTGCTCCCTGCTGGGTGTGCACGCACACACCTATGAGTGCGTGATAAACCACTATCTTATGGTTTATCTTGTTTTCAATTGAGTGGTTTCATCAAGTCCTTGCCCACTTATTCATATGATTTGCATGATTTTATAATTTTTTCCTAGTTTTGTTCCATAATTGAAAATTTGCTTCCTAGAGTCTTTAATTTGTGTATTTTAATTCTCCTTTATACCATTCGATGCCGTGATCAATGTGTTAAGTGTTTCAGGCTTTATAGGGCAGGAATGACTTAGAGAATGGAGAGGAAGCTTGCAAAAATGGAAGGAACACAAGAAACTAAGGAGATAACTAGCGAGCATCGACGCGCACGCATGGGTTATGTGTGTGTGCAACATGGAGAAATTTGCAACGACGCGTGCGCGTGCCTAACCCGTACGCATGGATTGGAGTTTGCACAAAGACGCGTGCACGTGGATGATGCGTACGCGTGACATGCCAAGACGACCAGCGACGCGTACGTGTGACTGACGCGTACGCGTGATGATAAACCACTATTTCATGGTTTATCTTGTGCTCAATTGAGTGGTTTTTATCAACTCTTTACCCACTTATTCATACTATTCGCGTGGTTTTACATTTGCCTTCCTAATTATGTGCTTTGATTGAAAACATGCTTCTTTGGCCTTAAGTTCCCTATGTTTAAATCCTCTCTTATTACCATTAGATGCCTTGATATGTGTGTTAAGTGATTTCAGAGATTACAGGGCAGGAATGGCTCAGAGGATGGAAAGGAAGCATGCAAAAGTGGAAGGAATACAAGAAGTTGGAGAAATTGCTAAGCTGTCCAGCCTGACCTCTTCGCACTCAAACGAGTATAACTTTAGCTACAGAGGTCCAAATGACGCGGTTCCAGTTGCGTTGGAAAGCTAACGTCTGGGGCTTCGATTTGATATATAATATGCCATAGTTGCCCTGATGTTAGGCAATGAGAACGCGTGCTCCAATATATCAGGTTCAATATTCCTTTAATTTATTTTCTACTTTTATTCTATTACTTTAATTGTTATTTATCTTTTCAATTTGGCTTATGCTACATTCATGTTATGATTTTCTTAATTAATATTATTTTAGGTATTTCAGATTTAAGATTGTTTTGCTTTAGTTATATTGATGCTTTTAATTTAATTTAGATATTTTTTTCCTTTTGGCTTTGGTTAAGTAATTGGTAACGCTTGAGCTGTCAAATAAAGCAGTGGTTGAAATTGGGAGTTGCTCCAATAACTCTAGTCTTTCCATAGGAATTGACTAGGACCTGAGGATTAAGCTAATTAATCCACTTGATTTACCTTCATAGTTAGAGGTTAACAAAGTGGGATTAAAATCCAATTCTCATCACAATTGATAAGGATAGAACTTCCAGTTCTAATACCTTGCCAAGAGTTTATTTTATTATTACTATTTTATTTTTCTTATCATTCAACATACTTCTTTCTTACTTTCAAAACCCCAAATTTACAAGACTCATAACCAATAATAAGAACACCTCCCTGCAATTCCCTGAGAAGACGATCCGAGGTTTAAATACTCGGTTATCAATTTTAAAGGGGTTTGTTACTTGTGACAACCAAAACGTTTGTAAGAAAAGTCGATTGCTTGGTTTAGTAACTATACTTGCAACGAGAGTTTACTATAACTTCTAAACCATCAATCTTCAATTCTTTTCAAAATGGTGCCGTTGCCGGGGAATTGCAAACGTGTGCCTTATTATTGGTTATTGTAAATATTTTCTTTTTACTTGTTTATTTGTTTTTATTTTTATTTTTATTTTTTCTTTTTTTTCATAAATTAAGAGGTTATTGGTTTTCATTTAGTTATTAAAAAAAATTTCAAAAATTTAATTATCTTATCTTATTTCAAAAAAATCAAATTTCAAATTTCAAATTTCAAAAAAAATTTAAAATTCAAATTTCAGAATTCAAATTTCAAAATTTCAAAAATTCAAATTTCAAAAATTTAATTTTCAATTTTAAAATTTAAATAACCTTTTAATTTAAAATTGTTTTTATTTTTGTTTTTAATTTTTATTTGCTACTATGAACTCTCACCCCTTTGGCTATGAGTCTGGTTACAATTATATTGCAGGAAGAGGAAATTACAATGAGAACAGGCATCAAGGTTGGAACAATCAAAGATGGGAGGAGCCACAAAGATTTGATCAACCCTCATGGTAACAACCACCTCCAATGGACTATCAACAACCACCATCATATGCCTATGAACCTCCTCAACACAACTTTGAACCACCACACTCACAAGCCAACTACCACCATTCACCTTCATATGATCCTAACCCACATCCACCATACCAACCACCTTATGAACCATCTGAACCATATATAGAACCACCCCAATTCCAACCCAATTACTCCCAAGAATCACCACCTCCATATGCACCATATCCATATCCATCAATCCAAGAGTCTTATGGTCCTACTTATGATGCCTAAGCGGAACAAGAATCAACGGATCATCACAAGGAAACAGTGGATCAATTTCTTGCAACCCTTCACCAATTGAATCAAGCAATAAATCAATTAGCTTCCTGACGTTCGGACACTCAAGGAACCCCCATGGCTTCATGTGGACAATCTAATGAAGAACGTAGCATGAAGGAGATATTAGAAACCCCAGTGGACAGTACGGAGTATGATTTCGTACTGGAACAAGTGGAGGAAGCTGTAATTATTGAAGAGGAAGAAGTGGTTGCAGACTTAGGAGATGCTGACCCTCCATGGGAAAGTTAGGTTATGGAACCTCCATCCAAGGCAATTGAAATTGATGCTGAGGAGGGTATACAACCTCCAAGGCATATCATGGTTGAAGACTTGGAAGAGGTTGGTCAAGAGATGGAAATTAAAGAAGAAAAAGCATTACCTCCCATGCCCTTGGTAAGTAATGAAGAAGATATTGAATTGGAAGAAAGCTACCAAGAGGAAGAGGTTGAAATTAAAGAAGTTTGCAAAGAGGTAGAAATTGTCAAAGAGCACAAAGGAGTGGAGCTTGAAATCACCTTGCCAAAGTTATTGGAGACCCCTCCCCCTAAGTTGCCATCATCCTTCACAACATTCAAGTGGGTAAAATGCATATCCCTTAGCTTTCTAATCCCACTTGAATATGGGCTACTGGAGACGGATGGTCAACTTAGAGTTCTTTGTGGCATTAAGAGTAAGAGGAAGATGGCCAGTGGTAAGAATTGTCCTGCAAGGTTCATTATGGTTGGAAGCTTTAAGTTTAAACGCAAAGGTTGGTATAAAGCTCAACTGAATGGGTTTAGGAAGCTGTTTGGATGTCTCAGTGAGAATTCTGACTGTTCACCACCCAAGTGGAAAAATGATGATCAACAAGAAGATGGGTGCAAAGGCAAGGTCTGGGACCCCGGAATTTAGTCTAGAAATCAACACTCTTGGGGCCTTGTCACTTGCTTTAACCTACTTGAAGGCTTTCTGCGCGTAGTTTGGGATCCTGGAGGCCATTGGAATTACAAACATTGGTGGAGATTCCTGGATGAATTCAAGCACAAGCCGCCATAACAGGAAGCTCATCAAATGTTCAACTTAAGGACTTTAACTAAAAGTGCTAGGTGGGAGACAACCCACCATGGTATGATCGTCCCTTTTTCAATTTTAATTTTATTTCGTTTTGTTTGCTTTTGAGTATTATTTTATTTTATTTCATTGAACCTGGAATTACTCATAACATCCATATCATACTGCATTCTACATTTTGCATTAAAAAAAACACACGCACGCGACGCGGCAGCGTCGCTGACGCGTCCGCATCACCAGTGCATTTTGAAGAAAATAATTGAACAGAGAGTCACGCGAGAGCATGGCTGGAGGTGTGCCTTTGGCACAAATCACCCCACGCGACTGCGTCACCGATGCGTCCGCGTCACATGGGAAACATGCCCCCCACGCGTCCGCGTCACTTACGCGGCCGCGTGACCTGGAAATCGACGTCAGAAAGGGTGCACGACCGAAAGTTGTGCTAGAGTGGTGTTTGAATGGTGCTGAACACACAAACCTTACCACGCGGACGCATGGCTCACGCGTCCGCGTCATATCCCAATAATGGCCACTCACACATTCGTGTCGACCACGTGACCGCGTCACCTTGGATTTTGGCAATACAAAGTTTTGAACAGAGAGTTGTGTGAGCGCGAGGCTGCCCTCGCGCCAGTATCACAAAATGAGTCACGCGTCCGCGTGACCGACGCAACCGCGTCAGTTCATTTAAGCGCAAGTCGCACGAACGCGTCCCCCACGCGTCCGCGTCGCTTGCACCGAACAGCTTATCCAAATCAGCGCCAAAATCTTATCTTTTCTTTCCCAATCCTAATTTCTCCTCCCTCCTTTCTCACTTACTTCTTCTTCCCTTCTTTTCCTCCTCATTCTTCTTATCTCTCATTTTATTTTACTTAATTTATTTGCATATTTCATTCATTGCATCTTAATTTTGTGCATATTTTTATTTTCTTTTCTAAATTCATTATTTTTCCTTTGGTGTTAAAATTTTCTTATTTAACTGTCGCATCTTCTCTTGAATTATTTTGGGTGCTTAGTAACTTGTGTTATTCTGGTTAGGTAATTGGCGCACGAAATTGTGATCTCTGGTAATGGCTCCAAAAACTTGGTGCTCTAATTTCAATTCATAATTTGTCACAACTTCGATACAATTAACCAGCAAGTGCACTGGGTCGTCCAAGTAATAAACCTTACGTGAGTAAGGGTCGATCCCACGGAGATTGTTGGTATGAAGCAAGCTATGGTCACCTTGTGAATCTCAGTCAGGCAGATATAAAATAGTTATGGAGTTTTCGAAAATAAATAATAAACTAAGGATAGAAACACTTATGTAAGTCATTGGTGAGAATTTCAGATAAGCGTATAGAGATGCTTTCGTTCCTCTGAACCTCTGCTTTCCTGCTGTCTTCATCCAATCAGTCTTACTCCTTTCCATGGCTGGCTTTATGCAAGGGCATCACCGTTGTCAATGGTTACATCCCCTCCTCTTGTGAAAATGGTCCAAATGCTCTGTCATAGCACGGCTAATCATCTGAGGTTCCCGATCATGCTGGAATAGGATTCACCCTCCTTTTGCGTCTGTCACTACACCCAGCAATCGCGAGTTTGAAGCTCATCACAGTCATTCAATCCCAGAATCCTACTCGGAATACCACAGACAAGGTTTAGACTTTCCGGATTCTCATGAATGCCGCCATCAATCTAGCTTACACCACGAAGATTCTGATTAAGAGATCTAAGAGATACTCATTCAATCTAAGGTAGAACGGAAGTGGTTGTCAGGCACGCGTTCATAGGGAATGATGATGATTGTCACGTTCATCACATTTAGGTTGCAGTGCGAATGAATATTTTAGAAGCGGAATAAGTTGAATTGAATAGAAAAACAGTAGTACTTTTCATTAATCTTTGAGGATCAGCAGAGCTCCACACCTTAATCTATGGAGTGTGGAAACTCTACCGTTAAAAATACATAAGTGAAAGGTCCAGGCATGGTCAAATGGCCAGCCTCCAAACGTGATCAATGGATCAAAAATACAATCCAGGATGTCTAATACAATAGTAAAAAGTCCTATTTATAATAAACTAGCTACTAGGATTTACAGAAGTAAGTAATTGATGCATAAATCCACTTCCGGGGCCCACTTGGTGTGTGCTTGGGCTGACTTGAATGTTATACGTGCAGAGGCTCTTTCTGGAGTTGAACGCCAGGTTGTAACGTATTTCTGGCGTTCAACTCTGGTTTGTGACTTGTTTCTGGCGTTTAACTCCAGACAGCAGCGTAGAACTGGAGTTCAACACCCTTTTACGTCATCTAAACTCGACCAAAGTATGGACTATTATACATTTCTGGAAAGCCCTGGATGTCTACTTTCCAACGCAATTGGAAGCGCGCCATTTTGAGTTCTGTAGCTCTAGAAAATCCACTTTGAGATCAGGGAGGTCAGAATCCAACAACATCAGCAGTCCTTCTTCTACCTCTGAATCTGATTTTTGCTCAAGTCCCTCAATTTCAGCCAGAAAATACCTGAAATCACAGAAAAGCACACAAACTCATAGTAAAGTCCAGAAATGTGAATTTAACATAAAAACTAATGAAAACATCCCTAAAAGTAACCAGATTCTACTAAAAACATACTAAAAACAATGCCAAAAAGCGTATAAATTATCCGCTCATCACAACACCAAACTTAAATTGTTGCTTGTCCCCAAGTAACTAAAAATCAAATAGGATAAAAAGAAGAGAATATACTATAAATTCTAAACTATCAATGAAACATAGCTCCAATCAGATGAGCGGGACTTGTAGCTTTTTGCCTCTTGAATAGTTTTGGCATCCCACTTTATCCATTGAAGTTCAGAATGATTGGCTTCTATAGGAACTCAGAGTTCAGATAGTGTTATTGATTCTCCTAGTTCAGTATGATGATTCTTGAACACAGCTATTTTATGAGTCTTGGCTGTGGCCCTAAGCACTTTGTTTTCCAGTATTACCACCGGATACATAAATGCCACAGACACATAATTGGGTGAACCTTTTCAGATTGTGACTCAGCTTTGCTAAAGTCCCCAATTTGAGGTGTCCAGGGTTCTTAAACACACTCTTTTTTTGCTTTGGACCTTGACTTTAATCGCTCAGTCTCAAGTTTTCACTTGACACCTTCACGCCACAAGCACATGGTTAGGGACAGCTTGGTTTAGCTACTTAGACCAGGATTTTATTCCTTTAGGCCCTCCTATCCACTGATGCTCAAAGCCTTGGGATCCTTTTTATTTGCCCTTGCCTTTTGGTTTTAAGGGTTATTGGCTTTTTGCTCTTGCCTCTTGGTTTTAAGAGCTTTTGGCTTTTTCTACTTGCTTTTTCTTTTTCTTTCTATTTTTTTTCGCCTATTTTTTATGATTTTTCAGATTATCAAATAACATGTCTCCTTGTCATTATTCTTTCAAGAGCCAACATATTTAACATTCTTAAACAACAACTTCAAAAGACATATGCACTGTTCAAGCATTCATTCAGAAAACAAGAAGCATTGTCACCACATCAATATAATTAAACTAAGTTCAAGGATAAATTCGAAACTCATGTACTTCTTGTTCTTTTGAATTAAAATAGTTTTCATTTAAGAGAGGTGATGGATTCATAGGACATTCATAACTTTAAGACAAAGTTACTAAATACTAATGATCATGTAATGAAGACACAAACATGGATAAGCACTTAACATAGAAAACGAAAAACAGAGAAAGTAAGAACAAGGAATGAGTCCACCTTAGTGATGGTGACGTTTCCTTCTTGAGGAACCCATGATGTCCTTGAGCTCTTCTATGTCTCTTCCTTGTCTTTGTTGCTCCTCCCTCATTGCTTTTTGATCTTCTCTTATTTCATGAAGGATGATGGAGTGCTCTTGATGTTCCACCCTTAATTGTCCCATGTTGGAACTTAATTCTCCTAAGGAAGTGTTGATTTGCTCCCAATAGTTCTGTGGAGGGAAGTGGATCCCTTGAGGAATCTCAAGGATTTCTTGATGATGAGCTTCTCTATGCTCTCTTGATTGCTCCATCTTTTTCTTAGTGATGGGCTTGTCCTCTTCAATGAGGATATCTCCCTCTATGTCAATCCCAGCCAAATTGCATAGGTGGCAAATGAGGTGGGGAAAGGCTAACCTTGCCATAGTGGAGGACTTGTCAGCCACCTTGTAGAGTTCTTGAGGTATAATCTCATGAACTTCCACCTCTTCTCCAATCATGATGCTATGGATCATGATGGCCCGGTCTATAGTAACTTCAGACCGGTTGCTAGTGGGAATGATTGAGCATTGAATGAACTCCAACCATCCTCTAGCTACAGGCTTAAGGTCCAGTCTTCTCAGTTGAACCGGTTTGCCTTTTGAGTCAATCTTCCATTGAGCTCCTTCTACACATATGTCCATGAGGACTTGGTCCAACCTTTGATCAAAGTTGACTCTCCTTGTGTAGGGGCGTGCGTTCTCTTCCATGTTTGGCAAGTTAAACGCCAACCTCACATTTTCCGGACTAAAATCTAAGTATTTCCCCCGAACCATTGTAACATAATTCTTTGGACTCGGGTTCTTACTTTGATCATGGTTCCTAGTGATCCATGCATTGGCATAGAACTCTTGAACCATTAGGATGCCGACTTGTTGGATGGGGTTTGTTAGAACTTCCCAACCTCTTCTTTGGATTTCATATCGGATCTCTGGATACTCATTTTTCTTGAGTTTGAAAGGGACCTCGGGGATCACCTTCTTCTTGGCCACAACATCATAGAAGTCGTCTTGATGAGCTTTGGAGATGAACCTTTCCATCTCCCATGACTTGGAGGTGGAAGCTTTTGTCTTCCCTTTCCCTTTTCTAGAGGATTCTCCAGTCTTAGGTGCCATCAACGGTAATGGAAAAACAAAAAGCTTATGCTTTTACCACACCAAACTTAGAATTTTGCTCACCCTCGAGCAAGAGAAGAAAGAATAGATGAAGAAGAAGAAGAAAATATGGAGAGGAGGGGGGAGGTGTGTTTCGGCCAAGAAGAGAAAGGAGAGTTGTGTTGTGAGAAAATGAGGAAGAATGGAGGGATATATATAGGGAAGGGAGGGGGTAAGTTCGGCCATTTAGGGTAGGTTTGGGTGAGAAATTGATTTTGAATTTTGAAGGTAAGTGGAGGTAGGTGGGGTAGGTTTATGGGGAAGAGTGGGTGGATGTGAGTGGTGAAGTGGTGAAGTGTTTTGGGAAAGAGTGTTTATGGGATTGTGTGAAAGAGGGGTGAGAAGAAGTAAGTGGAGGTAGGTGGGGATCCTGTGGGGTCCACAGATCCTGAGGTGATCCTGTGGGGTCCACAGATCCTGAGGTGTTCAAGGATTTACAACCTTGCACCAAATCGGACATGCAAAATGCCCTTGCACACAACTCTGGGCGTTCAGCGCTAGATTGGTGCTTGTTCTGGGCGTTCAGCGCCAGCTCTTCTTTAGGGTGCATTTCTGGCGTTCAAACGCCCAGATGCTGCCCATTTCTGGCGTTCAGCGCCAGAACCATGCTCTGTTCTGGCGTTGAACGCCCAAAACATGCTTCTTACTGGCGTTTAAACGCCAGTAAAGTCTTCCTCCAGGGTGTGATTTTTCTTCTGCTATTTTTTATTCCGTTTTCAAATTTTATATTTATTTTGTGATTCCACATGATCATGAACCTAATAAAACATGAAAAACAATGAAAATTAGATAAATAAACATTGGGTTGCCTCCCAACAAGTGCTTCTTTAATGTCAATAGCTTGATAGTGGGCTCTCATGGAGCCTCACAGATGTGCAGAGCTTTGTTGAGACCTCCCAACACCAAACTTAGAGTTTGGATATGGGGGTTTGACACCAAACTTAGAGTTTGGTTGTGGCCTCCCAACACCAAACTTATAGTTTGACTGTGGGGGCTTTGTTTGACTCTGCTTTGAGAGAAGCTTTTTATGCTTCCTCTCCATGGATGCAGAGAGAGATCCTTGAGTTTTAAACACAAGGTTACCCTCATTTATTTGAAGGATCAGTTCTCCTCTGTCCACATCAATCACAGCTCTTGCTGTGGCTAGGAAAGGTCTTCCTAGGATGATGGATTCATCCTCATCCTTCCCAGTATCTAGGACTATGAAATCAGCAGGGATGTAAAGGCCTTCAACCTTTACTAACACATCCTCTACTTGTCCATAAGCCTGTTTTCTTGAATTGTCTGCCATCTCTAATGAGATTTTAGTGGCTTGTACCCCATAGATTCCCAGTTTCTCTATTACAGAGAGATGCATGAGGTTTATCCCTGAACCAAGGTCACACAGAGCCTTAAATATCATGGTGCCTATGGTACAAGGTATTAAGAACTTTCCAGGATCCTGTTTCTTCTGAGGCAATGTCAGTTGATCCAGATCACTTAGTTCATTGGTGAACAAGGGAGGTTCATCTTCCCAAGTTTCAATACTAAATAATTTGGCATTCAGTTTCATGATTGCACCAAGGAACTTGGCAGTTTACTCTTCAGTTACATCTTCATTCTCTTCAGAAGAGGAATACTCATCAGAGCTCATGAATGGCATAAGGAGGTTTAATGGAATCTCTATGGTCTCTAGGTGAGCCTCAGATTCCTTTGGTTCCTCAGAGGGAAGCTCCTTATTGATCACTGGACGTCCCAGGAGGTCTTCCTCCTTGGGATTCACGTCCTCTCCTTCCCTTACAGGTTCGGCCATGGTAGTTATGTCAACGGCCTTGCACTCTCCTTTTGGATTTTCTTCTGTATTGCTTGGGAGAGTACTAGGAGGGATTTCAGTGATCCTTTTACTCAGCTGGCCCACTTGTGCTTCCAAATTTCTAATGGAAGACCTTGTTTCATTCATGAAACTTACAGTGGCCTTGGACAGATCAGAGACTAAGTTTGCTAAATTAGAGGTATTTTGTCCAGAGTTCTCTGTCTGTTGCTGAGTGGATGATGGAAAAGGTTTACTACTGTTAAACCTGTATCTTCCACCATTATTAAAGCCTTGTTGAGGCTTTTGTTGATCCTTCCATGAGAGATTTGGATGATTTCTCCATGATGGATTATAGGTGTTTCCAAAAGGTTCATCTAAGTAATTCACCTCTGCTATTGCAGGGTTCTTAGGATCATAAGCTTCTTCTTCAGAAGATGCCTCTTGAGTACTGTTGGATGCAGCTTGCATTCCATTCAGACTCTGAGAAATCATATTGACTTGCTGAGTCAATATTTTGTTCTGAGCCAATATGGCATTCAGAGTATCAATTTCAAGAACTCCCTTCTTCATAGGCGTCCCATTATTCACAGGATTCCTCTCAGAAGTGTATATGAACTGGTTATTAGCAACCATGTCAATGAGTTCTTGAGCTTCTGCAGGCGTTTTCTTTAGGTGAATGGATCCACCTGCAGAAGTATCTAATGACATTTTAGCCAATTCAGATAGACCATCATAGAATATATCCAGGATGGTCCATTCTGAAAGCATGTCAGAAGGACACTTTTTGGTCAGTTCTTTGTATCTCTCCCAAACTTCATAGAGGGATTCACCTTCTTTCTGTCTGAAGGTCTGAACATCCACTCTAAGCTTACTCAGCTTTTGAGGAGGAAAGAACTTGGCTAAGAAAGCCTTGACCAGCTTATCCCAAGAGTTCAGGCTATCCTTAGGTTGAGAGTCCAACCATATCCTAGCTCTGTCTCTTACAGCAAAAGGAAAAAGCATGAGCCTGTAGACCTCAGGATCTACTCCATTAGTCTTAACAGTATCACATATCTGCAAGAATTCAGTTAAGAACTGAAAAGGATCTTCAGATGGAAGTCCATGAAACTTGCAGTTCTGCTGCATCAGAGAAACTAATTGAGGTTTCAGCTCAAAATTGTTTGCTCCAATGGCAGGAATGGAGATGCTTCTTCCATGTAAATTGGAATTAGGTGCAGTAAAGTCACCAAGCATCCTCCTTGCATTATTATTATTTTTGGCTGCCATCTCATCTTCCTATTCGAAAATTTCTGAAAGGTTGTCTCTGGACTGTTGTATTTTAGCTTCTCTTAGTTTCCTTTTCAGAGTCCTTTCAGGTTCTGGATCTGCTTCAACAAGAATATTCTTGTCCTTGCTCCTGCTCATATGAAAAAGAGGGACAGAAAAATAATAATAATAGGGATCCTTTTTATCACAGTATAGAGGTCCCTGTGTGAGTAGAAGAAAAGAAGAAGAAAAAAATTCAAACACAGATGGAAGATGGGGTTCGAATTTGGGTGAGATGAAGTGTTAGTAGATGAATAAATAAATAGAAGGAGATGAGAGAGAGGGAGAATTTTCGAAAATAATTTTTGAAAAAGAGTTAGTGATTTTCGAAAATGGTTTTTGAAAAAGGTTAGTAATTTTCGAAAATTAAAATCAAAAATTAAAATAATTAGTTAATTAAAAAGAAATTTTGAAAAAGGGGGAAGATATTTTCGAAAATTAGAGAGAGAGGGAGTTAGTTAGGTAATTTTGAAAGAGATAAGAAACAAACAAAAAAAATTAGTTAGTTAGTTGAAACAAATTTTGAAAAGATAAGAAGTTAGGAAGTTAGAAAAGATATTTTGAAATCAAATTTTTGAAAAAGATAAGATAAGAAGATATTTTTTGAAAAGATATGATTGAAATTAGTTTTGAAAAAGATTTGATTTTTAAAATCACAATTAATGACTTGATTCACAAGATATGATTCTAGAACTTAAAGTTTGAATCTTTCTTAACAAGCAAGTAACAAACTTAAAATTTTTGAATCAAAACATTAATTGTTATTGTTATTTTCGAAAATTTGATATAAAAATAAGAAAAAGATTTTTTTGAAAAATATTTAAAATTTTTGAAAATAACTAAGAAAAATGAAAAAGATTTGATTTTTGAAAAAGATTTTGAAAAAGATAAGATTTTTAAATTGAAAATTTGATTTGACTTATAAAAACAACTAGTATTTTAAAAATTTTTGAAAAAGTCAAATCTAATTTTCGAAATTTTAAGAGATAAAAAGGGAAAGATATTTTTTTAATTTTTGAATTTTTATTGATGAGAGAGAAAAACACTAAAAATGCTCAATGCATGGAAATTATGGATCAAAACAATGAATGCATGCAAGAATGCTATGAATATCAAGATGAACACCAAGAACACTTTGAATGTCAAGATGAACATCAAGAACTTATTTTTGAAAATTTTTATATGCAAAGAAAACATGCAAGACACCAAACTTAGAAATCTTTCATGTTTAGACTCTATGGATGCAGAAATGCACATGAAAAACAAGAAAAGATGCAAAACAAGAAAACATCAAGATCAAACAAGAAGACTTACCAAGAACAACTTGAAGATCATGAAGAATACCATGAATGCATAAATTTTTCGAAAAATGCAAGATGAATATGCAATTGACACCAAACTTAAAATCTGACTCTAGACTCAAACAAGAAACATGAAATATTTTTTATTTTTATGATTTTATGAAATTTTTTGCATTTTCTTTTAAATTTTTTTTTTCGAAAATCATTTTGAAAAAGAAAAATAAGGATTCCAAAATTTTTAATATGAATTCCAGGAATCTTATGCTCTTTATTCTAAAGCTCCAATCAAAGGGTCAGGCATGGCTTAATAGCCAGCCAAGCTTTAGTATGTAACTCAAACATGACACGCCTGACATACCCTACAGCCAGTCAGGCTTCAACATGCTTCATGAAACACTAGAATTCATTCTTAAAAATTCTGAAAAAATATATTTTTGAAACATTTTTATTTTAAAATTTTTTTTTCGAAAACAAAGGAGAAAATTTTTGAAAGATTTTTGAAAAAATTTTTGAAAACTTTTTGAAAAGAAAACAAAAAGAAAGTTACCCAATCTGAGCAACAAGATGAACCGTCAGTTGTCCAAACTCGAACAATCCCCGGCAACGGCGCCAAAAACTTGGTGCACGAAATTGTGATCTCTGGTAATGGCTCCAAAAACTTGGTGCTCTAATTTCAATTCATTATTTGTCACGACTTCGATACAACTAACCAGCAAGTGCACTGGGTCGTCCAAGTAATAAACCTTACGTGAGTAAGGGTCGATCCCACGGAGATTGTTGGCATGAAGCAAGCTATGGTCACCTTGTGAATCTCAGTCAGGAAGATATAAAATAGTTATGGAGTTTTCGAAAATAAATAATAAACTAAGGATAGAAACACTTATGTAAGTCATTGGTGAGAATTTCAGATAAGCGTATAGAGATGCTTTCGTTCCTCTGAACCTCTGCTTTCCTGCTGTCTTCATCCAATCAGTCTTACTCCTTTCCATGGCTGGCTTTATGCAAGGGCATCACCGTTGTCAATGGTTACATCCCTTCCTCTTGTGAAAATGGTCCAAATGCTCTGTCACAGCACAGCTAATCATCTGAGGTTCCCGATCATGCTGGAATAGGATTCACCCTCCTTTTGCGTCTGTCACTATGCCCAGCAATCGCAAATTTGAAGCTCGTCACAGTCATTCAATCCCAGAATCCTACTCGGAATACCACAGACAAGGTTTAGACTTTTTAGATTCTCATGAATGCCGCCATCAATCTAGCTTACACCACGAAGATTCTGATTAAGAGATCTAAGAGATACTCATTCAATCTAAGGTAGAACGGAAGTGGTTGTCAAGCACGCGTTCATAGGGAATGATGACGATTGTCACGTTCATCACATTCAGGTTGTAGTGCGAATGAATATTTTAGAAGCGGAATAAGTTGAATTGAATAGAAAAACAGTAGTACTTTGCATTAATCTTTGAGGAACAGCAGAGCTCCACACCTTAATCTATGGAGTGTAGAAACTCTACCGTTAAAAATACATAAGTGAAAGGTCCAGGCATGGCCAAATGGCCAGCCCCCAAACGTGATCAATGGATCAAAAATACAATCCAGGATGTCTAATACAATAGTAAAAAGTCCTATTTATAATAAATTAGCTACTAGGGTTTACAGAAGTAAGTAATTGATGCATAAATCCACTTCCGGGGCCCACTTGGTGTGTGCTTGGGCTGAGCTTGAATGTTACACGTGCAGAGGCTCTTTCTGGAGTTGAACGCCAGGTTGTAACGTATTTCTGGCGTTCAACTCTGGTTTGTGACTTGTTTCTGGCATTTAACTCCAGACAGCAGCGTAGAACTGGCGTTTAATGCCCTTTTACGTCGTCTAAACTCGACCAAAGTATGAACTATTATAAATTTCTGGAAAGCCCTGGATGTCTACTTTCCAACGCAATTGGAAGCGCACCATTTTGAGTTCTGTAGCTCCAGAAAATCCACTTTGAGTGCAGGGAGGTCAGAATCCAACAGCATCAGCAGTCCTTCTTCTACCTCTGAATCTGATTTTTGCTCAAGTCCCTCAATTTCAGCCAGAAAATACCTGAAATCACAGAAAAGCACACAAACTCATAGTAAAGTCCAGAAATGTAAATTTAACATAAAAACTAATGAAAACATCCCTAAAAGTAACCAGATTCTACTAAAAACATACTAAAAACAATGCCAAAAAGCGTATAAATTATCCACTCATCAGTAATATTATTTAAATCAATGCCAATCTTTTATACCTGTATTACTTTTGCATTGACATGAATTTACATTACCTCTCCTTACCCACACTCTCCCTCTTTGTTGCAAAATTTTGCACCACTAGTATGCCATGTGCTTCTATTGTTTTCTCACTTGCATGTTGTAGCTACCATGTAATTGAGACCCTCATTTTTGGCATTAACCAACCCATGTTTTATTTGTTTTCTATCTTTGCTTTGGGTTACTTTCCTTCCCTTTTTCTTTCAAGATGGCCACCAGGAAGAGAACCAGAAGACATTTGCATGGGAAAGACACACAAGTTCCTACGCACATTCCTTGATGAGAAAAGCGTCAGTTGAAGCAACCCGTCCACTCGCACATCTCAGCATGCACCGAGGACGGTGTAATTTTTAAGTGTGGGGAGGTCGATACCGATCTCCATGGGTTAGTACTTTCTTGTCTCAACACCAATGTTTAAATTTTCTTTGTAGTTAGTTGTTGCATTTGCATGATTAATTGCATGATTATTTGATTTTGTGCATATTTTACCACTTGGTTGAAGTAATATTTTCTTTTTCAAAAAACTTTTAGAGCATTTCACTAATTTGAATAAAATTTAATGTTACACTTGTTTGAAGAAATATTATACTGGAACATGGTTTAGAGCTCGAATACACAAAACCTGTGAGACTTTTTTAGCCTATTTGAATTGGTTGCATTTTACCAACAATATTTTATTTTTGGTGTGTGTTTTTCTCTCTAAAATTGTGATCTTTGTCTTGCTTAATTCTATATTTCCATGGTTTGATGTATGCATACACTTACATGATTGAGACCTTTGTTTCACTGAACTTACATACCCATATGGCCTTAACCTTTCATTATCCTTTGCAAACCAATTTGAGCCTATTATAACCCTTTGTTCTTTACTTTAGCACATCATTAACTCTAAGCGAAAAACAATAATGTCCTTAATTTGAATCCTTGGTTAACTTAGACTAGTGAGAGTGCTTATGATTTAAGTATAGGGAAAGTTGAATTTGGAAACATTTGGTTTGAGAATTGAGTATGTTAGAATTTTCTGAAAATGTGAAAAAAATGTTTAGGACATGATTCATGCATCCAATAATTCAATCATATGCATTGAGAAAAATAAAAGAAAAGAAAAAAAAAAAAAAATATATATATATATATATATATATATATATATATATATATATATATATATATATATATATATATATATATAAAGAAGTGAGAAAAAGAAAAGAAAAAAGAGCAATTAAGCAAAAAGGGGACAAAATGCCCCAAAGTAAGTGGTGAAAGCAATGTATATGTACTGTACTTGAAATTAGAATGCATGAATATGTGGAAAACATGGTTAATGGATAGTTAGATGTGGTATTATGATTACATGGATTGTCTAAAGTTAGGTGGAAGGTTTAAGTTAATTAAGGATTCAGATTTTAGTCCACTTGGCCAAATACAATCCTACCATGACCCTAACCCCATTACAACCCTTAAAAGACCTCTTGATATGTGTATATGTGCATTAAATTTATGTTGATTGTTAGATGAAGAGCAAGCCTTAGAAAGCAAGGTTAGTAGAGAATTGAGAGAATCGAACCTAAAACACTTGAGTGGTTAGAGTGCATACACTTCCGGTGAGGGTTCGATGCTCGATTCTTTGTTCCCGGCTTTCATGAGCTATTTTCTTCTGCAAGTCTATTTGTACTTCATTTTTATGATTTGAATTAGTGAGTCCAGTTCATATTTATTCTTGGAGAATTTATTTACTTTTAACCAAGTAGGTAGAAACATTTTGCATTTAGTTGCATTCATATAGATAGGATTGCATTTCATACATTTTACCATTCCTCTTCACCCCTTTATAGTTTCTCTTGAGCTTAGCATGAGGACATGCTAATGTTTAAGTGTGGGGAGGTTGATAAACCACTATTTCATGGTTTATCATGTGCTCAATTGAGTGGTTTTTATCAACTCTTTACCCACTTATTCATACTATTCGCATGGTTTTACATTTGCTTTCCTAATTATATGCTTTGATTGAAAACATGCTTCTTTGGCCTTAAGTTCCCTATGTTTAAATCCTCTCTTATTACCATTAGATACCTTGATATGTGTGTTAAGTGATTTTAGAGATTACAGGGCAGGAATGGCTCAGAGGATGGAAAGGAAGCATGCAAAAGTGGAAGGAATACAAGAAGTTGGAGAAATTGCTAAGCTGTCCACCTGACCTCTTTACACTCAAACGGCTATAACTTTAGCTATAGAAGTCCAAATGACGCGGTTCCAGTTGCGTTGGAAAGTTAACGTCCGGAGCTTCGATTTCATATATAATATGCCATAGTTTCCCTGACGATAGGCGACGCAAATACGTGCTCCACGCGGACGCGTCGCAATTCCAAAAATCAGCATGGCAGATTTCTTCTCCAGCGATTTCTGGGCTGTTTTCGACCCAATTTTTGGCCCAGAAAACACAGATTAGAGGCTATAAAGTGGGAAAATCCATTCATTCATAATAATAAGCTCATAATTCACAATTTTAGGTTTTAGATGTAGTTTTTAGAGAGAGAGGTTCTCTCCTCTCTCTTAGGATTAGGATTAGGATTTATATTAGGATTTAGAATTTCAACTTCTTCTCAGGTTCAATGTTCCTTTAATTTATTTTCTACTTTTATTCTATTACTTTAATTGTTATTTATCTTTTTAATTTGGCTTATGCTACATTCATGTTATGATTTTCTTAATTAATATTATTTGAGGTATTTCAGATTTAAGATTGTTTTGCTTTAGTTATATTGATGCTTTTAATTTAATTTAGATATTTTCTTCTTTTTGGCTTTGGTTAAGTAATTGGTAACGCTTGAGCTGTCAAATAAAGCAGTGGTTGAAATTCGGAGTTGCTCCAATAACTCTAGTCTTTCCATAGGAATTGACTAGGACTTGAGGATTAAGCTAATTAATCCACTTGATTTACCTTCATAGTTAGAGGTTAACAAAGTGGGATTAAAATCCAATTCTTATCACAATTGATAAGGATAGAACTTCCAGTTCTAATACCTTGCCAAGAGTTTATTTTATTATTACTATTTTATTTTTCCTATCATTCAACATACTTCTTTCTTACTTTCAAAACCCCCAATTTACAAGACTCATAACCAATAATAAGAACACCTCCCTGCAATTCCCTGAGAAGATGACCCGAGGTTTAAATACTCGGTTATCAATTTTAAAGGGGTTTGTTACTTGTGACAACCAAAACGTTTGTAAGAAAGGTCGATTGCTTGGTTTAGTAACTATGCTTGCAATGAGAGTTTACTATAACTTCTAAACCATCAATCTTCAGTTCTTTCACGTGACATGCAGGATCTGCAGAAATAACAGAAAATGTTGGGGGCAATTTCGGGCCGAGTTTTGACCCAGTTTCCGCCCCAAAAACACAGACTAGAGCCAGGGAACGAGCAGAGACTCAACATACATTCTCATTAGCATAGTTTTAGTTTTAGATTTGAATCTAGAGAGAAATTACTCTTCCTCTAGGTTTTCTTTACATTCCTAGTTTATTAGTTTTATGCTTTTGCTTTTGGATATTGAAGAGTCATCACCTCCGTTGAAGTTGCTATTCTAGTTTGTTTTCTTATTCCCTTATTTTTCTATATTCTTAATTCTTGTTTAGAGTTACAATTGGATTGTTTTTAGAATTTATTAATGCAAGCAGTACTTTTCCATTTAAATTTTATTATTTGTTTAATTGCTTCCAATTAATTTGATTATCATGTCTCTTCTCTATTCCCTACTCCCAACAACGAAGATGGTATCCATGTTGATGAAGTAGACTCCCAACTTGACATGGGGGTTGATTAAAAGGAGATACTTGAGTTGGAATGCTCAAGTGATTAGTTAAATTGGAAGTTGTTGGCTAATTCTCTATTTACTAACGCTAGACCTTCCCAAGGGAGAGGACTAGGATTTGCGAATAAGAGTTAGCTCAATCACTTGACTTTCCTTTATTTAGTAAGGGTTAACTAAGTGAAAATAACAACCTCTTTATACTACACTTGAGAGAATTCCAACAAGGATAGAACTTCCAATAAATCATTCCCCCAGTCAAGGCTTTTTAATTAGAATATATAATTCCCTTTTAATTTATAATTATTTATTTTCTGTCATTCAACTCTCAAATCTCTCGGAAAATTCCTGATTAATAAGATAGCACCCTTTTTGTCAACTCGTTGGGAGACGACCTGGGATTCATACTCCCAGTATTTTTATTCTAATTATGTGACAACCTTTCTAAATTGATGAGCGGATTTTAGCTGGTTAAGAACTGTACTCACAACGCTATTTCTATATTGAATTCTTAATTGGCTGACTTCCGCCACCCATCAATTTTTGGCGCCGTTGCCGGAGAGTTGCAATTGTGTGCTAAATTATTAATTAGTGTACATATTTTTAATTTTCGCATATTTTATTTTATTTTATTACCATGAGCTGTATGTTTCTTCATTGAATGGCGCGTTCACTGCCTAATCCGAGCTTAGCCGCATTTGATCCTGAAATTGAAAGAACTCTTTCCCGTATTAGGCGAGCTCGGCGTAGGTTAGCCTCTGAGGGTGGTGAAGTGATTGTTATCGACTCACCAGTCTTATCTGAGGGCGAATTTGAACCGCCATCTAAGGAAGAAACAAGCTCCTCTACTACTAATTCGGTTGATTTAGGCGCAGGTAACATGGCGGCACCCAGGAGGATCACTCTCCAGGAGGCAGGAGCTCTAGACTTTAGTCTGCAACCATATCAAGTGCGTCATCCAAATCTGGCTGCAGATTTTGAACTGAAGACTGCACTAATCAACTTGATGCCTAAGTTTCATGGCTTACCTGCTCAGGAGCCTATCAAGCACCTAAGGGATTTTCAGACAGCCTGTTCTACTGTTAGGCGTCATGGTGCAGATGAAACTTCTATTTTGCTGACCGCCTTCCCGTTTTCTCTTGAGGAAAAGGCAAGGGAGTGGTACTACACTCAACCTGAAGTGACCGTCACTAACTGGGATACGCTCAGGAGAGAATTCCTGGAAAAATACTTTCCAGCTGAAGTTACAGATAGACTGAGAAAAGAGATCTCTTGCATTATTCAAGATGAATCAGAGTCTCTTTATGAGTACTGAGAGCGCTTCAAAAATCTTCTGGACGCATGTCCCCATCACATGATTGACAAGTTAGTGTTGATCAGCTACTTCACTCAAGGCATGAAGCCTCGGGATAATACTACATTAGATGGTGCAAGTAATGGTTTTCTAAAAAAGTACAAGACCGCATATCAAGCGTGGCAACTGATCAGCGACCTAGATGAGTCCACTCAGAATCACAGGCACAGGAGCAGCCACTCAAAGGCTATTGCAGAGGTTTTCTCTAGCATTGAGACTTCTGCTCTTACACAGAATATATGTGAGATGACCAACCTACTGAAGTAAATACACCTAAATCAACAACAACCTCATCCTCCCCCACCGCAACAAGGTCAACAGTTAGTTCCTCAGAGAGTATGCGGAATATGTGCTGATTATAGTCATTACACTAATGAGTGTCCACAGCTCCAACACGAGGACAACACTGTAGTAGCCACTCATAATTTCTATGACCGCCCAAATCAAGGGTACAATCAACAAGGCGGCAATTACAACCAAGGTGGAAACTACAGCCAAGGTTGGCAAGACAACTACAACCAAGGTTGGCAAGACAACTCCAACCAGGGATGGAGAGACCATTCCAACTAGAGATGGAGGGATAATTCCAACCAAGGTTGGAGGGACAACTACAACAGAGGAGGCAGAGACAATAATGAAAATCAGAGGTGGAATAACAACAACAGACAGCAGAACCAAAACCAGTCTTACAGAGCACCTCACCAAAGGCAGTCCCAAGCACCTCAAAATAACCAACAGCAGGCCCCTCAGATCACTTACCCTTCTTTTTCTTCTCATGATGAAATGCTTCAGTCTATTGAGCAAAGACAAAAGACCATGGAGAATACACTTAGCTCCACCTTGAACGGTCTAACCTCTGTTGTACAAGCTCTTACCTCACAGATTGGATCAATGAATAGTTCCAATAATCAGCCTTCAAGCTCCAATATTCCTTCTCAACCCTTATCCAACCCCAAGGGTGGCATCAATGCCAAAACTTTGAGGTTCGGAACCACACTGCAAGAGAGGAATCAGGACGAGCCAAGCCCACAAGAACACGCCCCAGTTGAAGACATAGTTGAAGTGGAAGATGCTGAAGAGGAAGAGGAAGTACAAGACATAGTTGAAGATGAAGTAGCATGATGATTGGATTCTTGTGTGGTTTAGAATTCACAAATGAAATCTCGTTGCAAGTATAGTTTCTAAACCAACAATAATCCTTTCATACAAAAATTTGTTTGTCACAAGTACAAACCCCTAAAATCTATAAACCGAAGTATTTAAACCTCGGGTCGTTCTCCCTAGGAATTGCAATAAAGTGTCTTGTTATTGGTTATGGGTTGTATTTTGGGGTTTTTTGGGATAAGAAACATGAAATGTAAATGACAATGAAAATAAACTAACAACTAGAAAAGCTCTTGACAAGGAATGAGAATTAGAAGTCCTATCCTAGTTATTCTCCTCAATTGTGACCACAATTGTCCATTGCTACTACTTAGTTAACCTCTAACAATGGAGGAAAGTCAAGTGGATGAATTAATTTGATTCCACAAGTCCTAGCCAACTCCCAAGGGAAAGACTAGCTTTAGTGGTATCCAAATTAATTAGCAACTTCTAATTATCAATCTACAAAGGAATTAGATAACTCAAGCGTCACTAATTACTCTACCAAAGCCAAGAGGAATAAAATCTACACTAAAATCCAACCAAGCATTTTATTAAACACTTGGAAGGCAAAAGAATAAAGCATAGTAAATCAATAACAAGAGTAAAATTTAACAACAACTAATTGCAAAGAATTAACAACAACAACTAAAAGAAGCACAATTATTATGAATTACCTCAAATTGAATTGGAAGAAAATAGAAGGAATAAGAGTAGATCTACAATAAATCATAGAAACAACATAAAGGAAATTACAACAAAAGAATAGAAGAAGATGAATGTAACAACAAGAATTGAGAAGCAAAAGTAGAAGAAAGCATGAATTAAAACCTAGATCTAAGAACTAAACCTAATCCTAATCCTAATCCTAGAGAGAAGTGAGAGCTTCTCTCTCTAAAACTAGTCTAAACTAAACTAATGTGTGAAAGTATGTAAAGTATGTTGATTTCCCTTCAATCCTTGGCTTAAATAGCATCAGAAATGAGTTGGATTGGGCCCACAAGGCTTCTAAAATCGCTAGCCACGGGTTGCATTAAGTGAAGCATGTGCCACCATCGGTGTGTCCGCGCACCGTGCGCGTGCACGCCCCTATGCGCAAATGCAACTATGACAAATCTTATATCATTTCGAAGCCCCGGATGTTATCTTTCCAACACAACTGGAACCGCATCATTTGGACCTCTGTAGCTCAAGTTATGGTCATTTAAGTGCGAAAAGGTCGGCTTGACAGCTTTTGCGATTCCTTCATTTCTTCATGAGTTCTCCATTTTTACATGCTTTTTCTTCATTCCATTGATCCAATCTTTGCCTCCTAAATCTGAAATCACTTAACAAATATATCAAGGCATCTAATGGAATCAAAGATAAATCAAGATTAGACAATTAAGGACCTAAAAAGCATGTTTTCACTCTTAAGCACAATTAAAGGAGAATTTACAAAACCATGCTATTTCATTGGATAAATGGGAGAAAGGTTGACAAAACCCTCTAAATTCAACACAAGATAAACCCTAAATATGGGGTTTATCATAGCACAGCCAAGGCATGGAGCACCTAAGGATGCAGAAGCTGCAAGTGGCACCATTCTTATTCCATTTCCACACCTTGCACGGAAGTCCAGGAGGCAGATGGAACTTGATTCCAAAATGGTAGAAATTTTCAAAAAGGTTGAGGTAACTATTCCCATTTTTTATGTTATTCAACAAGTAACTAAATATGCAAAGTTTCTGAAATATTTATGCATACATAAAGATAAAATTAATGAATTAGAAACTATTCCTTTAGGTAGTTCTATATCTGCTTTAATGGGAGGTATACCTGAAAAATGTAGTGACCCAGGTCCATGCATGGTTAACTGTACCATTGGGGGTGTAATATTTTCCGACTGCGTGTGTGATTTAGGAGCGTGCGTGAGTATTATGCCTTTGTCTATATATGATGCTTTGAGGCTCCCTCCCTTAAAAAGGTCGGCAGCTTGTTTTGTTTTAGCAGATAAAAGCATTATTACTGTGGTTGGAATCGCAGAAGACGTGTTGGTGAGCATTAAGGGGCTCACATTTCCCATTGACTTTTATATTGGAAATGCCCCCTAATGACTCAGGAAGACCATCATCAATCCTGCTTGGAAGGCCATTCCTGAAGACTTCGAAGTTCAAGCTGGATGCCTTCTCAGTAACTTACTCCTTTGAGATAGATGGCAGAGCAGTGAGTTTTAGTTTAAAAGAAGCTATGAAGCACCCTTCGAAAGATCATTCTATCTTTCAGTGTGACATTATTGATGAAACTGTAGCTGAAGTTCACCAAGAAGAAGTAGAAGAGAAGCACATGGAGCAAGGTCCAAGTGTGGGGACACCCTCTGAACATAATGAGGACACTTTGCCATTATCACTAGCTCCAGATGACCCAGAGCCCAGCTATGAGCAGATATTGGAATTAAAACCCCTTCCACCCACCTCAAGTATGCTTACATTGAGGATAATCAGAAGCTCCCAGTTAACATTACAAGGGAACTCACTTTCCAACAAGAGGAGCAGCTGCTCAATGTGCTGAGAAGACACACTTGGCGGATATAGTAGGCATCAGCCCTCAAGTTTGTGAGCATAGGATATTCTTAGAAGAGGGAGCAAGACCTGTCCATCAACCCCAAAGAAGATTGAATCCCACCATCTTAGAAGTTGTCAAGAAAGAAGAGACCAGGCTACTTGAAGCAGACATCATCTACCCCATCTCGGACAATGAATGGGTCAGTCCAGTACAAGTGGTGCTCAAGAAGTCTGGAGTCACAACAGTGAAGAATGAGCATGGAGAGCTCCTGACAACTAGAGTACAGAATTCATGGAGAATTTGCATTGATTACAGGCGTCTCAACCAAGCTACTCGCAAGGATCATTACCCCTTGCCATTTATTGATCAGATGCTTGATCGCCTGTCAGGTAAATCCCATTACTGCTTTTTAGATGGATATATAGGCTATTTTCAAATTCATATAGCTCCTGAAGATCAGGAAAAGACTACTTTTACATGTTCTTTTTGAACATATGCATATAAGAGGATGCCTTTTGGCTTATGTAATGCACTGGCTACTTTACAAAGATGCATGATGAGTATCTTTTCAGATCTTATTGAGAGCTTTATGGAAGTTTTTATGGATGATTTTAGCATATATGGTGATTCATTTAGCCTTTGCTTGGATAGTTTAGCTAGAGTATGAGACAGGTGTGTTAGTTCAAACCTTGTTTTAAATTTTGAAAAATATCACTTTATGGTAAAATAAGGGATTGTTCTAGGACATGTTGTCTCTAATACTGGTATTTCTGTAGATCCAGCAAAGGTAGATGTCATTTCTAGTTTGCCTTACCCCTCCTCTGTGAGGGAAGTCCGTTTGTTCCTTGGCCATGCAGGTTTCTACAGGAGATTTATCAAGGACTTCAGTAAGGTAGCATTGCTTTTATCTAGACTGCTATAGAAAGATGTTGAGTTCGAGTTCAGTGAGGATTGCATGCAAGCATTTGATAAGCTGAAAATTGCCTTGACTTAAGATCCGATTATGAGAGGACCAGACTGGAGCCAGCCTTTTGAGATTATGTGTGATGCCTCCAACCATGCAGTAGGAGCGGCGCTGGCTCGGCGCGAAGGTAAGGATTCTTTTGTAATTGCTTATGCGTCTAAGACCTTAGACGCTGCTCAGTCTAATTACACTACCACTGAAAAAGAGCTTCTAGCTATTATTTTTGCTCCGGATAAATTCTGAGCCTATTTACTTGGTACTAAGGTGGTAGTGTACTCAAACCATGCAGCTCTAAAATATTTATTAGCTAAAAAAGAGTCCAAACCAAGGTTAATACGTTGGATACTGTTGCTGCAAGAATTTGATTTAGAAATTAAGGATATGAGTGGTAACCAGAATTTAGTGGCAGACCACTTGAGTCGCCTTGAGCACATTAAGGATGACTCCACTCCTATCAATGATGCTTTTTCATTTGATAGCTTGCACGCAGTATCTGAAGTAGTTCCTTGGTATGCACATGTAGCTAATTATCTAGTTAGCCATACTTTCCCTCCTAATTTTACTAAGCATAAAAGAGACAAGCTGAAAAGCGGGTCTAAATATTAAATATGGGATGACCCATACTTATGGAGGTATGGTGCTGACCAGGTAATTAGAAGATGTGTGCCTCAATCAGAATTCCAGTCCGATTTAGAGGCTTGCCACTCTTCTGAGAGTGGAGGATATTTTGGCCCTCAAAGAACAGCTAGAAAAATCTTAGACTGTGGATTGTAAGACCCAGAACTTTTGAAAAGTCTTATTATGATCAAGTCTCAAATCATATAGTTATTTATAGCCTTAATTCCAGAGATTATTTTATTAAAGATAATTAAGGCAAGTTTTGATTTATTGAACTTGAGATAAGTTATGATTATTATACAATTTTATAATTATTGGATTATTTTCTATATTTAAGGTATAAGGCTGGTAGTTATGAAATAATAAGGATTTTATATGATTTGGACTAGATAAGTAATATTTTAAATATTAATACTGCTACTTTGGAAAAATAAAAGGGTTCAATTATATTATTTCTAATTATTTTAATTTGGGCATTTTATGGAAAATAATTTGTGAAATTGATGAGCAAATAGTATTTTCTATATATAATTAGTGTTGAATTTAATTTGGGTTTCAATTACTATATTATCCCTATTTTTGAGTAAAATTACAAAAATACCCTTAACCCTAATTTTCAAAATGAAACCCTAAAACCCTAACCCGGTTACCCGGTTTCCCCATCAACAACGCACCTTTCCCCCAAACACCCAGCAGCGGCAATACACACACAGTTTCCCTTTTCTCTGAAAGAACGAAAAAGAAAGAAGAATGGGGGTAAGGGGAAGGGGCCGCGGAATAAGGGAGAAGGAGAGGAAGACTCGTGCTGGCGTGCTGGTCTCACCGCCGCCATCGCGCCGCCGTCCTGCTCAAGGCTGCCGTCCCATCTTGCCGTACTGTCGAGTCATTCCTTGAGGGTTGTCACGCAAGGGAAGAGAGAAGAGAGCGTGCCGCTGCGCCCTGCCGTCGACCCACGTCTTGCCGTCGCACCACCGTCCCTGTGCCGCCGTAATTCGGTCCATCCGCGAGTCGCCAAACCTGGCTGAGAGAGAGGGAGACGCACGAAGAAGAGAACGGATCTGAGGCCGAGCAGAGGTCCAACCACCCCGTCGGAGTCCTTCCGCGTTGCCGCCGTATGCACCTTGCCTCGCCACCGTTGACCTCTCTGCAGTCCACTGTCGCCGGAGCTCATGCCATCGCCGATTGAGCACCACAAAGAACAGCGCCGCGTGAATCAGGGAAAGAAGATGCCTTTCTGCCTCTGCTCCTGGGCTTTGGATTCTGACAAGGCGCCACTACCGCTGTGGAGTTGATGTTGCTCTGGCCTTGCCCTAGCTCCATTTTGAACCGCTGCTGTTGGGTAAGCCTTACCCTGTTTCTGATTCCCTCTTGTTCCATCAATTCATTCCTACCTAGAAGCATTGTTGCTAACACTAGTTGTATTAAATAAAATGGTTATAGTAAGTGACATTGTCGCTGCCTTTACTGGAGATGGTTCCTGGCTCTGTTTGGAGATTTATGTTACAACTAGTATTCGTTTTGGGGACTACTTCATCTGTTGCTGGAACTACTAACGGAACCATCGCTGAGGCTTGTGTTCTTTGGTTCAGTCAGTATTCTTTAGTTACCGTAAGTACCTCTGCCTCGAAACCTGGCCAGTTCATATCCCGTGTTGTATTTTAAGGTTTTCGCAATAATAACGTTTTCTAGGATTAAGCTACCGGAGCCACATGTCGCGCGTAAGGGTTGTAATTGCTACTGCGAAAGTGAACAAAGCTGTGATGCGAGCTGCCGGTAACATCGGATTGATAAAGACTTCCGGTGACGCGCTTGGGTTATGGAAATTGCGTCTTGAGGTAGGGGCGCTTTCCGAAAACTATATTTTGTATATTGGAATTATTACAAATGGGTACTGATATGAGGATGTGTATTTGGTGATTGTATCAGTCCTATGTATTGTTTGGTTGTTTTGTATGATTATGGGTGTTTGTTTGACTCGATTGTTATGTGGCTTTGTGAAACGAAATGCTTTTGAAATTGATTCTTTTAAAGCTTTGAGATCGAGTTGGATCCGTTGGAAATTGATTTGAATTGAATGGATTTTTTTGAGAATGTGTAAAATAGAATACACTCTTGATTTCAGCCTGGCTGGCTTTAAATGATCTGGTTTTTGATAAACGATTGTTGCTGAACCGTTTCTTTGAAATTTTAGAAATGAGTTTATTCGGCTGATAAATATTTGATTCTTGAAAAGGTTTCCTTGAAATATGGAATTGAGATGACTGTTGAATTTGGCTTGCCTTGAACTGATTTTGAATTTTGGGCTGTTGAAAAGGATTTTGGAACGGTTTAGTTGGGACCCGAACCGGGTGGCAAAAGTCCAAATTTTAGGGGAGGTGCTGCCGAAATTTCTACAAAATCCTAGTTTTGTTCAAAAAGTTATTTAAAAAAGATTAGATTTGAGAAGTTTTATTATTTGATTTATTCAGAAAATATTTATATTTTCAAGCTTAATTTATTTAGTGAACTTTATGCCTTGAGTTTGACTTATTTAGAAATGGACTATTTTTACCGTTTGAATCGTTGAAGGAAAGAATGATGCTCTAATATTGATTTCAATATAAAAAGGAGCTTTTAGTGAATTCAAAGGAATCTAGACTTTTGATTGAGTAATTAAGTTTGAGGCATTTTGGAAGAGTTAGAAAAATAGATTCCAAAAAGAAACCTGAAAGTGGTTTGATTCAAATGAACCGGTTCCTTTTCAAATGAGTTGATTTTTGGAGCGGGCTAGAACTTGTGATTTTGTATGGTCAGTTTCATAATAAATTCAGTTTTATTTACTTGAATCGAGAATCCATGATTTTAAGAGTTTCAATGAATTTTGAGGAATTGATATAGGTTGACCTTCCTTAAAGACTTGGGACTCTGCCGAGAAACTTTTGTTATAAAATTCCATTGTTGTATGGGTGATTTTGAATACTTTGAAATAAATCCTTAACTTGCCATGGTTTTGGGAGTTTTGGAAAGAGAATTCCGAGAGTGTCTTTGTGTTAAAAAGGGAACTCACTTTGAGTAAATTTGGCTTATGAGCCTGAGATGATTTGAGAAACGAGATTTCTAAAGCCAAGGCTGAAAAGAGTTGAAACTTGATTTCAAAGTGAAATGATTTGGGAAAAAGTGATTGATGGCTTAAATGCCGATTTTATGATTGATGATATTGAATGTGGAAGTGCTGTTTTGTTGTGAGCCGGAATGGCTATGTATGATTATACATATTGGTTGGTTCTGGATTTAACCATGAGCCAGAATGGTTGTGCATGATATGAATATTGGCTGGTTCTGGAATGAACCGTGAGCCGGATGGCTGAGATGGATGTTAATCCATGGATGAGATTGAATGCATGTTTATGCTGAATCATTGATAAATGTGAATGTTGCACTTCCACTATCGGAGATAAGAGTTTCCCTGGGAGAAAGCAATGGCTAGCCACCACGTGCTCCAGGTTGAGACTCGAAGCTCTTTTGACTCTATGTCGTAAGTGTGGTCAGGCACTGTGAAAGTCCCGGATGAGCTCGCCCCCGTAAATATTCACCAGTGAAGGTGATGGATATGGATCATGATTATGATCAAGTTTATGATGAGTATAACTCGAGTTGGGGATGCGCGACAGAGGGACAGTCCAATGGTTAGCTACCAGGACTTGTCGGGTTGGCTCTATAACCGACAGATGATATCATCAGCCACTAGGGACAGGCATGCATCATACGCATCTATGTGACATTGTTTAGGTGTGCATATTATACTTGGTTTGCCTATGTGATTAATTGCTAATTGTTCTACTTGCAATAACTGTTTATTTGTGCTTGCATCTTCCTAATTGTGTTTGCTACTGGGACTCTGTTGGACTGTGGTGATTGGTTGATGGTTGGATTGTTTGGGCCTAGGGCCGTGGTTGGAATGAGATGAACCGATGGTTGATTTCGGTTTTGTGTTTCTGGTTTGGAATAAAATATGAAAGGCTATTTTGTTTCAGCATAGATAAACTGTTTTGAAAGGCTTTTGAGTCTTTGAGAATTGAATGGTTCCTCTTTTAGAAAAGATTTCCAACTTTACTTTCATTGTAAACCGTTGTTTTTGAAAAGAGGTATGAGACGGTTATTAATCACTGGTGCAGTTATCTTCATGTATCCTATTACTGTAATTCCTAAAAACCCTCTACTGAGAACCCTTTCGAGGATGATGTTCTCACCCCCCTACATTTTTCCCCTTTCAGGATATGGGCGCAGATGTTACGAAGAGTTTATTTAGTTGTTGTTGAGATGCTCTGTATTGCTTTAGATTATTATTTGTACCCTCGCCTTTATCTTGAGATATTCTGTAAGAGGGATAGGAATTGTATTGTCTAATGCTTGTAATATTATATATATATATATATATATATATATATATATATATATATATATATGTGTGTGTGTGTGTGTGTGTGTGTGTGTGTGTGTGTGTATATATATGGATGTTCTTTTATGAGCTTTTGTAAGTTGTATGGTATTCTGTGAATGTACGTTATCGAATGAAACTATTCTTTTTGGGAACGCTATTGCGGTTTAAAGTTTTAAACAGGTTCATATTTTAGTATTAAATAATATAAGTGTCGTCGTAATGTCCGAGCTATCAGAGTCGCGCAGCCGGAAGCGTGAGCTTTGGTAGTTAGGGTGTTACATTATGGTATCAGAGCGGTCTTTCCTGTAGAGCCTGAGGAATGGACCGACTATGCTGCAGTTGCATACTCTGAGTGTTTGTCATGTATTAGGTCTTGTCGAATGACGAGGAATAGAGCTTTATGCACTTGACAGTCTATTGATTAACGCCGTTAGTCTTGCATTGCATAATTCTTGGTATTAAGTTTGGCCGACTTAATACTAGTGAATTATGTATATGAAAGCACTGATGGGTTATTATAGATGTTATACGAGTCTTGAGTAAAGCGAATCACGGGTTTTGGGAATGTTAGAAACTATTTCTCGAGGCTATTCAGTTGTGTATCTTGAATTCTGTTCGAGTCGACCTGTTCTTTCATGTCCTAACTTGAAGTTTTTGCTTGCTAATCCTTTCGAAAAGTAGTTTGATTCTTCAATTCTATTCCTCTATTCCTATGCATTCTTGTTTGATCTTAATTGCATATGCTTATTTGCAATCCTTGTTACATCTATCTTTCTCTGTTTGAGTTCTTCTTGATTCAGGTATTCTTTGAAACAGCTTTGAACTTGTCTTAATGCACTGTGCCTTTTAACTCCGAGTTCTGAGTCCATTCTTTGAGAAATTGTTGATTCAGTTTTTCTCTTACTTGACAGTGATTACAGACAATTTTGAGATTTTTATGGAAATTGCTATTGAATAGATATATACTTATCTATACGTGAAACTTTGAAGATTTCTTACACAGTTTAACAACTATTTATTTCTCATACCTCGCCCGTGCCTTTACTGGTTTGCGAAACTGCATTTACTTTAAATACGAAATGACTTTCTAGTAATTTTACTATAGTTCCAATGCACGTCTTTATCTGATTATGCATTTGGACATTTTTCAAAATTCTGGAAAGAAAGGGGATTCTTTGCTTTTATTCCGGTTGATTTTTGTTGATAAACTTTATCTAAATTACTTTTAACTTGAGTTTGGTTTAGCATACTACATTGTTGATGCTATTGTGATTCTTTTAAAAAAAATGTTGGACTCATGGCTTTCTTCTTATGAGCGGACTAGAGTCTCTTTTAAGCTTTCCATCTCCATGAATGTCATGCTTGACCTTGTTTTTAACTAATCTTTTACATCTTGTGAACATTACCATTGATCTTAGTTTGTCCTCTCTTGTGAATCCCTTTCTTATGTGAGTTAGTTTGATTCGTTTTAAAATAGTGCATCGATTATCATCTCATTGTCTTTACAAGAGTTTTTAGTCAAAGATTTATCTTTGGGAAATTACTAATGATTGGGTTGTCTTTTCCTATGACTTTTGTATTCTTTTGAATCAATTGAAAGCTTGTTTGATGCCTCATGCCTAGTGGATCTTGTTTGAACTATCTTGATTTAAGATCTTTTTTTTTTTGCATGGCTTGACTCCTTTTTTAAGTACATCCTAATCTTCTTGAATATTATTGTGACATGGTGATTTCAAGAACACTTTTGGAGTCTTGTTTTGAACTTTTTAAAGAAGTTTTGAATTCTCTTTGGAAGAATACTAAGCGGAATTTATTTTTTGTTGTTTGATTGAGATTGAAACCATTGTTCAATTTTGGCGAAGTTAATTTAAAGTTGGCATACACTATTTTAAATGAGGTTTTGAAAGGCTCCCTTGTTTAGTGGAAATCGGTTCGTTTGTAACGCATCACTTATTTCCTTTACCAAATTGTAAGCAAATTTTTATCTCGGAATTTATTTTCTAAAAAGAGCTTAATTTCCTCTTTCGCCCTTGCTATGAATGCTATACACGCTTGTTTGAATATGGACTTTGGAAATTTTTGAACAAGCATTTGATTTCTTCCGAGTTTTATGAATTACTTTTGGTTAAGTTATGCACCTAACTATCTTTCTAAAATATTTTAGGAAATATTTTAGCTCTTAGCCAAACTTGTGTGCATTTTGTTTTTAAAACTCTACATGATCTACTTCAACATGAAATTGTATTGAAGTAAAGCCACGTTTATGCTTTTGCTACTCTCTTGAAGAATGTTTGTTGCTCAACTTTTCTTCTAGGCTGCAAAGTGGTTTTTTCGCAAGTTTTCGACTCTTTCATGAACAATGTATTCGAAAGTATTTTTAATCATGCTCTTGAGTTCTGTGAGCTTTGTCTTGGGTTTGAAATATTCTCTTCTGTAAACCTCATGCTTCCTCGACTCAGCTTGAGTTTGTTTCAAACTGATGCGCTGGTTTTTTTCTTGTTGATCCTATTGAACTTCTTTGATCTAAGGGTTATCTTTGAAGTTGTCAATTGAATTGTGTCTAGCAAACTTCATTGCTTGAACATCCTTGTTTATCTGGGATTGGATATATTCTTTCAAATCTATGAGTATTGTCTTTGAAATTTGTCTCTCCTTTCTAAGATCTCGTATTCTTCTGAGTAGACTCGAGAATTGTTTTGATATCACGTGCGACTTGTAGACGTAGTAGGGCGATGCGTTAGTTCTTAATATGTGATATGCGTATACGGAAGTTGAAGCGATAGGTGTGCAACGTATGAGTTGTGGGTGTTTTGTTCCTTGCGAACGGGTTTGCAGTTGTCAGGCTTGTGATCGAGTATGGGGATTGTAAAGTGCTTGATGGAGTTGGAAAGTTGAAGCTTTGAGGCTGATATGAGATTAGTGTGCGGATGTTAAGCACGTCATTTTAACTCCATCCTGTTTTATAGCCTTTGATGCTTTGCCCTTCTATCACATGATTGACCCATGTTATCTTTTGCATTGATCATACCTTGTAACTTTTGCTTTGCAATCACACTCCTACCTTTACATCCTTATGCTTATGACAATCAAAGTATTCGAAAATCGTATATATGATTATATTTTGAGATATTTTTGCTTCTTCCTTAAATGTGTTCAAGGGTGAACTGTTATGAAATTTCTTTCATTTTGTATCAATTTTCGAGGGCGAAAATTTTAATAAGGTGGGTAGGATGTAAGACCCAGAACTTTTGAAAAGTCTTATTATGATCAAGTCTCAAATCATATAGTTATTTATAGCCTTAATTCCAGAGATTATTTTATTAAAGATAATTAAGGCAAGTTTTGATTTATTGAACTTGAGATAAGTTATGATTATTATCCAATTTTATAATTATTGGATTATTTTCTATATTTAAGGTATAAGGCTGGTAGTTATGAAATAACAAGGATTTTATATGATTTGGACTAGATAAGTAATATTTTAAATATTAATACTGCTACTTTGGAAAAATAAAGGGGTTTAATTATATTATTTCTAATTATTTTGATTTGGGCATTTTATGGAAAATAATTTGTGAAATTGATGAGCAAATAGTATTTTCTATATATAATTAGTGTTGAATTTAATTTGGGTTTCAATTACTATATTATCCCTATTTTTGAGTAAAATTACAAAAATACCCTTAACCCTAATTTTCAAAATGAAACCCTAAAACCCTAACCCGGTTACCCGTTTTCCCCATCAGCAACGCACATTTCCCCCAAACACCCAGCAGCGGCAGTACACACACAGTTTCCCTTTTCTCTGAAAGAACGAAAAAGAAAGAAGAATGGGGGTAAGGGGAAGGGGCCGCGGAATAAGGGAGAAGGAGAGGAAGACTCGTGCCGGCGTACTGGTCTCACCGCCGCCATCGCGCCGCCGTCCTGCTCAACGTTGCCGTCCCTTCTTGCCGCACTGTCGAGTCATGCCTTGAAGGTTGTCACGCAAGGGAAGAGAGAAGAGAGCGTGTCGCCGCGCCCTACCGTCGACCCACGTCTTGCCGTCGCACCACCGTCCTTGTGCCACCGTAATTCGGTCCTTCCGCGAGTCGTCGAACCAGGCTGAGAGAGAGGGAGACACGCGAAGGAGAGAATAGATCTGAGGCCGAGCTGAGGTCCAACCACCGCGTCGGAGTCCTTCTGCGTTGCCGCCGTATTCGCCTTGCCTCGCCGCCGTTGACCTCTCTGCAGTCCACTGTCGCCGGAGCTCATGCCATCGCTGATTGAGCACCATGAAGAACAGCGCCGCATGAATCAGGGAAAGGAGGTGCCTTTCTGCCTCTGCTCCTGGGCTTTGGATTCTGACAAGGCGCCACTGTCGCTGTGGAGTTGATATTGCTCTGGCCTTGCCCTGGCTCCATTTTGAACCGCTGCTGTTGGGTAAGTCTTACCCTGTTTCCGATTCCCTCTTGTTCCATCAATTCATTCCTACCTAGAAGCATTGTTGCTAACACTAGTTGTATTAAATAAAATGGTTATAGTAAGTGACATTGTCGCTGCCTTTACTGGAGATGGTTGCTAGCTCTGTTTGGAGATTTATGTTACAACTAGTATTCGTTTTGGGGACTGCTTCATCTGTTGCTGGAACTACTAACAGAACCATCACTGAGGCTTGTGTTCTTTGGTTCAGTCAGTATTCTTTAGTTACCATAAGTACCTCTGCCTCGAAACCTGGCCAGTTCATATCCCGTGTTGTGTTTTAAGGTTTTCGCAATAATAACGTTTTCTAGGATTAAGCTACCGGAGCCACATGTCGCGCGTAAGGGTTGTAATTGCTGCTGTGAAAGTGAACAAAGCTGTGCTACGAGCTGCCGGTAACTTCGGATTGATAGAGACTTCCGGTGACGCGCTTGGGTTATGGAAATTGCGTCTTGAGGTAAGGGCGCTTTCTGAAAACTATATTTTGTATATTGGAATTATTACCTATGGGTACTGATGTGAGGATGTGTATTTGGTGATTGTATCAGTCCTATGTATTGTTTGGTTGTTTTGTATGATTATGGGTGTTTGTTTGACTCGACTGTTATGTGGCTTTGTGAAACGAAATGCTTTTAAAATTGATTCTTTTAAAGCTTTGAGATCGAGTTGGATCCGTTGGAAATTGATTTGAATTGAATGGATTTTTTTTGAGAATGTGTAAAATAGAATACACTCTTAATTTCAGCCTGGCTGGCTTTAAATGATATGGTTTTTGATAAACGATTGTTGCTGAACCGTTTCTTTGAAATTTTAGAAATGAGTTTATTCGGCTGATAAAGATTTGATTCTTGAAATAGTTTCCTTGAAATATGGAATTGAGATTACTGTTGGATTTGGCTTGCCTTGAACTGATTTTGGATTTTGGGCTGTTGAAAAGGATTTTGGAACGGTTTAGTTGGGACCCGAACCGGGTGGCAAAAGTCCAAGTTTTAGGGGAGGTGCTGCCGAAATTTCTACAAAATCCTAGTTTTGTTCAAAAAGTTTTTTAAAAATGATTGGATTTGAGAAGTTGTATTATTTGATTTATTCAGAAAATATTTATATTTTCAAGCTTAATTTATTTAGTAAACTTTATGCCTTGAGTTTGACTTATTTAGAAATGGACTATTTTTACCGTTTGAATGTTGAAGGAAAGAATGATGCTCTAATATTGATTTCAATATAAAAAGGAGCTTTTAGTGAATTCAAAGGAATCTAGACTTTTGATTGAGTAATTAAGTTTGAGGCATTTTGGAAGAGTTAGAAAAATGGATTCCAAAAAGAAACCTGAAAGTGGTTTGATTCAAATGAACCGGTTCCTTTTCAAATGAGTTGATTTTTGGACCAGGCTGGAACTTGTGATTTTGTATGGTCGGTTTCATAATAAATTCAGTTTTATTTACTTGAACCGAGAATCCATGATTTTAAGAGTTTCAATGAATTTTGAGGAATTGATATAGGTTGACCTTCCCTAAAGACTTGGGACTCTGCCGAGAAACTTTTGTTATAAAATCCCATTGTTGTATGGGTGATTTTGAATACTTTGAAATAAATCCTTAACTTGCCATTGTTTTGGGAGTTTTGGAAAGAGAATGCCGAGAGTGGCTTTGTTTTAAAAAGGGAACTCACTTTGAGTAAATTTGGCTTATGAGCCTGAGATGATTTGAGAAACGAGATTTCTAAAGCCAAGGCTGAAAAGAGTTGAAACTTGATTTCAAAGTGAAATGATTTGGGAAAAAGTGATTGATGGCTTAAATGTCGATTTTATGAATTGATTATATTGAATGTGGAAGTGTTGTTTTGTTGTGAGCCGGAATGGCTGTGTATGATTATACATATTGGTTGGTTCTGGATTGAACCGTGAGCCAGAATGGCTGTTTATGATATGAATATTGGCTGGTTCTAGAATGAACCGTGAGCCGGATGGCTGAGATGGATGTTGATCCATGGATGAGATTGAATGCATGTTTATGTTGAATCATTGATAAATGTGAATGTTGCACTTCCACTATCGGAGATAAGAGTTTCCCTGGGAGAAAGCAGTGGCTAGCCACCACGTGCTCCAGGTTGAGACTCGAAGCTCTTTTGACCCTATGTCGTAAGTGTGGCCGGGCACTGTGAAAGTCCCGGATGAGCTCGCCCCGTAAATATTCACCAGTGAAGGTGATGGATATGGATCATGATTATGATTAAGTTTATGATGAGTATAACTCGAGTTAGGGATGCGCGACAGAGGAACAGTCCAATGGTTAGCTACCAGGACTTGTCGGGTTGGCTCTATAACCGACAGATGATATCATCAGCCACTAGGGACAGGCATGCATCACACACATCTATGTGACATTGTTTGGGTGTGCATATTATACTTGGTTTGCCTATGTGATTAATTGCTAATTGTTCTACTTGCAATAACTGTTTATTTGTGCTTGCATCTTCCTAATTGTGTTTGCTACTGGGACTCTGTTGGACTGTGGTGATTGGTTGATGGTTGGATTGTTTGGGCCTAGGGCCGTAGTTGGAATGAGATGAACCGATGGTTGATTTCGGTTTTGTGTTTCTGGTTTGGAATAAAATATGAAAGGCTATTTTGTTTCAGCATAGATAAACTGTTTTGAAAGGCTTTTGAGTCTTTGAGAATTGAATGGTTCCTCTTTTAGAAAAGATTTCCGACTTTACTTTCATTGTAAACCGTTGTTTTTGAAAAGAGGCATGAGACGGTTATTAATCACTGGTGCGGTTATCTTCATGTATCCTATTACTGTAATTCCTAAAAACCCTCTACTGAGAACCCTTTCAAGGATGATGTTCTCACCCCCCTATATTTTTCCCCTTTCAGGATATGGGCGCAGAAGTTAGGAAGAGTTTATTTAGTTGTTGTTGAGATGCTCTGTATTACTTTAGATTATTATTTGTACCCTCGCCTTTATCTTGAGATATTCTGTAAGAGGGATAGGAATTGTATTGTCTAATGCTTGTAATATTATTTATATATATATGTGTATATATATGGATGTACTTTTATGAGCTTTTGTAAGTTGTATGGTATTCTGTGAATGTACGTTATCGAATGAAACTGTTCTTTTTGGGAACGGTATTGCGGTTTAAAGTTTTAAACAAGTTCATATTTTAGTATTAAATAATATAAGTGTCGTCGTAATGTCCGAGCTATCAGAGTCGCGCAGCCGAAAGCGTGAGCTTTGGTAGTTAGGATGTTACGTGGATTCTGGTGGCCCACTCTTTTTAAGGATGCTGCTACCTTTTGTAAATCCTATCCCCCATGCCAAAGGTTTGGAAATATATCCAAGAGGGATGAGATGCCCCAACAAATTATGCTTTTCTGTGAAATTTTTTATGTTTGGGGTATTGACTTCATGGGTCCATTTCCAAACTCTAGTGGTTACCTTTATATACTGTTAGCTGTAGATTATATTTCTAAATGGGTGGAAGCAATTCCTACCCGCACTGACGATGCTAACACTGTTGTTTCCTTTGTTAGAAACCATATTATCTGTCGCTTTAGATCACCACGAGCAATCGTGAGTGATCAAGGCGCTCACTTTTGTAACAGGTGATTAATAGGATTACTGAAGAAGCATGAAATTGTTCACAAGGTAGCAACAGCTTACCATATCCAAACCAATGGACAAGCAGAAGTGTCTAATAGAGAAATAAAGCATATTCTGGAGAAGATAGTAAAGTCTCATAGGAAGGACTGGGGCACCAGACTTGTTGATGCGCTCTGTGCGTATCGGACAGCGTACAAGACACCCATTGGGATGAGTCCTTTCCGCTTAGTGTACGGAAAGGCTTGCCACCTTCCAGTAGAGGTGGAACACAAGGATTTCTGGGCTGTGCGGGAGTGCAACATGGGATTCGAGCAAGCTGGTGCTAAAAGAAAGCTGCAACTAGCAGAACTGACGACCCTCCGACTCGAAGCATATGACAACTCCAGATTATACCAAGAAAAGATGAAGGCTGTGCATGACAAGCATATCAAGAGAAGAGAGTTCAGACCGGGAGATCTCGTTCTCCTTTACAACTCCAAGCTGAGATTCATGCCAGGCAAGCTGAGATCCAGATGGAAAGGTCCCTACAGGGTGGAGAAAGCAGAGCCATATGGAGTCTTCCACCTGCGTCATCCTTCAAGTTCCAATTGAATCAAGGTCAATAGACACCACTTAAAGCTTTATCATGGTGAGAAGATGAAGGAACACAAATAGCTAGAGGTCTTCCTCTTGGAGTACCCACCAACAGAAGCAGAATGAGCTTGAAGACCGTCCAACTTAAGGACGTAAAAGCAAAGTGCTAGGTGGGAGACAACCCACCATGGTAAGATCGTTCCGTTTTAGTCTTAGTTTTATTTTATTTTATTCTACTTTATTTTTCTTAATGACTCTTCTCATAATCTCTACATAGTTTGCATTTGCATCTGCATTCTGCAAATATAAAAAATAAAAAAAATAAAAAATATTTGCACGCGACGCGCAAGCGTTGCTGACGCGTACGCGTCATAAGTGCATGCGAAACGAAGAAGAATGAAACAGAGAGTTACGCGGGAGCATGGCACAAACACGTACGCGTCCCCGACGCGTACGCATGACCCTACAAATCGGTGTAAAAATGTGTTTTGGCAGAGAGTTGTGATGACTTGATGCTGGAATAGTGCTAGGAGCACAAGCAACGTCACGCGTGCGCGTCCCTGACGCGTACGCGTCATTTTCACCTCCAGACCATCCACGCGTGTGCGTGCCTCACGCGCACGCGTCGGTTGAAATTAGCGCAATCCACGTGTCCGCGCGCCCCACGCGCACGCGTCGCCTGCGACGCACAGTTTACCTAAATCTGCGCCAGAATTCTTATCTTTTCTTCCCCAATCCTACTTATCTTTATCTTATCATTCTTTCATCTTTTTTCTTCCTTCTTTCTTCTTTATTCTTTCTTACTTTCTACTACTTTCTTCCCTCCTTCTTCATCCCCTTCATCAAGGTTCTTTTCTTCTTTCCTTTTTACTTTTCCATTATTACTTTTATTTATGTTTTCTTCTTTTTTTCTTTTTATTTTCATTATCTATGTTTTCTTTGTCTTTCTTTTCTTTTTACATCCTTTTTACTTGGTGTTAGAAATTTAATTGGGTGATTATTTTCTTCTATAATTGCTTGTGGATTATTAAGGAGTTATTTGACAATTATCAATAATTATTTTGGGTTGTTTGCATGTTCAAATTTACTACTTTCAATAACATATTTACCATGCATACTAAGTGTTTGTGAAAAATCTCGTATGGCATTGTGTATTTTTAATTATTTTATCCTTCTACGCTAATGCCTGTTTTTCACAAAATCCTTTAAAAATTTTATTAATTGAAAATAATTGTAAATACAAACGTGATGGTCAGTTTGTTACGAGTGATAATACAATTTAGTTTTTGATGCTTGATCTATGCTACTCATGCCTTTGTCGGCATGTCAATAAACATCTTGCATCTACTTGCCATAACATGCACTTGCTATATTTCCATTGATGAACTTATCACATGAAGTCGCGACCATGTGTTAACGACATCCTTCTTTACCATCCAGTGCTTATCACTTGTACTGTTCTCCTCCTTGCTCTAAACCTTAGCTTTAAATGTTACTTTCCTTTTCCCTTTTCAGGATGGCCACCAAGAAGGGTAAAGAGAAAGCTATTCCCAAACCACTGGCAAGGAGAGGAACGAAAAGAGCACTAGTTGCAGAACCATCTTCAACATCAGTAAAGCCCTCAACAAAGTGAGTCAAGAGGATCATCAAGGTTGATGAAAAAGAGAAAGCCTTTCCAGCAAAGGACACTGCGCGGTTCACTAACCGCTACTGTGAGCAGATGTTCCCCATTCTGGCTAAGCAGAACTATAACAATGAGCACCTACTCATCTTCCCGACCCACATTGTTGAATTTGTTGAGCCCCGCATTAAGCACAGACAATGGGATTCTTACGGAGACAGCCATGGCAGGTTAACCTTTCATGGGTAGTTGAATTCTACTCCAATTTCCACATGCCAACCCTGCAGTCTGTCTATGTCAGTCAAAAGCAAGTCCCTATTTCTGAAGAGGCTATTCAACGAGCTTTAGATCTTCCCCCTGCTCCAGAAGAATTGGACGCATTCGAAGAAGCCTCATTCAAACGCCAGACATACCAATTTGACTGGGACGCCGTCCTTAGAGTTATAGCACAACCTGGCAGCAGATTGATCGATGGATACCATCGATCCCGACCTAAGGGCATATTGGCTTCAGCACTCACCTTGGAGGCTCGAGTATGGGCACAGATTATGTCCCATTACATCTTTCCGAGCACTCACGAGTCCTCCTTCACTGCAGACATGGCTGTTCTCCTCTGGTGTATCCTTACAGACCAGCCTCTCAACCTACCAAGACACCTCCGGCATGCCATGGGACACGTACAGATTGCGGGCAACCTACCTGATGAGCGGATATTTTATACGCTTTTTGGGGTTAATTTCATATAGTTTTGGGTATATTCTAGTTAGTTTTTAGTCTATTTTCATTAGTTTTTAGGAAAAATTCATATTTCTGGACTTTACTATGAGTTTTGTATTTTTCTGTAATTTCAGGTATTTTTCTGGCTGAAATTGAAGGAGCTGAGCAAAAATCTGATTCAGGCTGAAAAAGGACTGCTGATGCTGTTGGATTCTGACCTCCCTGCACTCAAAGTGAATTTTCTGGAGCTACAGAACTCGAAATGGCATGCTTCCAATTGCGTTGGAAATTAGACATCCAGGGCTTTCCAGCAATATATAATAGTCCATACTTTGCACAAGAATAGACGACGTAAACCGGCGTTCAACGCCAATCCTCTGCCCAATTCTGGCGTCTAGCGCCAGAAAAGGATCAAGAGCTGGAGTTGAACGCCCAAACTGGCATAAAAACTGGCGTTCAACTCCACAAATGGCCTCTGCACGTGAATTACTTAAGTCTCAGCCCAACACACACCAAGTGGGCCCCAGAAGTGGATCTCTGCATCATCCATCATAGTTTACTCATTTTTTGTAAACCTAGGCTACTAGTTTAGTATTTAAACAACTTTTAGAGACTTATTTTGGACCTCATGACATTTTAGATCAAAACTTTGTATTCTCTGATGGCATGAGTCTCTAAACCCCATTGTTGGGGGTGAGGAGCTCTGCTGTGTCTTGATGAATTAATGCAAGTATTTCTATTTTCCATTCAAACACGCTTGTTCCTATCTAAGATGTTCATTCGCGCTTAACTGTGATGAAGGTGATGATCCGTGACATTCATCACCTTCCTCAAACCATGAACATGTGCCTGACAACCACCTCCGTTCTATATCCGATTGAATGAGTATCTCTTAGATTCTTTAATCAGAATCTCTGTGGTATAAGCTAGAACTGATGGAGGCATTCATGAGAATCCGGAAAGTCTAAACCTTGTCTGTGGTATTCCGAGTAGGATTCAAGGATTGAATGACTGTGACGAGCTTCAAACTCCTGAAGGCTGGGCGTTAGTGACAGACGCAAAAGGATAGTAAATCCTATTCCAACCGGATCGAGAACCAACTGGTGATTAGCCGCGCTGTGACAGAGCGCGTGAGCGTAGTTTTCACTGGAAGGAAGGAAGGTAGCCATTGACAACGGTGATCCACCAACACGCAACTTGCCATAGGAGGACGTGCGTGCGTGAACAAGAAGACAGAGGAAAGCAGAGATTCAGAAGACAAAGCATCTCCAAAACTCCAACATATTCTCCATTACTGCATAACAAGTAACCTTTGATCCACGCTCTATTGCTTATTTGCAGTTCAACTGATAAACATAATTGACTTCCTGACTAAGATTTACAAGATAACCATAGATTGCTTCAAACCAACAATCTCCGTGGGATTCGACCCTTACTCACGTGAGGTATTACTTGGACGACCCAGTGCACTTGCTGGTCAGTGGTACGAGTTGTGAAAAGTGTGATTCACAATTCGTGCACCAAGTTTTTGGCGCCGTTGCCGGGGATTTTTCGTGTTTGAACAACTGACGGTTTATTTTGTTGCTTAGATTAGGAAAAATTTTTCTTTTTTGGTTTAGAGTGTTTCATTATTTATCCCTTGTTAAAACACTTTAAATTTATAGCTCAATTAGTTAGAACGTGGTGTTTATGTTCATGGTAATTGGCTATCATATTTTTAAAATCTTTTTCAAAAATAATTTTTTCTATTAAATCCTGTGCCAAACTTTAAGTTTGGTGTTTTCTTGTTGATTTCTCTGTGTTTTTCGAAAATTTTAGTTTGGTTTTCTAAAAATTTTAAGTTTAGTGTTCTTCCTTCGTGTTCTTGTGTTCTTGAGTTCTCCTTGTGTCTTGATCTTAAAATTTTTAAGTTTGGTGTTCCTTAGTGTTTTTCCCTTAAAAATTTTCGAAAACAAGGAGCATCAGATCTAAAAATTTTAAATCTTGTGCTATCTTATTATTTTCTCTCTCCTCTTTAAATTCAAAAATATCTTTTCTCTCTGTTTTAAAAGCAAATTTTCGAAATCTATTTCTAAAATTCAGATTTTTATTTCAAAATTTAAAACCTTTTTCAAAACTTCCTAACCACTTTCTCTCTCCTCAATTTTTCGAACATCTTCACCCACTTTTATTTATTTTTATTTTATTTTCGAAATAAATTAATAAATAAATAAATAAAAATATTTTCTCTATTTTACATCATCTCCCTTTCTCCATCATGGACCTAAGCGGAAATGAATAGTCCAGGAGGACTCTGGGGTCATATTCTAACCCCTCTACTGCTTCATATGGGAGTAGTATCTGCATACCCTCCATTGGAGTCAGTAGCTTTGAGTTGAATCCTCAGCTCATTATCATGGTGCAGCAAAGTTGCCAGTATTCCGGTCTTCCACAGGAAGAACCTACAGAGTTTCTGGCACAGTTTCTATAGATTGCTGACACAGTACATGATAAAGAAATAGATCAGGATGTCTACAGACTATTACTGTTTCCATTTGCTGTAAAAGATCAAGCTAAGAGGTGGTTGAATAACCAACCTAAGGCCAGCATAAGGACATGGAAACAGCTGACAGAAAAATTCCTGAATCAATATTTCCCCCCAAAATGGATGACACAGCTAAGGATGGACATCCAAGGCTTTAAACAAGGAGATAATGAATCTCTTTATGATGCCTGGGAGAGATACAGAGAGATGCTACGAAAATGTCCCTCTGAAATGTTTTCAGAGTGGGTTCAGTTAGACATCTTCTACTATGGGCTTGCAGAAGGAGCTCAGATGTCTCTAGATTACTCAGCTGGTGGATCTATCCACATGAAAAAGACAATTGAAGAGGCTCAAGAGCTCATTGATACAGTTGCCAGGAATCAGCATCTGTACCTAAGCAGTGACCCTTCCATGAAAGAAGAGGTTAAAACAGCAACCGCTGAACTCAATCCTGTAGAACAAGCTACTGAATTCAATCAGCAATTGGACTTCCTAACAAGGCAGTTAGCCGAATTCAAAGATAGACTACAAGAGACAAGGATGGCTAATATACATATGGAAGAACAGTTTAAGCAAACAAAGCAGCAGCTGTCAAGGCAAATAACAGAAAAATGCCAAGCAGTTCAGTTAAGAAGTGGGAAGACATTAAATATCTCACCTCAAGGCAGCAAAAAGTCAAGAAATGAGCAACCCACCAAAGATTCACCTGAGGACAGTAAGAGCCCAGGGAAAAATAATTCTGGTGCTAAAACGCCAGAAAATTGGTGGAAGACTGGCGCTGAACGCCCAGACCATGCCCACAACTGGCGTTCAACGCCAGAAACAAGGTAGGATTGGTGTTCAACGCCAGAAATGGGCAAGAATCTGGCGTTGAACGCCCAAAATGGGAAGGATCCGGCGCTGAACGCCCAAAATAGGAACATTTCTGGCGTTCAGACGCCAGGAACAGACAGGGAGCTGGTGTCTAACGTCACTCCAGCTTCTGGCTCTGGCACTCAATTGCCAGTGATGGATCAGACACACACAAATGCTGATAACAACCCCTCTAAAAAGGCTTCTTCAACCACTTCTGTAGGCAATAAACCTGCAGCAACTAAGGTTGAAGAATATAAAGCCAAGATACCTTATCCTCAAAAACTCCGGAAAGAGGAGCAGGATAAGCAATTTGCTCGCTTTGCAGATTATCTCAGGACTCTTGAAATAAAGATTCCATTTGCAGAGGCACTTGAGCAAATACCTTCTTATACCAAGTTCATGAAAGAGATCTTGAGTCATAAGAAGGATTGGAGAGAAACAGAAAGAGTTCTCCTCACTGAAGAATGCAGTGCAGTCATTCTGAAAAGCTTTCCTGAAAAGCTTAAAGATCCCGGGAGCTTTTTGATACCATGCATATTGGAAGATAATTGTACCAACCCGGATATGTCTTCAACTTGCTGATGGCTCCACTAAATACCCATCAGGCGTGATTGAAGACATGATTGTCAGGGTTGGGCCATTCGCCTTTCCCACTGACTTTGTTGTGCTGGAAATGGAGGAGCACAAGAGTGCTACTTTCATTCTAGGAAGACCCTTCCTAGCAACTGGACGATCCCTTATTGACGTCCAACAGGGGGAAATAACCCTGAGAGTCAATGATGATGAGTTCAAGTTGAACGCTGTCAAAGCCATGCAGCATCCAGACACATCAACAGACTGCATGAAAGTTGATCTTATTGACTCCTTGGTAGAAGAGATCAACATGGCTGAGAGTCTCGAATCAGAGTTGGAAGACATCTTTAAAGATGTTCAGCCTGATTTGGAGGATTCAGAGGACATGGAAGAGCCTCTGAAATTTCTTCTGAAAGAGGAAAAACCTCCTAAACCCGAGCTCAAGCCATTACCACCATCCTTGAAATATGCATTTTTAGGAGAAGGTGATACTTTTCCAGTGATCATAAGCTCTGCTTTAAATTCACAGGAAGAGGAAGCACTTATTCAAGTGCTAAGGACACACAAGACAGCTCTTGGGTGGTCCATAGGTGACCTTAAAGGCATAACCCAGCTAGATGCATGCACAAAATCCTATTGGAGGATAATGCCAAGCCAGTGGTTCAACCACAGAAGCGGCTAAATCCAACCATGAAGGAAGTGGTGCAGAAAGAGGTCACCAAATTACTAGAGGCTGGGGTTATTTATCCTATTTCTGATAGCCCCTGGGTGAGCCCTGTCCAAGTCGTCCCAAAAAAGGGAGGCATGACAGTGATTCATAATGAAAAGAATGAACTGGTTCCTACAAGAACAGTTACAGGATGGCGCATGTGTATTGACTACAGAAGACTCAATACAGCCACCAGAAAGGATCATTTTCCTTTACCATTCATAGACCATATGCTAGAAAGACTGGCAGGTCATGAGTATTACTGCTTTTTGGACGGCTACTCAGGCTATAACCAGATTGCAGTAGATCCCCAGGATCAAGAGAAAACAGCATTCACATGTCCATCTGGAGTGTTTGCTTATAGAAGGATGCCATTTGGGCTGTGTAATGCACCTGCAATCTTCCAGAGATGCATGCTCTCTATTTTCTCTGATATGGTGGAAAAATTTTTGGAAGTCTTCATGGATGACTTCTCTGTATATGGAGACTCATTCAGCTCCTGTCTTGATCACCTGAAACTTGTTCTGAAAAGATGCCAAGAGACCAACCTAGTTTTAAACTGGGAAAAATGTCACTTCATGGTGACTGAAGGGATTGTCCTTGGGCATAAAATCTCAAACAAGGGAATAGAGGTGGATCAAGCAAAAATAGAGGTAATTGAAAAATTACCACCACCTGCCAATGTTAAGGCAATCAGAAGCTTTCTGGGGCATGCAGGATTCTATAGAAGGTTTATAAAGAATTTTTCAAAAATCGCAAAACCTCTAAGCAATCTGCTATCTGCTGACACGCCATTTGTGTTTGACACAGGGTGTCTGCAGGCGTTTGAAAGGCTGAAAGCTAAGCTGGTCACAGCACCAGTCATTTCTGCACCAGACTGGACATTACCATTTGAGCTAATGTGTGATGCCAGTGATCACGCCATTGGTGCAGTACTGGGACAGAGGCATGACAAGCTTCTGCACGTCATTTATTATGCTAGTCGCGTTTTAAATGATGCTCAGAAAAATTACACAACCACAGAAAAGGAATTACTTGCAGTGGTTTATGCCATTGACAAGTTCAGATCATACTTAGTAGGATCAAAAGTGATTGTGTATACTGACCATGCTGCTCTTAAATATCTACTCACAAAGCAGGATTCAAAACCCAGGCTTATCAGATGGGTGTTGCTTCTGCAAGAGTTTGATATAGAAATAAAAGACAGAAAAGGGACAGAAAACCAAGTGGCTGATCATCTGTCCCGGATAGAGCCAGTAGAAGGGACGCCCCTCCCCTCTCTTAAGATCTCTGAAACTTTTCCGGATGAGCATTTATTCGCCATTCAGGAAACCCCATGGTTTGCCGATATTGCAAACTATAAAGCTGCAAGGTTCATACCCAAGGAGTACAACAGTATACAAAAGAAGAAATTAATCACTGATGCAAAGTACTACTTGTGGGATGAACCTTATCTCTTTAAGAGATGTGCAGACGGAATAATCCGTAGGTGTGTGCCTAAAGAAGAAGCACAGAGGATCCTATGGCACTGCCATGGATCTCAATATGGAGGCCATTTCGGAGGTGAGCGAACAGCCACCAAGGTCCTCCAATGTGGCTTCTATTGGCCCACACTCTATAAAGATTCCCGAGAGTTTGTACGTAACTGTGACAGTTGCCAAAGAGCTGGCAATCTGCCTCATGGTTACGCCATGCCTCAACAAGGAATCTTGGAGATTGAGTTGTTTGATGTATGGGGAATTGACTTCATGGGACCTTTCCCACCATCATACTCAAACACTTATATTCTGGTGGCAGTTGATTATGTACCAAAATGGGTTGAGGCCATTGTCACACCCACCAATGATACTAAAACGGTGCTGAAGTTCCTCCAGAAACATATCTTTAGCAGGTTCGGTGTCCCTAGAGTACTAATCAGTGATGGGGGCACTCACTTCTGCAATAAACAGCTTTACTCTGCCATGGTTCGGTATGGAATTCGCCATAAGGTAGCTACTCCATATCATCCACAAACTAATGGGCAAGCTGAAGTCTCTAACAGAGAATTAAAGAGAATCCTAGAACGGACAGTAAATACCCGTAGAAAGGATTGGGCACGGAGCTTGGATGATGCTCTGTGGGCTTACAGAACAGCATTCAAGACCCCTATAGGGACCTCTCCATACCAACTGGTCTATGGTAAGGCATGTCACCTGCCCGTGGAACTGGAACATAAAGCCTACTGGGCAACCAGATTCCTGAACTTTGATGCCAAATTAGTTGGAGAAAAAAGATTGCTCCAGCTAAATGAGCTAGAGGAATTCAGATTCACTGCTTTCGAAAATGCCAAGCTTTATAAAGAGAAATAAAAAAAGTGGCATGACAGAAAGCTGTCATCTAGAATCTTTGAACCAGGACAGAAGGTTCTGCTGTTCAACTCTAGACTCAGGCTATTCCCCGGGAAATTGAAATCCCGGTGGAGGGGACCATACGTGATTACAAGCGTATCACCATATGGTTATGTAGAGCTTCAAGATATTGACTCTGACAAGAAGTTCATTGTTAATGGACAGAGAATCAAGCACTATCTTGAAGGTAATGTTGAGCAAGAGTGCTCAAGGTTGAAGCTAGATTAAAAGCTCAGCAAGGTCCAGCTAAGGACATTAAAGAAGCGCTTGTTGGGAGGCAACCCAATTTTTTATTTATTTTCATGGTTTTTCATGTTTTATTAGGTTCATGATCATGTGGAGTCACAAAATAAATATTAAAAATTGAAAACGGAATCAAAAACAGCAGAAGAAAAATCACACCCTGGAGGAAGCACCTGTCTGGCATTCAACGCCAGAACAGAGCATGGTTCTGGCGCTGAACGCCCAAAATGGGCAACATCCTGGCGCTGAACGCCCAGAACAAGCATGGTTCTGGCGTTCAATGCCAGAAATGGCTAGTAAATGGGCGTTGAACGCCCAAAATGGGCACCAACCCGGCGCTGAACGCCCAGAGTTGTGTGCAAGGGCATTTTGCATGCCTAAATTGGTGCAGGGATGTAAATGCCTTGACACCTCAAGATCTGTGGACCCCACAGGATCCCCACCTTCCCTCCTCATAATCCTAGTTTTTTTTTATATCCACATCATCTTCTTCATCTATTCCTTCTTCTTTTGCTCGAGGGCGAGCAACATTCTAAGTTTGGTGTGGTAAAACAATTATGTAAAGGATCTATAGCTCAGTGGTAGAACATGTGGCTGCAAATCAAGAGATCCCTGAGATACCTCAGGGGATGCACTTCCCTCCACAGAATTATTGGAAGCAACTGAGGATAGAAATACCAACAATCACTAGGAATCAAGCCACAAAGGCAAGGAAGAGACATAAAAGAGCTCAAGAACATCATTGGTTCCTCAAGAAGGAAATGCCATCATCACTAAGGTGGACTCATTCCTTGTTCTTACTTTCTCTGTTTTTCGTTTTCTCTATGATAAGTGCTTATCTATGTTTGTGTCTTCATTACATGATCATTAGTAGTAATTAGTGTCTATTTTGATTTTATCCCCAATTAAGTTATAGTCTATTTTTCTCATCATCAGCAAACATGAATAAAATAGTAGATCTTTTGAATAAGAGGCAATAAAATTTCGAGTTTTTAATAAGAAAAATTCTAATTAGTAACATGTGGTGGCAATGCTTTCTGTCTTCTGAATGAATGCTTGAATAGTGCATATGTCTTTTGAATTTGTTGTTTAAGAATGTTAAATATGTTGGCTCTTGAAAGAATGATGAACATGAGACATGTTATTAATAATATGAAAAATCATAAAAATGATTCTTGAAGCAAGAAAAAGCAGCAAAGAACAAAGCTTGCAGAAAAAAATATATATATAATAAAATAGGCGAAAAAACAAAAAAATATAGAAAGAAAAAGAAAAAAAAGCAAGCAGAAAAAGCCAAAAGCTCTTAAAACCAAAGAGGCAAGAGCAAAAAGCCAATAACCCTTAAAACCAAAAGGCAAGGGCAAATAAAAAGGATCCCAAGGCTTTGAGCATCAGTGGATAGGAGGGCCTAAAGGAATAAAATCCTGGTCTAAGCGGCTAAACCAAGCTGTCCCTAACCATGTGCTTGTGGCGTGTAGGTGTCAAGTGAGAACTTGAGACTGAGCGGTTAAAGTCAAGGTCCAAAGCAAAAAGAAGAGTGTGCTTAAGAACCCTGGACACCTCTAATTGGGGGCTTTAGCAAAGCTGAGCCACAATCTGAAAAGGTTCACCCAATTATGTGTTTGTGGCATTTTTGTATCCGGTGGTAATACTGGAAAACAAAGTGCTTAGGGCCACGGCCAAGACTCATAAAATAGCTGTGTTCAAGAATTATCACACTGAAATAGGAGAATCAATAACACTATCTGAATTCTAAGTTCCTATAGATGTCAATCACTCTGAGCTTCAATGGATAAAGTGAGATGCCAAAACTGTTCAGAAGCAAAAAGCTACTAGTCCTGCTCATCTAATTAGAATCTGAGCTTCACTCAAAAACTCTGAGATATTATTGCTTCTCAACCTATTAGACTTCTATTTTATTTGTCTAGTTGCTTGAGGACAAGCAACAGTTTAAGTTTGGTGTTGTGATGAGCGGATATTTTATACGCTTTTTGGGGTTAATTTCATATAGTTTTGAGTTTGTTCTAGTTAGTTTTTAGTCTATTTTCATTAGCTTTTAGGAAAAATTCATATTTCTGGATTTTACTATGAGTTGTGTATTTTTCTGTAATTTCAGGTATTTTTCTGGCTGAAATTGAAGGAGCTGAGCAAAAATCTGATTCAGGCTGAAAAAGGACTGCTGATGCTGTTGGATTCTGACCTCCCTGCACTCAAAGTGAATTTTCTGGAGCTACAGAACTCGAAATGGCATGCTTCCAATTGCGTTGGAAATTAGACATCCAGGGCTTTCCAGCAATATATAATAGTCCATACTTTGCACAAGAATAGACGACGTAAACCGGCGTTCAACGCCAATCCTCTGCCCAATTCTGGCGTCTAGCGCCAGAAAAGGATCAAGAGCTGGAGTTGAACGCCCAAACTGGCATAAAAACTGGCGTTCAACTCCACAAATGGCCTCTGCACGTGAATTACTTAAGTCTCAGCCCAACACACACCAAGTGGGCCCCAGAAGTGGATCTCTGCATCATCCATCATAGTTTACTCATTTTTTGTAAACCTAGGCTACTAGTTTAGTATTTAAACAACTTTTAGAGACTTATTTTGGACCTCATGACATTTTAGATCAAAACTTTGTATTCTCTGATGGCATGAGTCTCTAAACCCCATTGTTGGGGGTGAGGAGCTCTGCTGTGTCTTGATGAATTAATGCAAGTATTTCTGTTTTCCATTCAAACACGCTTGTTCCTATCTAAGATGTTCATTCGCGCTTAACTGTGATGAAGGTGATGATCTGTGACATTCATCACCTTCCTCAAACCATGAACATGTGCCTGACAACCACCTCCGTTCTATATCCGATTGAATGAGTATCTCTTAGATTCTTTAATCAGAATCTCCGTGGTATAAGCTAGAACTGATGGCGGCATTCATGAGAATCCGGAAAGTCTAAACCTTGTCTGTGGTATTCCGAGTAGGATTCAAGGATTGAATGACTGTGACGAGCTTCAAACTCCTGAAGGCTGGGCGTTAGTGACAGACGCAAAAGGATAGTAAATCCTATTCCAACCGGATCGAGAACCAACCGGTGATTAGCCGCGCTGTGACAGAGCGCGTGAGCGTAGTTTTCACTGGAAGGAAGGAAGGTAGCCATTGACAACGGTGATCCACCAACACGCAGCTTGCCATAGGAGGACGTGCGTGCGTGAACAAGAAGACAGAGGAAAGCAGAGATTCAGAAGACAAAGCATCTCCAAAACTCCAACATATTCTCCATTACTGCATAACAAGTAACCTTTGATCCATGCTCTATTGCTTATTTGCAGTTCAACTGATAAACATAATTGACTTCCTGACTAAGATTTACAAGATAACCATAGATTGCTTCAAACCAACAATCTCCGTGGGATTCGACCCTTACTCACGTGAGGTATTACTTGGATGACCCAGTGCACTTGCTGGTCAGTGGTACGAGTTGTGAAAAGTGTGATTCACAATTCGTGCACCACTACCCTTTCCCGCCTTGGTTTCAGATCTAGTCTCGGTAGTTGGAGTCTCCTACAGAGCTGGGGACACCAAGACCATACTTCTGCGGGATGATCAGATTGTTCCTAACGAGAAGTACATCAGACTACCAGCAGCCACTATTAGCTAGACTGTAGAACCAGCCGGAGATATTCCTTCTCCTTCCGCATCACAAGCACCTCCAACAAATCAACTACTCCTACAGATACTTCAGAGGTTAGACCGGCTTGACCGCCAGGCAAAGCGAATGGAGCGCCGTAACAAGCGCCAATTTACATACCTCAAGGAGATAATTGTTGGAAACCACCCACCTAAAGAAGAACCAGACACTCCGGACTCCACTTCATCTACTAGCACAGGGAGCCATGACAATCCCGACTGTGGAGATGCTGTTACCAACCCCCCTTTGTTCCTGACTGATGGCACCAAAGACGGTGCCAAGCTTTAAGTGTGGGGAGGTCGGTCAGTACCTGACTTCCGGAGGTAAATTTTTCTTCTTAGCACCAGTATTTTAGTTTTTCTTTTGTTAGATAAAATAGATTGCATGATAATAATAGGTTGCATGTATGTTTGCTTGGTTAAAGTAATAAAATTTCTTTTCAAGACTCTATTTTATGATATTTCACTAATTTAAATTGAAAATTTTAGTGTTAAACTTGTTTGAAGACTGTAAATTGGGACATGAATTATAGCTACGAACACACAACCCAGAGAGATTTTTGAGCCTAATTGTATGGTTACACTATTTAACCATGATATTTTATTCTTGTGTATTTTCTTCTCTATGATTGTAATTTTTTTTTGTTCCACTCTATATGTCCAATGTTTAATGTTTTATATGCATGCATATGATTGAGGCCATTATTTGATTATTAGCTCACTTATCCCAAATAGCCTACCCTTCAATTATCTTTGTTAGCCACCTTGAGCCTTTTAATTCCTATTTGTTCTATATTTTACCACATTACTAGCTTTAAGCGAAAAAATAATTAAATATCCCAAATTGAATCTTTGGTTAGCTTAAGATAGAAATAGTGTGTTAACTAAGTGTGGGGAAACTGTGGGAACATGGGTTAATAAGAGAATGTGTTATGTTTCTACTATGTTAAAATATTGGGAATGTGGGTATCTACTCATGTGAGACCAGGAAAAAATTAAAAATCTATGTGCATTGATAATGTTATGTTTACTTTTATGCTTTCAAAAAAAAAACCAAAAAGAGTAAAGTATCATTTTTGTCCCCAACGTTTGGGGTAAGTCCTAAAGTTGTCTCTAATGTTTCAAAATTGACTCAATGTTGTCCCGCCGTTAGGGATCCGTTAACAAAATTGACGGCGGCACAAAATTAAGACGATTTTGAAACGTTAGGGACTTAAATAGGACGAAAACGTTAGGGACAAAAATGATACATAAAAATAAATTTAAATTCAATTTTATCTTTCAATAATATTAATTTTTTTACTGTACATAGTATTCCATTAGTTTTTAATTACATCTAAATAAATTACACTTAATCACATTACTTTTATTTTAAATAAATTTATTTTTTTATAATTTTAAAGAATTTTGATACATTAGAGACAAAAGGTATAATTTATATTTTATTGTATATATATTATTTTTTCTGCAAGTTTATATACTAGTCATTCTACAAACATTTCATGATAACTAAAAATCTTTAAGAGTAAAATTATAAAAAAATTAATTTATTTAAAATGAAAGTAATATGATTAAGTGTAATTTACTTAGATGTGATTAAAAAATAATTGAATACTATGTATAGTAAAAAATTGATATTATTGAAAGATAAAATTAAAATTTATTTCTATGTATCATTTTTGTCTCCAACGTTTTCGTCTTATTTAAGTCCCTAACGTTTCAAAATCATCTCAATTTTGTTCCGCCGTCAATTCTGTTAACGGATCCCTAACGGTAGGACAACATTGAGTCAGTTTTGAAACGTTAGGGACTTAAATAGGATGATTGAAATGTTAGGAACAACTTTAGGACTTACCCCAAATGTTGGGGACAAAAACAATACTTTACTCAAATCAAAAATAATAAATAAATTAAATAAATAAATAAGGGGACAAAATTATCCCAATTGCTAAACTTAATAAAAGATCAATGCATATGTGATGAAAATTAAAAGAAAAGTTGATGCATGAGTATGAGATGCAAAAATGGGAATTTTGGGTAGCTAGGCATGATTTAAGAAGAATATAGAGTATGTAGAGGTAAGAGCTTAGGTTAATCAAGGATTCAATTTATAGCTCACTTAGCCATATATATACCTTCACCTTTACCTTAGCCCCATTACGACCTTGAAAAGACCTCATGATGTTTGCATTGGTACATTAAATATTTGTTGATTGGTTAGGTGAAGAACAAAGTTTAGAAAGCATGATTAGAGAAGACTAGAGTGACTACCCTATACACTTGAGTGACTAGAGTGCATATACACCATCAGTGAGGGTTCAATGCTTAATTCTATGTTCCCTGCTTTCATGAGCTGTCTACTTACAAGTCTACCTGTATTTACTGTATGATTTAAATTAGTGATATCTGATTTATATTTGTCTTGAAGAACTTATTTACTTTTAACCAAGTATACAGAATCATCTTAGCATATAGTTGCATTCATACATAGGTTGCATTTCATGAGTCTTACTTTCCCTTATTTAGTCTTTTGATCTCCTTGAGCTAAGCATGAGGACATGCTAATATTTAAGTGTAGGAAGGTTGATAAACCACTATTTTATGGTTTATCTTGTGTTCAATTGAGTGGTTTCATCAAGCCCTTGCCCACTTATTCATATGATTTGCATGATTTTACAATTCCTTCCTAGTTTTGTTCCATAATTGAAAACTTGCTTCCTAGAGTCTTTAATTTGTGTATTTTAATTCTCCTTTATACCATTCGATGCCGTGATCCGTGTGTTAAGTGTTTCAGGCTTTATAGGGCAGGAATGGCTTAGAGAATGGAGAGGAAGCTTGCAAAAATGGAAGGAACACAAGAAACTAAGGAGATAACCAGCGAGCACCGACGTGCACGCATGGCTCACGCGTGCGCGCGACATGGAGAAATTTGCAGCGACGCGTGTGCGTGCCTGATGCGTACGCATGGATTGGAGTTTGCACAAAGACGCGTGCGCGTGGATGACGCGTACGCGTGACTGATGCGTACGCGTGACATGCGCGATCTGCAGAAATAACAGAAAATGCTGGGGGTGAATTCGGGCCGAGTTTTGACCCAGTTTCTGGCCCAGAAACACAGACTAGAGCCAGGGAAAGAGCAGAGACTCAACACACATTCTCATTAGCATAGTTTTAGTTTTAGATCTGAATCTAGAGAGAAATTACTCTTCCTCTAGGTTTTCTTTACATTCATAGTTTATTAGTTTTATGCTTTTGCTTTTGGATATTGAAGAGTCATCACCTCCGTTGAAGTTGCTATTCTAGTTTGTTTTCTTATTCCCTTATTTTTTCCATATTCTTAATTCTTGTTTAGAGTTACAATTAGATTGTTTTTAGAATTTATTAATGCACGCAGTACTTTTCCATTTAAATTTTATTATTTGTTTAATTACTTCCAATTAATTTGATTATCATGTCTCTTTTCTATTCCCTACTCCCAACAATGAAGATGGTATCCATGTTGATGGAGTAGACTCCCAACTTGACATGGGGGTTGATTAAAAGGAGATACTTGAGTTGGAATGCTCAAGTGATTTGTTAAATTGAAAGTTGTTGGCTAATTCTCTATTTACTAATGCTAGACCTTCCCAAGGGAGAGGACTAGGATTTGCGAATAAGAGTTAGCTCAATCACTTGACTTTCCTTTATTTAGTAAGGGTTAACTAAGTGAAAATAGCAATCTCTTTATACTACACTTGAGAGAATTCCAACAAGGATAGAACTTCCAATTAATCATTCCTTAGTCAAGGCTTTTTAATTAGAATATATAATTCTCTTTTAATTTACAATTATTTATTTTCTGTCATTCAACTCTCAAATCTCTCGAAAAACTCCTGATTAATAAGATAGCACCCTTTTGGTCAACTCGTTGGGAGACGACCTGGGATTCATACTCCCAGTATTTTTATTCTAATTTTTGTGACAACCTTTCTAAATTGATGAGCGAATTTTAGCTGGTTAAGAACTGTACTCACAACGCTATTTCTATATTGAATTCTTAATTGGCTGACTTCCGCCACCCATCAGTGCGCACACATGAACCTATTTTACTAAAAAAAATGTTGCCTTTTGTGCGTACACACCCATCTGTGCGTACGCACACATGCCCCTTCTTCAATGAACTGTGCGTACGCATACTCCTCAATTGCCTCCCTGCCGGGTGCGTGGGCATACGTTGATGCGTGCGCACACCTTCTAACTTTTGTCTAGTGTGCGTAAGCACACTACCCAGTGGGTACGCACAAAACGCGTATTGGGCATAATTTTGAAAGAAAGCTCTAAATGCACGTTCCACAACCCCTTCTCTTCTCTTCGTCGTACATATTTACCAGACCCCCAAACCACCACACTACCATCTTCCACCCTTCTATCCGGCGACCCTTGTTGCCGTCGACGACCGTGGCGACCCCCACAACCACCACATTTCCTTTTCTTTTCTTCTTCTTCTCTTTCCCTAGTCCATTCCCACTTCCTCTGCTCTATCCCAGCCAGCCGCAACCTTCCATCTGGCGAAGCAGCTCCACCACTATAACAGCACAGACCACCCGCTAGCACGATATTGTCCGCTTTGGCACACAAGGCCTCACGGTTTTGCCTTTGATGATAGGGATGATAGCCGAAGCCCCCCACACTCACTGGTCAAAACGCGCCATGCTAGGGAGAGGTATCCACACCCTTATAAGGCATGCTTTGTTCCCCTCCCCAACCGTTGTGGGCCTTACAATCCACCCCCCTCCCAAGGGAGCCCAGCGCCCTTGCTGGCACATCGAACCGGGCTCCAACTCTGATACCATCTGTAACAGCCCAGACCACCCGCTAGCAGGCACACAAGGCCTCACGATTTTGCCTTTGACGATAGGGATGCTAGCCGAAGCCCCCACACTCACTCGTCAAAACGCGTCATACTAGGGAGAGGTATCCACACCCTTATAAGGCATGCTTCGTTCTTCTCCCCAACCGATGTGGGACCTTACAATCCACCCTCCTAAGGGAGTCCAGCGCCCTCGCTGGCACATCGATCTGGGCTCCGGCTCTGATACCATCTATAACAGCCCAGACCACCCGCTAGCAAGATATTGTCCGCTTTGGCACACAAGGCCTCACGGTTTTGCCTTTGACGATAGGGATGATAGCCGAACCCCCCACACTCACTCATCAAAACGTGTCATGTTAGGGAGAGGTATCCACACCCTTATAAGGCATGCTTCATTCTCCTCTCCAACCGATGTGGGACCTTACAATCCACCCCCTAAGGGAGCTCAGCGCCCTCGCTGGCACATTGATCTGGGCTCCGGCTCTAATACTATCTGTAACAGCTCAAACCACCCGCTAACACGATATTGTTTGCTTTGGCACACAAGGCCTCACGGTTTTGCCATTGACAATAGGGATGACAGCCGAAGCCCTCCCACACTCACTCATCAAAACACATCATGCTAAAGAGAGGTATCCACACCCTTATAAGGCATGCTTCGTTCCCCTCCCTAACCGATGTGGGACCTTACAATCCACCCCCCTAAGGGAGCCCAGCGCCCTCACTGGCACATTGATCCGGGTTCTGTCTATCATCCCTATCGTCAAAGACAAAACCGTGAGGCCTTGTGTGCCAAAGCGGACAATATCGTGCTAGCGGGTAGTCTGGGCTGTTACAGATGGTATCAGAGCCGGAGCCCGGATCGATGTGCCAACGAGGGCACTGAGCTCCTTTAGGGGGTGGATTTTAAGGCCCACATCGGTTAGGGAGGGAAACAAAGTATGCCTTATAAGGGTGTGGATACCTCTCCCTAGCATGACGCGTTTTGACGAGTGAATGTGGGGGCTTCGGCTATCATCCCTATCGTCAAAGGCAAAACCGTGAGGCCTTGTGTGCCAAAGCGGACAATATTGTGCTAGCGGGTGGTCTGGGCTATTACAACCACGACCTTAGCGGCGGCAATCCCTGCACTGCCGCAGTTGCTACCCACCCCTCTCCCTCCATTCTTCAAACATCTTCAACACATGTTCCATCTCCTTCCCTTGTCCCATGTTCTTTCTTTTGTTAGTTTTAAATGCATTTCAATTCTGATTCTAGTAATTAGATTAGAGTTATATAGTTATTTGTTAGTTAATTGGATTGCAAATGTTTGATTGCTAATTTTTTCTGGTTAACGGCTGCTTGAATTGAACTTAAATTCGGGAAAATACATGCTATGCACACTAACTGTTTGTCATAATGCCTAAATGAGTTTTTTTTGTTTAATTCATGTGTTTTGGCCACCATATGTCTTAAACTTTGTCCTTAGTTGGCATTCTAATAATGAATTGTGCAATTTTAGATGATTTTGATGATATTTATGATTGAACTTCAATTGTGTACTAATTTCTTACTTTGAGTTGTTAGCACCAAATTTGTTTAAAAATTTAACTTTGGTCACTTATTTCATGCAACGTTAATAAGTACATAATGAATATAATGAGTTGAATTGAGTTGCTTGTTCACCTTGATTTTCAAAACCATTTGATCGCATAACAAGTACTTGTTCTTTAATGCTTTACATCTTTTTTTGAGTTGGCTTGACTTGATATTTATCAAGCTTGTTACTTTTTGCAACAAGTACCTTGTCCATGTGGTTATTTTATTAATAAGTAGTTGATCACTGTTGAGTTGGATATTGTTAGTTATGCCAATTTTAATATAACCTTGCGCATTCACAAACATAATTTTACTATCCACTCTTTTAAAAATTCAATTCACCTTTAATGTGATTGCCTAAGCTTGTTTGTACTCTAATTGTTGCTCATTCATTACTTGCAACCTTAGGCTACTTAATTGAGGAACACATTGCCTTTTATTGATCATACCACACTTTAATGATGTTTTCCTCAATTAAGTGTTTATTTACTATTATTGGCTCTAAGTTTACATTGTAATTACTTCCTCTTTTGCCTTCCTATGTCATAAATGATTCTGAATTGTACTCCATTCATTCCTTTTCAGGATGCGCCATAAGGGGCAAAGAGCCGGCATTGAACGAACTGGTTTTCTGCTAGTAAAGAATTTTACAGATAAAGTCTCGTTGTAAGTATAGTTTCTGAACCAACAGAGAATCCTTTCGTACAAAAATTTTGGTTGTCACTAAAGCAAACCCAATAAAATTTATAATCGAAGTATTTAAACCTCGGGTCATCTCTCAAAAAATTGCAGGGAAGTATGATTTATTATTGGTTATGGAAAAGTATCTTTTTGAGTGAAATAGGGAACAAGGAAATAAATTGGCAAGAAAGTAAATTAATAATCATGAAAACCCTTGCAAGGTATGAGAACTGGAAATCACATCCTATTTATCCTTATCAATTGTGATGAGAATTGTTTATTGCTCCCACTTAGTTAACCCTTACTAAATAAAGGAAAGTCAAGTGGACTAATCAATTTGATTCCTCAAGTCCTAGTCAACTCCTAAGCAAAGACTAGCTTTAGAGGGATCCAAATCAATTAGCAAATTCTAATTTTAAATAAACAAAGGAGTTTGATAACTCAAGTGTCACCAATTACTCAACCAAAGCCAAGAGGAGAAAATCTAACTTAAAACATCAATTAATAACAACTAATAGAAGAAGTAATAAATATGAAATACCTCAATTTGCATTAATAAGAGAAATCAATTCTAATATGGAGAATTCATAAGAGAATCCACAAGAGGAATAGATAAACTAAAGTAATGGAATAAATAAAAAGTAGAAGAAAAACAAATTAAAGGAACATTGAACCTGGAATTGGGAAGAAACAAACCTAAAATAAGAGAAATCCTAAATCCTAAAACCTAGAGAGAGGAGAGAGCCTCTCTCTAGAAAACTATATATAAAACCTAAATTATGAATAATGTGAAGTTGTCCCAATGAATGAATGGATTCCCCCACTTTATAACCTCTAATCTGTATTTTCTGGGTCAAAAACTGGGTCAGAAACAGCCCAGAAATCGCTGGAGGCGAATTCAGAAACGTACAGGTCGCTGGTTTTGCGCAGATCCACGTGTGCACGTGGATTCATGCATGCGCGTCACTTATCTTCAGGGAAACTATGATACATTATATATCATTTTGAAGCCCCAGATATTATCTTTCCAACGCAACTAGAACCGCCTCATTTGGACCTCTGTAGCTCAAGTTATGGTCAGTTAAGTACAAAGAGGTCAGGCTGGAAAGCTTTGCAGTTCCTTCAATTTCTTGTATTTCTTCCACTTTTGCATGCTTCCTTTCCATCCTCTAAGCCATTCCTGCCTTATAAATCCTGAAATCACTTAACACACATTTTAAGGCATCGAATGGTATAAAGGGGAATTAATTTTTGGTAATTTAAAGGCTTGGGAAGCATGTTTTCAATCATAGCACAAGATTAGGAAGAAAAATGTAAAACCATGCAATTAGTATGAATAAGTGTGCAAAGACTTGATAAAAACCACTCAATTGAGTACAAGATAAATCATAAAATAGTGGTTTATCAATCTCCCCACACTTAAACATTAGCATGTCCTCATGCTAAGCTCAAGAGAAGTTATAAAGGAGTGAAGAGGAATGGTAGAATGTATGAAATGCAACCTATCTATATGAATGCAACTACATGCTAAGATGTTTCTACCTACTTGGTTAAAAGTAAATAAGCTCTTCAAGACAAACACAAATCAGATTTCACTAATTCAAATTATACAATAAAAAATAAGTAAACTTGTAAGAAGATAGCTCATGAAAGCAGGGAACATAGAATCAAGCATTGAACCCTCACTTGTAGTGTATATACACTCTAATCTCTCAAGTGTCTAAGGTGAATCACTCTACTCTTCTCTAATCATGCTTTCTAAATTTTATTCTTCATCTAATCAATCAACAAATATTTAGTATACCAATACAAACATCATGAGGTCTTTTCAAGGTTGTAATGGGGCTAAGGTAAAGGTAAGGGTACATGTATGGCCAAGTGAGCTATAAATTGAATCCTTGACTAACCTAACCTCTCACCTATACACACACTCTATATACTTTTAAATTCATACCTAGCTACCCAAAATTCCCACTTTTGCATTACATACTCATGCATCAACTCTTCTTTTAATTTCATCACATATGCATTGATCTTTCATTAACTTAATACTGGGGTAATTTTGTCCCCTTATTTATTTATTTAATTTATTTATTTATATTGTATATATATATTTTTTCTTTTTCCTTTTTTTTTCTTTTTCCTTTTTTTTATTGATTAAAAATATAAAAGTAAACATAACATATCAATGCACATGGATTTTTAATTTTTTTTCTGGTCTCACATGAGTAGGTACCCAAATTCCTAATATTTTGTCAATGAAATACTATATACTTTGATGAGAAGACTTTTGCGTGGTCTAGAAAATTGCGGATAAATCCTCGTTGCAAGTATATCTCCTAAACCAACAAAAGTCCTTTCATACAAACGTGTTGGGTGTCACAAGTAACAAACCCCTTTAAAAATTGTTAACCGAGTATTTAAACCTCGGGTCGTCTTCTCAAGGAACTGCGAGGAAGTATGTTCTTATTATTGGCTATAATGGTTGTAATAGGGGTTTAGAAGATGAAAAGCAAATAATTTAAGTGACAAGTAAAGTAAATGGCAATTAAAATAAATAAATACTGTAAAGCAGACTTTTGGTAAGGTAAGAGAAATTAGAGGTCCAACTTAGTTATCTCTCTCAACTATAATGAAAGTTGAATCTAAACTCCACTTGGTCAACCTCTACTAGGGCAAAGGAAAGTCAAGGGACTAATTAAATTGACCTTTGAATCCTATTTATTTCCTAAGAAAAGGTTGGGATTACTTAAGTTCAGCTCAATTAGCATGATAACAATTATCAGTTATGTTGAGTTTAACGACTGTTGAGTTACTGAATTCTTAACCAGGGCCAAAAGGGAAAAAAGTAAAATTGCTGGAATAAAAATGTCCTTAGATGGGAAGCAATGGTAACTTAAATCAAGAGAACAATCATAAACTGAAAATACCTCAATTATCATTAATTCAAATAACAGTCTGTAATATGGAAGAATTCATAGATCCAATTATAAAGGTAAATAGCCAACTCAGATACTGAAATAAATAAATAAAGTGAAAGGGAAGTTTAAAACAAAGAAATATAAAACCTGGATTGAGAGTCACTCTTAAAGTGAGAAGAAATCCTAAATCCTAAGAGAGAGGAGAAGATCTCCCTCTCAACTAAATCTAAATCATTGAAAAATAAAATATGCGAGCTCTCCTTTGAATGGATGCATTCCCACACTTTATAACCTCTAGTCTATGCTGTCTGTACTTGGATCTGGGACAAAAAGGGCTTCAGAAATTGCTATGAGCGTTTTCTGCAAATTCTGATACGTGGCCTCTGTCACGCGTCCGCGTGGGTCACGCGGTCGCGTCATTCGGAGCTTTTCCTTGCCACGCGGTCGCGTCAGTCATGCGACCGCATCATGTGCGTTCTGCTTAAGGCGCACGGTCGCGTCAGTCATGCGGCCGCGTCGCTGCTGATTCGTGCTTGGCACGCGATCGCTTCGTCCATGCGGTCGCGTGGATACCAGTTTCTTTAAAGCTCCGTTTTGCCTTCTCCTTCCTATTTTGTATATTTCCTTTTCCATCCTTTAAGTCATTCTGCCTTAGAAAATCTGAAACTACTCAACACACTAATCACGGTATTGAATGGAAATAAAGGTAATTAAAATAATTAATTTTAAAGCTTAGGAAACATGTTGTTCACATACATCACGTAATAAGGAAGGGAAAGTAAAACCATGCAATTAATGTGAATAAGTAGGTGAAGGATTGTATAAATCACTCAAATTAAGCACAAAAAAACTCATGAAATATGGGTTTATCACACTTTCATCAACCCAAGTTCCCACAGTTCCCCACACTTAATTGATACACAATCTCTAACTTAAGCTAAGCAAAGATTCAATTTGGGGTAATTAATTTATTTTTCTGTTTAAGGATAGTGATGTAGTAAAATATAGAACAAACGGGGATTAAAAGGCTCAAGGTGGCAAACAAAGGTGATTGAAAGGGTAGGCCATTTGGGATAAGTGAGCTACTAACAATTAATAGCCTCAATCATATGCAAGCATGTAAATACACTAAACATTGGACATATAGAATGAAACAAAGCAAAGATTGCAGCCATAGAGAAGAAAACACACAAGAATAAAATATTATGGTTAAATAATGTAACCATATAATTAAGCTCAAATCTCACAGGTTGTGTGTTCTTTGCTATAATTTATGTTCCAATTTACAATCATCAAACAAGTTTAACACAAAATTTTAATTTGAATTAGTGAAATTTTTTCTTTTCAAAAATAGGGTCTTAAAAAGAAACTTATTATTTTTCAACCAAGTAGAACATACATGCAAACATTTATTACTATGTAATCTATCCTATCTAACAAAAGAAAAATAACCTATTGGTGTTGAGAAAAACAATTACCTCCGGAAGTCAGGTACTGACCGACCTCCCCACACTTAAAGCTTGGCACCATCCTCGGTGCCATCAGTCAAGAACAAAAGGGGGGGGGTTGGTAACAGCATCTCCACAGTCGGGGTCGTCATGGCTCCCGGTGCTGGTAGGTAAGGTGGAGTCCGGAGTGTCTGGCTCTTCTTCAGGTGGGTGGTTGCCAACAATCAGCTCCTTGAGGTATGTAAATCGGCGCTTGTTACGGCGCCCCATTTGTTTTGCCTGTCGGTCAAGCCGGTCCAACCTCTGGAGTATCTGAAGGAGCAGCTAATTTGTTGAAGATGCTTGTGCTTTTCATTCTCCTCCTTACCGGTGACTTGTTAGAGGCTCTCTCTGCACCCTTCCTGGCGGCCATCCTGAAAAAGGAGAAGAGAAAGGGACATGAATTCAAAGGGATAGAGCAAGGAAGAGGGCAGTACGAGTGATAATCATGCCAAGGTAAAGAAGAATGTCGTTAACACATGGTCGTGACTCCATGCAATTAGGACATCAATGGAAATATAGCATGATAAATTGAGGCCATTAAATGCAAGATGTTTATTGGCATGCTACCAAAGGCATGAGTAGCGTAGATCAAGCATTAAAAGCCAAAATGGATTATCACTCGTAACAAACTAACAATAACGTTTGTATTGACAATCATATTTAATTAATAAAATATTGCAACGGTTTTTTGAAAAACGGGCATTAGAGTAGAAGGATAGAATAATTAAGAATTCACAATGCCATACGGGATTTTCACAAACACTTGCTATGCATGTAAAATATGTTAGGGAAGGTAGGAATTCCCACATGCATGTAATCCAAAAATTAATATTAATTGTCAAATCACTTTTGATGATATCCACAAGCTCAAGTATAATAATATAAGATCCAAATAAAGCTCCAACACCAACATAAAAATGCATGAAGAAAAAAGAAAAGAATGAAAAAAAAGAAACCATAAATAACTAAGCATGACAGATAAAAATTGAAGAAAGAGAAGTAATTAAATGCAATAAGAAGAATGAAGGAAGAAAGGAGAACGGAATGAAAAGCGGACGCGACGCGCACGCGCAAGGCACGCGTGCGCGTGAGAACTGTATTCGCCATGCGACGCGTACGCGTCGCCCATGCGTACGCGTGGGTGGTCTTGGAAGCAAAAGGACGTGCACGTGTCAGGGACGCGTACACGTGGATGACCTTATGCCTCTAGCACAGTTCCAGCGTGGAGGCAGCACAACTTTCTGCCCAACATGCTATTTACGCCGATTTTTCTATCCACGCGTGCGCGTGCTTGACGCCTACGCGTGGGTCAAATTGTGTGCAGAGCACACCAGCCGCATGATTCCATCACAACTTTATGTTCGTTGGATGGGAGAGCGAAATTGCAATCGACGCCCACGCGTGGCCTGTGCGCACGCGTGGTTTGCCCCTTTTTTTATGTGTATGCAGAATGCAAAATGCAGAATGCAGGTGAATATGCAGAAATTATGAATGAACATTATTAAAAATAAAATAAAATAAAATAAAGAATAAAAAGGAACGATTATACTGTGGTGGGTTGTCTCCCACCTAGCACTTTTAGTTATAGTCCTTAAGTTGGACATTCGGTGAGCCCCTTGTTATGGTGGCCTGTGCTTGAACTCATCCAGGAATCCCCACCAATGTTTGTAATTCCAATAGCCTCCGGGATCCCACACTAGTTGCATAAAGCCTTCAAGCAAGTTAAAGCAAGTGACAAGGCCCCAAGAGTGTTGATTGCTAGAATGAATTCCGGGGTTCCAAACCTTGCCTTTGCACCCGTCTTCTTGTTGATCATCATGATTCCATCCGGGTGGTAAGCAATCTGAATTCTCACTAAGGCATCCAAACAGCTTCTTAGACCCATACAATTAGTATTCTTCCAACCATGATAATTCATCCGTGAGCTTCCTACCACAATGAACCTAGCATTGTGTTGCCAACTACTGACCATCTCCCTCTTACTCTTATAGCCACAAAGAGCTCTAAGTGCCCATCTGTCTCAAGCAAAGCATATTCAAGTGGGCTAATTAAGCTTAGAGATGAGAGATTTCCCCACTTGAATGAGGGGATGGATGGTGATGGCTTTGGGGGAGAGGTCTCCAACAACCTTGGCAAGGTGATCTCCAGTTCCATTCCCTTGGGCTCTTTTTTGACAACTTCCACCTCTTTGCAAGCTTCTTCAATATCAACCTCTTCCTCTTGGTAGCTTTCTTCCAATTCGATCTCTTCTTCATTGTTCACCAAGGGCATGGGAGGTTGTGCTTCTTCTTCATTAATCTCCATGTCAATTCCAATAGGAGAGTATTCAAATGTAGATAAGAATTCATCAATGATTGAATCCATCTCTTGATCATCCCCTTCAAAGACTTCAACCATGATATGCCTTGGAGGTTGTCCACCCTCCTCAACATCAAATTCAAACTCCGTAGAAGGGGGCTCTATGACTAGGCTTTCCCATGGACGTTCCGCATATCCTAAGTCTTCGACCACTTCTTCCTCTTCAATGATTACGCCTTCCTCCAATTGTTCCAATACAAAGTCATGCTGCTCACTGTCCATCGGAGTTTCTAGCTTCTCCTTCATGCTGCGTTCTTCAGTAGATTCTCCACATGAAGCCGTGGGAGTTCCTTGAGTGTTCGAACGTTGGGAAGGTAATCGAATTATCGCTTGCTCCAATTGATGAAGGGTTGCATGAAATCGATCAACTGTTTTCTTGAGACGATCCTTTGATTCTTGTTGCGCTCGGCTATCATAAGTAGGATCATAGTGCTCTTGGATTGATGGATATGGACATGGTGTATATGGAGGTCGTGATTTTTGGGAGTAATTGGGTTGGAATTGGGGTGGCTCTATGTATGGTTCATACGGTTCATAGGGTGGTTGGTATAGTGGATATGGGTTAGGGTCATATGGAGGTGAATGGTGTAAAGGGGCTTGTGAGTATGGTGGTTCAAAGGTATGTTAGGGAGGTGGTTCATAAGCATATGATGGGGCTTGTTGGTAACTACAAGGGGGTCCACCATATTCATCATCTTGGTACGCTCCCAGGAATGGCTCTTGACCATAGTAATTTGGTGGAGGTTGTTTGTCACGAAAGGGTCCACCATAACTATTGTCTTGGTATGTATTACAGAATGGTTGTTGGTTATAGCGCATTGGAGGGGGTTGTTGCCAAGAGGGTTGATCAAATCCTTGTGGCTCCTCCCATCTTTGATTCTTCCAACCTTGATGCCTGTTCTCATTATAGCTTCTATTCCTTACAACAACATTGGAATCAAACTTAAAGCCAGAGAGGTGAGAATTCATAGTAGCAGAAGAAATAAAAAATAATAGAAATTAATGAAAATAAACTCCTAAAACTAGAAAAACTAACAAAGAAATGAAAAAGCAAATATTTACAATAACCAATAATAAGGCACACGTTTGTAATTCCCCGGCAACGGAGGCATTTTTTGACGAACGGATTTTCTGTCAGTAAAGAATTTTACAGATAAAGTCTCGTTGTAAGTATAGTTTCTGAACCAACAGAGAATCCTTTTGTACAAAAGTTTTGGTTGTCACTAAAGCAAACCCAATAAAATTTATAACCAAAGTATTTAAACCTCGGATCGTCTCTCAAGAAATTGCAGGGAAGTATGATTTATTATTGGTTATAGAAAAGTATCTTTTTGGGTTTTTTAAAATAGGGAACAAGGAAATAAATTGGCAAGAAAGTAAATTAATAATCATGAAAACCCTTGCAAGGTATGAGAACTGGAAATCCCATCCTAGTTATCCTTATCAATTGTGATGAGAATTATTTATTGCTCCCACTTAGTTAACTCTTACTAAATAAAGGAAAGTCAAGTGGACTAATCAATTTGATTCCTCAAGTCCTAGTCAACTCCTAAGGAAAGACTAGCTTTAGAGGGATCCAAATCAATCAGCAAATTTCATTTTTCAATCAACAAAGGAGTTTGATAACTCAAGTGTCACCAATTACTCAACCAAAGCCAAGAGAAGAAAATCTAACTTAAAACATCAATTAATAACAAATAATAGAAGAAGTAATAAATGTGAAATACCTCAATTTGCATTAATAAGAGAAATCAATTCTAACATGGAGAATTCATAGCCAAAATGAATAAGAAGAGAATCCACAAGAGGAATAGATAAACTAAAGTAATGGAATAAATAAAAAGTAGAAGAAAAACAAATTAAAGGAACATTGAACCTAGAATTGGGAAGAAACAAACCTAAAACTAAGAGAAATCCTAAATCCTAAAACCTATAGAGATAAGAGAGCCTCTCTCTAGAAAACTACATCTAAAACCTAAATTATGAATAATGTGAAGTTGTCCCAATGAATGAATGGATTTTTCCACTTTATAGCCTCTAATCTGTGTTTTCTGGGTCGAAAAATGGGTCAGAAATAGCCCAAAAATTGCTGGGGGCGAATTCAAAAATGTATAGGTCGCTGGTTTTGCGCAGATCCATGCGTGCGCATCACTTATCTTCAGGGCAACTATACAAATTATATATCATTTTGAATCCCCGGATGTTAGCTTTCCAACACAACTGGAACCACCTCATTTGGACCTCTGTAGCTCAAGTTATGGTCAGTTAAGTACGAAGAGGTCAGGCTGGATAGCTTTGCAGTTCCTTCAGTTTCTTGTATTCCTTCCACTCTTGCATGCTTCCTTTCCATCCTCTAAGTCATTCCTGCCTTATAAATCCTGAAATCACTTAACACACATATCAAGGCATCGAATGGTATAAAGGGGAATTAATTTTTGGTAATTTAAAGGCTTGGGAAGCATGTTTTCAATCATAGCACAAGATTAGGAAGGAAAATGTAAAACCATGCAATTAGTATGAATAAGTATGCAAAGACTTGATAAAAACCACTCAATTGAGTACAAGATAAACCATAAAATAGTGGTTTATCAGGCATCATCATCAACTCCAACCGACGGTATCCCTTGTCCTTCTGATAAGCCGGATACCTTTGCCAATGAAACGGCCCAACGTTAGTTTAACCGCCTTGAGGGAAAGGCCATACATTGGGAGCGAAAACTGAACATTCTCGAGAAATTTGCGGTTGTCATCCATGACATCATAGCTTTCTACTAGTGGACCTTTATTGAGCAAGATCCAATGGAGATTAATGAGTCCATTATGTGGGAATTTTATGGAAATCTTCTGAGTGGAGATGCAGAGACAATGTTCCTTAGAGGACGATAGTTAGATACCTCCACTCAGGCATTTGAGGCCCTCTTGTAGTTTCCACACATACTGCCTAGCCGAGAACCGAGATGCTTATCCCAAGATAAAGGCAGATTTGATCAAGGGCACGATCCCATTGGATACTATTCTGAATAAGATTGGCCACCCTAAGGCTCGCTGGGAGTACAGTTCGGGGGAGAAAGCCACCTCCATTAGCATTGCATGCTCCGACCTCACTCCTGAGGCGAGGAAATAGCAGCAGATAGTTGCTGATTATCTGTTGCCTAGCACCGATGCCACCTACATCAGAGTCTGTGTAGCTGTGCTTCTTAGAGGGTAAGAAGATAACCATCTTACCTTTGATCAAAGAGTCGATGTGGAAGATGAACCAACATCAGAAGTTCAACATTCCCTTTTCATCACTTATTATGAGATTAGCCACGGCAGTTGGAGTAAAGAGGAGGCCGGATGACCGTATGTTCAGAGTCCCAAGTGGCCATCGGTTTTTGCCATTCGGAGAGTGGGAGGAGTCGGCAAAGAAGAGCACTAAGAAGAGGAAGACAATAGAGCCATCATCATCATCAGCGCCACCACCATCATCAGCTCCTACATCTTCCACCCGGCCTATTTATGAGTTAGTCCAAGAGCTTCTGCAGAAGGTCCGCCGCAACGAGTGCCGTAACGCGCAACATTTTCAGTAGTTGGTGGCGAAGCTTGAGGGAGGAGGCCCTCACCCAGCTCCTGAGGATTTACCGAGCCGGTGGCAGAGGAGGAGGATGCTGAGGAACCGGACATTAAGCTGACTTTAGACATGATAGTGTACTGATGAGCGGATAATTTATACGCTTTTTGGCATTGTTTTTACTTAGTTTTTAGTATAATTTAGTTGGTTTTTAGTATATTTTTATTAGTTTTTAATTAAAAATCACATTTCTGGACTTTACTATGAGTTTGTGTGTTTTTCTGTGATTTCAGGTATTTTCTGGCTGAAATTGAGGGAGTTGAGCAAAAATCTAATTCAGGCTGAAAAAGGACTACTGATGCTGTTGGATTCTGACCTTCCTGCACTCAAAGTGGATTTTCTGGAGCTACAGAACTCCACATAGCTCGCTCTTAATTGCGTTGGAAAGTAGACATCCAGAGCTTTCCAGCAATATATAATAGTCCATACTTTGCTCAAGGATAGACGACGTAAACTGGCGTTCAACGCCAGTTCCATGTTGCAGTCTGGCGTCCAGCGCCAGAAACAAGTTACAAGTTGGAGTTCAACGCTAGAAACAGGTTACAACCTGGTGTTGAACGCCCAAAACAGCCTAGGCACGTGAGAAGCTTAAGTCTCAGCCCCAGCACACACCAAGTGGGCCCCAGAAGTGGATTTTTATACTATCTATCATAGTTTACTCATTTTCTGTAAACCTAGGTTACTAGTTTAGTATTTAAACAACTTTTAGAGATTTATTTTGCATCTCATGACATTTTAGATCTGAACTTTGTAATCTCTGACGGCATGAGTCTCTAAACTCCATTGTTGTAGGTGAGGAGCTCTACTGTGTTTCGATGAATTAATGCAACTATTTCTGTTTTCTATTCAAACACGCTTGTTTCTATCTAAGATGTTCATTCGCACTTCAATATGATGGATGTGATGATCCATGACAGTCATCACCATTCTCAACCTATGAACGCGTGCCTGACAACCACATCCGTTCTACTTTCGATTGAATGAATATCTCTTGGATCCCTTAATCAGAATCTTCGTGGTATAAGCTAGAATCCATTGGCAGCATTCTTGAGAATCTGGATAGTCTAAACCTTGTCTGTGGTATTCCGAGTAGGATTCAGGGATTGAATGACTGTGACGAGCTTCAAACTCGCGAGTGTTGGGCGTAGTGACAGACGCAAAAGGATCAATGGATCATATTCTGACATGATCGAGAACCGACAGATGATTAGCCGTGCGGTGACAGCGCACCTGGACCTTTTTCACTGAGAGGACGGATGGTAACCATTGACAACGGTGATCCACCAACACACAGCTTGCCATAGGAGGAACCTTGTGTGCGTGAAGAAGAAGACAGGGAGAAAGCAGAGATTCAGAAGACAAAGCATCTCCAAAACTCCAACATATTCTCCATTACTGCATACCAAGTATTTATTTTATGTTCCCTTGTTCATTTGCAAGTCAACTGATAATTATAATTGACCTCCTAACTGAGATTTACAAGATAACCAGAGATTGCTTCAAACCAACAATCTCTGTCGGATTCGACCCTTACTCACGTAAGGTATTACTTTGACAACCCAGTGCACTTGCTGGTTAGTGGTACGAATTGTGAAAAGTGTGATTCACAATTCGTGCACCAAGTTTTTGGCGCCGTTGCCGGGAATTGTTTGAGTTTGAACAACTAAAGGTTTATTTTGTTGCTTAGATTAGGAATAATTTATTTTTGTTGCTATAGAGTCATTAAATTCTGAGTCCTTTATTTCCTTTTCAAAAAGTTTTCAAAAATATTATTTTTCTTTATCAATTTTTAATTTTTTTTCGTGAGTTTAGTGTCTTGTTCTAAGTTTGGTGTCAATTGCATATTCTATATTTTTCTTTTAAATTTTCGAAGTTTTGTTCTTCGATCTTCAAGTTGTTCTTGTTTATTTGTCTTGTTTGATTTTTAGTTTTTCTTGTTCTGTGTCTTTTCTTGTTTTTCTTGTGTTTTTCCAAAGCATTAGTCTTCAAAAAGAAATTTATTTTTAGTTAGTGAAAATATACCTCTTCAAAACAAGTGTTACATTTACAGCTCAATTGGCTAGAGCATTAGTTTATGTTCTTGATGATTGGGCACCGGTTCTATTAAAAATATTTTTCAAAAATAATTTTTCTTGATTTAATCTTGTGCCAAACTTTAAGTTTGGTGTTTTCTTGTTAATCTTTAAATAATTTTCGAAAAGTTATTTTGGTCTTCTAAAAATTTGAAGTTTGGTGTTCTTTCTTTTGTTCTTGGTGTTCTTGTGAATCTTCAAAGTGTTCTTGAGTCTTCTTTGTGTCTTGATCTTAAAATTCTTAAGTTTGGTGTTCCTTGGTGTTTTTCCTCCAAACTTTTCGAAAATAAGGAGCATTAGATCTAAAAATTTTAAGTCTTGTGTCTTTTATGTGTTTTTCTCTTTCATCATAAAATTCAAAATTCAAAAAAAAAATTTTATATCTTTTTCAAAACAAATCTATATCTTTTCCTTCTTAAAATCTTTTCAACTCATAAATATCTTTTTCAAATCTTCACAATATCTTTTTCAAAATAAATTTACCTTTTTCAAATATCTTTTATATTTTTTTTTAATTTTCAATTACATCTTTTTCCTATCATATTTATCTTTTACAAATCATATCTTCTATCTTATCTTTTCTCATAATTTTCGAATTACTTGGGTTGACTTAGTCAAAATTTTTCAAATCATATCTTTTTCAAAACTTCCTAACCAATTTTTTTCTTTCTCTCTCTCCATTTTTCGAAAATCTTCACCCATTTTTATTTATTTTATTTTAGTTTATTTTATTTTCGAAATAAATAAATAAATAAATAAATAAAAATATTTTTTCTCTATTTTACATCATCTCCCTTTCTCCATCATGGATCTAAGTGGAAATGAACAGTCCAGAAGGACTCTGGGGTCATATGCTAACCCCACCACTGCTTCATATGGGAGTAGTATCAGTATACCCTCCATTGGAGTCAGTAGCTTTGAGTTGAATCCTCAGCTCATTATCATGGTGTAGCAAAGTTGCCAGTATTCCGATCTTCCACAGAAAGAACCTACAGAGTTTCTGACACAGTTTTTACAAATTGCTGACACAGTACATGATAAGGAAGTAGATCAGGATGTCTACAGATTATTATTGTTCCCATTTGCTATAAAAGACCAAGCTAAGAGGTGGTTAAATAACCAACCTAAGGCTAGCATAAAGACATGGAAACAGCTGACAGAAAAATTCCTGAATCAATACTTTCCTCCAAAACGGATGACACAGCTAAGGCTGGACATCCAAGGCTTTAAACAAGGAGATAATGAATCTCTTTATGATGCCTGGGAGAGATACAGAGAGATGCTAAGAAAATGCCCCTCTAAGATGTTTTCAGAGTGGGTTTAGCTAGACATCTTCTATTATGGGCTTACAGAAAGAGCTCAGATGTCTCTAGACTACTCAGCTGGTGGATCTATCCACATGAGGAAGACAATTGAAGAAGCTCAAGAGCTCATTGATACAGTTGCCAGAAATCAGCATCTGTACTTAAGCAGCGAACCTTCCATGAAAGAAGAGGCTAAAACAGTGACTACTGATCTCAGTCTTGCTGAGCAAGCTACTGAATTCAATCAGCAATTGGATTTTCTAATAAAACAGTTAGCCGAATTCAAGGAGAGACTACAAGAGACAAGGATGGCTAATATAAATATGGAAGAACAATTAAAGCAAACAAAGCAGCAGCTGTCAAAACAAATAACAGAAGAATGCCAAGCAGTTCAATTAAGAAGTGGAAAAACATTAAATACCCCACCTCAAGGCAGCAGGAAGCCAAGAAATGAGCAAACTACCCAAATTCCATCTGAGGACAGTAAGAGCCCGGGGAAAAAAAATTCTGGCGCTTAAACGCCAGAAATTGGGTGGAAGGCTGGCGCTGAACGCCCAAACCATGCTCAGGACTGGCGTTCAACGCCAGAAACAAGCAAGGAACTGGCGTTGAATGCCCAAAGGAAGCACAGTTCTGGCATTCAGACGCCAGGAACAAATGAGGAGTTGGCGTCTAACGCCACTCCAGCTTCCAACCCTGGCTTTCAAATGCAAGTGAGGGATCAGACACCTGCAAGTGCTGATAATAAATCCCTCAAGAAGGCTTCTCAACCTACCTCTGTAGGAAATAAACCTGCAGCAACTAAGGTTGAGGAATACAAAGCCAAGATGCCTTATCCTCAAAAACTTCGCAAAGAGGAGCAGGATAAGCAATTTGTCCGCTTTGCAGACTATCTCAGGACTCTTCAAATAAAGATTCTATTTACAGAGGCACTTGAGCAAATACCCTCTTATGCCAAGTTCATGAAAGATATCTTGAGTCATAAGAAGGATTGGAGAGAAACTGAAAGAGTTCTCCTCACTGAAGAATGCAGTGCAGTCATTCTGAAAAGCTTCCCAGAAAAGCTTAAAGATCCCGGGAGCTTTATGATACCATGCATATTAGAGGGTAACTGCACCAAGATAGCTCTATGTGATCTTGGGGCAAGCATCAACCTAATCCCTGCATCCACTATCAGAAAGCTTGGCTTGACTGAAGAGGTCAAACCAACTCGGATCTGTCTTCAACTTGCTGATGGCTCCATTAAATACCCATCAGGCATAATTGAGGACATGATTGTCAAGGTTGGGCCATTTGCCTTCCCTACTGACTTTGTAGTGCTGGAAATGGAGGAGCACAAGAGTGCAACTCTCATTCTAGGAAGACCATTCCTAGCAACTGGACGAACCCTCATTGACGTCCAAAAAGGGGAGATAACCCTGAGAGTCAATGAGGATGAGTTTAAGTTGAATGTTGTCAAAGCTATGCAACATCCAGACACATCAGACGACTGCCTGGGCATCGATATTATTGACTCCCTGGTGGAAGAGGTCCATATGACTGAGAGTCTCGAATCAGAGATAGAGGACATTTTTAAAGATGTTCAGCCTGATCTAGAGGAACCAGAGGAAATAAAAGAACCTCTAAAAACTCCTCAGGAAGAGGAGAAACCTCCTAAACACGAGCTCAAACCACTACTACCATCCCTGAAATATGCATTTCTGGGAGAAGGTGACACTTTTCCTGTAATCATAAGCTCTGCTTTAGGGCCACAGGAAGAGAAAGCACTAATTCAGGTGCTAAGGACACACAAGACAGCTCTTGGGTGGTCCATAAGTGATCTTAAGGGCATTAGCCCAGCCAGATGCATGCACAAGATCCTATTGGAGGATGATGCTAAGCCAGTGGTTCAACGACAGAGGCGGCTAAATCCCGCCATGAAGGAAGTGGTGCAGAAAGAGGTCACTAAGTTACTAGAGGCTGGGATTATCTATCCTATTTCTGATAGCCCCTGGGTGAGCCCTGTCCATGTTGTCCCTAAGAAGGGAGGAATGACAGTGGTTCATAATGAAAAGAATGAACTGATTCCTACAAGAACAGTTACAGGGTGGCGTATGTGTATTGACTACAGAAGGCTCAATACAGCCACCAGGAAGGATCATTTTCCTTTACCATTCATAGACCAGATGCTAGAGAGACTAGCAGGTCATGAATATTACTGCTTTTTGGATGGCTATTCAGGTTACAACCAAATTACAGTAGATCCTCAGGACCAAGAGAAAACAGCATTCACAAGTCCTTCTGGAGTGTTTGCCTACAGAAGGATGCCTTTTGGTCTGTGTAATGCACCTGCAACCTTTCAGAGGTGCATGCTCTCTATCTTCTCTGATATGGTAGAGAAGTTTCTGGAAGTCTTCATGGATGACTTTTTAGTATTTGGAGACTCATTCAGCTCCTGCCTTAACCATTTAGCACTTGTTCTGAAAAGATGCCAAGAGACCAACCTAGTTTTAAACTGGGAAAAATGTCACTTTATGGTGACTGAAGGGATTGTCCTTGGGCAAAAAATTTCAAACAAGGGAATAGAGGTGGATCAAGCTAAAGTTGAAGTAATTGAAAAATTACCACCACCTGCCAATGTTAAGGCAATCAGAAGCTTTCTGGGACATGCAGGATTCTATAGGAGGTTTATAAAGGATTTTTCAAAAATCACAAAACCTCTGAGCAATCTGCTAGCTGCTGACACGCCATTTGTGTTTGACACAAAGTGTCTGCAGGCATTTGAGACCCTGAAAGCTAAGCTGGTCACAGCACCAGTTATTTCTGCACCAGACTGGACATTACCCTTCGAACTAATGTGTGATGCCAGTGACCATACCATTGGTATAGTATTGGGACAGAGGCATAACAAGCTTCTGCATGTCATTTATTATGCTAGCAGTGTTTTAAATGATGCCCAGAAAAATTACACAACCACAGAAAAAGAATTACTTGCAGTGGTTTATGCCATCGACAAGTTTAGATCCTACTTAGTAGGATCAAAAGTGATTGTGTACACTGACCATGCTGCTCTTAAATATCTACTCATAAAGCAGGATTCAAAGCCCAGGCTCATAAGATGGGTGTTGCTTCTGCAAGAGTTTGATATAGAAATAAGAGACAAAAAAGGAACAGAGAATCAAGTAGCTGATCACCTATCCCGGATAGAACCAGTAGCAGGAGCATCCTTCCCTCCTACTGAGATCTCTGAAACCTTTCCGGATGAGCAATTGTTTGCTATTCAGGAAGCTCTATGGTTTACAGACATTGCAAACTATAAGACACAAGGTTCTCCTTCTGTAACCATGGAGAGGAAGCATGAAAAGCTTCTCTCACTGCAGAGTCAATCAAAGCCCCCACAGTCAAACTCTAAGTTTGGTGTTGAACCCCCACATTCAAACTCTAAGTTTGGTGTTGGGAGGTCCCAACCTTGCTCTGATTATCTGTAAGGCTCCATGAGAGCTCACTGTCAAGCTATTGACATTAAAGAAGCGCTTGTTGGGAGGCAACCCAATGTTATTTAATTATATCTATTTATTTTCCATTGCTATTTTATGTTTTCTTTAGGTTGATGATCATATGAAGTCACAAAAACAAATGGAAAATCAAAAACAGAATGAAAAACAGCATGAAAAATAGCACACCCTGGAGGAAGATCATTCTGGCATTTAAACGCCAGAAACAAGCATCTGTCTGGTGTTTAACGCCAGAAACAAGCACCAAGCTGGCGTTTAATGCCAGAAACAAGCATCAGTCTAGTGTTAAACGCCAGAAACAGGCTACATTTGGGCGTTTAACGCCAGAAACAGGCAGCAGTCTGGCGTTAAATGCCAGGATTGCACAGTAAGGGCATTTTGTACGCCTAATTGGAGCAGGGATGCTAAATCCTTGACCCCACTGGATCTGTGGACCCCACAGGATCCCCACCTACCTCACCATTTCCCTCCCAAACCCACCCATTCACACACTTCCATCTCCTCCATCTTCTCCACTTCTTTTTTCTTTTGCTCGAGGACGAGCAAACCTTTTTAGTTTGGTGTGGTAAAAGCATTGCTTTTGTTTTTCCATAATTCAGTGGTAGAGCAATTGACTGCAGATCAAAGAGCTATGAGGAAAGAGCAACAAAGGCAAGGAAGAGACATAGAGGAGCTCAAGAGCACCATTGGTTCTTCAAGAAGAGGAAGACGCCACCCTCATTAAGGTGGACCCATTCCTTAATCTCCTTGTTCTTATTTTCCTGTTTTTCGTTTACTATGCTTCATGTTTAATTATGTTTGTGTCTTTACTATATGATCACTAGTATCTAAGTGTCTATGTCTTAAAGATATGAATGTCCTATGAATCCATCACCTTTCTTAAATGAAAATTGTTTTCTGAAAAAGAAAAAGAAGTACATGAATTTCGAATTTTAAAATAGTTTAATTATTTTGATGTGGTGGCAATACTTTTTGTTTTCTGAATAAATGCTTGAACAGTGCATATTTCTTTTGAATTTGTTGTTTATGAATGTTAAAATTGTTGGCTCTTGAAAGAATGATGAAAAAGGAGAAATGTTATTTGATAATCTGAAAAATCATAAAAATGATTCTTGAAGCAAGAAAAAGCAGTGAAGAACAACGCTTGCAAAAAAAAAGAGCAGAAAAAGCCAAAAGCTCTTTAAACCAAAAGGCAAGAGCAAAAAGCCA